>NC_092193.1:15202260-15835212 GCF_043641665.1 Enoplosus armatus
ATTTCACTGGTGTTTATTTTGAATAATGAGAAGAAATGTGAAAATCTGATTCAAAACTACAAAAAATACTGATTTTAAAAACACCATCTGCAAAACAACCACTGTGGCACTGTGCTATATATTTTTCAAATGATTTTGGACGAAAAGTCAGGATCAGCATCTTATTTGCATTTTCTCCACATTTTTCTCTTTACTCTCTATTACCGGAAGATTTTCTGCCACAAGAGGACCTTGATTACTGTAAACTGAGGTTGTCAGCATTTTCTTGCAGCAGGAAACACTGTTGGGTATGTGGGGGACATACAACCTGAAAATCTGTTTAAGCTGATGTGGTCCTTTTCAGAAATATATCTAAAGTCGGTGGAAAACAACGACGCTGATACATGTAGTATCAGAATGTTGAATGTAGTGTCAGCAGCCCCATTCATTCACATATCACATCTTCCAATTCCAATGTAATATTTTGTGTTTCGAGCTGAAAAGATCTTATGAACTCATTATGTAGTCACATATTGTACTCTATATTGAGTCTGTGTGGTGGTCTTATTGAGTAGTCTTTTTCTTTGTGGCACTGGCACCATCCTAAAGTGTGTGAGTCGGTTTTGTGTGTGTGAGTGTGTGTGTGTAAGCATCCTGGTCTCTTTGTGTGCCAGTCTGGCTGTTGGCAGCGCCGTTTGATTCTTGGCAGGTGGATCACAGCTTCTTGCAGCCCAGCTGAAGCAGTGGATACCGACCAATGAGAGAGAGAGAGAGAGAGAGAGAGAGAGAGAGTGGCAGAGAGACATAAACAAACAGAGAAGGAGCGAGAAAAAAGAGAGGAAGACAGAGAGACACCCCAGAGGGAGGAAGCAGGAGTGAGAAGAAAAATAGACAGACACAGGAGGAGATGAAGAGACAAAGAGAAAGAGATTGAAAATGTGTTTTCCGCACACGGCTCTGTAAGTGCTGTAGTTTCGGTTTCAGCTTTTTCCTGCATTTGTACAGGAATTTCTCATCTACAATCTCACACCCTCCTCCTCCTCCTCCTCCTCCTCCTCAATTTTCACTCTCCTCACAGTTTGGTGCTGAAAATCAATAAGACAGCATGTCTCTCTGTAATCGAACAACTCTCACAGTAATCAGGTCACATGTGCATGCTTATGGATCTGTGCATTTATGCCCCGTGAAGAAAATATTGGGGAAAATTTGTTGTGATTGTGTGTGTGTGTGTGTGTGTGTGTCTCTTTGTTTGTGTGGAAATGGTAGTTTTGGACTGAAAGGCCGGGGAACGCCATGATAGTATAGAGGTTTATTTACATGTTTCTACAGACTGCTCAAATTTGGAAGGTGTTCCATTGTGGGTATGACATATCACATTTAGCAGCAACCTGGAGATTGATTGTGTGTGTGTGTGTGTGTGTGTGTGTGTGTGTGTGTGTGAGAGAGAGAGAGAGAGAGAGAAAGAGAGAGAGAGAGAGAGAGAAAGAGAGGCCGGTCATTAGATAGAACATGAGCCTGGCCTGAGTGACTAAGTGATGAGCTTGGTGTTTTTATTCTGGGCCTAAGCAGGCCAGGCCCAGGCTTAGATTTCACACACACACACAAATTAGGCAATCCCCTGGTGAGAGAGGAGAGAGGGAGGGAGAGAGGGGGAGACAGGGTGGCAGCATTTAGAGATGGATGGACAGATAGACAGAGATGTGGCTTCATGTTTGTTTGGGGAGGAAAACTATGCATTTTCATAATATCTCTTGTTTTTGCCTCATCTTTGACGCACAAACACACGCAGATGTACACACATACACGTACAGTATATGCATACTGGCTGTGTCAGCAGACAGGAAGCTATAGCTAATACATAATTGATGAGTCCAGTCATTGATTACAAGTGATAAGTGGTATTGACAGGAGGTGTGAGGAGAAGAGAATGTGTCGATGTGTAGGTTTATGTATGTGTGTGTGTGTGTTTTCCCAGCGGGCTGCAAAATGGCTTTAGAATATGTAATGGCCAGCACATTAACGTACTAGAGAGTCCTTTAAGGCACGTTTCTACATGGTGAGTGAATCTAACCCTAAAACTAATTTTCATAGTTTTGGAGATTTGTCTCTGAGATTTCCACCTCCAGTGTTCACAATTTTGGAAAGTTAGAGTTAAGAAATAATTAAACATTTTGGAAAACACGCTTATCCCCTTTCTCTCAGAGGTAGGTGAGATCCGAACACACACAGACACACACACATGGTCGGTGCATACGTTAATACCTAGCTAACAGCTAATGTCTGAGCAGTCTCTAAATTGGCTGTTTGGAGCAACAGTTCAGCTGTCAACGTCTTTACTCCACAGGATATAACACAGAACACACCATCAACAGTTTTAATGGGGACAATTTCTTAAGTAGAAAGTAGATCCAATGAAAAATGATCACAATGAGGCCTGTGTATTATCCAGACAGAATAACCAGCATTATTTCTGGAAAGACACGCTGATACTGAATTTCAGTGGGATTGTTTTCAAGTTTTAAGCACCAAAAGTTCCACTCGCCTGCATTGTATTGGGCTGGAGGCAGAAACTTAAGCTATCTGTAAGCCTAGAAACCAGTGGAGGTAAGTGAGAAAGTCTGCTTTTTGTAATTTGGGTGAACTGACACTTTAATTTAAAGGGTATTGCAGTAAGTGAGTCACAGAGGATATCGTTGGACTGTATGTGTATGAATTTTGCTAAATTCCACAAACCTTGTTGATAGGTAGCTTTTATCTCTGAGCAGAAATATGTGTGTGTGTGCCTCTCCGTTGGGTCCTGAAATCATATATTATTATACTATTATGTCCTATTTCTGTACGCCACTCAAATGCCCATGAACTGAGGAAAGCAGTCTAAATGGTCTTTAGTCTCTGTGAATACACACATGGGCTGGAGGCTGCCGCTGACCTTTAACTGCTCAGCACCTCTCCTCCGCTGTTTCTCATCCCTCTCATTTAATCTACCTCGCTGTCTCGCCCTCTCACCCAGCCTCTGCTGTGTGGCCTCTCTTGCTGCTTCATTATACTGTGTGCGCTATTCTCTCTGTGGCTGTTTTCTCACGCAGACGCTGCTGTTTTTTGCGAGCGCGTGCAGACACACGCCGATATGTGTGTGTGTGTGTGTGTGTTCCGTTTCACGCGCATACGCACGTGTACACTCACTAATACAGCATGACATGCCTCCCTGCTGTCACGGTGTGCTGAGCTGAGGAGAACGGCTGGGTTTTCAGTAAGGGCTGATGAACAGCATGAGTGCGAGGGGAAGAGACAGAGAGGGAGAGATAGGAAAAGAGGAGGTTGGACCAATTTTGCAGTCCCTTTGTTATACCTACAGGCAGTATGGATACACAGAGGAGCTTGTAAACAGGCACTTTCAACCCTATTCTATTGAGTGATCAGTCTCATTTGCATTCAGGAGGGCGAACTCTGTTTTCTTTTTACTTCGGAATAGTTTTTCCAGGTCACTGCTTGTAAAAATTGGAGGGAATATGAAAGTGTGCTGCTTTAAAGTGACGCAGTCCATTTAAATTGTGTCAGGTCAGCGACTCACCAACCTGATCTGGGATCTGCAGATTGAAAGCATAGGTTCAAAGATTTCGATAGAGCCACAATGTGTGTGATTGAGAGAAGAAAGAGCGAAGCAGCAGTCTCTGCAGATGGATACTGATTAAATATTGATGGTCAGCGGTGTTGAAGGCTTGATTAGAACCTGACTGAGCCAAGCCCTTAACAGGCACACACACACATGCACACACACATGCACACTAACAAGGGACACACACAGGTGGAGAACTTTGCTCCAGAATCTGAGCAGGTTTTCATTATGCCTCCCGCTGGTCAACCTGCCACCTTCCTCTATTCACATTTCATTCTCACCTTCCTACATCCTCCCTCCACTTCCTCCTGTCACACAGAGATCACACACAGGGAACAACACGTGCAGTACATTCATCCTACTGTTGCACTTCGGCCTTGATGACATTTTTCTGTTATAGTGGCACAACAGAATCTTTTGTAGTATTTAACCCTTTTTATGTTTGAAAGTTGCTGATCAAATGTTAAATGTTTGTCCTTTGCTTGCTTCACCCAAACATATCTTCTCCCTTATCGTGTTACTGCTTTTGTTTTACGTGCCTATAGGTTTTGAGATATCCATCTCCAGAATACAATGTCTGGATAATCCACAGACCATGTTGTCAGCAGTTTTTATAGGAACTATTTCTTCAGTAGAGTCGCATGAGTTCACAAAAATGCAATTTTTCATTCTTTGAGATAATTCCATTCACCTATTTGGGTGGCAGAAACTGAAAGTGAGAAAATGTGAGTTTTTTTGTGATTTGATTGAATTGACCTTTTGAAAGATAACTTCTTGTGATGAGCTTGGGTTCAAAGCGTTCAATAGTGACAAAGTTTTGCAAATGTTGACAGAAACGTCTCTCTCCCGCTGTATGATTCTGTTCTAGCTCTTCTGCTCTATGATTGAGAGTGACGAGTATTAAGACAAAAGCAGTGCCTTTAGCCATATGTTGGCAAAAAATGTGCATGTTTGTAATACACTGAGACGAACAACAAAGTAGATGATTATACTGCAGGTGTGGTTTCAGAAGATTTGGAAACATTTTGATATGTTTTATGTGGCATGAAAACATTGGAATCCATTGTGACCACGTTGAACACAACTTGACCACAGCCTCCTTTCTCCTTAAAGAACTCAAGCTTCAAATGTTTAACAGCCACTTTTCAAGCCTGCAGGGTGAGCGGTTGTTACTCGAAAAAGAGAGGTTTTGGGTGGCGTATCACTTTAATGTCTAAAATGTAAATGTAACTGTAAAATATACTCTTGTATCTTGATGCCGTTTCACTGGCTGACTTTGTGTCCTGTTGAACCATCGCAGCTGCAGCACAACCACAGTAATCTTAAAGTTGAAATTATAGGTTTACCGCTGCTTATGATTCCGCTGCTGTTGTGCTCCAACACAACAAAAGACACCCTTGTATAAAAAGAGTTTTTACGTGGAAGGTTTATGGTACAATATGATGTTACGTGATGCTTTCAATACAGCAATATCTCTGTATATGGAAAACATTCTTTTAAGGAAGTGGGAGTTGAGAAATTAAGTGCCATGTGTGTGTTAACATGTTTGTTCTCTCTCCTCTGTGTTCATGCAGTTACGTTGCTGGACTCCATGTCTGCCTTGGCTGACCTGGGCTGGGAGGCTTACCCTAATGAGGGGGTGAGTATATGCAGCACAACACATACACACACACACACAAACAAAAATCACCCTCTCTTTATGCCAGAGCTGGCATCAAAAAGAACAAATTTGATCACAACTAGCAGGTTGTGCTGACATGCTTTATTTTCAGGGAAGGAGCAGGGACTCGGCGCTAACAGCAGCACAGGAGTGTGTGTTTTAGAGAGCACTGGGTTCTTGAGCGCTCCTTGCTAAATCGGGAGTCTGCAGGGGGACTTTACAAATTATTTCCGCTGTGCTGAAAATGCTGTGGCACTGGAGCCTCCATTTATTACGGGTTGCGATTTTTTGGATGAAGTGAAGGGACAGGGTGGAGGGGCAAATATTCTTACGCAAGAGGAGATGTTGTGTACATGTTGGTGTTATTTGCGTGTGTATGTATGTGTGTGTGTGTGGGGGGGGGGGGGGGGTTGCGTAACTATCCTTTTGCAGGTATAGGGACCAAGGGAGTCTGGAGTGCAGCCACCATGCATCAGAAAATGACAACAGAGAAGTGAGAGGAGCGGAAGAGGGTGGGAGCATGGGGAGGAAGAGCGACGAAGTGCATTCAATAAAGAAATAAGAGTGGGTTCTGTATGTCAGTCTAGCGCGGGAGCTGTTGAATGGCACTGAATTAATTCTATTTCCCCTTGAGTCGCACTTCCTCTCCACTATTCAGCATCAGTGTGTTAAATTGCAGGATGCCACACGCGGTTTCATGGTTGTGTGCAGCAGAGAGGCAGCTGAAGTGAGCAGAGCTAAGCAAGGTTGTTTTCTCAAGCAAGCAAGGGTATCAGGTTCACTTTAGTGAAACGCTCTGATTGTGTGGCCTTAGTGTGGATGTTTGTGTATGTTTCTTCCTTATAGAAGAGGAGAATGTGCTCCATCTGGGGCTAAGCCAAAAGGTTCAATCTAATTTTGAAGTACACAAGTTACTTTTATTGACAATATGGTTCAGTTTTTTGGGGGGTGGGGGGGCTTAATCATAGCCCGCAAAAGCACATGTGTTGTTAGTTTACCCTCAAAGAAATGTGTTGCCTGGAAAGTCAAATATGTATAATAAACTCCATCCTGTGGATCTTTTTTCATCAACTGTCAACATAGTGAGGATCAGGCTTCTCCTCTCTGAATGAAGCTGGCTCTGTGGGCATCCACACAACTCCTGTCAAAGAAATACTACAATAGATGCTTGGTAGTATCAGCTGAGACATTGTTGAGACAAAAATGCCACAGAGTTTCTTTACTTTGGGGTCAGGCACAAGCTTTATCAGCTGCTTTTATCTGACCAAGGAAATGATTCAATTGGTTAAAGCTGGTCGTTCGTACTTTGTCTTGTGGTACATGGAGGCGATGTTATCTTCCTCCTAGATAAACATGATCCCCCTCGCTCTTTTTCAGTCTAGTCATTGTCAGTTAAAAAGACAAATGCAGACGACTAAATTATATGAAATAAATAGCTGCCTCTTAAAATAGGCACACGGTTTTCATCAGTTAGCGATGACTTTGCCATAAAGTTAAAAAAAAGCTTGTTTCTCTTAAACAGCCAGAAGGCAAACAGGCGTAAAGCAAAACAAAGCAAGTGCAGCGGAAGCAACATGAACAAACAAGAAATGGTGAACTGAAAGGAATGAAAGGAGATTCTGTCTACCCATTTTTAAACATCCTTGCCAATTTTGATTGAGACAAATACTATAAATAGTGACAGCATGGAATCAATATTATTTGACGCCTCTGTCTCTTATTAATATTTCCCACAAAGCTGACACCACACTCTCAAGTACAGCTCCTCCTGTATCTCACATCATCTCAGTTTTTAACTTTTTCATTTCAAACACAGGGGCTGCGTCAACCGAACGAGTTTCAGAATATGTTTTAGGAGAAAGATTAATGCCTCATTCATATCTGTTACGTCATGATCTTCTCACATTGCTGCCTGCCGATTGGTCTGACACATACCGTACCTGCTGGGTTCACATGGGCATGTAGTGCCCTTTAATCACACAGAGTGATTTCCCTTGTGTCCGTACACAGAGGACAGTCCCGTGCTTTTATTGTGAAGCACCTGTAAATATTCTGAACTATTTGGTCAGCAGACCAGTTTTGAATATTCCAGGGAGAAATAAGCAGAAACAGTGAGCTCTCACTGCGGGTTTGTGGAAACCAACACGTCTCCAACCCGTTTCGCAGTACCTGACGACTCAGCTAGGCCCGAGCATCCCAAACCTGTAAGATGCTTCTACTTTCCATTCCTTGACAGACAGCACTTCTTGTATCATGATATAAAACAATCCAGCATAATTCTAGTTGAATCTAACCTGATGGGATACATCATAAAACGCAGTGTAGAGGCTAGTAGAGGCTGCCAATCCTGTTGGCAACAGTCTTGTTTGTTTAACATAATTATGCATATGTCTCAGGATTAATATGGTAATGATTTATGAAAAGAAATGCTAAAGGAGGAGGAAAGTGATAGAGAGTGACAGACAGAGAGGAGGAAGGTGCCGGGGCTGTGAGAAGGTCTGAATGTTTCATATCAGGGGGATTATCTTGTTGATCTTTGAACTTTAAACCTGGGGATCGGTCTCAGCGAGAGGCAATTCCCACCAATCTGAGACCACTGTCGACCTGAATTAGTCCAAAACCACACTTGACCCCCGCAGGTCACGCTTAATCCAAGCCGTGCAGGGCCGGATGTGCCTGAGACGGCGTGGAGCGACCCACTTCTGTCACCGGCCGGGGGTGTTCCTCGTGAGGGACACAAAACAGATACGTCTTAATGATGTTTGAAAATGGGAGGCCCCCACGGCATCTCTACTCCCCCATTGCACCCCCCCCCCCTTCCCTCTTCATCTTCCATCTCTGTTTTTCCCTCCCCCTCTCCTCCTCTATCCCCCTCACTAAGCCAGAGCTTGTCCCAGAGTTTGGAGGCCAATTATGTCCTCGTAGGTGTACCCATCAGATGATTGCAGAAGGGGGGATATTATGGTAAGCTGGTGAATGGTTGAACTTAAACCCTGATCCGACGTCTCTGCTTCACTTCAAAGCAATCAAGCGGGCTCCGTGCTGATTGGCCGAGGTGATTGAGGGTTCAAGGAGGAGGGTTTCATTCTGAGTGTTAATTAGTGTTCAGACTGAACCAACACAGGCAACAGTTTTCACTTTATGTGTGTGTGTGTGTTGAGGGAGTGAGAAAGAAAGGGAGCTTAAACTCTTCAGCCTATCCAAACATTTTCCCTGTTGCGTTTTTGTTTTGTTAGATTCTCTCTCGAGCGGCTGGTGTATCATTAGCAAACACGGAGGCGAGCAGGTTGTCTTCATGTTCATAAGCACACCTGTGCTTTACACAAGGCCAAAAGTGACAATGAACAGACTCGCCAACTAGGGAAATAAGTCGCTCACCAGGAAGTGGCAGTAATCCAGCCACTCCAAACTCTGCCTACAAAGAAATAAACAAAGACATCATAAAGCCCTCTTTATCCCTCAATGACTATTCCCATAAATGCTTTAATCACCACTCCCTGGGGACTCAGCTTTGTGTGTTTGTGTGTGTGTGTGTGTGGGTGGGTGTGTGCGACCGTCCTGTGATGTCCGACTGGTCTCAGCTCTGCACAGATGGGTCTATTTAGCTGCCAGGCGCGCCTGTAATTTACCAACATTCATTCCTCTCTCTCCTCTCTCCTTCTCCCTCCGTCTTGTGTTTTGTCCTTTTAATTGAATCGAGTGTAGTCGATCACAATGACTCTCAGTTGCTGTGCGCACAAAATGTTGTGCAAGACTCCAGTGATACCTCCTTTATATGTAAAACTCTGAACTGACTGTCAGGGACGTTTGTGTTAAATAGTCTTCTTCCTCCTCTTCTTCCCTCTCCCGTTTCTCCTCTCTGTTTCTGCACTTGAAGGACTGCTGGGTCACGATCAACAGAGAGCCGGTTTTGTTCGAGCTCCAATTCATACACAGTAGACGTTTCAGCGGAGGCTGTGGAGATTAAAAGCATCTGAGTGTGTGTGTGTGTGAGAGTCGATGTTAGAATGTGTGTTTGTTTTTTTTTTTATGTGGATCTGTTTTAGTGCTCAGGACTCGGAGGTGAAATGCGTCAAGCTTTTGCCGGGTTGTTGGGCCGTCACATCAGATTAACCTCAAGAATCCAACCTTAGCTTGGACTCGGCTCGTCTCAAACTTTCTCTTTGCCTTTTTTTTTGCTGATTTCTTTGCTTTTTATTGGCCTGTCCTCTCTCTTTTCTTTCTCTTCACCTCTCAGTTCCCCTACCATTCGACTTTCATTCGAATTTTGGGACACGTTAGGGATGACAGGTAGTTACTCCTGTGGGCCTCGGTGTGTGCAAGTGTGTGTGCACATGTGAGTGTGTGTGTGTATACAGTATGTGCTCATGCCTGTGTGTATGTATCAGGGTCTGTGTTTACGTGGTGGGACCACTGCAAGGTGATGCTGTGCTCGTCGCTCTGGAGTTTCAGTCTTAAAGATGATGACAGGAGCTCAGAACAAAGATGGTGGTCCTCTCATGCCTCACCACAAACTAGGACTCATCCAGTTTGTGTGTGTGTGTGTTTTTTTGCATATGTGTCTGTGTGTGTCCAAGAAAGTTAGCTTCCCCTCGAATGGATCAGATAACTTGAGACACTGAAACCACATTGGTTTATTTTTTTTTTTCTTTAAGAAATAGAAATGTTCTTTTTCTCTGTGTGTGTGTGTGTGTAGATAGAAATGTTTTCCTGCTCATGCGAGAAGTGTTCTCAATTACTGCCTTAGTCAGAAGTGGAAACAGATGGTGGCAGATGACGGGAGACAAAGTAGCTCTGTCCTACCTACTCCTTCTCGCTCTCTCTCTCCTTCTTTCTCTTTTTGTGTCTCTCTCTCATGCACATACTTCTACCTCTTAAGCGCTAAGCCACGCATTCACTTCAGAAAAACATGCTCACTCTGCACATGTGCAACATAGACAAGGACCGTCCTTCAGTCATCTTGACACAGATCGTCACTCATATTCACCCAGACATGAAAACAGAACATGCAGGCTTAGCATTGGTTTGCATGAAACCGCAGTTCATTGAACTTGGGCCCAGTTTCCCAACAGCAGTCTTTGGACTGAGATCTCCTTTGTCCATTGACTAGCGATGAAATGAGACGATCTTACAGCTGAGCGGTGCTGTTGTCAGGCCGGCCCCGTGCCGTGCCTGAACGTAACTCTACCCTGGCTACACTACCTCTTAGTCTTTGATTTGAAATGTATGTTTTACTTGAAAGGATTTCCCCTGTCAACGCAAACACTCCTCAGCAGTCCTCACCGCTTCTCTGCTCGCCCCTTCTACCTCGTTCCCCTCTTTTTTTTCCACATCCCTATTATAGTATTTTATTCGCTCCTTCTCCTCTCCATCTTCCTCTCTGATTTCTACCTTGTGCCTTCCTTTCATCCCATTGCTTTCTTTTGCTCTCTCCATCTAAAAAAATGTAATCTGATAAATGTGGAAGATCCTAAATCCAATCAGAAATTTCACATTCATGGCAGTAAAATAAACAGCTATCTTTTTCATCTAGTAGAACCGCTTTTTTCCTTCCTCTCTAAATTTCCTCTTTCTCGTCCTCAGTGGGAGGAGATCAGTGTGATGGATGAGAGGAACACCCCAATGAGGACCTACCAGGTGTGTAACGTAATGGAGGCCAACCAGAACAACTGGCTGAGGACGCGTCACATCGGCCGAGAAGGAGCGCAGCGCGTCCACATTGAGATCAAGTTCACCCTGAGGGACTGTAACAGTCTGCCTGGGGTTCCTGGTACCTGCAAAGAGGTCTGCATCGCCCCACCCACACACCCACACACACACACACACACACACACACACACACACACACACACAAGATAATACACATGTAAGCTTTTGAACACCCAAGCAGATAACAAACTGGTGTGTGTGTGTGTGTGTGTGTGTGTGTGGGTGTTTAAGCCCTCCTGTTGCATTTGTGCTGCTTGTTTGTTGACTCTTGGTGAGCAAGACATTGAATTTTGACCAGCTCCATGGGTGCTTTTGTGTGGCTGTGTGCACTCCGAGTTTCTTTTGAAGGGAAGCAAAGTAAAAAGACACATTTCTTGTTTTGGAGATCGATAGCACAGGAGTAGGTTTAATTTGGAACATGGTGGAGGCGGAAATAGTTTGGAGGCAAAGCTACAAAATATTCTCTGACTATGCAGTGCTCTTAGCCTGTTGGGTAAAACTGAGTGAACTATAATATAATCAGTATGTCTTTCACTTCACATGTATAACTAACTTAGTATATACATATCATATTCGTCATGAAAATGGTTGATTAATTAAGCACACAAATTAGGACATTTACAAATCAGAACAAATTCCCCCTGCGGCACACGCAATCGCTACTTTTTATAGTGTGCTTAGCTAATCAACTCAATCAGCAAATTAACTCCAATAACACTTCTGTGTGTTTTCAATTGAACCTGCCTGATCTTCATATTATATCTGATATAATTATGCCATATTGTTTGCTTTTGCAGTTTCCTTTTACTGCAGCAGAAAATCTAGACACTCGAGACAGCAAAAAAAACAACATTAAAGTATGAGAAGCAAGGGGGAGATAAGTGAAGCAGGACCACTAGAAATGCATTTTATGTTCTTAGACAAGGTTGAACAAATTGAAAAACAATAATATATTCTTTCGTGAAGTGCACGAAGCCAGTTTAAACAAGTACTTAATGAAAATTCAATCAGTGGTAGGATTTCTGTCCCCACATTTGACAGCATTATGTCTGTTGTCATATACATTATTAACAAGTTTATTAATGTATTAACATGTATATTAATGGAAGGCCTGACAAAAGCTGGTAGTTTTTGTTTGTACTATAATTATTACTTGATATGAAATCAGTTTTTATTCTGCACATTATACTATATTACACTGCAGAGCTGCAAAATTACATTTCAAATATCTTTTTTATTATTTTGTTCTTCAGTCTTTTCCATTCAACACACACACACACACACACACACACACACACAGATGGAATTTCACTTTGATGGCTGATGAATAGATAAATAGACAAGAGGCGAGAAAAGAATGACATGAGAGAATAGCTGCAGAATGAAACAGACGATGCTCCAGAGGCTTCTTTTGTGGCTCCTCGTATATTTTAACTTCTGATATATTTTTTTTACTGTCCCCCACTCTCTCATATCAGCCTGATATCACTGCTCCTCTGTATTCACGTCTCTCTACTTTGTCTGCCCTCTGCACCCTTTTCACTCTCATTACATCTCCAGAATGAGTAGTGGAGATAATACTGTATGAGACAGTACAGAGCCGCACTTTCATGAGATTGCAGACAGTGTTGCTGACTGGCCATCGAGACAGATGGACTGAGATTTGAAGAGAAGCAGCATAATAGCAGCTGTGGGGGCCTTGTTAAAATTTCACATTGGATGGACTTTCTCAGTTTTATGTCTCTAGCTTTACTGTGTGTTACTCTTTTGTGTCTGATAACTTACATTTCTAGAGTCTGAAGTGTGATGGACACTTTTTGTTTTGCAGACATTCAACATGTACTACTATGAGTCCAACAATGCCAACCTGTGGTTCATCAAGGAAAGCCAGTACGTCAAGATCGATACCATCGCTGCAGATGAGAGTTTTACACAGGTATGGACACGCAGACACACACACACACACACACACACACACACACATACACACACACACAGTCATGTTCCATCACTTCATTGGACATTACATTGACTTGGCTTCTGAAAGGGGGCTTGAGTAAACAGATTTATGTCCCCACAACATGAGTAATACATGTCCACACGCACGCAAAAAACTCATATACCGCCCACAGGCACTTACATGTACTGTATATATAATATGTAAACATACACTGTTACACACTCACGCATCACAACATAAAGTAGGGCATTGCAAAATACATAACGATGCAACAAACAAATAAAGATTTCCAAATTACCTTGTAACCATCATAAAAGTGAATGGGACCAGTTGTTGCATCCACAAAAATGGATGAAGTCTGTCCCATTGTGTATCTCTTGTTTTATATATCAATTTTAGCATTAAGCTCTGTCTGCGTCTGATTCTCTAATAGAAGATTTTCATTCCAAAATTAGATATTCACCATTTGCCACCTACTCTTAGAAAATAACTCTGAATGTGGGTTATATTTAAACTTAGTTATCTTATTCCATTTGCTTGCAAAATTGTCAGGAGGACATAATTATTTCTGTCTTGGAAATGAGTTTCAGGCAGTAACATTTTACTAAAATACACTTAGAACTTTATGGACTGAAAAAAATGCTCTGATTGAATTTGAATGCTCCCATTAAAATGAACAAAGACATGTATAAAATATCCTTTGTTTACAGGTGGACGTTGGCGACCGCGTGATGAAGCTGAACACGGAGGTGCGTGACATCAGCAACCTGAGTAAAAAGGGTTTCTACTTGGCCTTCCAGGACCTGGGAGCCTGTATTGCTCTGGTCTCAGTCAGGGTCTTCTACAAGAAGTGTCCCCTCACTGTGCTCAACTTGGCCCAGTTCCCCGACACAATAACAGGCGGAGACACGGCACTGGTGGAGGTCCACGGTGCGTGTGTTAATGCCTCTGAGGAGTTTGAGGCTCCCAAGATGTACTGCAGCGCAGACGGAGGCTGGCTGGTTCCCATCGGGAGGTGTGTGTGCAAACCGGGCTTTGAGGAGAACAAGGACGTCTGCCAACGTGAGTGGGGTGGGGGTCCATGGGGTGCATGTGTGGGGAATATGTATGTGTGTGAGAGAGAAAGAGAGACAGAGAAGGACAAATTTAGAAAGCAAGAAAGAGAAGTGGGCTGCTATGTGCATGTTCTATAGTGTGTATCACTGTATGCACAGGTCCCATAAAGGTTGGCCTTCTGATATGAAAGAAGTGTGTCTGACGTGAGATTCCTCTACAGCTGGCAAAAGTGCTCTTATAAACAAAACACTGCAATTGTATCCATTCTGCTCTCTCTGACGTGAATATGTGTGCACGCCTGACTGTGTGCAGCAGCATTTTGGCTCTCTATGAATTCTGCTGTGAAACTGAGGATGTAATGACGATGACTCTGTGTATTCAGGTTACAGATGCACTTTGCGTGTATGTGACTTGTGTGTGTGTGTGTGTGTCGGCGTGGGTGTCATCACTCAGAGTGACTTTTATACAGCTCCCAACACTGTGAGGACAGTTCTTGCCGAGAAAAGGGTAGGGGTTGCTTTGAGGCATTTCCTCTGGGTTTTTTTTTTGTGTGTGTGTTTGTCAGAGCTCTCATTTTCCCTGCTGAGTAGAGGAGAGCGGTACGAGTGTGTGTGAGAAAATGCTTATTGATGTGTGTTTGTGTTCTAGGTATGCCTTAGGAAGCAGATTATTGAATCGTAAAACTCCACAGATGGCGTTTGCAGTGTGTGTGTATATACTGTGTGTGCATGCATTTGAGTGCGCAAGCTGTATTAGACTCACACCCTCACCTGTCCCCACAGGCTCACTTCCCCCCCGAAAAAATGAAAATATCATAGATATTCATCACTGCAAACTTGGAAATCGGTGCACATAATGCAATTTCAGTTGTTTTGGAGAAGCAGTAGCCAAGACGCCCAGAAGACTTGGCAGTTGGGCCTTAGAGACGGGTGAATGGGAACAGAAGTTGTACTCTGCAGTTTGCAGGCTGGTAATGTGCACAGATTGTGGCAGAATTCTGGCTGCATCTCAATCATGAAACGGAGACTGTTGAGCCACATGTCTGTCCTGTAAAAGGACACGTTGCGGCTATTTGACAGGTGATCTCACTGACAGGTTTTCAAATGATTTCAGTACCTAAAGTGTGCAGGCCTATGTCACACTCCCTGTGTTGAAACTTTATTTAAAGTCAGTCTGACGCAGTGAAGCGGCTGACCTCAGTGATCTCCATGACCTCATCAGTCTGCTCCCTCAGTCTTATCACTCCGGAGAGAATAAATAGAGCGATGTAAGCACATTTAACAAGCAAGCTTTAACTCAATAACAGAATGCTGAATGCTGTGTGTGTGTGTGTGTGTGTGTGTGTGTGTGTGTGCTGTAGTCATGGGTTGAGGTAATGATGGACACTTATTGACAGTCTGAGGCCAGAGGTCAGGAAATATATGTGTCCCTCGTCTAATAAGTTATGGTTAATACAGATGTGGACGCATGTGCTCTTGTGTGTGTGTGTGTGTGTGTGTGTGTGTGTGTGTGTGTGTGTGTGTGTGTGTGTGTGTGTGTGTGTGTGTGTGTGTGTGTGAAGGCAAAACAGGTGTCTAATGTCTGAAACGCAGGAAGGAAGCCAGGTTTTTGGTTTCCGTTCATTTCGAGGCATGCTTTCTGGTGTAGCAATTACTTTGGGAACAATCAACCAGCATTTTCCAATAGATTTTAATTCCTTCGTGGGGAATTGAAGCTTCTCCGCTGCAGGGTTGTCTGCGCCACCTACTCAGTATTAGGGAAAACATGTTTGTGGGATCCTGTGAGGGATTTGCATAGCAATGAAATCTCCTCCTCATACAGCAGGAGAATTTGCTGTCCCACGTATGTCAGTCTAACATATCTCATATAAACCAGCTTTCTCTTCTTGGAATGACGTCGGTGCCCGCACCTCCATTCTGATATTGTTCATTTTCCCTCGTCAAAATTTCACTTAGCCAACTAATGCAACTGTGTCTGTAATCAGCCTGCTTTTAACAAAGACATGAGAGGACACAGAGAAGTACAACAACCCAGTGTGCTGCGCTTTAATGTGTCCCTCAGATAACAAGGGCCAGGCTTTTAAAGAGTCCTCTCAGCGCTCGGCGTCAGCGCCAAACAAAAGGTTCCTGCCCTGACACAGTCTGAAGGTCTTCCATAGGGAAAACACACTCCGCTAATGCATTTAAATCACCCTCTCTCGTTTGCTGTCACACAAAGAGACGAAGAGGTGAGGTGGGGGAGAGAGCCGGGGAAAGGCATTTGTAATTAACTTCATCGTGCAGGTGAACAAGCCTTTTAATGGACGCCTTGAATTCCCTTTCTCTTGTTCTTTTTGTGGGTGGTTGCTTTATTTCTTTCTTTTACCATTTAGCTGCTCTGATGCTCGTTGTTTTCTTGCTCTGACGTTCTGTGTGAATCTTCTCGTAGTGTTTTGGCCTCTCTAGCCTCCTCTTTGTGTCTCTGTGTCACTCTCCATCTCTCCCTCTGACTCCCATTCTCCCTCTCTCTCTCTCTCTCTCTCTCTCTCTCTCTCTCTCTCTCTCTCTGTGAGGCGCTAATGGAATCATTACTAGCCTCTCTGTGTTAGACAAACACCAGACACCTCCAATTACAGCCTTTTTTTCTCAATCTCTGGCTCTCTCCTCCTCCTCTCTGCTATTTTCTAGTCTTGCTCTGGTGTCTGCTTCTGTAATGGGACTGTTGTCCACCTCTCTCCCTCTACCAGCCCCCCATTTTTCTCCTCACCCATCCTTTCTGATATTGTCTTCCTTTTTCACCTCACCATTTTTCTTTCTGTCTCCCTCCTCCTCCTCGCAGCCCTCATCTTCTCTGTCTGTACTCGTTAAACATTTATAGATCACGGGTTCATCTTTCTCTTTTTCTATTTTCCCTTCCTCATGCTTGCTTCTTATTCCCTAAAGTGAGGCACAAAGTGTGTTTAAACATGTGCGTATGTTTTGATGTTGTTAATGTCGGACACTGGATTAGATTGTTTTATGACAAAAAGAAAGAGGGCCACTGTTCTTCCAGTACGAACAGAGCAAGTAGTAAATGACTGTGTAAGAGAAAATAATGTGATTCATGGGAAATGTGGTCTAAATTTTAAAAACACAAGCCCCAACGAGCAACCAGGTTGTGATGGAAGCTACCATTCGTCTCAACAGTGATGTGATGATGATATATTGATTTTGTTAAGACTAAGATAGGACTAGGCTGGCGTTATGTTTTTCTTATTGGCCACAAATCTCATTAGATGAACAAAACTAATTCACAATTAGTTAATTCCTCCACACTTTCTGACTTCCCTCACCTGTTTGTGGCTCTCAATCCCAAACCCATTCACTGCTACCGAAGACGTAAGTCTTGAAAAACAGCCCACAATTATATAGTTTCATTTTTCTTTTGAAAAGGTTAAGTACTTCAGTTGAGGCTGGTTCTGTAATTTCTTCGGATATTTCCTGAAATAAACTGGGTAATTTGGTACTTATCATAGGGAAAATAGAGACAATGTTCTGACACAGTAGACATTTTATTTATGTGTTTACGAAAGAACCAAGAAATTATATGCGTAGAAGTTACACAGTTGTTGATTTCCGGGGGAAATTTCCTTGAATTAACTGCTCAAATCTTAATGTCTGGAACAAATTACAGAGATCCATGTAAACCCAAGGGAATACTAATTATTGGACACTTTATTCTCCAGATCAAATTGTGTGCTTGCTTGTAATGTACAGCAACACAGCACATTTTACATTCATGTATGTTTAGCTGCCCTGCTGCTAAAAGATTCTTTAGGTTACAGGAAACAATTGGAATGAACTCATTGTAAATATACCACATGAACAATGTCTCAATATTTTATATAATAAGTACCAAATTCCAGGCACTCTCCTCAGACATGTCATTACATATCAACTTGTTTCAAGGACATCATGAGTAAACTATGAGACCTGTAAAATAAAACAGTAGTTTACTAGAAGAGATGAGCACTATAGTTTTAAGCAAAAGTTACTCAAACAGCATTTGTTGGGGACTATTTTTAGCAGCGGATGAATACACATTTGGTAGTGAGTATTTAGCACAGGAGGACGTGTGTTATATGTGGGAGCGAATTAAAACTGCATCCATGTTTACTGTGATTGAGGAAAAACAGCAACTAGTGCAACGGTGTGACTCACTGATGTGTTTTTAAGAGCTTTTGGAGGAATAAGCTTCATCAGACTTTTGCTACACAGACTGAATACTTGTTAGTGAGATCAATACATTATTGTTTTTGGCCGTCTCATGGGATTTGTAGACAGTAAGAAAAATGTAATATATCACCAATCCTTTCCTGCAATTCAAATACACTTTTCTTTTATTTCTTTGCATGCGGTTTCGTGTTATTTCATTCACCTCTAGTTTTACGTGTACCGCGCTGTGCACTGAACACACCACTGCTCCGATGGCCGTGGCTCTGCTGCTCGATCACATGAAATCATACTCATCTGCTTTGTCACCACTAGAGTTATATAATCTCTCTCTCTCTTATTCAAACACATACTTGCTCTCTCTCTCCCTGCCCCTGTGTCACATACATTTGCTGCCCCTCATCAGTTCTCCTCCATCTCTCTCTACCCCATGCAGAGGCCTCACCGCTCTCTCGCTTTCTTTTCTCTCTCCCTCTCTGTTTCTGTCTGCCACTGTTTCCTGTGCCCCCCTTTCCTCCATTTCCACCTCGTACTCCCTCGCTCTCTCCTGCTGTCTCTCGGCCTCACAGCTGGTAGGGAATGCAGTGAATTCTCCTCTCAAACCTCTCCTGCTTTAAGCCCTAAGGGCACATGCTGAAGGGCAGGAGTATGTGTGTGTGTGTGTGTGTGTGTGTGTCCTGTCCTTCTCTGTGTGTCTGACAGCACCAATTACTGCCTCAGATGCCTGAGAGATGGAGGAGACGGAGTGGAGAAGGACAGACACCTGTCACCTCGACACAAGTTCTCTTGCTCTCATCTCCCTCTCTCTTTCTCAGCGGGCAAAAGTAATATAGGTCAGCATGACATGTCTGTCTGTCCGTCGGCTCTGCCTGTCTAATAGTCTCCTTTTTTCCCCTTTCTCTTCTTATTCATTTGTCTGTTTGATGCTGCCAACATGAAGCCAGAACTTGGTTTACAAGTGGAACTTTTCAAAGTCACACCACACTCGTCATACTGATTCCACTTGGCTCCCCTGCTGTTCTTTTCGCTTCTCAAATTGGACAGAAACCAAAGTGTAAATCACTGAGGAACGAGTCCAATGCGCATCCGATCCGGTGTGAATTGTCTTGTCAGCTATGTGTTCATTTGGAATGCTGTGGAGGCAGACACAATGGACTGCTACATGACTTGAAATAATATTTTCAAAGAACTGCAGTTGTTCAGTTGTACATTTTGGGGAATACATTTATTTGCTCTTTCTGAGAGTTAGATCAGAAGATCGATATCAATCTCTTGTCTGTGTGTTAAAGTAATAGTTCAACATTTTGACAAATACACTTTGTTAGAGACATTTTTGGATTAGTAAAGTATATCTTCACAGTTTGCCAAATTATTGATAGAACGTCAATTTTTGTTTTAACTTATTGATTGATACCAGTTCTATTTTGTGTGATTTCTGTTTGTATCAATGATGGTTAATTACATGATAATGACCACCTGCTGTAAGAAGTGGTGGGACAGAGTTTACTCGATAAAGCACGTACTGTAGGAAATGTGTGTAGACAAGATTGATACAGCTCTCATGTCTGAATAGATATGAAGCTAGCGCCCACAGCCCGTTAGCTTAGCCTGGGGAAACAGCTAGCCTGGCTCTGTCCAAAGGTAACCAAATGTTCACTCATGAACACACTATATCTCGTAATCTGTGCAAAAATCAAGTGTAAAACAAAACGTTGCAGTGTTATGTGCAGAAATATGTCTTGGCTGGGCGCAGTAACTTCCTGAAGTATTACCGTGTCTGTACAGAGATCAAAACCAAAATCTGTGCTCACTGGCTGTATCTGGCAACTCCCAGCAGGAGACGCTACACAGAGGTGTCGGGCGGATGAATGAAGTGCTTCTCACAAGAAAACAGCTCCAATGTTGAACTATTCCTTTAAGGCGTAGCCATGTAACTCTTCAAGCCAGGAAAACATCACGCTGCTTTAGCCCCTTACACACTCGAAACCCCATTTGACCACAATGATGAGATCATAACTGTTGGAAGGGATAACAAAGTCCTGTAAAATGTCATTGTCAGGAGGAGGGGGAAAAAACGTAGTTTGATATTTTTGGAAAACATTGCTCAACTTGTGAGGGGGAGTTCTGTCTGCCCAGCGACGAGCAGCGATCAAAGGCCTGCTGCTCAGCCGTTCAGTCGATCAGACCTGCCTCTGACCGCAGCGCAGCAGGAGGGGATTTACAGTAAAAAGCTTTTGTTTGTTCTCTGCAAGAAAACTTCTGTGTAGATAAGTGAAAGTTATATGATACATGTGCTATAAGGGCTCCATCAAGATAATGAAAGAAAGACTATGACCATGCGGAAGCACACACATAAAAAATAAAAAGACTACTGGCACATACACACACACACACAATAGACTTCACACTTTATATCTCATAAGAGGATTGCAGCCTGTGTTCATAAAGAAAGGTTTGAGCAGGGAACAGATGTAGGAAAAGGCTAATCTTTGCACCTGTGAAAGAGATTGAGCTCATTTACAGAGCGCTGTGTGTGTGTGTGTGTGTGTGTGTGTGTGTAGGTGTGTGTGTTGAAAGCTCAGTAGGGGACCTGCCTTTCTTTATTGCCTCTCTAACACAGAGCTCAATCTCTGCCTCTATCCTTACAGCAGGAGTGTGTGTGTGCGTGTGTGTGTACATGTGTGTGTGATGTGGACAGTTGAGGCAGTCGGTAAAGTGAGCATTTTTATGTTGATCACATACAGACTTTTGAAGGTCAAGGGCTCCCTCCTGCATGTAATATGTTCACACACACACACACACACACACACACACACACACACACACACACACACACACACACACACACACACACACACACACACACACAGAGTTCTCTCATTTCTTTGCTCTTCTCTTAGTGGCAGCTCAGGGAGCTTGAGAGCATGAAGGTGTGGGTAGGAAGGGAGTGGGCGGCTAACAGAAGGATTTAGACAGCAAGTCAAGAGATTCTTGTGTGTATACAGTCCACGCAATGTGTGTATGCGTGTGTGTATACACTGCTGCAGGCATTAGGGCATTAAGCTGTTGAAGTGTCAGGCAGCAGGGTGTTATTACTAGCCAGATGTTCTTAAAATGACAAACGGATATATGGGCCAAGTAAAGGCCAGTCATCTGTCCTTCTACCTGTCTGTGGGAATGTGTGTCTTAAGTTGTCCGTCTGTCTGACTTCATTTTATTTATTTGGATAACGACAGCCACCTTTTCCTTAATTTCTCCTTTATTCGCCTTTATCTCCTCGCTCTCACATGTCCCTCCTAGACTCCATCCCTTTTCCCTCTCCCTCTTCCTCATCTCCCCTCTTTTGTGTTTGAATAAATTACACACAAAATCACAAAGGCTTAGGCACTCACTATATCCTCTACACACCATAGTCCCCGTCTACATACCCACACAGCACTGACCCAGATAATGTCTATTCACACAGAGCCTTCCAGCACAGCTCCTCTCTCTCGCCATGGCAGATCGCTCGCCAGACATAAGCTGAGTTGCCAAAAGCCACCTTAGCACCAAGACGTATTTGCACCCGCTGAAGTGTTAGCCCCAACAATAACCTGAGGACATCAAGGTGGCTTTTGGGAGACAGAACCTCGTATAGCTCAGCTCAGTCTGGTGCAGTGGGTTGAGCTGTGTGAACAAACCCTTAGAGAAAAGGAGGAAAAGCAGGCCAAGGACTGAGAAACTGTTAACGCATGTTTCAACTCCTCAAGTCCTTATATAGCACTATTCCCCTCTGACAGAGGCAGAGAGAGAGAGGAGAGGGGTGTAGAGGGGAGAGTTTGTCTCCTTTGGGTACAGTTGCCATTAATTGGCTGTTCAATATGCCGTTGAGTTCCAGCTAGGGATAAACATGTGTGCTCATGGGAAAGTTCATAACTTTCACATTTCTATAGTGTTGAATCAGTGTTGAGTTTGCTCCATTTAAGATCTAAAGGTCTCGAGAAAGGTGCATGTGTGTGCACGAGAGACCAGAGGAGGCATGCAGGCAGCCAGCGGGTCTGCCGAACAAGAAACACAGGAACAGGAAGGCAGCCATTGACCCCTTCCCCTTCTCCCCTCCCTCCCTTTCTAGTTTATGGATGGCTTCCAGATGTACGATCAGCCTGTCAGACTGATTGGGCCGGCATTGCACAGGCGTTATTGCTCAACCCTAAACATGACATGCAGATGTATCTGCGGTCGAAGTCCAATTTGTTGCTGCTTTTGTATGCAGTACAGCTGCACTATTGTTCTACAGCCAAGAGGAACCATTCAGAAAACTTAAACAAGACTTTTCAGTGTCGGCAGGAACAAAGACTGGTTACACAGAACTTGATGAGACATGTGACAGATTACGTTTCTTTTTTAAATATGCCCGTTTAGACCAGCTGCTGCCGTATCACACTTACAGATGAAAGATTTGAACAGGTAGCTAAATACACCTGCAAGCAAGATATGTTTACTGGTAATGGTTTCTCAAGGGAGGGACCTGAGGCAAAGATACTGCGTGAAGTGAAAGGGACAGGTGCATGCCGGTGTCCTGAAAACAACAGAAAGTTACTGTGACTGTAGCTCCAACTCAGCTCATGGAGGCAGTTAAGGGACATTAAAACCCTGAAATCGCACTCCATCAGGGAGTCATAACTTAATCTGAACACACATGCCCGATACACATATTTTTACATTCCATGTAACTTACACTTTCAGAAGAATAATTACCTCCAATGTCTATCAAGAGTAGCCATTCATAACTCTGCTTAGAAATCAGAGAGAAAAAAACACTTCTTGTAACTTCAGAAATTACCTGAAAATCATCAGGTTTTTAAATGTTCTCCTGTAACAAAGTAATCCAGTGATAGTTGTCTGTCAATGGGCACAGCAGTTGAAAACAGGAAGTGATAATAGCTAATTCGGCATACTTTTAATGGTACCTATTTGCCTACATGTAATGCAGTTGTTTTGATTTTGTCTGAGGGGGGCCCACAGTGGCAGACTTTGAAAACCTCTGTTCCCAAACATTACTTCTTTGAAAACATATATGTGATATAATGCGTTATTAGTGGAGAAAAAGAGGATAACTTCTTCTGTCAGTTACAAATTACAACACATTTTAGGAAATAAGGTCATACGTAAGACACCTCAAACATATAACCTCAGCTTTGATCATTTCAAATGAATCTGAAAATAAATGAGCCCAAAAGTAGCTGCATAAATCATAAAGTTTATGTCAGACACACATCTCTCTCCTTTGTGATTTGCGACCTGGCTTCATCCATGGCTATGCT
This sequence comes from Enoplosus armatus, assembly GCF_043641665.1. Classification (NCBI taxonomy): domain Eukaryota; kingdom Metazoa; phylum Chordata; class Actinopteri; order Centrarchiformes; family Enoplosidae; genus Enoplosus; species Enoplosus armatus. The sequence continues at coordinate 15,225,734 of NC_092193.1, forward strand.
GAAAGGATATCGTTGAGTGTCATTACCTTTCAAGGCTTTGATCTAATTGTTTTGTCGATATTTATTTGTGAGATGAAAAGCTCCTGCGGTCCTGAATGCTGCAGATTTTATTACAGAGAGCCTAAAAGGGCCACGAAGTAGCAATTTTCCCATTGCTCCTTTGTTTGTGACACCCTTGACTTCCTGCACAGCGCTGAATGGGCACCGGGGTGTCAAGGAGGTGTGTAAGGTGAATACTTTATTCATAACAAGGTAATACTGTATCTGTCAGGTGGAAGAGGGCACTTTGGGTCACACACATACATATAGACATACATGAATACATTAATTCACAGAGATGTATACTCAGCATATAGTATACACTTACAAACCAGCGAGGCAGCAATCTCTTTCTCTGTCTTAGCATTTCTTCTGCTTCTGTGTTTGTTAGTTGTTTATAAATCACTGACGATGAAGTCTCTGAAATCTTCCCCTCCGAATGAGATGAAAACATACGAGTGCAGATTTTCCTGCTAACGTCAATTTGCTGTGAGCTTTGCAGACGAAGTCGACCACTGCCCACCCACAGATTAAAGACAGCGGGAATACGGCCCCCCACTTGACAGGTACATCTATGTGAGTGTGTGTTTGTGTGACTGACACAGAGAAAAAGGCACAGGGTTCTCCTTTCCTCCTCCGCCTGAGAGAATGAATTATTGAGAGTGATGAAGTGAAAATAACGTGGGTGAAGAAAGGAGATGCACTCCTCTTACACACACTTTGCCGGTCACGGGGCCGGCCGATGCCGGCACGTTTACTGCTGTGGTGTGTGTGTATCTGAGTGTACCTGGGGAGATAAGGTGTGTGTGTGTTTATAGTGTGTTAAAGCTCTGTGGGTTGTATTTTATGGAAGATGTTTAAGCTACGTGTGTGCCTGGGGAGAGAGAACATGTGTGGGTATAGTCTATTGTATACAGTCTATATACATCTGTGTATGGTGAAGCGTTTTGTGCGTGTGTGTGTTGTGTTTCTGCATGTGTACTGGTCTGCCTGGCTGTGTTTAAAAGGAGAAGGTGAATCTTTGTGTTCCTCTGGCCTTTTATCTTGATAGCAAAACAGACAGACAGAAGAGTAAGTTATTCAAACGGTGAACCAAACTCCCAGCAGACTCCTTCTATAGTCCTGTCATGCTCTCTCTCTCTTCTTCCCCTCTCTCTCTCTCTCTCTGTCTCTGTCTTTCCGTCCCTCGCCCACGACCCCCACACACACATGCACCTGGTATCTATTTAATCTGTTTTTAGACTGCAGGATAATCATCCCAGCTCAAAATTAGTGAGCCATCAGCTTGGGTTACCACTAGAAAAGTGTGTGTGTAGATGTGTGTTTGCTTTAATTGCACTGAAATTGAGCTCTCTTTCCCTCATTTTTTTTGAGGGGTTTGTGTGTGTGTGTGCCTGTCAGTGAGAGAGAAAATATTTGTGCAGGAGCTCTGGAGAAGGTCAGGGTCAATGCATGACAGACAGCCCACTGGGAAATAAGACGCACATACAAAGGCAGACACACACAAACACAAACAAATAGAGAGAATAAAGTAGAGACGGCGAGAAAAGGAGCAAGACAGGCAGAGAGGACAGAGACAGAAAAATAGAAATAGAGAGACAGGAGGGTAAACAGAGAGATTGATGGAGTGAGAGAGAAAAAGAGAAAGACAGAGATGGACAGAATGAGGAAGAGGGAGAGCTTCATCCCGTAGTTCCCCTTGGACGCTCTCAGTAATTGGCTGGTATCCAGAGGAGAGAGAGTAGATCAGAAAGAAGTGTACTCATGTGCTTCATGTACTGGACATCACAAACCTATTCATATCCGGTCTGACCATGTGTGTGTGAGAAGTAATAAGATGATAAACACAGTAAGGGTCTGTCCTGAGGTGTCAGTCATGGAGGCCTATGTCTTCTGTCCGGACACAGCTCATATCTCACGTCCGCTCTGCAACAATGTGATCCTGCCCGGTCTTTCTTTAACAAAAGTCTTGCAGGCAAAAGGACATGCTGCTATAAAGTGCAATATTTGCTCCAGGAAAACATCATAGTCTTCGAGACATTACCCCATTTGTCGTCTTACCTTTTATGTGATGAACTGTAGTGGTTGAATTGGTAATTATAAAGGTGTAAATATAAAAAGGTGTTGATACTGTAAACGTATCCTGCTCATACTACTCAAAAGTAACTAGTAGGCCTTTGTTTCTACCAGTTGATCTTTTCCAGACACACCACACACAAGATAATATCATTATTAAAGTGCAGTTATTGAAATTCTTCTGATTAGATATAATATGTGGGACAATTTTCTTTTAGCCAAATCAAAAAAAACACCTACCCATATAAGACCACACATGCCACAGGATCTGACATCTTCCTGCCAGTAATAAAAACCTGGTGGGGAAATAATCTCTAAATTTCTGGTCTAAAACATAGTCAAACATAACAATATTTAGTCTCAAATACTTGGATCTCTCGTTAAGTTAGTTCAGTTGGGTTTACCTTCCACTGCCACCCAGTATGCTGGTAGGCAAATATCTACAGTGTTGGCACCAGCCCAGTTCAAGCACTACAAATTGTGCACATATCTCCAGTAGGTAGCCTTCCATTCTAAACTTGTTGCACCATAAATCTGCATAGTCACACAACCATGGTAAGTAGCTCTGTAATGCAGACATAAGACAGTTTGGGGAATCATTTCAACATTCACATTTGTTTCACTTCTAAATAAGCACTGAATATACTTGACAAAAACTGGGTTAAACTGGACCAGTGATTACTGTGTCTAATGGGGAACCATGTGCAGTAATGCCCATGCCCGTATTCTATAGTTGTTCAAAATAACATTTGATTGAAATAAAAAAAAAATCATCAAACTCACATATATATTTGTCCCAATATATTTTAATGACTAACTTGTCTTCAGAGCTCTCATTTTCTGACTGCTGAGACAATAATGTATCTTAGTTTTACTCAAAATAGTCCATGCTTAAATGTTAGTCTGGAGCGGTGGAGTAAATGATGTAACAGAGATTTTTATGTGTGTTCTCATCATAGCTAATGGGGCATCCCCCAAAAATGGATGGGATAAAGATAAATATTTTGTGTGTTTTTCAGTGTTCTTGTGGATTGTGTAATGGTCAGATGGCTTTAGCATCCTCTGAACCTGTGAGTTACTGCATATATGACCACAATGAACTTTTACAACATTTCTGTAGTGGTGAAACTGCCCCACACAACAACAACAAAACATGAAGGCAATTACATTTTGTAATGCAGTTCAAAGGTGCTGTTCATACAGAGCAAACAATATGAGGTTATTAAAGTTTAATAAGTGGATATGATGATAAATCCTCAGACCAGACAGACAGACAGACAGACAGACAGACAGACAGACAGCAAGAAAGAAAGAAAGAAAGAAAGAAAGAAAGAAAGAAAGAAAGAAAGCAGATGTAATGTAAAATCAGGCAAACAGGTTTGCTCAGGAGTTGTGTGTCTGTCTGAGTGTGTGCGTGTGTGTTTCACAGGATTAGTAGTAATGGTGAATATTACGGTGTTAAAGGTTGTTATGAACTCCGATCAGGGATTAGAGGTTCTCAGCAGGGGGCTGGACTCTGATGCTGACATCTCTATCCCACACAAACCTCCTCATTACCACACACACACACACACACACACACCGACACACACACTAATGCACTTTGCTCTGCTCTCTACTAAACAGAACCACACACAAAAACACACACACACACACCCGTGTGTTACTGCCACTTATCAATGCAGTTTGTTGACTACACGAACACACTCTCAGTTGATAAAATCACTTGTGTCATGTTCTTCTGCGGCTTTTAAATAATGCACTCCGCTTTGCTAATGCACACCAACATACAGTGAATCTATTAATTGACATGTTTACGTTAACATTTGTAATATTGTGAAGCTCCAGTAAGCGTATAATCTTACAGAATAGTGTATGTTTTTTCACATATAAGGTACAACGCTATTGTTTAACTTTTGTGCTAAGTTTGTAGAACATGCAAACATGTCAATTCGAACGAAAGCATGTTTCACGGGCACGTCCACACGAGCACAACCACAACACACAAACACACACACACACACACAGATGCGACCCCGGTGGCCGTAAAGGACGTCAGATTCAATCTCGTCAGATTTCTCCACTGACGCTTGATGTATCAATTTTTAAGTAGCTGGCCTCAACTAACGCCTGGGTAGCCTACAAACACACACACGCAAACACACACACACACACACACACACACACACACACGGGCTGCTCTGTGCTCCAGGAGCTGTGGCACTCGAGGGGTACTAGAAGGGTTCCATCTTGAAAGCCTGTTGCCATGGTGACCATTATGGAGCTCATCTCCCGTGGGCCAGCGAGCTTTACACAACTTCCCTCTCAAAAGGCACACACACACGCACACACACACTCACTATACCCCCCACCCATCCACACACAAACACAGAGTTTTCTCCTCTTTCTGCCCTTTATGGTAAAGCCGGCGGGGAGCCAATGTTTGACTTGAAGCAAGTGCGACAGAAAGCAAGAGAACAGAGCAATTAACAGTTAAACTAGCAACAACATTTGAAAGGGAAGTGGAGGAGAGGAGACGGCGCCGAGCCAACCAGAGGAAGTGTTTGTTTCAGAAAAGTGCAGCTGATGGGATTTTGTATACGTATACAGAGCCGCCTGGTTGAATGTAATTAGGACGTAATGACTTTGACTTCAAGATATTGGGTTCGTGTTTCTGTGTGTGGACTTGTGTGTGAAACTTTCCAACATTAAGTGAATACACTTCCTGAACTCTTCCGGTACAGTCTGCAGTTTCTGTCATCCTTACAAGCAACTGCTAAGTGTTGTTATAGCATGATGTAACCATTCACACATAAACGCAGCTAAAGTCATTCATCACAGAATACGTCACAGCATTAACTAAAGCAAAGCGTGCTTTTGTTCAGTGTGCTAGTTTCTAACTTTAGCGCTAGCGTCTTAAACAGTCACTCAGCTCCATACTTATACATGACCCCTTAACAGTAAAAGAGACTTTGTACCCCTCTCAGTGCAGTTAATCTTGGCTTCCTTCTCTGGAGAGGCTTTTTCTAATAGATCACATTCATTTCATGCTATAGAATAAATTTGACTGTTAGAAAGGAGGGGAAAGTGTGTGAGAACAAAAGTGCACAGAATATAATTTGTCAATCAACATAAACTTTATTTATTATTTATTCTTTTGAGTAATTTGCCATTTTAATATCACAGATTCCAGCTTCTGAAATGTGATGATTTACTGCTTTTCTTTTTATATGTTTCTAAATAAAGTCGGTCGAATAAAACAAGCAAAAGCAGTATTAACAGATTTTCTTTTTTCTTTTGGAGGAACGCAAACGCAAGAAACGCAAATGGAGCAAATTAGCATTGATTTATGATGTGTGTTCTGATTCTTGTCACCTGACGATGTCAAAAATGTACTTTCCTTTTACCTCCTTCAACTCCTGAGACAAATATCTGGCTCTTTAGCAGCTTAATGCACCACTATTGCCGCTAACTTTGTCTGTCTCCTGTTTGGTGTTGGGCAGGTAGCGTACAGTCAGTTTTATAAGAACTTTTTAGCTGAAAACAATCAGCTCATTCCGTATTTTCCCCAGAGGAAACGTTTCTCAATCAGTGCGTGGTGACTGAGGGTGTGTCTTGAGTAGCAGTACTATATCATATCTAAGAGCTATCGATTGGCATAAATACACTAAGTCTCTCTGGTGACCGGATGAATATTTAATAAGACACTGGATCTGAGGCCACTCTTTGTCTTTAGAAGAAACACACACACACACACACACACACACATACACAGCCTATATACTGTACAGCGTTGTCAACTGTTACTTTGCAAATTTGGAGTTAGCTCATAGTTCTACAACATAGTTTTTGTGACTAAACTTTTGCACTCCTGTGTGTCTGCTTTGTGTGTGAGTGCATGTTTATGTGAGCTCTGTCTTACTGCCTCAGCCTTCTTGTTCCTTTTTCATACCTAAGGTATATCATTAATCATAAGGGAACCAAGTCAAGTAACACATTTCCCATGGGGCAGACACAGGGAGTAGCTTGAAAAAAAAAACAGGCAAGAAAAGTGGGAGAGGGGGGGACTTTGAGAGAGAAAGAAAAAAGTGGAGTGAGAACGAGGTGGAAAAGCAGAGTAGAAAACAGCAGATTGGGAGAAGGAAGCTCCACTCGAAGCAGCCAAGCCGCCATTCTTGTAAAAAGTTTTTGATCAGGCAGTTGTTCGGACGCCAGGCCTGGCATGGGGCACCCTGTCTGTCCTCTAGCGCCGGGGTCCTTTGTGCCCGGGTGGCTGGGCAGCGCCCGGAGCCAGGACTCTCCGGATGAAACGTCCCCGGAGAAAAGCTGCTTTTCCACCCTGCTCGCACAGCCCAGCCAACAGGAACACACACACACACACACACACACACACACACACACACACACACACACACACACACACACACACACACACACAGTCACTAGCACAGCACATAGGCACCCATTACCTTGGAAGCTGACAGGAAGGAGGAAAGAGAGCAGAAACCCTTTGAGAATTATCACTCCCTTTCCTTTCTTTCTTTCTCTCTTTCTTTCTCTTTCACACCTACACACATACACACACACACACACACACACACATCCTTTTTCCAGAGTTCTCTCAGGTCTTCTGGGGATTGTGCTAGTGGACTTTGCTCCCTTATGATGAATGATTTGCCTAAAAATACTGTCTGTATGCGAGCAAGCACAGCGTCCAGGTGGAAGAACTTACCTCCACAGTGAGAAATCACACTACTTTTAGGCCACTTTTCCAATCCCTCTATCCGCAGGTTAACCAACGGCGTCGAACATACGTTTGTGTGCCTGTGAACGTGTGCGTTAGAGTGATAATTTACAGCCTTTCTGGGACGACTGACGTGTAGCTTGATTAAATCTGTGACCTTCACCACCAGCACAAGCAATCAGCAAGCGAACACACACACACGCACTCGCCGCATACTTAACACCTTCTCACACACAACCGCTCGGCACACGAACATGCAATCAGCACACGAACATGCAATCAGCACCCGGCGGATTCTATCGCATCATTGATCCAACCTGTTCACACACACATACACACATATGCATACACACAGGGCATCTATCGTATTGCATTTGAGACACCCTCATTTTCCTTACATGGGGTTGTGTACTAACACTAATACAATTTACCACCGTGGCAGAAAAGACTTGCAAGGATGGGAATACCAGGCCTATGAATGTATAAATAAATACATGCGTAATCTATATTCAGATTACCAAAGGGAAAGTCAGGAATGCCATTTTACTGCCTAGGATGCAAAAGGGAAATCATTCAAGTCCCCAATCTATTTCAGCAGCCGGCTGCTCCTGTTGAGTGGTAGCACGGTTTTCCCTCTGCAAGTTTATGACTCCACATAATGACTAATATGCCACTGAAACAGCCGTAGCAATAGTCATATTATGTTATTGTGATCATTGCTGTGACTGCAGCTGTGTATTTTTGTCCCCTCGGTTGCCTGAAGATCTGGAGCTTATATAACAGTGACAGTTGATCTGCTGTTGCACCGTTATTGTACTGTACGGCCCTGTGGTTGTACAGGCCTTCAGCCTAATGTCACAATATATCAAATCAAACTTTGTTTTCTTGTTCTTTGCCATGGGTGCTGCACGGCACATCTTATGACCTATCAGTGTCTATAGTACCTTGGTTGTAGCATAACTCCTCGTGTCATTTTGTGTTTTTTTGAAAATGTTCTCCTTTTTGAGTATCTGCTCTCCCTTATACTCTTCTGAGTTTTTAACACAGACTTACAGGATACATCTTGTTTATTACTGTTCAACATTGGTATTATTACTTGTTGTTTTGGCCATATGATAAAATTGTACCCATCAAGTTGAGGTCTTGGAATAGCTACAACAAAGTCAGACAAGGCCAGAAACATCAGCGGTCAGACGATCAGACAGGTTGTACACAAGCCAACAATTGAGCTAGATTATTCAAACCACTTTATTTGGAGGTAAAACTGAAAGTGAATGCACCTGAGAGGTCTGTAAAAATCCCTCATTGCACAGGAAAAGTGTGTGCCTGCACAACTACAGTCGGTACGCTAGGCCAAAAAACCAAGCCAGCCTTCTTCCAATTAAGTTTGGCTGCTCTGGAGGTTTATTTAAAACCTGTCTGGTCATCTGACTGCACATATTTGTTGCCTCGTCATGACCACTTTCTAGCAATGTGTTTCCAGAGCTTAGCAATTACTTTGGCGAGTGTAATGTTATGGTAACTGACAGAATCGATTTTAAGAAAATGAGACCCAAGTTGTAATAAACTGGAATTATCCTGTAAAAGCATTTCTGGAGAATAGAGATTTCTGGCACAATGCCACGGTGCATGAAAAAGGGAAATAGTCTTCAAAGGGTCAACACTCCAGCAACACTTAAAGTGCGAACGACAACTATTGTGAGACCAATGTGTTCCGGCTTGTGGCCTTCGTCAGCAACACAAAAAAGATTATTTAAATAAACTCTTTTTTAAATTACACTACTTTACACAGACCATTTCAATCTTGAATGAATGAATGGTTTAACTTGAACTTTATACTAGTATACTAGTTTATACAAGTATTTTTGACCATTTAAAGCATTTGTAGCAAAGCAAACGCTTGTCTTTATGGTTAATAATTGTTGAGTGGAATCTATGTCGTGTTGTTGTGTTGTCTCTAACGCTGTGTTTAACGTTTGTCTCCTCACTCCAGCATGCAGACCTGGTACCTACAAAGCTTCAGCCACAGATGCCTACTGCACCAAATGTCCTCCTCACAGCTCGTCGTCGCAGGAACAAGCCGTCGAGTGCGTTTGCGAGAAAGGTTTCTACCGCGCTGAGAGCGACCCACGTGCCATGGCCTGCACACGTGAGTGCTGCAAACGCTGGCAAAATAAAACCCTCAAACACATGCACATCTCATTAGCTACAAACACTGTTGGAACAGTTGGACACTAATTCACACCACGCCATATTGTGTATTCAGTGCATTCACAGTAGTCAAATATTTCCATTTGGCTGTTTACATTTTAATGTCATAAAGTGGCATTAAGTAACAAAAAATGACTGGATTTCATTCAATTAGTTTGAATTGTATTCCTGTAAGAATTTACATGTCAGGGCTGCTTTCCATTTAATAATTTTTCTTTATAAAGCCTCCATGTATTTTCCTCTTCCTCAGCTGCTATTGGTTTACTCAACACCAGAGAAACATACATAAAGCATACACACACACATCCATGTCCGTCCACTGTGTGGTTACAGTCCACAGATATCTCAGATGAGAACACTGATATGGGTGATACTCTGGTAGAAATTTGATGATGTTTCTTATTCTTTGTCTGTTTCTTTCTCTCTCTCACACACACACACACACACACACACACACACACACACAGAGCCAGGGGGATCGGACCACATCCTCATGAACAGAGACGGAGGAGAAAAGAAATGATGAGGAGGGAAGATTCAGCGAAAGAGGGGGGACAGAAAGAGATGGATTGAGATAGACGTGGATGTGCGGGGTGGGACGGTGACATGGCGGGAGAGAGAGACTGAACTAGATAAATATGGATGAACACACACACATACCCAAACCCATTATCAGGCTACGGTAGATTACACTCATTAATCGTTGTAGCAGGTGAGATGTGTAACGGTTGGTGTTATCAGCTGGAAATGAGTAACGGTTCGTTCAAATATGTATGGGCACACGTGCACACACACACACATGCACACACACACATGTGCACGCGCTGGTGAAGAGCACTGAGGAGATGGAGAGGGCGAAAAATGAGATAATAAGGAGAGAAGGTGAAAGAATTGGTCATTTAGAGACATGGAGAGTGACACTTAAGACACAGGCAAAGAATAGAACAGTGGGGGGAAATAGGGGGCTATCAGAGGCATATAATTTAAATGTCATAAAAGGCAGATCAGTAGAAACGATGATGATGGACAGTTTAGTGTGGCCTAGGGAAGTGGGGGGATGGAGAAAAGAAAAAGACAGAATTAGCAGGATCAGTCAGCACACCCTTTCAGGAGATTTATGACCGACAGCCGCAATTATCCCCAGCACGGCCTCCATCCCCCACGCCCAGCTTCCCCTCATCCCTCCTACCCCTTCAGAGAGGCTCGCCACTGGGAAGGCTAATCAGGAAAGTCCCAGGCTCTGCTGGGCAGCCCCCTGGGGCTCGCTGCTTGGCCAGGACCTGATGAGATGTCAGGCTGAATGGGCATCTCCTGACAAATTTCCATACGGTTGAGACAAGTATCTCAACGTATCAGTGGCAATAGAAATGGCACGGTAAAGGCTTACCTTGATGATGTGTTGGCAGTTTGTGGTTCGCTCAAACTGTCCCTTCTGACAATTTTGATCTGCCAATGAAAAAGCACAGAAAAAGGCCAAAATGTTGTTAATTACTGAACGAGGACTTTGGTAACAAAGCCAGCACTTCCTGTATCTGCTTCAGAATAAGGCCACGTTCAGACAAACAAAATCACTGTGAAAAACAACGCAGCCCCCTCCCTCATTTGAATGGGACCACTACATTGACACAGCACGGTTACCAATGCAGAGGGCTCCAGTAAAAACACAGGGTTGTCCGGCAAAAATGTTGAATCTGCCTCAACTTTTGCTGCAAAGCAATGCAACGTCATCCGGCAAGGGCACACTCCTGGTAGATTACTTTGTAACTTTGCCCAGCAACGCAGGGCGAACAAAAGACAGTGAGTTATACCGAGCCAGTGTATATGTGCCGTCCACTGGGCAAGACAAACATTTTTGTGGCCCTAAACAGAATTTAATTGAATTTAAACTCAAATGTGTTATAATGCCCACATTTGGTAGAGGAAATATTAATTGTCATGCCTCTGAGCTGCTGTGTGCTCCTTGATCCATGTTCACACACACACACACACACACACACACACACACACACACACACACACACACACACACACACACACACACACATGCTAGTGAACTGGGAGTTTCAAATTTCCTTTTGTATGCCATCTTTCATTGTGAGTATGCACAATAAAATATCACATACATGCATTCACATCTAGACATTTCAACTCTAGACATTTTGATTTACGTAGCAACACAAACACACTTCATCTAAAGATATAATAAAGAGCATTTGTGTGTCACAGTGTCTCTGCTTCCTTGAGAATGATTACTGACATACTTTTTGGACTCTGGCTCTGTGACACACTAATCATTTCAGCTGAAGTCCAAAGTAATATTAACCAATCTAAATCATAAAATGTACCTGACTCATGAGAAAATTACCCCGGGCACTTTCTATAGATCATTGTCCACTCGCTATTTATTGTCTGCAGTGCAGCCCCCCAGAGAGTATTAGTTAACTTCACATGGTAAAAACCTCCCAGATGGATTCAAACTTCGGACGTGTAATACATTCTCCTACCGTCACATTTACAATCAGCCAAGCTCTTTTAATCACTGTCCAGTCCATAGCTATTCATTAATCGAGCGCTAAGTGTCCACCCTCTGGCTGGAGTCAGTTAATTAATTTTTAATTTAATCAATGTGACTTCTTTTCTTAATAGAAACCGCAGTACGTTTGGTAATGAACATGAAGGCAATGCACATCAGTAGCTCAGCAGTGGATAGACTGTGACTTGTTTGGGGTATACCATGCACTTCCCCCAGTGCATGCTGGGATAGCACGTTTTTTGTGGGTACAGTGTGCCATATATTGTTATATTACTTTTCAAATAATTAGCTGTTTTATTTTACATCATTAAAAATTTACCCTGTGGAGTTTTTGAACACAGGTGGTGCTACGGAGAAATGTTTTTAAACAGCGGGTCCCACTTTTGTAAAAATCTATGCATGTGCATAGTCCTGCCAAAGGAAATGAAAAAAGTGTGGTGTGTGGAGTTAGAAAGTAGTGAGCTTACCAGACCTCTGTAGCCTGCTCCTCATCTCTGCTTGAGGCTAGCAGCTGGAGGCTACATTAGCCGCTACATGCATAACACACCCATGACAACTGTTAGCAGTCGAGTAGGATTGTGGGTAATGTAGGTGGCAGGTTTTGACAAGGAAGAAGAATACATGGAATAAAAAAGACAATATGCATCTGCACCGATTTTGATCCTGTTTTTCTAAACTGTTCACTGTGAGTCCGACAAGTGCAATTCTAAATCAGTGGAGAACACTTTTAAACATGTGTATTAGGCCTCAAGGATACACACAATGCCTTTGGTGAGAAAAGGCAGCATTACTTTGTTTACAAAAGACTCCACAGGGTACCTTCAAACTTCTCACATTCACTCCTAGTCATTTCCCATTGGGTTGGATAATACTTTACTTTCTAGACAAAATAAATCAGAAAAAACATTTTACAAGTTCACATAAATACATCTATGCCTTTATCTTCCCCCAGGTCCTCCATCTGCTCCAGAGAACCCTATCTCCACTGTCAACGAGACCTGCGTCACCTTGGAGTGGTCACCGCCCAGAGATACAGGAGGCCGAGGAGACATCACCTACAGCCTCCACTGCAGGAAGTGCTCCGGTGACGGCAAGAAGTGCGCACCATGTGGTAACAGCATCCATTTTGTTCCCAGACAGTTCGGTCTCTCGTCAGCCACCGTGCTGGTCACCGACCTGCAGCCGGACTCCAACTACAGCTTCACTGTTGAGTGCCAGAATGGAGTGTCAGACTTAAGTCCCACACCCAGAGGAACGGCCGTCATCAACGTCACAACATCACAGACAGGTCAGAGCACATGCGCATACTGGGGGTAATGTCACTCCTTAAAAAAACCCATCTTGAATCCCCAAATGTAACTACGAATCTCAAACACCAGCATTTGTTGACACAGTATGATTTGTATGTGTGGCGGCATGTTTTAAGATTTAAATTGCAGTAAAAACTTGAGAAGCTGAAGAAGGATTCTGCAGGATTTCACTGATCCACTTTTCAAGGCTGATAAGAAAATAAAATCCTTTAGGGAAGAACACATTTTACCAGCCCGAAGTAGGAATTTCTAGGATACTGAATTGAGCAATTTTCGAAATTGTCTCCTGATTGATGTGTGCTCACAAATTGTATCAGGCTTTAACATTAACATTTAGAACGGCAAAATTACTCTGACACCACAAAATAACACCTCTGCCTGCACATATATAATCATGCATGCATCTTCCACAGTGCCGGCCTGTGGGAAATTTGTGTAAGAGAAGTGCATATGACAGGGTAGTGATGACTAATAGGCCTCATACTACGGATGAGTGTGTGCAATAACAGGAGGGGGGAAGGTGAAACGGGTGTAGGAGGTTGTTAACCTCATTAACATCCGCACATGTCACACGTGCTACTCTTGGTTACAGTATGTCACACACACACACACACACACACACTTTCAACCCACGTGAGCATGTGCCCCAATGTGGGAAGGCTGGGCATCAGTCGCAGGGTTTGCACATTAATACCACGAGCAGATCACACACCATACACACATCGTAGAATGCTGTGATCACACATGTTTGAAACACCTTGTAAGCTCTTTCATTAGCAAAATTACATGACACGCACCTCAAATATGGGTCTCCTCATTATAGCACAGTGGGCACTGTTTTTCCTGAAATTCCCACGACAGGCACCCATCTGAAATCTCTCTCCTCGCCCCCACAGTCTGCTCTTTCCACCTCGTTTCATGCTGTATTTTTTCTCATCTCGTTGCACTTTACTCTGTCTTTGTTGCTCAAGCTTTCCCCTCTTGGTCTTTGTTTTCCCGCAGTGAGCGTAGTGTTGAAGGAGAGGCGGAGCAAGGACAGTGTGACTTTGGCCTGGCAGGGTCCAGAGAGACCCAACGGAGCGATAGTGGAGTATGAGGTCATCTACTATGAGAAGGTGAGACACACACACACACACACACACACACACACACTCACACACACACACCTTTAAAAGGGGCACTCGACCAGTTTTAAACATGAAGATCAGTTTACTTGTCAATCTGGAGCTGGGGAACAACTTTAAAGGAATACTTTGACATTTTGGGAGGTATTTGCTTTCTTACTGAATGTTAGCTGAAAAGATCAATACAACTTTCATGTCTGTGCAGTAAATACGAAGCTATTGCTTGCAGCTGATTAGCTTAGCATAGCACAAAGACTGGAAACAAGGGGCAACAGCTAGCCTAGCAGTGTCCAAAGGTAAAAAAAATTCCACCCACTGGCATCTCTGAAGCTCCTGAATTACCACATTATATCTAGTTTGTACAATTTTACATTTTACATGGGGTTATTTTCCAGATTATTTCGACCGGAAACCAGTTGCCAGGCAACCAGCGGAGACTCCAGGAAGTCACTGGTCCCAGCCACGAAATAGTCGGGCACATAACCTCCCGCACTTCAGCTTCCACATGGATTAACAAAAGACATATAACATGTTAATAAGGGAGCTTTAGAGGTGATGGTAGGACAATTTTGTTACCTTTAGAAAGAGCCAGGCTAGCTGTTTTCCCCCAGTTTCCAGTCTATGTGCTAAGCTAAGCTAACCGGCTGCTAGCTGTAGCTTCATATATAGCATGCAGACACGAGAGTGGTATCAATCATCATCTAACTCAACTCAACTCATCTAACTCTCACCAAGAAAGCAAATAAGCATATTTCCATAAATGTTAAACTATTCCTTTAAATGCAATGCTAAATTCCTGGATCAACCCTTGAACATGTTTAAAGCAACATGTTTCCTTCCTCTCCTCTTGTTCTCTTCGATCTACATGCTGTCGAGGCTCGCAGGGTTTAGCCTCAGGGCATGTCTCTAATGACTTGTTCATCACAAACATCTCTCTCTTTCTTTCTTCCTATCTCTCTATCTCCATCGCAATATCCCTCAAGTCTCCCCTACTGCTCACACCAAGCCAATTAACCACACATCTGTCGAACAAACCTCGTAAAACACGGCCAAGGTGATGAAATTAAGCCTGTGTGTGTGTGTGTGTGTGTGTGTGTCTGTTGGCAGGCATTAGCAGTAAAAAAGTGTTAATCCGTGTTGTAGAGTGTCCTCCATTAGGTAGAGTATCAGCCTCTCTGCAGGGAATCAGCTTACTGACAGACACACTTATTCTTTATTCGTCCTCCTACTCACATATTTGTAAGTGCACGCACACACTCACCTACAAGGTAGTCGAGGAGCGGAGCGAAGCAGGACTTGAGTAACCACATATTGCCCCCAAGTGTAAAGAGGATGAGATTTGGGACTTGACAGATGCTCATGTATAAATGCGACAAAACGGTCGAGCGATGAACAAATGAAAACTTAGTGAAGTGTGTGTGGCCCCTGGAGACATTTAAATTAAACAATTTGAGGTTTCTATTATTTTCAGACTTTCCTTTTTTTTCTGTCTCTCTCAATACCACAATCCATTTCTCTGTATATAACCCTTTAGAGTATATCTATAATTTCAGCCCCTTTTTATCCACAATCCCTTTATTTCTCTGACACATTACATTATCCACTGAATTGAGTATTAAATTCTCTGCTCTTGCTCTTTCTTCCACTTCAGAATCAGCGGGAGCAGAACTACACAGTCCTGAAGACTCGCTCCAACATGATGACAGTGGACGGACTAAAGCCAGGGACCACTTATGTGTTCAGGGTCAGGGCACGGACCGACGGGGGCTACGGGAGCTACGGTGGAGAGATTGAATTGGAAACCAGCCACGAAGGTAGAGGGAGGAATAATAAATATGTTTTCACTCCTAATGAATGAGCAATTTCATTTTTTCCCTTTATTTTTTCTTTTCATTCTGCGTAAATGGATTGAAATTCTTTTCATCTCTTTTTAAAATGTCCCTGTGGTTTTCAGCTCAAAATTAGAATAGCAGTCAGAGGTTGCTTGTTTCATACTTACATGCCAGTTCTTTAAAAACAATCCACAGTATTGACACAACAAATCCAAACCAGAGGTAAATGGTGCAGGTGAAACCAAAGCACAATGATTACCTGCAGAGCAAATAATACTGGCATATTATCTCAGGGTATAGTAAGAATCTGATTTATCCCTCCCGCAGTTTAAATCAATCCACCGGATGGTTGTAAAATTGCTCTCTTTTCACCTGAATGGCTTCTTCAGTTCTGTTGTCAGACAGAGAAAGCCTCACAGGTTGTCATCCGCATATCTGAACCAGTGGCTTGAAAGTATCCTGGAATACGTATCAGGTAAATAAGGAGACAACCCAATTTCACAATGAAGAAAAAGCAATCTGTGAACCTGCATTCCTGGATTGTGAAATACTTGGTTCACACCAACGATGGGAGCAAAATCTAGAGGGTAGAAGAAGTTTGCATCGTGCAGAAATCCTGAAGATGACCATGAATTCAAAAGACAGAGAGTGAAAACGCTGAGCATCCGCAGGTATTTTGTAGCCATCCGGTGAATTAATTTCAACTTGACTGGACATCTTACTGACATGGATGACTGGTTTTATTCTCCCCGCCTGCACCTATATACTATAACACCAAGGATCTGTTTAGAGCAGGATTTGTTTTCCTCTTCTGCTTGAAGGAGACTAACCACTTACATTTAGAAAAGCATTCCATACTTATAGTTTGGGAAAGAAGAGGAGGAGACACAAAAGAGAAATCTATGCCAGGTTCGATCCAGGCCTCACAAGCAGCTGTGGGCATACTGCGCTGCATCTCTGTCATGATGTTTTCAAGCTCTCCATCACTCGTTCTTTCCTCCTTTGTTTGCCGTCTTTCCCTTTCATTATCGCTTCATTATGTGGATCTGGGATTTTCTGCTTTAGAGGCCCCATAATGTGCTCTTCAAAGTGAACATTGATTCCCAGGCAGGCAAGCAGAGGGGGATAAATCAGTTAATGTATAGCACTGCGTTATGGATTGTCTGTATAGCATACAACAGGCACATATTAGCCCACTAATCATTCAATAATCAATAAAAGCTGGGTTTTTTATTCCTGTTCTGCAACAAATATCTGGAATATGACTGTAAAAAAGGATTATGACTCTGCCTGCAACTTATGGAGCTCAGGACCCAGGATGGGTGTCACTGGTGCACTGAGCTGTTACTGAGCCTTCACACAGCAGGTTCATATTCAAGTTCAGTGCTGTAAAATACAGAATACTCCTGACCCCGTGGCATTTATATCAAGGTTATCTAATCAGATCAATTCCATTGATTGTTAAAGAAGGGTGTGTATGTGTGCGCCACTTAATGTAATAGGAGATCAATGCTTATCTGTGCTTGCCTAGAGGCATTCATTTGCCTCACCAACATACACTCACACTCATGTATATATATATACACACACACACACACACACACACACACACAGATAGACAGATACACGTGTCCGCTCATGCTTAGCTAAGCCAGATAAATGGGGTATTTGTTTTGAGTAATGGCTCGATTGGTGTGGCGTAAAAATCGATGCATCTTTGCAGAAAATTCTCGGCGGTAGCCTTTTTCATGTGCAATGTTAACATATCCATTTGGACAGCGCAGCCGAGTGGGAATGGCTTTCACGTCCACTCTCATACCCTCATAGGCGATGCAGAGAGGGAGAGCGTATTTCATCAAGGTCCTTACTTACTATTCCACCCACCTCCCTCTCTTTTACTCGTTTGCTGCTCTCTCTTTTTCCCTCTCCTTCAACCTCTATCTTTTATCTCCTTTTCTATTGCTATCATATTTCATTCTCTCTCCCTCTTTCCCCCGTCACACTCACCTTGCTGCCTTTTTTACTCCCAGCCTCCCTTCATCTTTTCTCCCCCCTCATTTTCCTCCTGCAGAAAACATCCTCAGCGTCTTTCCATCCTCCCTTATGCTTTTGTTTATTAATCTTCTGTGTTCCCTTTGTCTATAGATGTTTTTGCTATCGGGGACCCTAACCAGTCCACCATCCTGGCTGTGTCCATCGCTGGGGGAATTGTTCTCCTCATCTTCCTGGTGACTTGCTTCGTTGTCAGCGGAAGGTAGGGTCAAAAAAAGAGACACTAAGGTCCTCTGCACATGATCAGTATGAGCTGTACGCAAAAAAATGGACAGAGAGAAAGAGAGAAGGTGGAGCTGAGAAGGAGCAGGCTCTGCAGGAAAGTGACGCTAAATGCTGCAAAATGACAGATATGTTCACAAGCAAGGAACAAGTGCTTAAAAAAGAAAACATGCTCGCAGGGCCACCCTTAGCATGTCATAAAATTACAACTACCCTTTCCAAGGTGATTGTATGTTTCAAAAACGAATAAATGGTAAGAACACTTAATCATGCTCTGTAGGGAAGCAGGAAAATAAAGTCGTGTATACTCTGTTCTGTCATGTGGACGTGATCCAGTTACTCAGAGCTACCAGAGCTCCTTAATGATCAACACAAGTCCAGTCAGAGCTCTGAGGAAATGCCAGGTGCAAAACAAACACTTGTAATTACGGAAGTGCAGTTGACTAACTCTTGAAACTGAGGACACTTTCTAGGCTGTTTTTAACTATTTTGGATGAATTATGAAGCCGTTTTTGTGTGTGATAATAAAACTAAAAAATATGTCACTGGCATAAACAGTACACAGAGAAAATATTCCAACTAAACGTGCAGTAAACACGGTCTGTTATTAATGTATGGAGGTTGGCCTGGGCTGACAGTAGATTCCTAGCTGTTTATCCAAAGCCTGATCTTAGCCCTCTGTTCCGTAGACCTCCATCGTTGTCTAAAGAGCCACGCCTTTGCACTGGCTGACATATTGTTTTGTTACAACGAACATGGGCAACACAGTTTATTTTGAGTCACTCTCATTGAAACTACAGTGCTTTTTAGAAAATTGTTTAAAGGTAAAGAATATATTTGTGGTCCATTTTTAAAGATTTACATCTTCAGTAGGAAGATAAGGGCTTGAAGGTGAGAGGCACAGGCAGGCTGAGGAAGTGGAAAGTACTGAGAGACGGACTTATGCATTGTTGGTTTTGGCTTTTCATCCATCGCGGGTCACTCTCCGGTTACACCACTGACAGCTGTAATGTCATTGGTGATCACATTAGAGGGTCACCAACAAAGAAGGTTAAAGCTGAAGCCAACTGAACTTGAGTGCAACATCTAAGGTAGCAATAGTGGCAGGAGCAAAGTTAATCTGCCACTTAACATATGTAGAGGGCCTAGCTGGTAATGTATTCATGTTCACATGAGGGTTAACACACACGAGCAGAATCCCCCCACTTGGTGTCACTTCACATCTCTCTCCCTCTCCCTCTCTCAGAGATTACATGTGGGTGTGCCAGCCTCCAACTTTGACATTTACACTCCTGCCATAAGCCTAACTAAAGGCTGTGTTATTCTGTATGTGGAGAGCATGGACTCTCTATGATCACTCTCTTTGAAGGTTAGGCTGCCGTTAATGCTCCGTCTCAAAGAAGGCCAAAGAGGAGAAGGAAATGAGAGGGAGAAAGGAAAATAAAAGAATGCCGATTGGTGAGAGAAGATGAAAGGATCGGAGCGAAGAGAGGGCTCTTTGGACGAAGAAGTAAGGGACAACGGCAAGGGGGGGGGGGGGGTGGAGAGGAGGTGGAGAGGGGGTGGAGAGGAGAGGAGGTGGAGAGGAGAAAGAAGAAAAGGGGATGACAGGCATCTGTGATTTACCGTGCCTGTAACTAAATGTTTATCCTCTATGAGCTCCGACTAGATTAGCCGCATGTTAAGAACTACACACACACACACACGCAAACATGCACACACTAATGTACACTCACTAAAAACATTAGTATTGATTCAGGTGATTGCTTATCAGGCTGAGTGCTCTATTCACTATTGACTAGGAGGGATACAATCAGTGGAGACTGTCCTGTGTGACACACACACAAACACACAGCTCGTGAATGGGAGCACATCAACATTTTTTTAATCAGAGGGGAATTATGAGGTTGCGTCTGTAAGAAGCAACCTGTTAAACACAGTGTGCTATGAACACACATGATGACACAAACACACACTAACACTCAACTAATCAGGTTTCACGGGCTGGGGAGGTGTTAACTAGGTTTTACAGAGGGGGTCGATGCACTGCCATCAATTCCAGGTCTCTCTCTTCCTCTTCCTCCATCTCTATCCATCCTTCCTCCATTTAGAGGTGGGGACACTTGGGAGGAAGTAGTGTTGATTACCGCTTTCTATTAAACAACATCTATACATCTGTCAAAATGTGCATGCACCGTGTTTGTAACTGGGGAATGAGGCGAGGATCAAAGCTACATCACTAGAGAGACAACAGCAGGAAAGAGAGAGAGAGAGAGAGAGAGAGAGAGAGAGAGAGATGGACAGAAGCAAGGTAACGGAGAGACACAAGTGGAGGATAAAATGAGAAGGTATTAGATAGGCAGTGGGAATGACAGACTGCAGCGAGGAGGAGGAGGAGGGGGGAGTACATCTGAAATATGTTTGCGCCACTAGAGAGATACATTTTGAGATGGTGTGAAAGATGGAGAGAAAAGAGGAGGAGGCTTAAGAGAGATGGAGAGAAAAGGAGATTGAGGGAGGGAGGAGGAGAGCCAGCAGCGCAACGGGAAGAAGGGGAGGGGTGCAAGGAGCAAAAGATGAAAAGGTAGATTACGAGTGTGTTTGAGAGAGGAGGAGGAGGAGGAGGAGGAGGAAGGGTGGGAGAGGTGATGGGTGGGCGATTGCACTGTTCGGTGCAATAGGAGTGTCATACTTCAGGTTTCGGAGGAACTGAGAGAAACCTAAAAATAAGGATTTGGTGTCTCTCTCTCCTCTGTTGTTGTCCATACCTCCCTCCTTTCATCTGCTCAACCTTCCATCTTATCTGTCAATCACTTCCATTCCTTTCACCCCCTCGTTTCACTCCGTTCAGCACTCTCCCTGCCTCTGCGCTCCTCTTCATTTTGCCCGTCTTTGGCTCTCCGGCTTTCATTTCCTGCTCCGTTCTTAAGAATTTTACATTTGGATGAAACCCTCTTTCGTAATGTATCGAGAATCTGATGTATTCGTTGAGAGCGGTTCAATGTGGACAATGATTAAATTTGGAATTGAAATTGACACTGAGAGGCAGCCAGGGTTGAAATGATTTCCCACCAGGCATTTGTAAAGGCCCTTTTTCTCCCTAAATGCCAGCTGTTTAAATCATTTCCCCAATAATCACTAGACTGGAGAGAAGTGCTGGAGAGCCTTTGGGTCTGGTTTTACACCTAGCTCACCTATTGAATCCACAATCCTGACCACCCTGATAAAAAAAAAAGGTTTTTATCACCCAACTATAAAATAACAATGTATGCCCGTACAGTCTTTCTCTGCCTTTCTCACTCACACACATACACCACATCGGCACATACACTCCCTGCAGCCGTCGCTGGCAGCGTACTGAACAGCTATGCCTCATAAACGGGCTGATTTGCAGGCCATTCTGTTCTGTCCTGTTCTCGTTTAATAAAGTGCTGTTATGCTATTGTTACCGCAGGAGGGAAAACATGAGAAAATGTCGAAAGCTCCTCAGACGCAGCACGGCGCTGACAAATCACACCAGTTATTGCTGCGTGCGTGCCATTATTGCTCCGCGAGTAAATGCGTGCGGGTGTGTGTTTGTGTGTGAAGTTGGTGCTTTTGTCCTCCTGAGGGGGCTTTGGCAGGCTGGCAGGTGCGAGCGATGGGAAGCTAGCGAGCGACTGGCATAGCCGTGGATTCAACAGATGGCCTTTCGCTCAAAAAGCGCTCTCCCCTTCGGTCCCTCACTTTCTCTCACTCCTTGTTAAACACGTTACAGCTTCTGCCTCCCAGCGTGTGTGTGTGTGTGTGTGTGTGTGTGCCTCTGTTTTGCCTTTTGTCTAATGATTCTTCAGCCTTACAACCATCTTCTTTTCTGAATTGCTGCAGGCTTTGGTTATGTGCCAGATTCCCGTGTGTTTTTCTGTTCTTCATGTTTTTAATGTGGGAGTTTTTTTGGTGAGAAGTCAGCGTGAAGTTGTTCCATCTATGTGATGCCTGTTCTTTGTTTTGTTTTTTTTAAAGCCGTCTCATCTGCTATGTGTCTCTAAGTCTGCCTTCATGGAGTACATCTGTTGTCAGAGCTGGAGATATTCAGCAGGTCAAGGGCAGCAATCTGTTCAGGAAAATGCCTGAAAATCTTAAAATAATAATAAGTGATTAAGTGAATACTTAATCATAAAATAAGCAAAATAAGATGTAGAGTTATGTCTTGTTGTTTTTTCCACAGAGGTAAGATCAAACAGAACTCTATCCAACACTATCTTGCAGTGTTTTATCAACAGCAAAAAGAAGATAAAAACCTTTTCTGGGGAGAGTTTTGAATAATAAAGTGAAAGTCTGAGAGAGAGAGAGAGAGAGAGCAAAGTTCGGATAGTGAGCAGGTCATTATAACGCGGCTGATTCTAGCAGAAAGACTTCTCAGTCTCACTAATAGAGAGCGGTAACAGCTCTACCCTTTTTAACACAATAGCATGTCTTGTTGATGTGCGTGTTTGTGCGCGTAAGCTCTTTTACCTCCGCAGCATCTGTTGTGCAGCCCAGGGTTATTCTTAAAAACTTAATGACACAAAAGAGGAGAGGAGGGATGAAAAAAAGGAGGGGGAGAGGGCATGTGCTCATGAAAACATGCTGCTTAGAGAGGTAGTGAGAGAAAGACGCTTGTGAGAAACTGAAGAACACTAATTGAGTGTAAAACAACTCAAACATGTTGTGTGTGTGTGTGTGTGTGTGTGTGTGTGTGTGTGTGTGTGTGTGTGTGTGTGTGTGTGTGTGTGTGTGTGCCTGTTTGGATTACAAAGGAGATGTGAGAAATTGAAATTTAAAACACCAAAGACTAAAAGTAAGAAAAATTGGTGAGGGTTTTTTGGTTTGAATTTGAGAAGAAAAATGGAAATGCTTTGTTTTGAGCCACAAAATAAGGAAAACAGGAACAAAAGGCACAAACAACAGAGCCATGTTTGTCAAATGCTACTTATGGTGAATATGGTGGAGGTAGAAGTCAGTCAGTGCATTCCCTTCCCTGTGGGTGGTGTCGGCCTGTTTGCTGAATAATAGCCAACAGGAGAGTCTGTGTGTACCAATCTGACACAAAACAGGCCGGTATGGGGAGGTGTGTGTGTGTGTGTGTGTGTGTGTGTGTGTGTGTGTGTGTGTGTGTGTGTGTGTGTGTGTACGTATATGCGATGATGATGATGACGATGTGCGTGTGTAATGTCATTACACAGATTTTGTATGTGTTGCTCAGATGCTGGTGCTTTCAATTAATGTGGCGAGGCTGTAGGGTGCAGCTGCATACAGCTTTGTCTGCAGAATGCCTGGAAAGTAGCTTACAAACAAGTGCAGTAACAGAAGCTCGTTGCCGCAGGTGCAGAACTCTTTCACACAGGCTTTATGCAAATGAGCAGATGTTGCAGCGGGATTGATCAAATGTCCTATAAACATCAGACAAATTCAAAAAAACTGTTTTGGGTTGGGGGGGGGGGCTTTTAAAGTTTATCGCGCATTCAAATCCACGCAGACACACACATCACATGCGATCATGACCTAATCAAGTTGTGTCGGTGTAGTAACATCATTAGGGGAATTAGTTTCACGCTGATCTGTTAGCAAATATAAAGATACACTTCACTTAATGATACAGATGACTTGCTCCTCTGCTGCTTCTCACTCTCTTTCAATCCTCTCTCCTTTGACCTTTTCACCAGGTTGTTAAAAACCCTGCTACATTACACCAATTACCTCAAACCTCACTGCCCCCCCCCCCACCACCACCACCTCCTTTCCTAACCTTTCCTTTCCTTTTATCCCTTTTTCCCTTTCCTTTCCTTCCATTACCCCTTGCTTTAATGAGCAAGAGCTAAATTAAATGTTTCCAAAGAGGGTGTTAATGAAACATAGACAGGTTTATTAGTCATAACTCTCCAGCTAATCATTTCCCCTTCCTAATAATTAGCCCGGGCCGAGTAAATCTTTTTACGCTGTGGTCAGAGAGTGCTGAGCCGGTGCCAAACACATCCATGATGGAGAGCGGGGGGTGAGAAGAAGAAATCTCACCCACTTGTGTTTCTGAACTCTCTGTCTTACAATCACCCAGACTTTTTGTCAGAGGTTTTTTCTTTTTTGTCATGCTGTTTTGACTCTTAATTAATTATCCACAATCAGCTTTTATGGACCTCACCGTTTATTAGCAGCGAACGTTTTTTGTTTTGCAGGTTGGTGAACGAGGCTTCATTTTGCTGTGAAATAATGAGAGTGAATTTCATCCATTGATTTCATTCACAGTAATTATTTTTTATTTAATAGCTTGATATTAAATGGAATCACCATTATCATGAGTAATGATGAGAGCAGATACCCACAGCAGGGTGTGTGTGTGTGTGTTTGTGTGTGTGTGTGTGTGTGAGAGGTGGGGTCGGAGGGGGTCGTGGAGAAAGGAGGATGGATGTGTCATTTCATTGTGTCATGCCGGAGGGGTGACTAATGATTTACTGATTTCATTTTTCTAGTCATTCCGATTAGCAGTGGGAAAATAATGTGGAGAGACAGGAAATGAAAGAGGAGAGGAAGACAACACAGTATGTTTGTGTATGAACGACCCCCTCTGACTCTTCCTCGTCTCGGAGTGTATCAATTTCTACTCCCGTCTTCCAGCCGTCAGCCGACTTCTAATCCTATAAAAAGGTGGCCAGCCGTATAAAACAAACTGGGCGATACCACGCAGCTCAGAAGTACACACTCTTTATTATCCACTCTTCACATCTCAGGTTAACATTAGTCCAAGGTTATGTCACCAGCGCGTCATCGTCCACACACACTAACTTTGTTTGTCTTTGGTCCGTCTCTTTTGTCCAACTTTGTTTCAAGGTTATTCCGCCATCCATATTTACCCCACTCTCTCTCCTCTTCAGCCTTTAGTGCATAATCAAGCTTTTTATTCTGTCCTGCCAAAGTTTCCCCCTGTTTGATCTCCTCTTTGCATCTCTCTTCTTTTCTGTCACTATGTGATCTCTCCTTTCCTCCTTTCTTCTTTTTCCTCTTTTCCTCTCTGATTCAGGGACTCAGTAGACACTTTTTAGAAGAGAGCTTTTGGGAACTGCAGGCTGTTACGCCTTCAGATACTTAATGTCAGAGAATACAGTTGCATTTGTGTGACGTGACGACCCCATCTATATCTGACAGGGCTCATTTTATTAATTCCACACTGCACTGTCAAGCTTTAGTGACCGAAACCGCAAACGAAAATGGCAGCAGAATCACTGAGTACTGGTTTTAATTATCATAGGAGGAACAAGTTGGTGCAACTCGGTGCAGTAGATGTTGTCTCTCACTCTTTATAGCCTGGAGTTAGACTGAGGGGGAAATGGAAGCAGCAGAAGAGCTTGGGGCTAATAGACCAATAAATGAATGACTGGCCATAATAGTGACAAAATCAGGCAAAGGGGGCAGCCTGCTTTGTCGCACATTTTGTAAACCCTTAAGAAGATTATAGAGTCAGGCTGATTCACAATATGCTCTCATACACAACACGGACCACCTGCATTTTGACTTTCCACCAGACAACTGGATATCCACTATCTTTAGGTCTCAAGATTCAATTTTATTTGCCCCATGCTCATAGAATGTGTGCAGTGAAATGCTGGGCGGCTGTGCTAAAAAGCCTAGTGTGCAAGAAATACAAATGTCAGATGTAGATGGGCTGTTCTCAGTTTATAACAATCTAAAATGTCGCACTTGTAAAGCAAACTATACAATAACATGGTGTACACACTCCAGTGCTAAGATGAAAATGTGCAGGGCGAAGGATTGGTTTACAGAGAACAATGTACTAGACAAGGCAGAGGATATACAGAGGACAGAGTTCACCATCCTGACGGCCTGAGGGAAGGTATGTTCAGTATAATCTCCCTAAAAAACAGTAATGATGATGTCTCGGTGGATACTACATTTATGGTTAGAGCTATCGCCTGACAGAAAGACAGTCAGAAAGAAAGTTCTGTTTTCATGCAAGTTGACCTCCACATGCTCCACTTTCTTCCCAGTGTCAAATGGACTGAATGATCCAAACTGTCTGTTTTGAGTATGTTTATCCATCTTGAGTTGGCCTTGTGATAGACTGGTGACCTGCCCGAGGTGTTTCCATGGCTTCTGTGCAATGCACGCTGGGATAGAATCCAGCTTCCTTGATCGGGCCTAAGTGGGTATAAACAATAAAAGAATGTGACTTTAAGATTTTAAGTTTATTTCAGCTTTATTTTAAGTCCTTCTTCACATTTGGTTTACCACTGACCAGCCTCATCTTCTCCAGTGTACTGTATCGTTGTTTTTATCGTCTTCTCTCCTGCTCATGTAGCCAGAGTCCCTATTGTGAAGACCTTACATTTCTTCCTTGTTGCTTCCATTTTTTACTCCCTTCATGTCTATGTAGCACCATTTCTTCTCACGTCTTATTTCTCTTCCTCTTTACCTTCAGCTCCTGTTGTTGCAGCACACAACCCAGCCCCACCCCTCTTTCTGTCCACTCTCCTTACGTTAACCTTCGAGTTTCTATTCATATGGCTGCCTCCCCTTCTCTCCTCGCTCTTCCCCTCCATCTGATTGCTTGTTAGTTGGTATGCAGGCTTGGACCCCCATTGTGCGTTCTTGCCTGTCAGCACTCTCTTTTTCCATCTCCCTCTCCACATCTGTTTTTTTTTTGTCCTAGTGTCCACTGTTTCTATCAAAAAGAAAACAGCACAAAGAAAAAGAGATCGGGGCCTGTTGGGGGAGGATAAATGGATGGAAACAGGAGAAAGAAAAAGAGGATATGGGTTATTGGGCAAGGGAATGTTTTCACTTAAAGGAAGAATTAAGAAAGAATATAACACCCGAGAGAGATAAAGGGCAGGAAGGGAGAGGAAAAGAGAGGAAGATGGGGGAGGGGCTACGGCGACAATAATATATGGATGGAGTTCTATGAAGGTGGAAGCTTGCTAGCAGAATGACAAATGGGTCTCGAGTGACAGAGTATTATATTAAAAAGTAAATTGATATGCAAATGTGGAGTGTGTGGCTTTGGAGGACAGGGATAGCCTGTTGTCCTCACTGAAGTGGAACAGAGAGAGGCAGAGAGAAAGGTGAGAGCCCGGGTGTGATAGTGATATCGCAGTCCATTAAAGTGTGTGTTTTTGCGTGATTGGGGAAGGTGTGTGTACTTTAAATCTGCATGAATATACAGCTGTGTGTGTGTGTGTGTGTGTGTGTGTGTTGGGGGGGTATTTACTGAATGAAACAGCAGAGTATAGTGCAATTGGGTGGCAGCTAAATGGAACAATGATTTCTCCCACAGTGGCAGATAGTGCTAACTTCACTGTGGTACAGCAGTGTAAAGAAGCAGCTAGTGGCAATGCAGGAGGACGACTGTATCTCATTATAAAGTCTGTTCCAGCTCAAGAGTCTATGAATGCTCATAGTGTGAAGTAAAAACCGGAGGCATCCAAATCAATAGCTTATGCATATATACACTAACTTGCTTTGCCAAATATGTTTTGGAGGAAACGTGCGTGTAGTTGCCTGGTTTACAAGCGCTTTTACCGATCCAGGAAGCGTGACATTCCTGTACAGTTGGTGTACAGAGTACAGGACTTTGATACCAGAGACCGTGTCGCACATGTTGTTAGGCTAGCAAATTAGCCCAGTGACAAAGACATGAGTCACACATGAATAAAGAAGAAAACTGAAATTTATTGTGACCTTAAGAATAATAAATACATTTAAATATGTACTCCTAGAACGTCAGTGTGGATGAGTGTATTGTGTGATGTGTGCAAGCAAAACAACAAAACCTTAATGCAAACTACAGTAGCACGTGGAGGCCTGGAAGGAAAAGAGGGGAGGGATGTTAGTTGTGAAGTCACTGCCTTGGACTGAGGCCCGAAGCTACTCTGGTGTACACCATTTCCTGATGTCCCTTCCCTACTCTGCTTAAAGGCTCCTGAACCAGGACGCCAAACCACACAAGCAGCAGCAGGAAGAGGGAGGGACATCACACTATTAAAACATTTGGTGAAGATTAAGGAAAGATCATGCTCTGGTTAAATGTCAACAGCCAGTCTGGGTTGACATTTTGAATATTTAGATATTTAGAGAAGACTGCAATCTTTTTCTAACATAAACCAAGAGCTTCAAGTGTCTAAACATAATCATTAAAATGTTGATCTGGCTTTAGATGACAGTAGGGGATATTGAATCTTTTGCAGATACAGATGTAAATATTTCCTCTTATGTTGATTGAAAACATAATCCAGGTTTATATTTGATAATGCACATTAGTTGTTAATGAACAGATTTTTTAGGAAGCAGGTTTGATTCCCAACATATGTTCTGTAATGTATCGTGGAAACATTGAAGAGTATACAAAGAAGGGACAAATATGTGATTAAACTATTGCTTCAGCCAGTAAAAGGCCATAAAAAGAAGTTGGTGTGAAGCGGATCGGCTAGATATTGATCAGGGAATCTACTCAATGAGAAAATGGACCTACCCTTTGAGAGTCAGAGATAATATTTTTGATAGAAAGTGGGAAAAGTGGACCATCTACATGCTGAACAAGCAGCCTAATTGTCGTTGTAAACATGGAATAGCTGCAAATAAGAATATTGCATATAAATGTGTGATTACCCAGAGACTACTATTTGTCCTGTTATGTTGTTTTTGTTCTACTGCCACATGTAACCACTTTCAAATGTGAGAACTCAATAAAATGAACGTACTAAAAAAAAAAAAAAATACCTGCGGCATCGGAAAATGGCTTCCACATTGCCCTCCAGAGTCTAGTTCCAGAGCCTTTAATAGATGAATTACAGGTCAGTTGCATTTAGTTGAAGGCAATAAATAAAATATCTACTTCACACACACACACACACACACACACACACACGTACACACAGACAGACAGACACAGCTGTTGGGGGGAAACAAAAGCCACAGCCATGTCAGGTTTTGTGCCATGTTTAAGACTGCAGCGCTAATGATTCATGACACTCCTAACTGGAGAGGAGAAATGAGTTGCTCTGTAATTACTATGGAAATGTGTTCATTTCCCATCAGACACACACACACACACACACACACACACATATGCGGCCATGCACCCGTGGAGACACACAGATACACATCTAGCAGTGATGGGGAAGTGTTTCAAACGTGGGTTTTGGTGTTTTGCAGAACTGTCTGCGTGTGTGCGTGTGTGTGTGTGTGTGTGTGTGTGTGTGTGTGTGTGTGTACACCCCCATGGGATTATCACAGTTGGAGCAGAGGTGTGACCCATGTCCCCATTCCCCATATGTTCTAAACACATGCCCCAAAGCGCTGCACGTGTGTGTGTGAGTGTGTGTCAAGGGGGTAATGATAGTCCCTTGGTGTTTGACTGGCTTGAGCCCAGCTGATAACCAGGTGGGGCCCCAACTCCCCTTTCATATGAACATTATGCCCCCTCCTCTTTATCCCCAAATACCAGCAACCAGTCTCTACCCTTGTGTGTGTGTGTGTGTGTGTGTGAGTCTGTGTGTATTCCCAAGATAGCCTATTGATGTCTGGGTTATACCATGCATTCAGCTGTGTAAAATCAACACAAGGATTAAACACCAAATGACTGAGACCTGGTGAGACACCGCCTTTCTCTCGCTTATTCTTAGTCATAACGTTTCTTTTCCACTCAGTATTCCTCTCTTTTATTATTTTGGTCTGCTTTGTCTTTATCTAACTTCCTCCTCTCCCTTTTCTTTATTAAATCTTTGCTTGTTTTTTCTTTCAGTCTCCTTTTCTGATCCGTCCTCCTCTGCTCTGCTTCCTTAAATCACATTCAGTCTGTGCTGCTGATTCCCAGTTACTCTTGGCTCTAAGCCCGAATCAATTTATCTTCCCGATGGACAGACATACTGACTGCTGCTTTACCTGCACGATACTCGAGGAGGATGGGATACGAGGGAAAAATGGAGAGGAGAGGAGGCCATGTTGTGTTTATATCGTTCTTAGTACCTCGTTACATGAAACTGCTTTTATGTTTTTTGTCCTAAAAATGTTTGTGCTGAATTTAGAAGAGCAGTAAATTTCAGAGACAGTGTTATGGGTGATTAGGGCTGTTAAACACTGTTTGAGGCTGAAGTTTGACAAAGTAGAAAGAAAATACGCTGGCACAAACATACGACACTCCCAACATCCCACAAGAACACACACACACTGGAAGCATCCCCCCTGTGAGGTCTGTAAGGCAGAATAAGTCCAACGCTTCCTCGCAGCTGGACGGCAGGATTGAGTTGATCAATTCATCAATACTTTGTCTTGATCACTGGACTGACCCACGCTGCAGGGTGTGTGCATGTGTGCACAGCAGGGTGCGAAGAGGGCATGGATGTGTGTGTGACCCATGACAATACTGAAGGTTGTGGTTAAGGCAGAGGGGTCCAAAGATGGGGAAAAAAGAGGAGTGCTTTATGCATAGAGCTGCCTCTATAGGGACATCTATGATACACACACACACACACACACACACTCATTCACTCAACCGCAGGCATAACAGCTTAGAGGGAAATGTGTAATTGACAGGTAGAAGCAGAGAAAAACAAGAATAGTTTTTTTCCTGCAGGGTTGTCTGGTCGTGAAGTCTACGTTTGCAGAGACAAAAGGAAATATCTAGTTGTTCGTTCACGCAGCGTAGAATGGGCTTTTCCTGGAAATATCATAGATTTAATATATCAAACACCTGTGTGTAATTGCACATACGCATTCAAGAGTATGTTATCCTCCACAGACGTGCTGTAAAGCTATATTGGTATCTGTGTGGTGGAAAAACATGTCCATACTGTGTATACAGGTTTATATACAGGATCATAATCCAGCTGTTCATTTCTCTTTCAGGCACTGCGGATATATCAAAGCCAAGCAGGACCCCGACGAGGAGAAGATGCAGTTCCAACATGGCCGAGGTAAAGACACACACACACACTTGTCTTTAAATCAAACTTCACGCCCAGCTGCAATGAATCACACCACTGCCTGTATTTATGACTATGTTTGCACACCTCATGTATCATAAGAAGTGAAACAGTTGGAGCTACAGAACAGCATGCAGCTACTGTACATAAATCTTCAACTGTATAGCATTCTCAGCTGAATAATCCACATTGTTTTGCACTTCCTTGAACAAATGTTTGCTGGCAGAGGGAAGCTCCTTATGGGTTCCTGTTAAAATTATGAGTCATTTTAACACCATTGGTAACAAAGTAGTTAAGTGTTTAATTATGTAATAATCTGTAATGTCACTCAAACAGAGCACCCACGCTCAACACGTATTCACGCTACTGAAATGTCTGAGTAGGAATCGTGTCGGCTCCTACTTCCCTTGAGAGATCAATAACCTATTAATACTATTAACTTTTTAAAATAAATGTAATACCATACACTTTGCAAAAGCTGGCTACATTTCAGTACATTTAGCATTTTGCCTTTTATATTCATCTCTCCCCATTTCTCCACTTTCCCGTTCATCCAGTCAAGCTTCCAGGCAGCAGAACCTACATCCATCCTCACACGTACGAAGACCCCAACCAGGCTGTCAGGGACTTTGCCAAAGAGATCGATGCTTCCAATATTCGCATAGAGAGAGTCATTGGAGCTGGTGAGTTGGCAGTAAAACAGCAGTAGAGTATATTAATAGACTCAAAGAACAGTAAGAATTTGACTTGATTGAATTCAAATTACTATGGTTGGATTTTAGGGATCTTTTGAGTCATGTTTGCATGCATGGACAATTTTTCTTATTTTTGGCACTGAAGAGAAAACATCTAAGTAGCACTTGTAAAAAAAATCTGCATTGAATTTAGAGTCAGTGTTTATTATTATAAAACCTTTTTTTGTGTGTGTGTAGGAGAGTTCGGGGAGGTGTGCAGTGGTCGGCTGCGTGTGCAGGGAAAGAGGGAGATCTACGTGGCCATCAAGAGTCTGAAGGCGGGATACTCGGACAAGCAGAGGAGGGACTTCCTGTCTGAGGCGTCCATCATGGGACAGTTTGACCATCCGAACATCATCAGGCTGGAGGGCGTCGTCACAAGATGTGAGTGTTGAACAAGAACTTTGCTTCCTCCTGCGTGTGGATGATGTGTTTGGTTGTTTGTGTAACCATACACTTCCTCTCTGTATGTGTGCTGTAGTAAGTGTGTGTGTGTGTATATGCATCTGTCACATACCTGTGTGAGACTCAGCAGAGTTGCTGGTGATGTAAATCGGAGTTGACCCTGGATCAGATAAAAGCACCATTACCATGGTAACACACTGATGACGCATGGAGGAGTGCCTGTGAACAATGACTCTCTCTAACGGCCACTTGTTTACTTCACATGATCACGTTAGACAATTAGAGCGAGTGTGTGTGTGTTCATAGACACAGGTCTGGTTCAACAAGATGGCTCATTTGTTATCGCTGGGCCTCGCTCTCTTAATCACACTCTCTCTCTCTATGTCCATGTGTCCCTCTCTCATCTCATGTCCCTATCTCGTGCTCCTGCTTTCTCTGTCTCAGTCAGTGTCTATCTTATCTCCTCATTCAATCGCTCCACGTTTCTTTCTCTTTTTCCTCTCTGTGCAGATCTCTCAGTCTTTTCCAGTCTCCTCTCCTGTCCCTCTAGCACTCTCTGCCTCTCTCTGTCCCCCTCAGAATACGTCAACACTGAGCCGGCTAAATTTTAGAACACATCTTTTTCTCTCAGTTTTGGACGACCACTCTAAAGTCACAAGTTGCTCTGTAGTTTTGGCTGACAGTTTCTGTTGACGCACTCCCTGCTTGAAAGAATTGGAAGGAACCGCCAAAACTTGCGGTATCCGTGTACCACTGCCTTTACGACCCAACAGTTATCGCAACCAAACTGCAAAAAGCGTGTTTTTTGCGTAGCTTGGTTCTCATAATTAGTGAAATGGTCCAACAATGGCAAATGTCAAGTATTTTTGTGATCATGAGCGGCAAAGCCAACTGATAAAGTTAGAGTTTACATTGTAATCATCACTAACATCACAAGTATAAACCATAATTAAGCTTTTGGTTGTGGAAAAAAGGTTTAGCTGTTGTCTTTTGTCCAAAATTATTCCACTTTCTACTTCCACCGACTGAAGGTCCGGTTTCATTCAGCCTCCATTGGAATAAATTACTTCCAGTCTCTGCTAATCTGACAATGCATGATGTTTTTTGAAGAAGATATCCAAAGCGGATGAATAAAAAAAACTGAGCTTTTGCAAAACTATGATGTAAGGCTGGTCAGGTACCATTTAAATGTTAAAATAGGTCATCGCTCAATGCAGATGTTGTCATTTTAGCCGTACTTCTGTTGATTTTGCAGTGTGCCTGATTAGCAGGTAGCATTTATGACCTGCAATCAAGTCCCTATTTTCTGCTCCTTCAAATGGCAGACAACAGAAACAGAAAAATCAATCACAACAGTCAATGGTAACAACTAAATTGCGAGTTTGGCTACATTAAAACAAACCATAGGTGATCACAGAAAGCATAAGTCTTTTTCTTTTTGTTCAGGAGTTTTAGTGTGGAAGACCTGAAAACACCAGTGTGGACGCGCATCATTTTCATGCATAAACTGCATTTTCTAAATTAGCCATCCTAATGTGGGTGCAGCCTCCGACTCTACTTGTTCTATTCCTCAGTGCCACTGCTTTGCTCCTCTTCTGGTCTGACACCTTGTTATGCAGATGTTTCTTAGAGATCTGCAGACGAGCAAAAGGAAGAGGGAGAAAGTTGCTACAAAGAAACAGAATTGTAAACATGCAGGAAGACAAATAAACCTCTGCTGCCCCCCCCCCCACCTCACCCCCCTCCCTCCCTCTGTCACACACACACAAAGATCTTCAGTCCATCACACACTGGTGCTCAGTGGCACTTAGGCCATCAATAAAAGCGCAAATGCATATGCATAGGCTTTTATCATGAATATTAATAATTCATAAAGTTAATTGGATGTGTTTTTTAGCCTCATGAATATTCAGCAGCATGCATATTAAGAATGAGACCCCACTGCATTCCTTATTCATTTCCTCTCACTGTCATTCTTTCTCTCTCTCTCATTGTCTAAATAATGCCCGATGTTAACTGTGACCTTAGGTTGGGAAGATTGAGGCAGTTTGTAGCAGTACAGCAGCAACAAACTCAATCAAATGTGTGTTTTTTTCAGTCTGCCAGGCAGACATGTAATTATAGCACTTTCTTTTCGGTGGCTCACACATTATTCTGATTTAAAATACCAGAATAAATTCAAGAATTACTGCCAAATCCTGGAAATCTTGTGACAGAGGACAACAGCAGAAACATGTTGGCTTGATGAGCAACTTAAACATAATGAGGTGTTCTTTGCTTTGCTCTTCTCTATGAATGTAAAAAATGTGCTTGCATGTTTTTGTGGCTCGTGGGTGTAATGAGTGTGTACTTCTATATGCCTTTCTTTGTGCCTCTCTTCTCACCTGTCTTCACGGCACATTGAGGAGCTGATAGAGCCCCTCAGAAACAAATCTCACGAGCGGAGCAGTAATTTCACAGGTCACAGCCCAGGGTGTGTATGTGCGAGTGGGGGGGGGTGAGAGTTGAGATGGGTCAATAATTCCTTCAGGCCTTTTTCTCAAGCACCAGCTGGTCCCTTCACACCGCCCTCAGTCTAATCAGGCAGGCTGACCCTGACTGCTCTGGGCTCAGGTGTGTTGGATTGGTTTGCGTAGGTGTACATAGTAGTAGAATCAGCAGTTGTAGGAGTACTATTGGTTGGGGTAGTAAAAGGAGTAGCTGCAGTTTTCACAGTCCTGCTGTGAGGTAGCAGAGGTGTCGGCAGTAGCAGACGTAGCTGTGGTGGTATAAAGCAGCGGTAGCAGCTGTAACAATATTAATAGCAGTATGATACTGTAGCAATGTCCTCATATTCGAATACGATTATTTTCTTTCTTGTCAAGACTTAGATGAGAATAACACGCTCATATCTGTCTCTTGAATGTTAAAATGGTACCAGGATACTGTTAGCTTAGCTTAGCATAAAGACTGTAAACGGGGAAACAGTTAACTTGTCCCTGGCTCAATTATTTGATTGGTCAGAAAACAGTGAAAAATGACCTAAAGCCTAAGGCAACGTTTGTTTTGTCTGACCAACAGTCCAAACCCGTTTCGTTTACTTTCATATAAGTCAAAGACAAGCTGCAAATTCTCACATTTGAGAAGCTGGAACTGGGAATTTTTTTGATTTTTGCTCTACAACATAACAGTACCGGAACACACACACACACACACACACACACACACACACACACACAAGAATAGTGCATATTCCCAAGTACATGGATGTATTCAGATCATTGAAATGTAAAGTTTGTGGTGTGGAAAAAATCCAAACGTTGGTGTGTTTTCTGCTAATTCCTTGTCCAGATTTGACTCTTTTCATGCAGTGAGATTATCAAAATAATTAAGAATGGATTAATAACCCTACAGTGTAACCGTACAAGAAGAGGTAATGTTAGTTTCTTGTTGATGTTGCAGAAAAAGTGCAAAAGTGTAGACTTTGTTGTAGCAGTTATAATCATAGATATTGTCTCACAAGTAACACCATGAGCATAATAGTAAGTACTAGTAGTAGTAATAGTATCAGGAGTAATACAACCTGGTAGTAGTAGTCGAAGTGGGGGCTAGTGATGGTAGCAGTTGTGGTAGTACTTGTGGTATTTATTTCAAGTTGGCTCGCTGCATTTTCCTTTTTCATCTGTGTGTGTGTGTGTGTGTGTGTGTGTGTGTGTGTGTGTGTGTGTGTGTGTGTGTG
This sequence comes from Enoplosus armatus, assembly GCF_043641665.1. Taxonomy (NCBI): domain Eukaryota; kingdom Metazoa; phylum Chordata; class Actinopteri; order Centrarchiformes; family Enoplosidae; genus Enoplosus; species Enoplosus armatus. Next base: position 15,261,684 of record NC_092193.1, read on the forward strand.
TGTGTTCTCTCCACTTAAAACCTCATAAGTCTTCAGCCCCTGCCGTGTGCCACTCTAATAACCTACTCTGCTGTCTGTCACCTGATTGTTGCTATTGTCATGCTAATTAGAGCACCACATGCAGAAAAAGAGGAAAAAATAGCTCTTTCTTTTCTCTATCTGTCTCTCTACACATCAGGAAAGTGCAGCAATCTGCCCCCTCCACCTCCCCTCCCCTCTCCTCCCTCCATCTCCTTATCTTCCCTTCATCTCCCCCGTCCCTCATTTTATCCATCCGTCCTTTATGTGTTTTACAATCGCTGCAACAATCAGCTCATTTGGAAAACCCTCAATTACTGAGCTCCATCTCATCTACCCACATCGCACACACACACAGAGCTCCCACACACACATAAAAAAAGCCGCTCTACAAAGGTGCTGTTAAAGCCGGCAAAAGCACGCGTCTTCTCCACCCGTCTTCTGTTTGAAGAAACTAGTGATTAGTTTTAACTGTGTGGCTTTGTGCACCGAACAATAAGTGCTTCAATGTTTCCTGTCAGAGTGTTTGGAATTATTCAGGGTTTTGAATATGTATGCAGATGTGGAGATTGGACTGCAGAGACAAATGAGGAAGAGGAGAAACAGGAGGAGAACATAGAGAAAAGGTGACGATGGGCGCGGGATAGAGGGTTAATATGTATGAGATAGGATACAAGAGCGAGGAAATGAGGGAAGATGGGGCTTGAGAACAAATGAGGGAAACAGGGGAAGATGTGCGAAGAGATTTGAGGAAAAGAGGGGCGGACAGACGGGAGGAGACAAACGTGAGGAAATGAGAGGAGATGAGAAAGCGAAGAGGGAGGAGAGGTGAAGAGCGCAGTGGAGATAAGGTTATTGAGTTTGTGTCTCTCCGTTTCTCCGCACCCCCAGCACCCTCACATGGAGCTTCCCAGAACAGAGATCTGTCCTGTGTTAAAAGCATTGTATCACTTAGTTTGGACCCTTAACATTAATCAATACAGCAGTTATTTCATTTTCTCGTTTGTACCTCGGGCCGTCTCATTCAATATTGCCGTATTGCAGCTCACCAGCGCACACACACAGATAGCCACTCATAATGTAATTGTCCAGATGTATACGGACTCTATCGCTTTCATTTACACTCACCCCAACACACACAGAAGCAGCCTCTCATAATGTAATTTCCCAGATACACTGTATATACGTCGTCTCTATCACTTTCACAGACGCACACACACACACACACACACACACACACAGCAATTCACACATACACACACGTGAGGCCTAAATGATCCTAGCTTTATCCTGGGGAGAGCAGAGACAACACTTTCTACTTTCACTTAATGAAGAGCTGTAAAAAAGAGCAAACTCCTCTCTGATCCATTCCATAACACACTCCACCTGGCAGAACATCAATACCCAATCTGCGCACACACAAACACACACATACACTGGGAGATGTTTTTAGCTCTGCAAACGGCTGCGTTATTTGTGAAGGTGATGAAAGGCAATACATTTGAATGAATATGAATGTGATTAGTTAATTATGTGCTTTGAGGAGGAAATTGAGGAGCGCTGCTGAATGTTTGGCCGAGAGGAGTGTGTGTGTGTGCTTGAAATGTGGATGGCTTGTGATGAAGTCGCAACAAGAAGTGAGAGGGATTCATCGAATCGTTGAGTGTGTGTGTGTGTTTGTGAGCGTGTGTTTGTGGTGGCACCTGACAAAAAGAGAGAGAACGAGCTAATGTACAGCGTGAGTGCGTGTGGTCGGTTTTATTGGTAACCTCTGTTATCTTTCAGAGTGGCAGGGATAATTCTGTATGGCAGGTGTCCAGATGATGGCTAGTGATAGCAGAGTGTGTGTGTGTGTGTGTGTGTGTGTGTGTGTGTGTGTGTGTGTGTGTGTGTGTGTGTGTGTGTGCGAGTACATGCCAGGCTCACATGGTCCTGACAACAGGACGAATGTGTTTCATTGTGCTTCTCTCTTGACCGCATCTAACACTGTGGGCCTGAAGGTAATATTCCACTGGCAACATACATGGGTTTACACACATGTAGCACACATAGAAACAATCACTCAAACACATAATTGGTTTTCAGAGGGAGCTACAGCTATTTTCCATTTCATGGCTGTCTTCTTTGTAGAATACGGATGCCTGTCTGTTCTGTATGGACACTGACAGAATAACATACATGCATTCAAATTTACAGGGTCCATAATCTGAGACGCAACTAAGCATCCAACATCTGCGAGGTGGACAGAGGGCTGTGGGGAGTCAGACCTCCTTTCAGCCAGGATCAATCCCATCAACTGTTTTATCTCTGCTGTGACAAAACGCACACACACACAAAAGCACACATGCTCTCCACCTCCCTGATCAGAGCTGAAATCAGGCAGTCGTCATCGTGCCGTCCCTCCCCATTTGCCATGCCCTGAAACCAGCTCTCTGTCTCTCACACACACACAACACACACACACACACACACACACACACACACACACACACACACACACACACACACTGGGTAATACACCACACACAAGCCCCGTGTGGAGATAAATGTGACCAGCAGTCCTCACCCCCAGCAGAAGAAAATCCAATTCTCTTTCACTTTTATCCCTGAGACTAATGTTACTGTCAAAGAAGACACCACCACCAGAGACCAGGCGACTCTGTTTGTGTGTGTGTGTCCCTGAGTTTGTGTGTGTGTTTGCTGCAGTGAGATAGTGAATTCATTTAAGGTGATGTATTGCTGTCTTTACCTACAATCTCACTGTAGGCTTCGGTGGTGTTGTTCCTGCCTTTCCATGACAAGCTTTTGACCCCTCCTCTCCTTCCCTCCTCCTCTTCCTCTTCTCTCCTTTCTTCCTCCGATCCGTCTTTCTTTCCTCTCTTTTATCCTTTAACCCTTTGCTTCTTTTGCGCAATTTATGTTGTCTTTTATATTTGTTTTCCATTAATTTCTTTCCCTGTTTAACTTTTCTTTCCAATTAATTTTCAATTTCAACTTTTACTTCAATGAAGCATGATTTGGCATGACATGTTGATCCGAAAACATGACACAGACGGAGCCAGACAGAGAATTATGTGTATTACAGTTTGTAGAAAGAGTTTGAATGAGCCCTTTTCTTGGAATCTTGGAAGGGAAGAAAAGATTGGGATGTTTGGTAAATTTGGGGAAATTTCTGTGTTCTTAAGGAAAACTATATGAAGACTCTCTCTCCCTCCCTCGTGCTGTCTTTATCTCTCCCCCAGGTTTTTTCCCAGCATCTCTGAGGTCTGATTGGGTAAATGTTACCTATTCATCACAACTGACATAGTCTGTGTGTTTACAAGACACACACACACACACACACACACGCATCATGTGTTTGTTTGTGATTGGCAAAGCTCGGCTGTAGGGGGTGGTGCCTTGGGAGAACCCTGTAAAACAGGGACAAGTGCTGTTTTTGGTGTGCTTGCGTGTGTATGTGTGTGTGTGCGATTGCAGGTACTTTGTTAATCATTTGTAAGCCCCACCAGATGCCATGCAGGGGACCATGGTGTGAGGGGCCTGTCAGTCAACCACCCCTTCATGCACACACACAGACACTCATGCAGGTGCAGGTGCATAGCGATCCAACCCCCCCCCCCCCCCCCCCCTTGAAGCTGATTAGTATTCATGAGATCTCTGGAGGCCCCCTTATACACACACACACATTCTGGTGGATTGGTCCATTCTAATTATCTCCTGGCGTTTATGGAGAGGGCTGATTAGAAGCTGTCAGTGTGACTGATGACGACATGCCATGTTATCCCCTAGAGAGAGGCAGCGAGACAGAGAGGAAGGCTGGTCACAGCTGTGGACTCCACTATTTCTCTGTCCTCGTCTCTTTATAGTTGGTGTCTTTCTTCCTTGTAATTCTACTCCACTAACAGCTGCCTTGTTATGTGCCTCCGTAGGTAAGCCAGTGATGATCATAACCGAGTTCATGGAAAACGGATCTCTGGACACTTTCCTCAAGGTGAGTCACGGCTCAGCTGGAAGGAACACAGCACGCACATTTCCTCCAAGGCCAGGGCCACAAGACTTTACAAAGGCCACGTGGAAAATGATGTCCCAGCTTTAAAGTGTTTGAAATTGTAGAGTTCATTCCCCCAAATTGCTGTACTTGAGGGCACATGCTTTTAAAAGAATATATAAAAAAATATCTCAAAGCTGGAGCATTTAATCCATAAAAGTCCACCAATGACTTAAGTTAACAAGTATCCTTTGAAATCAGTTTTGAACCACATTTTGTAATCACCACATTAAGAGTATAAAAGATAGTTTGACACAATCTGAAAAAGAATACAACTGTCAAAAGTCACACATTATTTTCTAACAGATAAATATGTGCGGCTAGGAACTTTCAATATAATTTTCAATATAAAAAAAGGCAAAGCATCTTCACTAAATGGTCCAGTGAAATTAGAAGAACAAGTGTCATCTGTAATTGTAATTATATCTTTTATGGGGTGAAATGTTGAGTTTAAGTGACTGAACAAATGGTTAAAAGAGTGAAAATCACAATTGTCTTAGCTGCAAGAAACTTTTTCTTTAGCAATACTGGACAGAGAAGTGGATGAGAACAGAAACATTCAGATGGATGCACGGCCTCCCCACACTTTCATCACATGATGTTTGATGCCGGGTTTATGAAATGCACTTACTGTCCATATCCCAGAACAGAAAATGGCAGCAGACTGCTGACAAATGGGTAATAAAAACAGAGAAAGTGTATTGCTTTGTGTGCAACATTTGCTCTGTCAGGGGATACAAAAGCGAACAGTTCACTTTAAATGTGATATAATACCACAAGTCATATGGTTGTTAAGAGTCAAGATAGCCAACAGAGAAAAACACTGAAAATAACTTGCCAAGTTATTTGCCAAAGAGATTTAAAGGAAGCTTTATCATGACTGAACAGAGAAACACATTTCGCAGAAATATTTCTTGGGATGTTTATTATGCTGATTAAGTCTCTGAAAATGATCTCAGTAAAGAGACTGGTTTGTGATGTGAGTATTACAAAATTAAATCCTGAAAAGAAGAATTTACTTAAGGATATTACTGAACTTCTTATCAGTGAACAGATTTAAACATCAGAAGGACGGCTGCGGAGGTATTGCTTTGTTATTAAAATCGACATTATGTCAAGAAATAGAGGAGCCTGTCACTCAATACGTCATTACACAAATTGATGTTTTTAAAGAATTAGTGCTTCAAGCCATCTGCTGAAACCTATCACAACCCTGCAGACATGTTACGTTTATTTAGAGAATTTAGATGTATTTTCTAAAGATTGACAGAAGGTTTTGAAGCGTTTCTTAAAATGTCAATTATGTGCACAAAAGTATGGATCTGTATTTTAATGATAGATGCAGACGACAAGAATATGATGTTTTCATATATATGAATATGATGTTTAAGTGTGTGATTCATGATTCCTGTTCATACAAAACATGTGCCAGAAGTAGCAAATGTGCCATATTGATTTAGCTGAATTGGGTTTTGCATAAACCCAGATGAATAGCTTGTTGCAGCCCTGGTGTGCCTCACATTGAAAGTCCCCCTGATTCATATTCAGGGTTGTTTGTCAGCCAGTAAAATCACTGCAGTGCTCCAAAGCCATTAAGCCTGTGATGATAGGCCCATCACTAAATAGACACCAATCCCATCAGCAACACTGAAGCAAAATGAAATGAAATCTGACAGATACAAAATGGCTAAGGCACAGTGTCCTGAAACACACACACACATACACACAGATACATGCATGTTGTGTGTTACAGTATATATTATAATGGGGGTCGTAAAGAGCGTCCGCAGTGGCTCAATATAATTACGGAATCAGTTTTATGGGTTTTACAGCTCATCCGTGCTCCTGGCATCCATATGTGTCTTTAATTATGCTGACCATTTATTAAGCAGCCGTCCCTAAGAAATAACAAAACCACTGTTCTGTGTGTTCCTCTCTCTGTCTCCTTGTTTCTACCGACAGCAGCCTTTTTCTCTCCCTTCCCCTTTAAGTCTCCCCTTTTAGTTTTCTAGTAAAAACTTATTAGTAATATGCCAAAAAAGTAGAATTTGCCAGAAATCTTCCATCTTCACCTTTCTCATCTGTCTCCTTCGTCATCTCCTTGTCTAACCTCTCTGCCCTGCATTTGTCTCCTCACTCTTTCCCTGCCCTGCCCACCCTTCCTCCTCCTTCCTGGCAATACAATGTGGTGGGCAGATTGATAGAGGAAGTCTGTAGGTTTGTTAGACAGTCCAATCAATCAGCATCTCACAAAACCACCGGCTAATTAACTTACTCCACAGCTGCCGAGGGAGAGAGAGAGAGAGAGAAAGAACGATAGAGTGAGGAGGGGGGGCACAGATGCAGAAAGATGAAGGAAGATAGATAGATGGATGGAGACTGAAACAAAGTAATACAGAGTTCTTTCTCTCTCTGAGACAGAGACTGAGGAGAGACAGAGATGGATGGAGAGGACAAAGAGACAGAGGGAAGGAGAGATGATATAAAGGAGAGAGGGTGACTGATAACATGGATGGCTTTTTAACGGGGACCGCTGGCCCAGGGCAGAAATAATTGGCAGAGGAAGGTGAGCTGGACCGCCATCGATCAACAGGCTCTGCTCTCTGCCAAAGACAGCTCCGATCTGAAATCCAGTGAGCTCTGCTTGGGCCCACAGTCAGTGTTAAGAGAGGAAAGTTTTGTCTGCTCTGTCAGATCCAATCCTCCGCAAGTAGGAGTTTTTGGTGATCCTCCATTGATCCCTGAGAGGAGAAATTCATCCTCACCCCCCAGTGAGAGGTCAGAGCGCAGGGTTAGCAGGAGGTGGAAGGGATTCAGAGTCTTGCTCAGGGACACTTCAGAAGCAAATTGCTGCCATTACAGAGGCTTGAATCCTGGCTTGAACCCTCACTTCCAGCTGAAGCTGTTGAAGGCCCCCACCCTAATCACTATGCCACCCTGCTGCAGCTTAATGTCAGTATTAACACTCTGTGCTGTCTCCTCGTCTCACCCTCCAGAAACATGACGGCCAGTTCACAGTGATCCAGCTGGTTGGCATGCTGCGCGGCATTGCCTCTGGTATGAAGTACCTGTCAGACATGAGCTACGTTCACAGAGACCTGGCGGCTCGAAACATCCTGGTCAACAGCAACCTGGTGTGCAAGGTGTCTGACTTTGGCCTGAGTCGGGTTCTGGAGGACGACCCAGAGGCTGCCTACACTACAAGGGTAAGACACACTCTCACGGATAGAAATAAATTGAAGTTTATCCACCCATTGACCTCTACATTCAGTCCAAAACCAGACCCGACGTGCATACAATAATTTGAGAGAAAACCAGGAGTGAATCGATCGGGTTTGTTTTGATTCCCTCAGAAGGTGAAGTCTTGTATGAGGTAGTGACGCACAACTGATGACTTAAACGCACACATAGGATGAACACAAACTCTGCACCTTCATGTTTTTGTCAAATCAAAGAAGTCTTTGGTAACATCGCCATCCTCTCACAGAGCACAGAAAGAATGAAGAAACTCAAACGTCAGTAAGTTAAACCACTGCGGAGTAACTCATCTAAAATGCCCACAAGGAGATGGCATTATTCATATTCATAGGAAGTGTTGGGGATGTTATTTTTAATATGGCATTAGCATTGCCCTGGGAGGAGTGTATCAGCCGCTGACTGCTCTATTGCAATCACACACACACTCCCACTGATGTCAGGAGACCTAGATGGAGAGCTGCAGGCATGGAGGGAGGGAGGGGGGGAGATGGGGAAGAGACACAGAGAGAGGGGCGTGGATATCAAATAAGACTGAGATCGAGGGAGGCGGAGAGAGAGAGAGGGAGAAAATAAGAGAAGGCAGGGGAAGGATCCAGTGAGAGCAGTAAAGAGAAGAGAGAAAAAAAGAGGATGGGGTAGGGGTGGACAGGGGGAGGTGGAAACAAAAGTACAGTGCCGAGTGACTTGGCAGCTTTGTCTTTTATTTGACTTTGACCAAGCAGAGATGGGGAATGCTAGTTGGTGCAGAGGCAGCTGCCGCATGTTAAAAAGCTGAACCGAGCCCTATAGAGGTACGGTGTGTGTGTGTGTGTGTGTGTGTGTGTGTGTGTGTGTGTGTGTGTGTGTGTGTGCGACAGAGTGAGAGAGAGGGCGGGGGTATCTTACTACCTATTGTGTCTACACGCTGGGCTTTATGGAATCCTTTTGATCTGTACATCAACAACAAAGGCAGGAGCAACATGGAAGAAGCAAAAAGAAATTGATGGCAAAAGAAAGTCAAGTGCAAGAATAAACACTGGAGCGAAAGTAAACATACTGTATGTTGGTGTTTAATCTCACCTGCTCTGTTCCTAAAGGAAGCGCTGCAGCGAGCTCTTCTGCAGCCACCACCTTAGAATTTGTTTTGTGTGCTCTACTCTTGATTTATTATAGCGCTTAGCCACAAAGGCATTAATAAAACTACTTTTAAATATTTACCCAATTACAGACAAGGGTGTAAAACATCAACTTCAGGGTGACATATTCAGTATGCCAAGAATGTGCTGACCATATTGTGAACCATCTCCAGGGAGGGAAGATCCCCATCAGGTGGACGGCTCCAGAGGCCATAGCCTACAGGAAGTTCACCTCAGCCAGCGACGTGTGGAGTTACGGGATCGTCATGTGGGAGGTGATTTCATACGGAGAGAGACCCTACTGGGAGATGTCCAATCAGGATGTGAGTCACAAACCATGCATCGTGTCTCATTTACAGTGACTAAGACTAAAGATGTTTTTTTCCCCTCAATCTTCAGCTCAATTCTTAACTATGAAACTGAATTTTCCTGGACATTTGTATTTCCCCCTCTTGTATTGATCGCTGAACTTGATATTTTACCCTCTCTCCCCTGCAGGTGATCAAAGCAATAGACGAGGGCTACCGTCTTCCCGCTCCCATGGACTGTCCTGTGGTGTTGCACCAGCTCATGTTGGACTGCTGGGAGAAGGGACGCAGCGACAGGCCAAAGTTTGGACAGATTGTCACAATCCTGGACAAGCTCATCAGAAACCCCGCCAGCCTCAGAGAGCTGGCCAACAGCTCAGCATGGTCAGTGGGAGAAAGCTAGAAATTAAAGCTGTGAATTCAAAACTTTCACTGAGGCACACATGTAGTCTTGACATACTTGGATTAGATTATCAGAAGGTAGATGCATTAAAGACATAATCGCTGCCTTAGATCTACATTGTAGATCTACTTTGTCAGTTTAGAAAATTGTAGGAAATGTCATTTTTGTCAGCAAAATCACATTCTTATCTTTTCTCAGTAAAGTCATATTTGTCACTGAAAAGGTATGAATATAGGGTTGTGGGTTGGCATATCCATAGTCTCACACTCACAGTTAAGACTCCCTGCCTCCCCAGATGTACTACACACATCCATAGAATATCATTTTTTTCACATTTACATTTTACGCTTCAGGCATTTAGCTGACGTTCAGAACCAGACCAGCACACAGAGTGTGCAACAGAATATGTTTCAGTCCCTTTCAAAGCAGACAGAAGACACTCAAATCCCAGCACAACTGAAAACAACAACAGTACTGCTTTTGAGCTTTTAACAAGGGCCTACACATTATACACACATGCACAGTGTGACCAAAAGAAGAGTCTCTTATTGACTGTGGCATGGCTTTAATTGAAGCATATACAATACAGCACTATATGTAAGTGTATCTTGTATGTAAGTGCAGATGCAATTAGTCCTGCATATGCAAGGTATTTAGTAAGTTTGAGCAGGCACATGAATAAACACACAGATCCTTTATAACAATCTATAACAACAGGAAGCAAGCAAACAAGTCAAAGGGTTCCACAAGTAAAGCGCTTGTACGGGGGGAGGGGGCAGTGAGGGGACCAATCATTAATCATAGTTACCCACTAACGGCTAGGTTTAAAGTTTAGGGTTTATGTTTTCTTTGCACAGTGGATTTGAGTCCGTCATGCTGCGGTTGTTGAAAAATTAAAGCAGTTCTGTCTAAATGATCAAAATCAAGCACCATGACTGAGAATTAAGTCGCTCCTCAAGTGTGCTGCAGTTTTTATCATTATGAATGCCCCAACAAGAGTGAGATTTAATAACAAATAATTAACCTCAGCACCAGTCAGAAACGTTTATTTAGCCACTCAACAGGACAACATTTCATTGAGTTGTGAGTGTGCTTTGTATCCCAGCAGGGAGGACCCGTCCACCCCAGAGTTCAGTGTGAGCACAGTGGATGAGTGGTTGGAGGCCATCAAGATGGGCCAGTATAAGGAGAACTTTTCCAGTTCTGGATATGTCAGCTTGGACTCAGTCCTCTACATCAGTGTCAGGTACAGACGGCTGGTGACTCATCCCAGTTAAAATTAAACACTCGAAAGGTCAACATTGTCAGTAAAAGACGTATTACATTCCACTTGAGTGTCATTTGAAATTAAAGAAGGGGATTTACACAAGTATCTTGGACATGAAACCTCCGCAGCTGCTTGGCATCTGAAGGACAATGTCGTTTTTTTCTCCAAAAGTGTCATTAATAAATAATATATTTCTCTGCATGTTTTCCTGTCTTCCTTGTAGTGAATTGGCAAAGATGGGTGTGACTCTGGCCGGCCACCAGAAGAAGATTTTGTCCAACGTGCAGAGCCTGCAGACCCAGGGGACGCACATCCAAGTATAACAGTTCCCACATAAACACACAGTGAGACAGAGCCAAAATGGATGCTCCTGTGAAGAGTTTCCCTACATGAAATGGAGTTGTAATGGATACCCTGTGCTCAGGCCTCCATTGATTTTGAGACACACTGAGATGGAGACAACATAGACGCTTGACTCCTTCACCCTCTCGCAGTTTCACCATTCCTCCCATCCTCGATGGGCACTACCGGCTTTAGCACTCAAGAGTCCCAGCAACACAACCACCATTATGGAGCAACAGAGAGGCACATGTCTGACAGCAAGGCCACATGTAGAGCATCCCAGTCCATTTCACATCATATCAACTCAACAAAAGAAGAAAAAAAAGATTTTTAACAAAAGAAATGACAAAAAAAAACAAATTAGAATATAATTATCATCACTGTCTGTGAGGTGTACAGTTGGTTTTTACTGTCATTTTGTTTCTGTTTTGAGTTTCCACCTTGAAGAGTTTAAAAAGGGTCAGATGATATGTATATGTGTAGATATATGTTTATATGGGCTGTGTCTTCCCACAACCGTAGAGATGGACCTAACGTTTGTATTGGTGCTGAGGTTTATATCGCTCAACCTTAATACGAGTTATTACGTAGTACCTGTACGTTCCCTAACCATTGCTCTCTGTATACAGAAAGCCAATGAATGGGCCGAGATTCTGAATGACATGAATGTGTGGGGTGAGGGGGAACAGAAAACCTGGACCTTTAGAGATAGACAGGGATGTAGATTTTGCTAGCTCATGTAGAATGGAAGTATGATTCATTTAAATAGTGTATTTGACCAGGACAAGGGCTTCCCTAGCGACTGCTCTCAGACACACTTCCATAGCAACTAGACCCAGTGCACGTTTGCTAGTCTGCTTGCACTTATGATGTAACTGAGTGCAAAGAAAACAGCAAAAAACTGCTTAAAGTGCAGTTAGCACAGAGGAATTTTTACTCTTCCATAACTGACTGTCTATTCCAAACAACATTGTCTATTCAGCTGTTACAGTGTGATGTTGTTGGGAATATTTCAGCCCAAGAGTTTGCCTTCCCATGTTTCAGGTGTGTTAAGAAAGCTATAGTGTTTCGTGTGGAGCAAAGGTGATGCCAAGGTCATTATAGAGTTGACACTGTTAAGAACGTGTAACTTGTTTTTCCAGTGTTGTGCCATGTACAGAAACCTTTAAATGTCCATCTGGGCAACATACCATCATTCTTGCTGTACTCTTTCCTTTAATCAGTTCCCATGGTTGGATGGTAACACAAGGCCAGTCACAGTAATTACAGTGTTTTGTCCAAATAGTCTGCTTGATGAAAAGGAGCATTGGAATGGGATCTTTTTTCAGCGAGATGAAATATATGGACAGTGTTGATTTTCAGCTGTGACACCACGAGAGGGGAAGATTTTTACTTAGATCATTCGTGTCTTGTACTCTCACTTTCTTGTTATCAGTCATGCCAACCTATTTCAAGCATCCCTAGTTTCAAACCAATGCCCACAAGACAAATTTACCAAACAATGTTTACAGCAAAAAGCAAATAAATTGGTTTGTTGGTTTTTCTTTATCAGAGGGAAGCTGCTGCTTATCACATTAATTACAAGGTTAGATAGGATGGGACCCTCTTTGTGTGCACTGCATCAATGGCACTGACCCTGCTTTAGTGTAATCCCAAACCCAGTTTTAATATATGTGGTACTCTATAGGACCAACAGTGGCATAAAGTACAGTATATATGATTGTATCATAGTGTAAAATATGTACAGTGTTGATTTCCAATGTTAGAATGTTTGTAATGATAACGATGATGATGACTATGATGTACTTTTATTGTGAAAAAGAGATTTCTGAAGTACTCGTTCAGGGGCGGGTCATACAGGAGAAAAGTGAAGGGAGGCGATTTGTTGGTCTGAACAAAGGAATGTAGCATGGTGCAAAGCTTCAGCTTTGATTGACAGGTGACAGTGACTGCAGTTTCTACCATAGCGTTAGAATGAGTAGAATGGACTTTCCGTATTGATACACTGGCTTCAATTGCAAACCTCCCTGAAACAGTAATTACATGTATAAGCCTGTGTCCGCCTACAACACAACTTAAAAACGCCTCAGATCAAATTCCATCCACTGACATGACAAATAAACATTTGCTAAGCCCCTCTCCCAAGCAAGCAGTAGCTATAGCAACTGTAACTAGGCACGGCACAGACCTGTCAAGGTTTGCAAAATATGTCTAAATACAGAAGGCATTCAAATACATTTACAGCTAAATAAACATAATACAGAGATTAAATATATTTGCCAAACCACTGCTGTTTAGTCAAATATGCCACACACAAAGATTTGGAGCATCTGAAACTGTTTGTACATTCTACTCTTGCTAACTCTATGATTTCACTCTAGCGGACTACCCTTGACCGCTGGCCTTTTAGATGCCTTATTTACTGAGCTATCATTCTTTTCTGTTGCCCTATAGAGGCGATATTAAGAGTAAAGTGTATGTACAGGTAGTATTTATCTGTGTTCTTAAGATGACCTCACATCCACACCCTGGTTTTGTAACATCCCAGAGACCCCCTCCAACAGCACCTTCACTTTGATTCCTCTAAGCAGAACAAAATCATTTTGTTTTGAAAATATTACAATAAATCTCAAAGATGATGACCTATAAAAGCTGATAGAGAGATTGATAGAATTGTTCTTATTTATTTGAGTCATAAGGTATTCGTTGATCAAAAAGAAATGCAGGTTATGGATGTGGTTAGCTTACAATTTGAAATTATTTTCATGTGCAAAATTCCTAATGCAATGTCAGAATTAGAAAAAAAGACCATTTTAAGTGTCACCCAAGAAATATGGGCACATTGTGACAATGTCCTTCCTTTTTACAAGCGTATTCAACACTCCCACTTTAGAGATTTTAAAAATACGGAAGTCATACCCACACTTTTTTAACCCTCAAAATCCCAGGTTTGTGTCACTATTCACCCTATCAAGGTTAGCTATGTGGGTTGGATTGCTTGATCTAAAAAACAGTGTTTGTCCTCCATTCCCCACCGGGTCTGTATTGTAAATGTTCATGAGTGATTCTCATTCTTAAGACTTTCAGCTCTCCGTCTCTTTCTCTCCTCCTATCTATCTCTCTCTCTCTCTCTCTCGCTCGCTCGCTCTCTTTCTTTGGCCACGTACGATGCTTATTTGTCCCCATGCCAGTTTCCTCTGCGTTGCTTGTTGTAAAGGGTGTAGGCATTCTAATGTCTTTCATGTTGCTGTAATAAATATGCTAATATTTCTAATTTCTCACCTGAAGCCTGCAGTGTCTTTTTCTTTCACACATCCTCTGCCTTCTTCTTTCTGTGTCTCAGACTGACACGTACGCCCACACACACACACCAGAAATAATCTTATTCACTTGCACAATTCCACAGCAAAATTACACCGGGAGTTGCAGAATATGAAGTGCCTTTATGTGAAATTATTATGAAGCCCTTGCTTAATTATTTTTTTGCTGTGTAACAAAGCCTGAAGGTATCAAATTTTGTTTTGGTGAGCGCCTGACCAGTCTTGCAGAAAATCAGTGCATGACTGGGAAATTCAAGGGTAGTCTCATTTGTCCCCGGCTCTGCTCTGCTGGTGATAGTGCTGGTGAAATTCCCATCATAACATTGTTGAATGGCAAAATATAGCCATCCTGCAACCACATCTTCATTATCAGTGTGTGTGTGTGTGTGTGTGTGTGTGTGTGTGTGTGTGTGTGTGTGTTCCTTACTGAGAGATACTTCTGTCTCGGGGGATGGGGAAGGTCAGTGACTCCTGGCCTTGGTTAACCCCTTAATGCACTGGCCCAGTCGCTGTCACTCTATGTTACCGCCATTACACCTCATTTAGTCCATCATATTAGGCTCCATATTCCCCTATCGCTCGCTCCCTCCATCTCTCTTTCTCTCTCTCTCTCTCACACACACACACACACACACACACAGGCATACAAAAAATTCAGGGCCTGTTCTCCATTTCCTCAGTATCTATCTCCTCCTGCTGCCCTCCTCTTAATCTTTCTGCTGGCCTTGTGCATCCCCATTTTTTCTCCCCTTTCCTATCCATACCGTGCAGACAGACAAGGTTGTGGCTAGTTCTCTGACCTCGACTACCCCATTATCTTCCCTCTTCTTGCTTTTCCCTCTTCTCATGGCTTTCTAATTTCCCTTACCTCCATCCATCTATCCATCCACCCATCCATCCAAAAGTTTCCTCCACATGCAGCCTTCCCTTTGAGGTCCATTGCCTCTTTCTGTCTCACTGCTATCACCACTGGATTTCCTTTCACTATTAAAGGCCAATCCATAACTTTGGGCTTTTGTCTCCAGGTATCTCAATAGGGAGAATGTCATCTCACGTATTTACTCTGGATAACATGGAGGCTACTGGGAGGTAAAGGCTTAGGCAATTGATTCATCATGCAGCTGCTATTGGCATCATGTGAAAAGGTCAGGTGTCCCTATGGAGAACACTTTAAAAGGCCATTGGTGACTGATGAGCCTGCCATGTTTGTATCACATACATGCACAAGTACTCTGTCTCTCACTCTCTATCTCTGCCTTTCTCTCGGCTCTCTCTCTACGACACACACACTCTCTTCTCTCCCATGAGAATAGTAATTGGGCCCCTCTGTCATGCTGTCAGGTGTGGGTTTGAGTGTCCCCTCATGTGCAACAGCAGACATTAAAATAACACAAGAGACCAAACAGCCATAGATCCATTGTGACCTCTGCAGGGTCAGCCATATGTGTACATGGGTGTGTGTGTCCATAGATGTGTGAACGTTACATCTGTGTGGTCATAGTGCTTGCAAGACCAAAACAGATGCTCATGTGTGAGTGAGTGAGCGGTGTGACTATCAAAAAGGGAGACAAAAAGAAAGAGGTAGATAAAATCAGAACCAGAGGAAAGATTTCATTGGTTAAATTTGCTGAAGTTCCTTCTTTGTCGCTCTTGATTGCATTGCGTGTGTCCTCTCTAATCAAATATGGCCGAGTTCAGACGGGCTCAGTGTTTCGTGGGCCGCACACACACACACACACACACACACACACACACACACACCAGTGCTCTTCTGTCTCATGAGGTTTTAGTTTGCTATCAAAGCGATTTCCTGTCTCAAATTTTCATCAGTAATCAAAGTTCCTGATTGAATTTGAAAAGTGAGCCCAGCTCTATAAATCACATTACATGCCTCACTCCCATCATGCCTGCTCACATCAGCCACGGGAATGAGACGCCACCCTGGGTGTACGTCTGCGTCATGGTCTCTGTGTGTGTGTGTGTGTGTGTGTGTGTGTGTGTGTGTGTGTGTGTGTGTTCTTGAGCATGCAGTGGAACAGGAAAATGGATGTTGACAGAGCTGTGATTTGATCCATGCAATTTTTTGTTGGGACAGATAATACAAAAAGGAGAGAAGAATGGCAAAACGACACTAAAGACAACACACCTGGGTCTGATTGTATGTGAAAACTATTCTTGGCATTTGTTTAAGTGTCAAAGGATACCAGATAGATGGAGTTTATTGCATTAAAACTCAAATCAGTCCAAAGTGAATTTGATGAAAAAGACCATGCCTTTGTTGCTGGAATGGATAGATTATTGAACAGGCCCTCCAGACACAGGCTCAGGGGCCCAAGGGGTCAGGGGGCTCCAACCAAATCCAATCCAATATTCTTCATCCTTCATATTACAACTACACAGCATACAGAGGTTACAGTAACATTTCATTAAAATACAGTAAATTTTAGGTTTGACAGTCGAATAGCTCCGCTGTAAAGGAAAAAGAACCTGCATCTCCGGCTTTCTTAAATGGTTTCCTATGATATTTTGTATAGTGTGCTGTAGAAGTTAGTATCATATCTGTGCAGAGGAAAGTTGGCAAGGATCTACTGTGGCAGAAAGCTTTGGACAGGAATCAGATGGTCTCTCTTCATCTCCAATGTGAACTAAATACTGAAGTGCAGGTGCAGTTTTTGAACCAACAGTAGCACCGGAAAGTTCTGCTCCACCTGCAAAATGTCACTGAAACAGGCACAAAACAACAGGGAGGCACAAAACAACTACGAAGAGACATAAAACAACTACAAAGACACGCAAAACAACTACAAAGAGACATAAAACAACTACAAAGAGACGCAAAACGACTACAAAGAGATGCAAAACGAGCACAGAGAGAAACAGAGAAACAATAAAAAAAGAGATGACGTAAAAGACACACAAAACTACAAAGACATGCAAAACAACTACAAGGACATGTGAAACAACTGAAAAGGGACATAAAATGACTAAAAAGAGACTGTGTACAGGGGCCTCATTGTATATATATATATATATATATATATATATATGTATATATTGCCAATTGTTGTTGGCACCAAACCAGCTAAAAACTGTAGTATTTCCAAATACAGTTTGTCTCAAGTCAAATAGGTAGCCAGAAAAAGAGAATCAGCAAAAATACTGCCCGTATTGGACAGCTGTCACCACCTAAAATCAGTAACAGATTTCAAAATGGAGCAGATGCAGAAAGAGGATGAACAGAATAAGAGGAGAGGAGAAAAAATTATGTTTGAGTTTGAAAAAAAAGGTGAAGAAAAACTTGGAGGGGTTTGGAGGGACTGAGATAATATTGACCACATAATCCCTTACAGATGTGGAAATCACTGTTTAATGCCTGGCTGAACTGCTATTGGATGACTCAAGAGGGACTCTGACCAAAGACAAACTCGCTGTTGCTCAAATCGTGCTCGAGAAAGGATTATTAAAATCTAAATTTAGAGCAAACGTAGCAAAACCACATCTGTTGGTCCATAAATTACACAAACAGATACATACTGTAGGCTGTATAACTTTCCAGGGCTCAGTAACTCATATGGGGTAATATTGTCTATAGAAGCCTTATTTATTTAACAGTAAAAACACTGCTAATGTCTTCCCACTCAGAAATGTACAAGCCTAGTTCTGCCCTTGTGTGAAATGCCATTATGAACCCTGTCTGTGACAGCTGATTGCAGTATGTTGCGTGATTTCCTGCACCTGTTGCCTGTGTGTGTACATGCGTATGTGTGGAGGAGAGACATGAGTGTTCTTTTGTACACACCGCGTGTTTACGTGTTTCCTATCCTGTATAATCAAACACAGCTCTTCAAGTGCCATCAATCAAGCTTTGATGTTACAGGGAAGAGCCTCAAAACCGCAGCTATGAACTGAGGCTGAGCTGGGGGAAGCTGTTTTAGTGTTGGTGGATCCACAGGAAATGTTTTCTCAACCAAATAGAGGTGTAGAAGAATAGTGGTGTGGTTGTTTCAGGATACTTGGCTGGTGAAAATACAGGCCTCGGTGCTGTGCATCTACAGCTTTCTGTAACATTATTGCATCAAAACAATATGGCTCCACTCTGAGCATCGGTCTGCATATTCACAGCCCTTTCATCATCCTATTCTTTGTTTCTCATCTGAAGAGGAAATGAAGCAATTAGGTTGCATTCACAACACCTTTTGCAGTAGCCCTACGGTTAGTTTTCTAGTACACATATATATATAATACCATATGGTTCTGTTAGATAGTAGAATATTTGTGCCATTGTTATAGGTAAACCATATTTTTGTAGGTGGTAAAAATACAGTCTCTATCAGAATTAACAATACATTTGTACTGTAAATTGAAAATGCTAATTAAATCCGATCATACCCACAAAAACTTTCACCAGGAAGAATATCACCCATCGTTATCTCTGGTAGAAAGCCCCGTTTTTTGTTTTTGTTTTAATCACAGCTGTGATGCCTCCAAGCAGATTTGTCAGGCCACTATGTGACGATATTCCAAAGATGTGGGGTGGTCTCTTAATTTTTTCCAGAGTTGTGAATGGAAAGCACAGAACATTTTAGTGGTGGGTTGGAATGACTTTAAACTGAAGGTCTTACTAGAACATCATTAGACTTAGACAAAACTGAGCCACTGTAACTTCAAACACTTTTTAATGAAATAGCAGAAATGCCTCCATATTGTGGTATTATTCTGGCTATGTCTAGAGCGTGGATTGCTACTAAAACAAAACAGGCACATACGGTCATCTCCTGGTCTTCTTTTTACTATTATAAGACCACCTTTTCTTTATTATGCTGCCCTCCCTCCTCCTCCTCTTCCTCCAGCCTGTTTGTCATCTACATCATGGTTGCCATTGACAAGTGGGTATGTCTACTTGGCATTGATTGGTAGCGGCCTCTGGGGATTTAACTAGTGGCATAAGAGAAGATAGACATGGGATGAGTGGTGCTGTTGGTTGTGTGTGCGTAGGTGTGTTTAGGACATTACAGGGTTACGAGTAACGAAGAGTCACACTGTGCAAAGAAATGGAAGTAATTCAAAGTGCATCAAATTGATGTAACAGTGGACTTGTGTAGAAACACCCACTCATATATAACACGTGGCCAACACTGACTTTCCGCTGAAAAACAAAATAATTAGAGGAGGTCAAAATGAGGGATCGAACAGCATGTGTGACAGCCTGGTCAATGAGTTGAAGTTGATGAGAAGGGTTTTTGGTGGTCAAGGGTCAATAACCTGTCGAAGACATTTGGCTCTTCATATGCATTTCTATTGGACCATCTGAGGCACTTGTAAATATTCATTTGGATTTCAGCAATTACTGTACGTTCATTTGTTCTGCTGCCATCAAACTGAAGTACAAAATCCATTTTGGTCACCTCAGGACCTTTGCATGTGAAAGGTTCAGGATGAAGAAAAACACTTGTGACAACCATGCATTATTGAATTTCTCCAGCGGGTTTTTTGAAAGGTTTTCATACTTAAAGGGCTGCAGAGTTATAGGGCAGTCCGTCGGTCAGTCCACCACTTTGGTCCAGACTGAAATATTCCTGACTGTTCCTCTAGCGCCATCATCAGGTCAAATTTCTAATACTTTGGTTTATGACCAAATATTTGCTAAACTAATGACATTCCCATCAGCCTCAGCTGTACTTTTTGTTCAGTGCTAATTAGCAAATGTTAGCATGCTAACACACTGAACAAAGATGGTGAAAATGGTGAATAATATACCTGCTAAACATCAGCATGTTAGCATTGTCGCTGTGAGCATGTTAGCATGTTGACTTTGGCATGCAGCACTGTGTATCACTGTGCCTTGGTGCAGCCTCACAGATCCACTAACATAGCTATAGTCCTGACTTTCTACAGATTGTTTGGAATTAAATTAAATTCAACTAAATTAAACCTGTCATTCAGCAAGTGAATGCACAAACACAGTTAGACTTGTTTGGGGAGAAGTGAAGAAAATAAATATTGGAAGTATACAGTGAATACCAGCAGGAGAGCCAAATTACAAGTTTAAGAGAAAAAAACAGTTGGTGGGTTTTTGTAGTGTAAAACCACAATCACATGGTTTGTAAAATGTCATGGAAAACTAACAGCAACTCTGGAGGCACACCAGCATATGCACACACACACACACACGCACACACACACACACACACACACACACTATCCATAACCACATGCAGTAAGCATACATACTGTGATAGTTGATGTTTGACCACACAAGATGGGTTACTAAAACAGTGTGCAAGTGCTGACTCAAACTCTACTTGTGGTCTATTCACAAAAAATAAAACAACATTCAAGCCTTTCTCTCTGTCTATGTCTTTGACATACTCTGTGTGATATGAATTAATGTTTATTGTTTATGCCATTACAATAGAGCATTTGTTTGTGCATACGTGTGTGTGTGGTTATGTGCACACACATAAAGCACAATACAGAGCTATGGGTAGGCATTTGAGGCTCTAAATCAGCCACGTGCTTACTAACAGAGGTTTGACCCAAATAACAGTGTAATTTATGAAGGCTTTTAGGCTCCCAGGCAGCCATGGAAATAGAACAGAGAATAATGTGAGTCTGACCGTGGCTACATCACTTCAGTTTATGTCCTAGTCTTTTACTAGGACACACATCCGCGGTTCTTAATGATACAGAGACAGTAAACACAATGTTAATGGACACTGGGTTTACAAAGATGTGCTTAGCTGCAGATGCACAGCGGTGCTCACAATTATGGACATGCTCACAAACAAGTATGCTAAATAGGTGCAGGTACTGACAGGCACCATTGTAAACAGAGATGCAATCAAAATGAGAGGCAGTACAGTAAATGAGGGAGATATAGCAATATAAGAGGTGGTGAGAAACATGTGAGCGATGGATGGATGAAGGAGGAGGGACAGACTGAAGCAGAGAGATCATTAGTACCCCACAGTAAGGCTCTGGCCCGAGGCAGGGTTACAGGCTGAAATGGACTGTTAGCAGCTGCTGGAGGAGATGACATCTCAAGCAGACCCAAAGGACGAGTTAAGACATCCCAAGCACTCGTATAGCTCTGTGTGTAAGTGTGTGTGCATGTATTTGAGTGTGTGTGTGTGTGTGTGTGTGTGTGTGCCCGCATGCATATAATCCTGTGCGGGACCCTCCCGTGCTGTAGTGGGTCATTTGCCTCAGTGTTTGAAGTGGAGATGCAGCTCTGAGGATCAGGCTCCTGTCACGGCTCCAAAGATCAGAGCACAGAGCGACAGGGTGCCAAGAGAGAGGAGGAGAGGGCAAACACAGACAAATGAGAGGACATGAGAAACCTTTCCCACACAAGCTTCTTTTCTTTTCCTTTCCTTTCTTTCTCAGACTGTCCACACTACTTCTGAAAACGCAGTTTACATGGGAAAATGACATGCATCCACACAAGGTCTATTTGCTAAGGACCTCCGTCTACTCTGAAACACCTAAACAAAGATCACCATAACCACAGTGGACACCTAAATAATAAGAAAAAGGCTTCCTCTTCCAGGCTGGCAAACCACAGTGTGCATCACAGCTAACATCTGATGAGGAGTCTCAGCTGGTTAAACCTTCATTTTGTCCCCTCCTGCTATCCTTGATAACTTGGTAGAGATTTGATTGATGTCTCAGTAAAACTATAAATGCAGGTAATGACAACAGCTGGGCTTGATTTATATTATTATATTGGCATTTAAGTGAGTGATCAGAGACAGGGTTGGAAGTAACAAGAACGTCTATGTCTCACATCAACCTTTTTCCAAAAGCTCCATTTTCCTCATCCGCACTAAAATGCGGGGCCGGTGTTTTCAGATGTTTCCAGTCCAGTATGGTGGCAAAAACAGAGAGAAAGGATTGTGTACTCTGGACATATGCTCTGGTTTGCCTCTCTGAGTGTAAGTCTTTCCTTTGCCTTTCTCACACACACACACTCAGAAAACCAAGAGTCCATTGATAGAGAGCCGTGAGAATCAGGGAAACGAGCAGTGCGTCAGTAATGACATTACACTGTTCTTTTTTCATCTGATACACAGTCAGATGATTTACTCAATGCCGTCCGTAGACTCATGACAGACAGAGAGAGGAGGAAGAACGGAGAGCAAAAGGGGAAAAGGCATGAGGGGTGAAGAGAGACAGAAAGAGAGAAAGAGAGAAAGAGAGAGAGGAGAGCCAATTTGTGCATTCACATGTTTTTCTCAGACTTATCATCACGCAAATTAGGTCCTGCTTTCTGCTGATAAGGTCAGCTGTCACTCCAGACTTGTGGATATGCACGAACAGATGCATACGCTGCCGTACGCACAAGCCGATTTTTAAGCTGATTTTGCATCATTAGGACAGTACATACACACATACATTAATACACTTGTGCGTGTCTGACACACATTTTTATTTCATTTAGTGTGATGACAGCATATTCCCACTCCCTGAATAAAAGAAACTTCACAAAACAGACTTCTTTCTTGCCCTTCTTTGGATTTACTTTCACAGTCATGTACTCTAAAATTCCCCCTCTTGTAATCTTCAAGTCATAAGCTCATGAGTCATAAACCGTAAATTCAATTGCACGTTGTGATACATCCCTATGGAATCACCCGTCTGAATTGTGCAGTGCAACAACGCCACTAACAGTGTTTCCGTGTGCAGGTGCCAGGCCCTGTCATTCTGACATATTCATTCTGACTATGGCAAAGAGGGCGCATAAAAGGTATTGCAAAAAAGCTGAGTGTTTGTTAAATGAAGATGAATGGGATGGTTTGGATTGAAGGTGATATTTTATTTAGGATCAGACGTTCTCTGTTTGGTAATGCAACAGCCACTCTCGCAACAACATGACAGCCCCGGGAAATGGATATTGATTAGTAAAGGTTGATGCATTTTTTTCACCCTTCTTTTTTTTTCTTACACTCCCTCTCTCTCCCTTGCTGTTTTGCTTTTTTAATACCCCCCCCCCCCCCCCCCCCCATGGCTGTCTCACAATTTCCCTCCTTCTCTCCGTCTCTCTGTGTGTTGTCAAGCCGTAATGTGTGATGTGCTATAAAGCATGATGGATGGTTAGAGCAGATTTTAGGGCCCCACAGCTGAAGCTGGGGTTTGAGGACACCTGATCAAATTTCAGTCATGTACGTGCTATTTTGTGTGTATATATATGCACGTGTGTGTGTGTGTGTGTGTGTGTGTGTGTGTGTGTGTATAAGCCAACAAGAGCAGAGAGAATAGAGAGAGAGAGAGATGTGTCTGTATATATGAGGAAAGACAGTTTCGCAACACCAAACCCTGAAGATTAAATGGGTTGCAAGACAATTAATTCAATAAAATGACAGAATGAAATGAATACCAGCAGTGGCTCAACTTGCGGATCATCTAGAAGCTAAAACTACAAAAATACCAACAATGTTCTTTACACAGAGGAATTAACGGTATCACTTTTGAGCTTATAAGAAAACAGCAAGAGATGGCTTTGTTCATTCAGTATTACCAACCCATAACTAACAGCAATTGAAAAGGAAAATCAATGTGTGTGTACATGTTTCTCTCTCTCTATCTTTCTCCCTTTGTATACTGTACTGAGTGTGTATGTGGTCAGTACACCCCCCTGCTGATGCTATAGGCTTACACGGTCAAAACTACACTTGTTCAGGAGACGTATGGCCATGTACAGTATTGTGCTACACACTCACATAGATACACACACACACACACACACACACACACACACACACACACACACACACACACACACACTTGTTTTTGACACTTGGGACATTGCATTGACTTACATTCATTCCCCTAACTCCAACCTTTTCTTTACTTTAACCCCTGACCCTAAAACCTGCAGTAACTGATTAATTGATTAGCCATTTGGGGGCAGCAAACTTGTTAGCAAACAGTTGCCTATTTACACGCCTAGCTGACACGGAGCAACATTAGCATTTATTTGGAGTTGTGTTTCTGGTCACCTGATGAATATAAGTCCAGTATTCCCTCTCCTTTTAGCCCTCTGGCTCTTTAGCAGCTAAATGCTCTACTACGTTCACCAGGTGGTCGCTAACGGTGTCGGTCTGTGTAAAGAGGATATATCAATGCTGTTTCACTGAAAATAGCTTCCTGACGACACTGATAAGAGCAGTGAGAATTAATCACGGTAGTGAAGCTGCAGGCCGGCAAATCAAAACAATAAGCCGAAAGACAGTAAAAAAACATTACATGGAGCTGAAGGCAGCGGCAGAGTTGGGTGATAATTCTCTGTGGGTTCATCACTACGAGCGACCCCTTTCACATATAAGTAATCATGTTGTTCACGGTTTATGTAAACATATTGAGCAGCCTTACCTAAATACCAAGTGTTAACCTTAAAATTTGGATTCTCTTGTGGGGACCAGCTTTGAGTCCCCAAATTAGTCCTTAATGTGACTGCAAGAACAGATTTCCCCACAAGGTGATTAATAGAAGCACACAAACACACACACTCAAAGGCGTGAGAGAAAGAGAAAGTGTGAAGAGGATATATTGTGTTAGTGAACAATAGTGAACTCCACAGTAGGTGGTCACATTAAAATTCCAGACACACAGACTACCCTCAGTGTACCTCCACACCACACATGCACATAGACAACACACACACACTTCTCTGGCATTATCTCCCGTGCCCATACGCCCTCATTACCATTCAGCTCTGATCCCTGATGATAACCTCTCCTGGGCAGACGCAGCCACATGGTGACCAGGATTATGCCTTTTGACAAGTCCAATTAATACAGAGCTAACGGCAGCGATCGATAGCATTGATTAAACATGCCGGGGAAATTCATAATTGCCTGGAGGTGAAAGGTTAAATGACTTATACAAAATCTTAATACACCATTAAACACACCCAGGGCTCATTCCTTTGTCATTGTTTCTTTATGTTCACTGTTCAAGGGATAATTGACCCCCCAACACACCACCTGCAATTACTGCATTCTTTCTTTTTATCCTTTTACTGTCGAGGGCAACAGATTCTGACATAGTCATCACTGCCAGTGATGACACAATTTAGATGTTATTGTCACACATAATTGACTCCACAGGCCAACAACGTAATACAAAGACTATAAAAAGGACACTATTGATTAGTTATTGTGAGCTCATCAATGTATCCTTCTGAATGGAATCAGTAACTTCCTTATTGTTTATGTTTGTGTCCACTTTATGTTTTTTTCTACTTATTCCACACTCAGCTGCTCTGGTGGGGGATTGTGTCTATGAATGGGCTCCGTCAAGGTTCTTTATTTCCTTTTTTTAAATAAAGATTTCTTTAAAGGACAATATTGGTTGTGGCAGTTGCATTGTGTAGATAGGACTAAGTGACGAATAAGTGAAGACATGCTGGGTGCCCGCAACAGGAACACAAATCAACAATTCTCTAAGTTTACCGCTGCTTAAATTCGCATTCATTATTTTTTTTGACCACTTGGTGGCAGCGCAACAAGCTTTAAATACAACAGTAACACAATATCAACCTATTAAGGTGTTATGGCAAATATGTCAGCAGAGAGGTGCCTATTTACACATCCCATAGACACAGGAGTTGTGTTTATGTCCAACGGATGAATGAATGAAATTCCAATATTCACTCTCCTGTGAATAACTCCTGAGAAGAACATCTGGCTCTCCTAGCTACTAAATGCTCCACTATGTTCACCAGCCAGGTGCTAAATTTACCTGCCCAGCACCAAATAGTGGACAGACAGTGTACAGTGGGTTTATCAGAGCTTTGTCACTGACAACAGCTACCTGCTGCATCTGAAAACAACACTGATGAGAGCAGTGAGAGTAAACTAAAACACTGAGTTGCAAGCCTTTAAAACAAAACAATGAGCTCAAAGATGCTTAAAAGCTAACTCTGACAGCAGGGTGGGGTTAGAAGCCCTTGCAGGTCCATCACTACGAATGGCTCCTTTCACATTACACGCCGTCGACCATTATTAATATAAAAAATATCGATTAGTGCAACTTTAAGGAAATAGAGGTATGCTCTGTTTCAGCTGTATAAAACTTAAAAGCCCTGAGTTATGGAAATACATCTTCTATTGTTCACCTGCATGATAAAATCAGTCAACTATCTACCAACTAGTGTCTGGCACACTTGTACAACCACATACAAGGAGCATGGTTACCATCTAACTATTGTCGCTAAACCAACATACAGTATGAAATAAATGTTTTGTTCACCATTTATCACAGTTAGAAATGCACTGTGCTGTTAACAGAAGTCTCCCAGCCCTAAAAAGTACACAGAAGATAATCCAGGTGTTTCTATATAAGCCTCTTCTCTCCATGAACATGAACAGCTGATATCTAAATCTATCACTCCAGCTCAACTGCACTCTTCTGCGGCTGCAAACGCTCCCAGCAATGTTTCCCCCCACAGGTCTCTTGTCTTCTGTACTCCGCTCTGAGCAGCCGCTTCACTTGCCGAACAAGATGGAAGGCAAGAACCAGACTACTGCAAGGGCATGCTGCCCAGAAGCTAGGCTTTGATCAACTCGCTGAGTCGAGCACTCTCAACTCCCTTTAGCAAACAGTGGGGGTCGACCCAGGTGTATCTCCTCCTTCTCTCCGCTTACTCTCAGCAGCAAAACACTGCTGCTATATGAACAATACTAAAAGGAAAATAATATGATAAAATAATAATTCATCTTGTTTATCTAGTTCCACTATCAAATCTAATTGGAAAAACAGTGCCATGTAATAGTTTTGCAGAAATAAAATGACTTGTTTAGATGTGAGTTTTAAGTACATACACAAACAAAACCTCAGCCTCACATTGAGAACAGAACTCTGTTCCTTCCCCCACACATGAACATCAGAGAGCAGGATCTCTTTCCTACTGAGGCTGTCGTGGGAGTTTCTTTCCTTGTTGTCATTGCCGGTCTAACATCAGTGGTGCCATTTTCATTTACTGTTATCAGACTGTGGGCGTTGTTATAAATCTCTTGGAGCCTGTAAGTGTAGTAAAGGGCTGCACAAATAAAAAAAACTTAAAAAAGTAAAAGAAAGCACAGTATAGTGAGGACATGTAACTGCATCTGCATTTTCCAAGAGTATAACATACATTATTCTAATTCTTCTTACTGTAGCTTTAGGGTTGTTTACTAACAGAAAACAGCTGAATAATATTTCAGTTTTGGTGCTCCTTATTCCTCAGTCTGCCTTCTGCCTTTTTTCTTCCATCCCTTCTTCGTTGCCTAATTACTTACATCCTTCAGCTGAAAAGTCATGATTTTTAATTCATGCCCCCAGTGTCGTAGTAAGAAATAATTTGCTTTCTAGATTTTCTTACATCCAAACAAGTTACGAGTATGAACACTACGGCAACGGCTTATGCACCCACCAATGTTTTCTTAATTGAAAGAGCATTTACCAATCCATGCCCATACAGTACTTATTCATCTAAAAAACATCAAAACAACTCATTATCATGCAGAATGACACATCGCAAGTCTATACAATGTGACTAATGGAGCTAGAATAGGTGATGCTGTGTTTAAAGCATCTGTAAGGCTAGGAAGGTATTCAGTGAATGGCAGCATTGTTTCATACTGAATCATGTGTGCGTTGAGGTCATAAGATTGTTGGTGGTACTGTAGTGCAGAGTTTCTAACTAACAGGTATGTGGATATTGTATTAATATATGTATTATTATTATATGTATTACTATTATTATCATTACTATTACTATTATTATTATCACACAGTAGGGAGTGCACAGTGCATTTGTTCAGTGTATAACCAGAAGTACAATATGCTGCATCTTATAATATGTCTCTGTCTGTGGATGGTTTTGTCAGTTTCTTCTGTGTTTGTGGGTGCACATGTGTAATCCAATGTGTGTATGTGGTGTGTGTGAGTGTAATCACCATGGTTCCTTGTCAGAGAAAGGGCAGGGAGAGTCCCAGAGGTGTCAGAGGGGACAGCAGGGAGCAGACAGAGGTGACACGGGGGAGAGGACTCTGGTGACATTTGCACAGTGGGAACCGACCATCACAGCATAATGACGAACAAGGTCTACTTTTACTAATGAGAAAAACAAGGAGGACGCGAGCAGCGAGATAGCCTGACATCCACATACTCACAGTGCATAAACACACTTCTTTGTCCGTGAAATACGGTCGCTTTCTCTGTCTCGCTTAGATTTGACTAATAATTCTATAATAAATTAATTAATTGTTTCTTGCATAGGGTACACAGGCAGTACACACACACACATACACACCTGTGTTTATGCAAATGCACACACATACACCAGCCTAAATTCAAAAGCCCTCTGGTCAAACAAAGCTCTAATGTAGCATTCTCTGTGTATTGATTTGACCAGAGGCTGCTGTGAAGCAGTGGAGCACAGTCTCGGTTTAGACCAGCCATTGGCAGCCTCTCTGCATCTCAATAACAGATGTCCCAGGGCTGTGGAGGACTCACAGTAGCTGGTCAGGAATTAATGAAAAGTGTGTGTCTATGTGTGTCTGCACATAAATGCATTAGTGTGAGTGTACGCAAGTATAATTTAGCATTTAGTTAATTGTATCCATTCTGCATCATATTGTTGACTGTCCTCTGCATATGTATAATGTGTTCATAATTGGCTTGTAGTAATTCTTGTGGCCTTTGTGCTGTGGCATTTGGTAATGAGATGGTTTCTGTAGTACAGCGATATCTTTTCCCTCTAATTCCCTTTTGTTAAATGTAAAGAAGTAGTTCCAGATTTGAGTGTTTAATGAGAAGATCAATACCACTCTTAAGTCTGTCAGTCTTAGCTTACCTGCCTTACTGTAGCAGTTAACCTGGCTCTCTTCAAAGTTAAAGAATCTGACTAGCAACACCTCTAAAGTTATTAATTAACATGTATATCATTTATTTATTCCACACACAAACAAAAATTAGTTAAGCTAGCCAATTACCTCCCAGCTCCAGCTCTGTACACATAGACATGAGAGTAGAGTCGATCGTCTCGCTAAACACTCGGACAGTGAATAAGCGTCAAGCTCCTTGAGTTAAGTGGTATTTTGTTTAGTTTGTTCAGTTTCAGTTCGGTGTTACTGATGTCAGAAATAACAGATGATCAAAACAGCAAATGTAAAATAGTTCTTAAATTGGGTATAGGCTGAATCCCTCTGTGTATTGCTATTGTTATATCAAATTGCAAATGGAGAGTAGCAAAACTGGCATTTACCTAAATGGAAATGAAAATATGGCAGATCGTTACTTGGCGGTGATTTGGAGATGGTTACTTTGTTGGGGAAATGGGTAAACAAGCAGTTATTCGGCATAGGTGGGGCAGATGTTGAGGGAGCCGGGGACTGCGGGGATAAAAAAGACTGTTTGAGTGGGCTTCAAGTGCAACAGACAGACATAGACAGTGGCATACAAGAGGAGCCACTGCCCACAGTCTGTGCAGGACACAGGCTACAGAGACGAGCTGGGTATTGATTTGTAGAGTTTGAGTTTCTTTGTGAAACAGGATCTGAGGACACAAGCGAGAGCCTTATTTAAAAGTCTCCATATTCACATCCATATCTATTGATCCGTGCACACTTCCATCCAGCTTTAAGTAACTCTCTGGTTGCCCTCTTTCTTTTTCTGCATCTCCTCCTCTCATTCTTTATTTTCTCATCATTCGGTTGTGGCCGTCCAGGATTAAAGTATCTCTTATTTTCTATCTCTCACTCTCATATTTCTCTTTCTCCATTTCCCTTAGCCCCCTCTTTAGGACTTAACATGAACTTTTAAGAGCTTACACTATTTCCTGATCATGTTTCCACACAATTCACCCTCTCAGTGATTGAAACAGGTTCTTTTATGGGTGTTTATTTTTCTAACGTGTTTCCTATGAAAGTCTATCTCGCTATCCTCAAAATCCTTTATCTCCGACAGCAATAAATTGAGCGCATCAACTCAATGTAGCGCAATCACATTTTGCGATGACAAACGGTTTTCAACACCCAAACACACACACGCACAGTAGAGATAACAACTTTGTTCAGTGGTAGATGTGATTGGCTGCGGACGGTGTTGTCAGACTGCAGGAGTAAAATATGGCTGTCGTTACTGTGTGCTGTCATAACTTGGCCTGTAAATCTCTCCCTGAGTGGAAGAGGAGAGGAGGGAGGAGAGAATTGATTCTCTTGTTGTACTTCATCTTTAGCCTCTCTGCTCTTGGTGCGGAGCCAAAAGGCCTTGGAAGCCATCTTCATTATGTGTCCATCTACAGAAGGAGACGATGTTAGTGGCTTCTCCGTCTGATGTCATTTTAATTACTCTGCACTCGTATCTAGCATGCCATACCTCTCCTTCCTTTCCTTTTTCATTCCTCACTTTATTTCCCTGCCTTCCTTCTTCATGTTTTTAACCTTCGCAGATTCCAATTCCCCTTCTTTTTTTCTACTTCCATCAATTTACTCCTTGCCTCCACCCCACCCTCCCTTTCCTTCGCTCTCTTCTCCTGTCTGACTCCTACCCAGCAGCAGCTCCGAGCAGACCTCCACTGTTAAGCGGGGTACAACTGATAACGTCAACCATGCTGTCTGTGACTGACAGCTGAGTAAAATGGCTGTGGCAGCACACAGAGGCATGGAGAATCCGTTTTCAGGCTGCACCAGAGTCGGTCCCTGCGCCCATCTGTCAGCCGAATACAGGAGTGCGGGCTATCAGTCACAGCTGACCCCGAGTCAGCTACGCGAGGGGCTAGTTGGGAGGGGAAAGGCTCAAAGCAACACAAATAAGCATGAAGATCAACAGATGGCTCTCTGTCAATCATCGTCTCTTTCTTAATTTTTTTAATCTCACAACGCCTCTTCATTGTTCCCCATCTTCATTTACTCACTCTTATCTTATCCTGACAATCCAATATGTAGTTTTATTTATTTTATCTTCCCCTCTAAATCTTTCTTTTTTCCCCCCTCTACCTCTCCATTTGTCCCCAGGTGGCTCAGCACGCAAATGTGACATGAGCTCAGTCAGGTGTTCTTCTCCTCTCCCCCACACAGTTTAGATTGCTGTCATTACACTCACTCCGTGCTATTTCACTCTCACTGTAATTGGAGGTGCTGTGAATGAAAGCAGGGTCCTTGGTTTCATACTTTGAAGATACTGATAGCCAGTGGTGTGCTTGACAAGGGAAGGTGTGTGTGTGTGTGTGTGTGTGTGTGTGTGTGTGTGTGTGTGTGTGTGTGTGTGTGTGTGTGTGTGTGTGTGTGTAGGTGTGAGTGGGTGGTGTGGAATCTGTCAAATTTAGTATTACAAAAAAAAAAGGGACTGAAGAGAGGCAGACATGCAGATTTAAGTGTTGCAAATGTTTGGATAATTACACCAAGCTAATGTTCATTCACAGTGATACTCCCTGCCTTGTTTTAGGGAGGGTGTGACACAAGTTCACTGCATGGCCTCTCTTTTCACAGCCCCTAATTATAGAGCGCAGAGTATAATGTATAACACCTTGTTAATGATTTGCAAGAACCCCAGAGACGTGACTGGATACACGAGCTGCAGGACATAGAGAGACTATCTTCTCTTTTATACTCACAGATAAATTCATTTGCGTGTAAAAACATAATTCTGCTGAAAAAGGACAAAAATGTACTTTTAGTGAGGGGGGAAAAAAATCAATGTGGCAATTTAATTTAGTGTAGAGTGAACACTTTTACATATTACTGTACAAGATGCAAATGAGATTTCTCTCCTTGAATAATCATCTGTCTAAAAGGCTGAACCTCACCGGGAGGTAATTACACTGCTCTGATCATTAAATAACCCCTGTTCTCTCTCTCACACACACACACACACACTCATACTTTTTCTCTCGTGCTTTGCAAACCCCCAACACTTTTCTATTATACAGTACACACTGAGAATATGCCACCAGTTCACACACAAGTTTACACAAGTATCAGTTTGCTCGCACAAACTTTAGCCCACACAGATACACACACCTCCACACCTTCTGAAAAATGTAACAGGCTTGTTATCAGCCACACTTCACTTTATAAATGTGTGGGGGTTTTTACACACTCTCCCACAGCTTGTGTATTACCATCTTCTCATTGCTAATAATGAGTTGTGTGTTTCTGCATGCAGTAACTAATCTTCTTCTACTATTTAACATCCAACAATTTCTTAAAAAATGCTTGGAAACAACATTATCTTCATTCATTTTAGGGTTAAATAAACTGTAGTTATCAACTATAGCCACCTGTAAGGTGTATTGTATTCATATAATACACCTGTACTCCATTTAACCATATGAATGCATGCCTTCAGCTCATTTTTCATTCATGGCCTGCTAAATATTATTGAGGGCAGGAGACATAGAATTTAGCATTCATTTCATCAACAAAAATAGTTGTAAATCAGTCTTTTTGTGCGGCCTACATGCGTCTGCATGGTCATATTGTATGGTCCCAATTAGTAAAACGTTGTACTTTGTTCTCTTTGCTATTTCTTCTTCAGCTGTTAATTTAACTCCTGAATCTGACACACTAATATGCAGCATCTTGCAGTTCAGTAATGTTATGTTTCTGTCAGTAATGTTGGCTAAAGTTACCGGGTCTTGGAAGGAAAAAAGTAATAGATTTATAGACTAAATTAATCTACAATTCCTCCAAAAATTGGACAGAAAGCAGCAATTAAACAACTGAGACAAAGCACGAAACATGCAGGCCAACACACACATAAAAAGGTGAGTTAATGTTACCAAACGTTACCAAAGGCAGTGGATGTTGTGTCAAGCATAAACCTGTCTAAAAAGTCTAAGTCTAAAGGAATATTATTGCAACAAGAGCAATGGCTACACACCTAGAATGCTATAATATACATATATATATATATATATTTCCAATATTTCCAGATAGTGAAGGTACTGTTACTTTATTTATGGCTTTATTCCAACTGTTTCTGGCTGGCTTCACCTGTCTCACAGTTGTAACACTACCAAACACCTCAACCTGGCACAGCTGACAGTTTGCTTCACTCAGATCAAAGAATCGCCAAACTGTAGCCTTTTTTCTCGGCACTTTTGACTGGAAAAGTATTGTATTGTGTCAAAGCCCAGCTGTTTAGTGGGAGTATAGGTGGTTTCAGAATGAGTGGCAGGAAAACGTTAGTTACCACTCCCTTTACAACTTGACAGGTAGACTGGTGCTGATTCTGATACAGTAAAATAGATCAGTGCAAAGTGGGACACATTACCTTGTTCGTCTGGCTGCTGCTTCCTTTGTTTATATGTCATCAGCAGTAATTAGAGAGGGGACAAAAAAATGCCCTACTTTGCAAAAAAGTGCTGATCTTTTTTAACTTCTGCCTTTTGAAAATATGGTAGAAGTGAAGTCTTTCTGATCTCTGACTCTGGACCACAGCAGCTGCACAATGTAAATATTTCCTGGAACTGTTTCAGGTTGAAATACCAGTCTTGGATGTATAGACATCAAAAACCTAAACAACAACCTTGCTCATTCATGGAAGACGTTGCTATTCCAAAACTCATTATGCTAGTTGTCAGGAGAAGGTCAGCACTATGACACAGAGCTCCAAGCTGCCTGGAGGAATTTAGTATGGATCACCTTCTGCAACGTGCAGAGCTCAATTCCAGCTGTCATCAGGCTGGACGAGGCAGAAATGCATTACCAGCCAGGATAATATGCTTTATTATATAGCTTATATGTCAGCTCACGCTGCCTCGGGGCAATGAGAGGAGCAATTACAAGGACAGGGACGTCTACTGTGTGTGTGTATGTACGCACACGCACACCTGCCAGCATTTACCTCTCAAAGCCAATAAACTCCTAATGCGTTATTTTCAAAGTCGCATCAATGTTTAAAATGTTATCGGCCCTTGGACATGCACCGCTGCTTACTGATGGTCTCCAGTACAAGGACATAATCCTTATCCAGCCAATGTAATCCAAACACTGTACATTCCTCCTAAAACAGTATCATGGTTGTCATTTGTTCATTTACTTTGTCAATTTCTAAACATTTCTCACACTGACTCAAGTGATTTACAGCGTGAAGCTCCAGCGACAATCTGGTAGTTTAGGAGATTCAGCATTAAGTGACTCAAACACCCAAAAGGCTTTATTTCATTCAAAAGGGAACGAAAGCACTAACTCATATCTCTGTTAGATGCAATGCAATTTCGCCATGATAGCACCAATAGAGCCTCTCCCATGGCACAGTAACACTGAGAATTGCCGGGCTTTCATGTTCCATCTCACAATAATCCTTTGCGCCTGCGTTGAACCCCAGCCCTGCATGTTCTTAACACACCAATATAACAGCATTATGTGTTTCAGATAAGAAAACACCACAAAAGGCAGAATCAAATATTCATCCAGTGTTGATCAGTAATCTCCCGTTTTCATTTTGGTGCCGTCGCTGTCTCCATCCCCTGTTCCCCTGCTCTCTTGTTCCCCAGTTTCATCTGCGCGCTCTTTCCGATGTAATCTTTTTCGTGGAATGAGAGAGAAAGAGAAATGACACCTTTAAAACGACACTAAGCTATTTGCTGTACTGCCGGAGTTACTGATGATGTTCATCTCCCAGTGTTTGCAGGTGAATTTGTTTGTGTGTGTGTGTGTGTGTGTGTGTGTGTGTGTGTGTGTGTGTGTGCGCGTGTGCTTGTGAATGCATATCCACGTGTGTGCGAGAGTGGGTGACTATATTTAAGTATATGCCTGGAACGAGCATCATCACTTTGCAAAGAAACACTGAATCAATTCTCTCCTTTATCTATTCGATTTGAATCAGCTCAGATCTGAATGTCGTGCAGCAGGATGAAAAGGACATGTTCAGCCAGACAAAGAAATAACAATGACCATAAACGATTTTCCAAAGGCTGCGGCTCTGCCGGGGATTCGCAGCCTTGTACTTGTTAGCACTGATAACTCTAACGCATGGGTGTTTGTGCCTGGTCTCTGCTCTCCTCGAGCATGTCTCACACACACACACACACACACACAGATACACACACACACTGCCTGGGCTGCTCTACTGCTAACAGCTTAACCACACATGGGAGAGACAGCAGATCTTTAAATCTTTAAGCTGACTCCAATGTCTATGGTGCAAACTGAATGAGAGGCTGCCTCTGCAACATATGGGCCCTTTATAATAGACAGACACACAGACTCGTACACCTTTTGTTTAACACAA
This sequence comes from Enoplosus armatus, assembly GCF_043641665.1. Lineage (NCBI taxonomy): Eukaryota > Metazoa > Chordata > Actinopteri > Centrarchiformes > Enoplosidae > Enoplosus > Enoplosus armatus. Next base: position 15,296,985 of record NC_092193.1, read on the forward strand.
TATTTAGGAGTCATTATTTTCATTTTCTATGTAAAAGAAACAGATTTAGATTTTTGAATAATGAGTAAAAATTCAATAGGAAAAAACAATAAAATCTGGGTGAAGATCAGATTTTAAAAATACCGTTTGATACCTTTTGCAGTGTAAACACTTTGTTGTCTTTTGTTTTTTACTTAGACTGACTCTGGTAATTGGCTTTTTCTCAGCATTTTTCTAATCAATTTTAGAACCAGAAACAATTTTTGAGCGTTTCCCGTCACACAAGGACCTTGTTAGCTGCAAAATGTGGTGATCAGTGTATATTTCCAGCAGGAAACACAAAAACATAATGGATACATTTTCATCAAATCTGGACTGGAGTCTATTTAAAGCTATCTGCTCTTTTTCAAATCTGCGGAATTTCTCCGTGCCAAGCAATGAGCCTTACACGTGTCCTCGGGTTTGCTCAAATATTATTGCTATATCTCTATCATTTTCGTCTTTTTCTCCCTGTCTATCACTCTCTCCCTTCATCATTGCCAGTGGTCTCTGAGGTAATTACAAGGAGTTTCAGACAGTGGTTCAGGAGACCTGGGACTCTCCACCAACCATTATTCTCCAGATCAATTGCTGTGGACTAAACTGAACACACACTCTCAGAAGCACAGAACAATTAAAAGTCAACACAGGGGAAAATGTCTACGCACACTCACATGGACACACGTATGCATGTGCGTGCATGCACGCATAAACTTGAATAAACCATGGCACACACATGAACACGAGTGCACGGACATGAAGATTAGACAAATTAACATATTCAGCAAACACGCATGCACAAACACACACACACAGAAGGGGACATTCAAGGAGAAAGACTGAGACAACACGTTCCCACATGCGACCACAAAAACCTACGTACATAATGAAGAGGAAGGGGATTCAATAGAGCTTGAAGCCAATCTGGTGCTACAGGAAAGTAGCAGACAAGAAATCTTATTTGATAACTGCTTCAAAACAGCCTACTGTGAGGGCCCCACGGAGCCAAGTCGAGCGACAGCACCAAACAAACCTTTGCTCCAAGCACAACAAACGTTTTCATGTCTTCTTTTCAAAGGATCACACACTAATACACTCCACAGTCAGCCTTATCAAAGCTCTCAAATTGCACATGTGCGTGTGCTTGCATGTTTGTATGTGCATGTATGTGTTTAATTGCGTGGTTTTCCCCATAAGCCCCACATACATACACACCCTTTCTTGAATATGAGACGCAAGGGGACTCAACTTTAATACAAAAAGAGCGCCGCAGATGCTAATTGGCTTGAACACAGAAATCTAGCAAGGTTGAAACACTTGATGTTCGAAAAGCTTTACAAAGAAAATGTTTTACCAACCCACAAAGTCAAATGAAGGACATTTTGTGAGCCACGCTTAACATAAGTTTCATTAGAAATAAAAAGAAGCTGGGATCAATAGTATGAGGGAATTAAAACACAGCACAGCCTTGTTGAAAAGCGCATGTGGAGGCGCATGTGTGCACATAGACAGTGCCACAGAGCTGTGTAGTCTGCGCTTGAACTAATGTATTGCGGAGCCTTGTGTATGCACAGTTGGATGCTAGGAACAGTACTCTTATATGGATCTAAATATAGAGAGCTTTCTCTTGCTGTGTGTGGACTCTCACTTAGTCTCTGTCTTTCTGTCTCACTGACTGGAACACACACACACACATCTTAATAAACACTCAGGCTTATCACAACTTTTGTCTCACACACACACAAACTTGTGCGTCTATGTATGCGAGTGTGTGTGTCTCATGAGGGCTCTGGTGAAGTAGGGCAGGCTGGAGGAAAGTGGGGCGACAGGGGGGCGGGAAACGAGCCCAGTCAGAATATCAATAATAGATAAACATGTTGCCATCAGGAGGGACTGAAGGAGAGGGAGATGTGGAGAGAGAGAGAGAGAGAGAGAGAGAGAGAGAGAGGACCTGGGAGAAGGGTAAAGAGTAAGGACAAAGGATAACAGGAGAGAGAGAAGCTGGTGGAAACAGGGGGAAGAGAAAGATAGCAACAGCCAGACTGACACAAGAGTGAGAGGAGACGCATATTGAGTCAAGGGCATTTGCTTTTAAAGAATCAGTTTACCCGAATTAGGAAGACATATTTTCTTACTTAGTTACTTACTTATGTCAAATGGTATCTTGGCATGCAGAGAGTTTTATTTGCCCAGGAGATATCTGTCTCTGAGATTTCTGCTGCCACGCTAAGGCAGGCTAGCAGTGCGTGAAAAAAAACAGCTGTATTGTTATTTCATGTCTTGTACCTGAAGCAACACCAACACAGTCCCTTGCATTGCATTAAAAACATTAAAAATTTATATTAAAAAAATCCAACAGCAACTTTCCTTTCCCGAAACAATGTTCCTGTCATTTTGAACAGTCAACAGAACACACTGTGTACAGTGTTCATATGGACTTAGGTGGAAAGCAGTTCCAATGAAAACTGATCACAGTAAAGTGACGAGGAAACGCAGACACTGACTCTAGTAAAACAAGGTACAGTTGACTTATTTGAATGTAATTTTTCAATGTTGTGGGCACCACAGAATGAAATTGCATTCACCTCCATTGAATTGGGGTGAAGGCATACATCTCAGAGACAGATATTTCAAAATCTGGGCAAATAAAACCCAAACAATCTATGTGGCCAGAAAGAGCGAGGGGTAAGTGAGAAAATAATTTAAGACTTTTGTGTGAACCAACGCTTCAGCATGGTGTGACTTCAAACACTAGTTTTCTTCCAGTTAATCATGAAACAAGAGAAAAACGTTTTCTTCACCATTTTTTTGTCACTTGCGGTGCCTGAATTGGACCAAAAAAAGATGCCAGTACCCTAATTCAGCAGTTGCATGACATGATCATCACATGTGTCTTGGATATATTTATATTTATACGCATATCTTGGTAATATATCTCACTTCAAATGTATTTTTGTATGCATTTCATTATATACAACATACATTTGTCAGTGGGCCGTCAGTGCTTTGTTGTCACTTTTTTTGACATTCAAAATTGGATAAAAGCATATGAATTCCATATAAGACCTATATTATGTCTATAGGAACTCTCTCATCAGTTGCTAAAGTTTCTTCCTGGTCCTCTGTTTTTTTTCTTTTGGCATTTTTAATCCATTTTAAAAAGGACATGTTCAGCACTGTTTTCTCAGCGTAGTTACATCTCACTCCTCATGCCTAAACCTAAACAACCAAACCAACAAACACTAGCCAATCAGAGGCAGAGTAGGGCGGGTCTTCGCGGAATACCGGTGGGGACAAAAATCGTTGCGCGAGTGTTTGTGGTGCGTATAGACTCACCAGGAGGTGGCGGTACGCAATAAGAAGTAAGGGTACTCATGTAGAGCAAAATCAGAAGCGCCGGTACTCACCAGTGCTGAGTACCGGCCCAATTCAGGCCCTGGTCACTTGTAACTGTAAACTGAAATTAAATGAAATGTAAAATCCTTTTACTCTGTAGTAGCAGTTGATTTTGCTCCTACTCCATGTGCAAGTGCAACACGTGCACAACAACCACCTCTACCAGCGTGAAAGCATATATTACTGCAGTGATAATACCTCTGCAATTTTTTGGCCCACTTTTTTTTTTTTTATAAAAAGTCCTCGAGTCACTCGTAGTGAGCACTGGAGCAGAAGTGAGTGAGAGAATGTGGGGAAAAATGAAAGAACGTAGGGTTGAGTTTGGAAATGTACCATTTTTCACATTTAAGTAGTCAAACCAGTGTGAGAGGTGAGCCATCCAACAGTGTTCCAAATCCATTTAGCCTAAGGTAAATGATGAAAATAGGATGCACAGGGCTCCACTCTGCACGCCATTGTCACCCCTGATTCATATTTATGCAGCCTCTAGCATAAAATCAGGTGTGTGTGTGTGTCTGGCTGTTTGAGAGGGAGTATGAGTGGAAAAGAAAAAGAGAGGAGGGTATTCAGAGGTTTTTTTGCTACAGGGCATCTCAGCACTTACTTTCTTATAAATTCTGGCTCTTGTGACCCCAGCCGTGGTGTGTGTGTGTGTGTGTGTGTGTGTGTGTGTGTGCATGTTGTTGTGTGTATTTTTTATGCAATCGTGACTGCATATTTGTGCCTGTGTGTGTTTACGCCAATTACTGATTGGCTCCTGCGTTCAACAGTCCACCCAAGGCATTTTTTGGCAATTGAGTAACTCCGGGTTACCATGAGGGCTTGTTGCTCATGGCAACTCAGCTGTGTCCACTTTTGTCTGCTCCTTTCCAAACTTGAAAAGACATGATTGCACACAAAGAGAAGAAAAGGAGGCATATTGTGTTCTGTGTAATACGTTCAACAGTGAAATATTGATTCAACACCATTAAAACCTCCCAAACAAATTGGTACACTATTCTTTCTTAAGGACATTGATGACCAACTAGTTGTGTTCCAGTTCCAGTTCCAGTGTGTGTGTGTGTGTGTGTGCGTGTGTGTGTGTGTGTGTGTGTGTGCGTGTGCATGCGTGTGTGTGTGTAAACACATTGACAGCCTGCCTCAGTTTTTGTCCCTATGTACAAGCCTTTCTATTATTCCTTCCTTAATGACACTAATTAGACCGTTCCCTTTAATTAATCTGTCCTTGATTGAGCGTGTGTTTGTCTGTGTGTGAGTGCACAGGGGTTTATGTGTGTGTGTGTGCACACATTGCTGCCAATGAGGCATGATAATCAGACTGCTAATCCCACTGATCCTGATACTCTGTGAGTGAGTGATAGAAAACAAAATGTCAGGCTGAGTTTGACGCCGCAGAGTTTCTTGAATGCCGCCGTCTTCTTGCCACTGACCTCCAAAACAAGCAGCGGGGCTAAACCACACATCTACAATTATCAAGGTGGAGAGAGGACAAGTGGAATGCATTACAGTCTCCTAATTACTTGCAGGGTCACAATTAGTGAAGTAGAGCATTGGGTTTGTACGAGGAAATATGAGAGGGGGGAAAAAAATCACAGATGGATTTGGAGTCACACCAGCTCCCCTCTTTCTCTAATAAATACGATCAGGCATATTCTCCCTCTTTTCTTTGTTTCCTCTTGACTGTTTCTTATTTTGGTTTGCCTCAGGCCCTCTGCTAAACCCAGTCCACCTCAACAGAGAAAATGAGACAATGTTTCTGCCTATTGACTTTCTGTTTTCACTCTATAATTGTTGCCATAAAGCATAATTAAACTTCATTGTTCATTCTTTCATCCTCTCTCTGTCTCTTTGCTGCTCGCTCTCTCGCTGCTCTTCGTGTGTTAGAAAGTAATTATATCTCGGTGTGCCTGCGAGACGGCACACTCCTGATCCACTGATGAGAGCAGGCTGGGAGGTTGAATATAATGAAATGGAATACATTACAGGATGCCGGCGCGCCATAGGCCTGGCCTTCCAGAGACCTGCTGCTTCGACATAACACACCAAGAGCTTCACACAAAATTCTGCCGCCGCCATTACAGGACAGAATTTTACTTTTCTTTCCAAATGACTCTTTTAGGCCAACTTTACAAGCTCACGAATCCATGATGTTGATGTCGTGCTTAGGGTAAACACATTGCACTGCTATTGTTCCCAGGAGAAACTGTTCCCACTCTTGCATGTTTGTTTCTGCAATTGACGGCTACATAAACTGATCCAGAATCCAAGGTAATTAAAAGCAACGCATCTTGTGATCAGACTTTGAGATAAAGTGAAATTCTCCCCTAAATTTGCATTTAGCTCTTTGGAATTTCCTTTCATGTAAGCAAAGCAAGTAAGGTGGGAGAGCCTTCAAACCACAACAACAATGACAAAACCTCGCCCCACTCCTGTCATTTCAAATGCAGAAATCTCCAGAGTAGGTGCTGTGTGAGTTGTTTACTTTGTTTGTCTGACTAACACGCTGCAACTCCTGCTGATATTTAGCAGTCATATTATTGGAAACAGAAATAATACACATAGGCTACCTCTGCAATCTTAATAGTTTACTATCAATCAAGATTATTGAGGCTGTTGCTGATCAATGGCTGATATTTGTGTTTTAACATCGACACAAACATTGTGTGGTTGAGCTCGGTCAGGAGGGCGCTCCTATGTGTCTGTAACCACCCCCATCAGTGATGTCACGGTACACAGACAAACCGTGGAGTATATTTCTGCATCACTGCAACAAGGTGAGTAGTTAGACCACAAGATTTTCAGCTGGTTTTAAGTTGCTCTTTAAAGTATATAGAACGGTGTATGAAACCTCTCAGTGCTCTCTGGTAGACAAACGATGTGGTGACTATGTGCAACACTGTTTCACTGTTTCTAACATATCTTTGTTTTTTCTGTACTGAAATTCTTTAGTACTTATTGGCCGACATAAACAGCCTGCAACATATACCAGTATATGTGTGTTATGCTAAAATCATAACCATGCCTATGTATCAGTTGGGCTCCACGGTAAGACGACCAGAAGGCAATTCAATATATGTAATATTGCAGATAACCAAATTTTGTAGAGAACTTACAATTTTGGACAATTAACAAATTAAATCAAGGTCTATGCAACCTTAATCAAAGCAAGTCACACAATCAGTGTGCAGTACAATTCAATCAGAAGGTGTAAGCCCAGAATAAACATTACCAGCCATTTGTTATCAGGCTTCTACAAAAGATACGAGAGGAATTATAATGGGTAGAGAGAGATTGCTACTAATAGGACAGCTGTAGGACAGACAGGACAGGTGCAGGAAGGGTCAAAGGTCAAGCACAGGAGTCGTCTCTTGTCTCAAAGGTTATCTCTCATGTAAACTAGCTCTGCGAGAAGCTGTCTGTAAGCGTGCATGTGCGACTCGCAAGAAGAGGGAGGCTTAAACACCATCTGCCTTTGTGCTTTGCTATCTTAACATAGGAGAGATGAGACTGAGACACACACACACACACAGATGGGAGGAAAGGGTGTGTCGGGGGTTGACGCGTTACAAGAAGAGAGAGGGAGAAGGAGCTTCAAAGAGAAAATGAATGACAAAATATGAGATAGCTTAGGGAGGCGCCACCTCTGCAGCCACTTCTCTCTCACGGAGCGAAGGTGCCGGCATCACAGCATCAGCATACAAACACCTCGGTAATGAAGCGCCAGCAGTCCTGGGCTCTCACCACGCAGACCTATCCATCTCCCCCATGCATTATTCACCGCACACAACCATTTTACCGCCCAGCGCACCCGGCAAAGATTGGTTCCACTTTTTATTTATCTGTTTTTCATCCCCTCCCTCCTTTCCCTCCTCCTTCCTTTCTGCAGCTTTTCAATTAAATTAAGGCAAGCGCGACACTAAATCCATGCGGCAGAAGCTGCCCACATGACAATTAGACTGTCAGCCAGACAGAGAAAGAGGGAGAGACGAGATAGTGAACACAGCCCAGGTAAGCTGGCACTGCTGAAATGCTCATTCAGGGCAGTGAACCAAAGCCCAGACAATATGCTCAAGTCGGTGCATTGTAGTTTTTTGAGACCACATTCTCCTCAGACTCTCATTTAAGGTCAAATTTCAATATTCAGATTTTAGTCAAACAACAAAAACTAAAACAACTAATTAATTAAGACCACAATGAATAACATGAATTGCATTTATTTCTGCCAAGAGTGAGTCATTTGTGCTATTAAAACATTAGTGCTAAAAACTAGATTACATTTTTTGGCAGAGGCTCTATCTGTGATTAATGCCCATAATCTCAAATGAACCTCGTAATCAGTCAACAACATTACACCCCAGCTCGGTGGGGGTGCTACGGTTTGGATGTTGGCATCAGTGCTAGGAGCTAGAGGCAGGGTGCTACAGGTGCAGCTAATCGGGTTAATAAAGAGACCGCTGATTAGTGACTGGCTCCTGTGTGGGCTAAGACAGAGGAGCGGTAGTTGAAGGCTCACTTTATTAGATGATGGGAACGAGGAAGCAGTCACTTCTTGAATTTGAAACCAATAGGATAATAGAAGGAAGCAAGAAGAGATAGGAAGAGAGAGGAGCCGAAAGGCATGAAATAATGAATGAAGGAGCAGAGGACAAAGAATTAAGAATTAAGTAATCTCAGTTTTTTCCCCTTTATGCAGCTGATTGAACTGACAGTATTACCTGCTCTCTGCTCTTGTTTTCACAAAATCTCAGTACCTCATCGTGATCGCTTCCAGTAGCCTGTTAATTTGTTATTAGCACAGTAAACACATTCTATCTAGCAGCATCAGAGCAGCTGATGAGGAGATTACTACTTGGTCCTTCGAGCAACATTTGGAAAATGTTGCCAACAAAAAGGCAACGGCAGTACCAAACCCAAATATTTAAAGAAACTGAATAATGGAAAAACGGCACACTTGTTAACCACCTCCAGATAAACTCCCCGTCTGTTTAGTCTACAGTGACCGTTCACTGCAACCTGTTTTTGTGCATCAACGATATGTTAAATGGCTCATTTAGACAACTTTAAAGTCAAGACTGATTGTTAAATTATCCCTCAGGAATAGAAGAGCTTCACATTGGTGGGAAATACATACACATGAACCAACCACAGTATGTCCACTTTGTTCATAGTTAGACCAGGCTAGCTGTTTTCCTGATGTTTCCAGTCTTAATGCTAGGCTAAGCAAACTGGCTGCAGCTTCATATTTAACAGACAGACATGAAGGTGGTATCGATCTTCTCATCTAACTCTCGGCACAAAAGTGTTCAAAAATGTCCAACCATTCCTTTGTAATGCACTTTTGATGGCCATAAGAGGCCTTCAACAGAAGGAAAACCACTGTTCAGTTTCTCTGCATGGGATCAATAAAGTCTATCTTATCTTAGCTGTTTCTTACAGTTGTCAAAGTTCTAACTGTGGAGATGTCCATGTACAAGTGACGCAACACAGAGACATGCATGTGTCGTATCAAGAGAGATACGGATAATAAGGACGGTTTAATACAAAAGATACCACATAGAGAATCTCTACGACCAGTAGGACAGAGAGGCGACATCAAACCCTGCAAACACACCGCCCTTATATGACCTTGGGTGACATTGCGTTCAAAATTGTATTATGTTCTGGTTTCCCTGGCAACAGCTGATGCACATGCATGCGTCTTTGCACCTCTGCTTAAATGTGGGTCTGTGGGTTGTCAGCTGCCACAGGTAAAGTGAGGTTTTTGCCAGAGACAATTGGGAGTCAGCAGTCATTTCAGGGAGACCGCTGTTCCTGAAATGAGCAGAGACAGTACCCAAACCAAGCAATTAAGGAAAAGGTCAGGCTGGAAAGATAGTCTACCATTTCACGAAGGAGGGGAAGAACACACACACACACGCACATAGTAAGTAGTATTACTGGGCTTGTGAGGACGCTCAGTGAATGCATCGATTCCCTTACAACGACATCTGACTTTAACAGCCTTCACTGCATGTTTAACCTTAACCTTACCCCTGATTTTCACTTTATGCCAGAACCCAAGTTAGAGAAGAAGTGGTGACCAGCAAACGTCCTCGCTTTGGCTACTTTCCCTTACTTTTCTTTTTTTCTTTAGATTGGTCCTCATAGGAGTGGATTAAGGAACACATACACACACACACACACACACACACACATATATATATATATGCAGACACAGAGCAACAGACAATGTGGCAATGTAGATTCAGTGACACACATGAGGGCACTCAGATGCACACTTACATGTGCAAAGACGCACATCACTTTTTTACATTTGAAAGCCAGTGTCCCATGTTGAAGGATAGTTAAGACGGTGACATTTCACCAGAGGGCCTTTTAATGAGACATGAATGGTGTAAGTGACGCAGAGAGGGGGATCCTGCTGCATGCTGTGGCATCAGTTAACAACTGTGAAAGGGGTAGGGAGGGGCTGGCAGGCTGCATGAGGTGAGACATGCTACAAGAATTACAGTGCAGACATGGGAGAGAATCATAGCCAGGGAGTAGGGAGAAGAAAGTGGGTTAGTTACGGGAAGAATAAGAAAATGAGAGTGAGAGAGAGAGAAAGGGAGGGAGAAAGACAGAGAGGGAAAACGGGAGAGACACTCAGCTGAGCGAGAACACAGAAAAGTCATAACCCAGATTCAATTAACGTCTGATTGCTGTTCTATTGCTGTAATATTATACAGCTGAGAGTGGTTTCATATTTCAAACAAAGGCCAAGCATCAGCCTCATTTATGATCTCCCTTCCTCACACACACACACACACACACACACACACACACACACACACACACACACACTCAGAAACAGAAAATGGTTTGCTCTCACTGAGAAAAGAAATGGAGAATGACATTTGAATAAAAACAAAAGAAGTGATGACATCAACAAAAAGTGTGTACAAGTAAGAGACTGAGACAGAAATGGCAGGAGGCTTTGGAGGGCTGAGTGACATCCCATTTGTTTGGCATGATGAAGATATTTCCATCCAGGCAGCCATTTGTAGCGTTAGTGCCTAGGACAGCCTGTCAAATCTGCTTTAGCTCTTCGTCCTGTCTGCACACTGCTGCCATCAGGCACACATCAACACACACTTGTCTGCCTCCCCACAGACCACAACAGGTGTGCATCTGTGTGACAGTGGTTATGTGTGTGTTTTTCTGAAAGACAGAGAGAGGTAGCTCACTTTTGGGGCGCCATTACCAGTACATCACCTCTGGGCTGAATTATTTAGGCCCAATACACGCACACACACACACACACACACACGTGTGCGCACAGAGTAAATGCATTATCCCCACCTTAAGCCAGAGAGTGTTATCACCCTCACATCTACCCAGTGGCAAAACATTACGTGAACAGGAGGAGAGAAGGTGGGTGATTTCTATGTAGTTAGCAGGTCGAATGCTGCTGTAGTAGTACAGAAAGAAGGTAATGTAGTTGTAGCAAACATCACACATCCTTCACTTGTGTAATAGCAGGAAATAGAGCTGAAACCATAATGTCACGGCAGGCTATAAAACAGACGCTCAGGGGCAACAACATCACAGAACCCCAAGTCATCAGAGGCCTGGGCATCTGTCACAAATGCACACTTGGTCGAGACATAAATACACATGTGGACACACATACACACACTAATTGTCTCTCTCCACACAGTCATAACTTTGAGCACATAAGTGGCTTTTGGGGAGACTCCGGGCAGAGAACTGAAGACACACACACACTCTGTATGTGTGTCTCTTTCTTCTCCAACACACATCAAGTGGTGTAGGGGAGACTGTGAACTCTGGTTGAACTCGGGGTAAAAGAGAGGTGAGAGGCAGTGCCACTCACATGCACGGGTGGATACAGGCATACACACCAACTAGTGTTCTACAAATACTGTGTGACCCACTACAAAAGGTAAATAGTGTGCTTGGAAACAACATGCAAATGTTGTTTGACAAATTATACTTAAATGATGTGATCTTAATTTAAACATACATCCGGTTAGACCAGAAAACACACGCTCAGTTTTACCCTGTGTGTGTTTGTGTGTGTGTGTGTGTGTGTGTCCATGTGTTTGCACACACATGTGACATCACAGCTCACAGTCAGAATCCCATTAACCTTTTCAGACCTCCCCTCCTTAAATATAGTTTGACTGATTGAGTGTTTCTGAAATCCCTTATCAATTATTGAACAGAACAGGGCACCACCGTTCATTCACCATATACAGACACATAGCGCTCAAACCATTGTTATATTTAAAAAATACACATTAAAATAAAATAATAATAATAATAATAATTTGGGTTATTTTCAGAGAAAAATAAATGTCGCTGTGAGGAACTGTTGTGTGGGGAAAATCTGGCACAGTGTGGTGATGGTGGGGTCCCTTCTAAAAGATTAATGTGTAACTTTGTGTGACCCTGGCTCACTGCCTCACTAAGTCATTGGCAGCCTACAGTAGGTCTGGAGTGTTCACCAAGAGCTGTTAGCCATGGCTCATCACACACGTGCACACATGTGCACAAAAACACACACACAAAGAACCAGACCTCTATGTACCAACATACAAGCCTAAATGGACACACAAAGGTGCACATACTAAAACATACATACCACAGACAAACATGTGCACACACACAGGGAGGAATGTGCATTCACATGAGCACAAAGGTGCACATTCATAGATGCCTACACACATGCACAGAGACACACACACATATTGGCTAACTGGTGGTTGATCAAGCCAATCTAAATGCTAAACAAGAATCTGTCTCAGGAGTAAACTACTGGCTGGCTGCAGACTGTCTCTTCTCTAGAGGCACTCAACAAGGGGACATAAAATTGATGTGCGTGTGTGTGTGTGTGTGTGTGTGTGTGTGTGTGTGTGTGAGCAGAGTTCAGTCTCCTTCCACTTTCAAGACCCCAGGCTCTCCGTCACACTGAGAAGATTCTGAGGCACTTGCTAGAAATATTTTTTTTTTCCTCCATCAGTAATTGTTAGGTAGAGAAGAGAAAAATAATGCAATAATACAAACACACAAAGGATGGGAGGGACGCACAAAAACACACCACAAAACACACACTCGCATATACAGACACTTTGCTGCAGGTAACTCAGCCGCAGAGTGATATGTGCATGATAATGCGGATTTTGAAATCAGCTCCCTGATTCAACAATAAGCCTGTGTGATGATGCTTCTGTGCAAGCAGAGAAAAGAGATGGAGTGTATACATGCATGTGTCCTTACTTGATATTCTGCGAGGCACCTTTACCTTCCCACAGGCCCACAGCTACAATAAAGACTGCAGATAAGTGAACCTGCAACTAGAACTAAACAGTGTGTTTCAGGGAAAAGACAACAAGCTCCTCGTTAGCATATTATCTATTATAATATCTAGTGTGACACTGCATACACCAGTACAAACCCGACATACAATGTATACATATTTGCCTTTAAGACTATATGTTTAAGTGTAGGAGGATGCAGGCGGCGTACACCTGTATGCGTGGGTGTGTGAGTGTGTGTGTTTGAGCCAATGAGAGCACACAGAGGACACCGTGATGAAGACTGACTTGTTGAGTAATGAAAACCCACTGCAGCCCTCCTCGGAGAGACAGAGCGAGGGAGAGGAACGAGAGAGTGAAGTAATGAAGTAATGAAGGAGCAAACAGCTCAGAGGCTCGCACTTTGGAAAAAAAGGGCGTCTCTGGGGGACAGATGGGCAGAGACAGGGAGCAAAAGAGGAGAGGAGAGGAGAAAGTAAGGAGAAACTAGGGAAAGGTGGGGAGGGGGATTGTGGAAAAACAAGAGCCAAGATGGATGCAGAGACATTTGCATGCATTACACATTTAGGGCGAAGCAGGAGAGCAGGGTACCTGAAGAGTCACAGGAAAGTAATATCTCGTTTGGAAGCCAAGGCATGCAGTCATCTGAACAGTTTGTTATGGAACAGGTTGTTTCAAAGTTGTTTCTACTTGCTTCAAAATAGAGGAGGGGGCTCAGGTGTGTGACTGGGAGACTCTTCAGCCTCTATCATAAATCCCATGGTCACCCTGATCTATAATTCATACCAACAAATGGAGGCGACAGCAGAAAGGAACACAGGATCATATCCACATACACACACACACACACACTTTCAAAGCCTCAAAATCCGCTGCCACACGTACAATCTCCTGCTTTCAGGCAATCTGTGGAATGACTACGTCTCTTGGGGTGTAGGCTAAACACCCATTGCTATGGTGATGGAGCTTGGCCTCTACCCAAAGAGACAGAGATGATATATAGAGAGGTTCATCCTTCATGGATGGCCATGAGGGGAAAACAGCAGCCAAATAACACCAGTGCCTAAAGGGCCTCTGGGCCTTTCAATTTGGGGGAAATTGTTGCTTGCGGCAGCCTACGAGGATATTTGTCACGTCACTGGACGATGGAGAGCAACAGATCACTATTGATTGGACTGTTCGGGTTTTACGTGACACATCTCATAGGAAGGTGTAGCTATGTGAAGTCAGTATGTCAGCTCAAATGTGTGTGTGAGAGGAGAAACTGGAGTATATTAACCTACATGCTGCTGATGATGATGATGCTTTTTCATTACTGTCAGTATTGTCTGATCCCATTCCCTGACGCCGATATACAAGGTGTTACTGATCCTGTTTGTACAATGTGTGTGTGTGTTCTGCGTATATGTGTTATATATGTGCATGTGCTTGTGTGCATGTATGCGTTTGTGCACCTCGGAGGTGGTCGGAGTATACAATTAGATGCATATCTCAGATCAAAACAGCGAGCGTCTGTAGGGTTAGGTTTCTCTCAAGTCTCAGATTACCATCCAACATCTTTTATTCCACCCTTCTCTTCAGGGTGAGAGAGGAGTGAGGGATGGGGGGAAGAGGGGTAAGGGAGGAGGGGAGGAATATGATTTATCCCTCACGCTACTTGATGAATCTGCTCTGGGTGGCTAAACTATTTATGAGCCTCATAGCTAAATTCCTCCATGCGTCTCTTCCCTTTCTCGCCTCGAAACCCAAATCTAATTCGGCCCGGCAAAACACACACACATACACGTACATACACATACTTAACACAAAGTCACAAGAATTTACACACGCACACAGATACACACTTGCACGATGATTAGCATTTGTGCCCGCCTGTACACAAATCCATATTTCATGAGGGGAGAAGGCAGAAGTGTTTAGTGCGGCAGGTTTGGCTCTTGTGAAGACCAAAGACCAGCACAGAGACGAGTGTAGATCCTATTATCTTAGCATGCCAGGGCCTCTCCTTTGGGTGATTTCCATCTCTCTTTAAGAGGTAGAAGAGGACTTGGAGCTGCTTTGTTTACTGAAGAAAGTCTCCAAAACATTAGAAAGTGTGCTCCTTCATCTGTGTACAAAAACACTAAATGGCACTTTGCACTCTGTGAAATTAAAATCAATGACAGTGTGGAATATTTATGTGCCAACTGCTTCAAAAGTTGGGTATATTCACTGCCATAAAGCTTATTGGGGAGATGGGCAAGGTAGCTAAGCAATAATCCTGGCACCAAGAATGGGAAACAGAAGACAAGAATTTTAAGTTTTTGAGTCGAGGAATAAGTTTGCTTTTCAAAAGTACAAATTTGAAATTAAAAAAATATCAATACACACAAATACACATATAATTTGTGTGTACATTCAGTTGCCCACTTACATCATATGCTAAGGAAGTAACTAAAGATGCTGCAAGGATAAACTCTGCAATTCAAGTCAGTACACTTTGATCCAGGTTAGTATGACAGTGTTGAGAGATTGCCGAACTGTATCTGAGCAGCACTGTACTGAGGTACCGTGAGACCCCTCCACTGCAACTGTAAATCAGCTGGAGGTTGACTTAGCAGATTTTCCCATGCCCTTGGCTTTGTAGATAAGCAGCGGCTCTAATGCAGCATGCAGCCAGCACTACAGATCAATGTGTAACAATAATACATACCAGAGAGCTTCAACAACCATTTCATAATCTCCTAATCAGCTCAAAATCAAAAGCATTGCTGTGAAAATCTAGCAGGAGTATGCAATATTCTTGTGATCAAGATTATTTTGCTTATCTTGTAGAAAATACATTTTCAAAGCTGTTTTATTGCAAAAGGAGATCTGAGGGCTGAGGTCCAGTCACAGTTATGCGACCCAGAATTGTAATCGTTTAAACAATGGGGGCTGAGCAGTTGGTTCCTGGCTGACCACTTGTTGAACAGAGTTGCTTTGTCCCAGAATGATTATGAACGAGCCTGAATAAACACAATGTTTTTTTGTATCTGGGTGAGCGTGCCGTACAAGAGAAAACAAATCCTCAGGGATGACAACAATGGCTGCTGCTTTCCTGGTCACATGTCTTATATTTCACTGTGACAAATAAACTTGATTGATTTACTTGATTGTAAAGCGGTGGAGATTGTCATGAGCTCTACTGTATGTACACCCACTGCCAAGCAGTCATTATACATCTTAATACAGTGCTAACATATGCCGATGCGGGTACACAAGCATGCCCTGGCCGGGAGCAGTGACTTCCTGCTCCCAGCCAATAAATAATCAGGTGTGTAAACCCCTTGTAAAACTATAATATATTATAATAATAATAATATCATTTTTACAGTTTGTGCGGGTTAAACCAACAAGATGTAACGTGTTAATTAGTGAGCTTTAGAAGTGTTATCTTAATCTAATGACAAAACCATGCAATTTGTTTCCCAGAGTTTCCAGTCTTTATGCTAAGCTAAGCTAATCGCTTGCTGGCTGTAGCTTCATATTCAACGGACAGATAAGAGAGTACTATCCATCTTCTCATCTAACTCTCAAAAACAAATCAAATAAACGCAATTTCCCAAAATGTCCTTAAAAGTTTAGAAACATTTTGAGAAACACTTAAAAAGCCGAAGACTGTTTTACATGATGGCGGAGGGTAGACTGGCAGAGACGTGAGCTAAAATTAAAGAAACAGGCAGATGGAGGTAAATCACAGTGTTACTGAGATGTAATGTACTGAGTAATACAACTAAGTAATAGAGGGGCAGGGGGCTCACTGAAGGACAGGACAGAAAATCATACAGAAAGGTGGAGATGGGGATGGGTGCAGAGTGACGAGATATACAGAACGAGGGAGTGACTTAGAAGTAGCAGACAGAGAGAAAATGACAGTGCCAGGAGAAGGTGAACGGCTATTCTCTGAGGTGCATTGATCATGTGGAGAGGTCATTACAGCCAACGGAGACAGACAGAAAGACGAGGGAACAGACAGGCAGACAAACCGGCTGGTCTCTCTCCTCATTTTCTCTGTTTCCCTTATCTCTCTCTCTCTTTGTGTCTTCATCTGCACTCCACTCTGAACAAGGTTTTCAGGGACACTTGGCAGGTTGCAAGGCATGGGGCTGAATTTCAATCGGCGCTGTCTTAGTTAATACATAAGAACTGAGGGTGAAGATGGAGTAAATCATTCAACCAGAATTCAATTTCTCCTGCTCGCACCTTGTTTGTACATAATCACAGCTTTGAAGGTAAAAAAAATTAAATAAACAGGCGAGTGAGGTGAAGAGAGTGAAGGCCGTCACGGCAGAGACAGAGAATGGACTGAGACAGGGATAGTGAGATAGAAAGAAGAAAATGACGGCAGAAGATAGAGTAATGACTTGTCGAAGTAGTGGATTTGAGAAGATGAAAGAGCAGTAAGAGAAGAAGTGGGGGAGCCATGGAAGAAGAGGAGGGGGTGAAATGCAAAGAGAGGTGTGGAGTGGCCATCCCTGCCTTTAAAACGGCTAGCATCAAACAATTATCTGATACTCAGGGATGCTTTCCACTCTTTCCTACTCTTCACTCGCTATTTCCCTGTCATCATCACCATCACACCATCTTGATGCATGTTTGTTTCCCTCTCTTCTCAGCCCATCTCTTTTTCAGTCTTTCGGTCTTTCTCTTTCTGTCTCTCTCTCTCCCACCGGAGCATTTGTTTGTTTGTCTCTCAGATATTCTAAACGAAAGGGTGTTGTTTTATTTCGACAGGTTGGGATTGCTTGCAGACATGCTGTGTGCATAAATAGTGTGTGTGTGTGTGTGTGTGTGTGTGTGTGTGTGTGTGTGTGTGTGTGTGTGTGTGTGTGCGCAGACACAGCAGTGCATGGCAAAGAGGTAATGAATTCCTCAGCGAAGCAGCGACACACAACAGCTTGCAGATCAATTTTTAATAAGAACTCTGCAGTTCACAAGCAGCGCAAAAACTGTGTACGCGTGTGCGTGTTTGATAAGAGCTCTGCAGTTGGCTTGCAAAGTAATAAACATATTGTAATCAGTGGCTTCTGACCGAAAACCTAATCCCTGTGTCTGTGCGGGTGTTTGTGTGTGTTTGTGTACTTGTATGTGCACCTACTGGGAAAGGGAGATCAGCTAGCCGCTTCATCTCTCTCTGCAATATTACTTATGTGAGTATAATTTTAATTTTAAAAAACTTTCAATAGCTGAATCATCTCAGATGAGCTGAAATGATTAGTCGATCAGCAGCTTTTTCTTTCTTAATTGATTAATTGTTTCAATCATTTTTCAAGACAAAAATGTCAAACCATCACTGGAGCTTGCTGCTTGCTACTGTTCTTTGTCATCTGTGATAGTTAACTGAATATCAGGTCTTTGGCAGGACAAAATAAGCAATGCGAAGACATCTCCCTGGGCTCTGGGGAATTATAATGGGCATTTTTGTCTATTTTATGACATCTCATTGACAAAATCATTAATCCATTCATTGAGGTAATCAGCAGATTAATCAATGCTGCAGTCTCAGGCCATTTGTGTCATTCACAATCAGCTAAACAAGGTCAACAGACCATCTGTAGTTTTCAGATTTCAGCAGATTTAATTATTTCTGTTTTTCATATTTCAGGATATTTTTTGGGTCGTTTTTCTTTGGACATTTGCAACATTGCGATCACAGTATATGACGACTACACGACCACCAGGCCACTATTTTCAGCAGAACAACTGCAACTAGCAGTAGTCTTCCTCAGCGAGCGACCTATAATAAGTTATCAGAGTCAGTGTAATGGCCTCCTACTAGAAAGAGAGAGTTAACATTCAAAGCACATCTCTGAAGTGTAAGTATGAGCCCGATCGAGCCAGGTGACTGCAGGGGAGGCCATTCATATTCAAGCCTAACACAGCCCCTCTGTTCCCATCCATTATTCATGAGAGTCTTCCTCCTGCCTGCCTCATCTCCTGGCCTCCTGGTCTAGCCTTCTCCACCTCCTACACTGTATCACAACTGAACTAGCCGTAAAAGCGGTTATTCACTGAACATTAGAGGGATTGGATGTGGGCTAATGCGGGAGGGGAGGGAGGAAGGGAGAGCTGTTCAAGGGTATCAAATATGGAGCCCCGATTTGAGGTGTTCGACTCATGAATCACCCCGAGCAAAGGGAGCAAGAGAGGGATGACCCTGATTCATTTGTCTGTTTGCCTCCTATTCTCTTTTTTTCTGTCTCTCTCCAGGAACAGCTGCAAAATAACTATTCTTACAGCTTACACACATCTCCTCACACACATACACTTTTAAACATCCCTCAGCACTAAAAAACTTTAACTCTCATTTTTGCAAACACTGAGCACTGTTGACCTCCCATTACACTTGGGTACTCCAACAGCCAGGTTCTTGTGCTAAACCACCAAACAACTTTGCTGCGAGTCCTCTGATCCTTTTTCTGCTCCGCTATGAGAGCACAAGTGCAAATGGATATTTGCCCTTGAAATTTTGACAAGGTGTGCATCGCCTTGAAGAAGCTCCTGTAACATAGCATAAGCATTTAGCCCTGATGTGTCCATAATAGAAGGCACATTACTCGGATTGCTTGTTAACACCACAACCACAGACACTTCATCAAGCAGGCAGAAAACACACCAAGGCTCCTTCATCAAGTCTCAGCGGAGCATGAGGAACACTGATGGTCACTTTATGCAGACGCAGTTCAGTATAAAGCTATCAGAAAAGCACATTGGATAAACAAACGCAGACAGCGGCTCGCAGATGCGCAGTTAATCACTTAGAGCAGGAAGAATAATTGGCCGACATTGATTGTGCTTATCTGGCCCTCCATAAACTCAGCTACAAAGTGTATTGTGTTCCCCTGGGTTTTCGGTCTATTTGCATGATTAATCTGTTTGTCATTCCACAGTGAGGCAAAAGGTCAGAACAATAGGAAGATATTTCAATTTCATTTTAAATTGGCTTTTCTCAATCTAACACTTCATATAAAATTGTTTTAAATTTAAAGAATAATTCCAGTTTATTACAACATGAGTCTTATTTTCAGAGTCTTCCTATTGGTTATAATAGTATTGTAACACCAAGTTAACTGCTGAGAACTGAGAATGCGACAACATTTAACAAGACAGAGCATGAGACATGAGCAGTCAGACCAAAACCGTAATGAACTGGAATTATCATTTAAATACTTTTTAAAGTTAGATCCTTAAGATATATAAATCGAACTCCCTTTTTTGATACAAATTATTGTATTGTAGTATTGTATTTGCTTTCTGTAATCACCTATCTATAAGTGGTTTTCATTGTTAGTGGCGGAGTCCGCCATTCTCACGCTGGATTGCCTTCATATATGAGAATTTCACAGGAAGCGGTGCAGCATGTAATCCAGCGTTACTGTTCGTAATCTTATCTCATTGATGTCAGCCTCACTGTTCACTGTTCACTCTCCTGCAGTCGTATCAAACATTTCATACTACTGTTCGTTTACATTAACAGCATTCATTATGCTTTAGGCTTTCATTATGGGGCACTCACAGGAAACGCAATATATTTGTCACAAATCTAAAAGGATTCTAACTTTAAGCATACTATAATTAAAAAGTAGTAGTGCACACTTCTTCCTTCCACAACCCCCTTATTCCCTCTGCCACTATTAGATTTTTGTTGTTGTTGTCCAGAAGATGAGACATCAGCTACTTTTACCTCTGCAGAAGTCTTCATACAATCTCCCAATGATATGCTCAAAAGTGAATTTTCTGACCATGTGCCTGTGTGTGTGAGAGAGAGAGAGAGAGAGAGAGAGAGAGAGAGAGAGAGAGAGAGAGAGAGAGTTTATATGCCTACAAGTGTACCTGTGTCGAACACAATTGTGCTCAGCATAATCTGCGAAAGCCAATTTCATACTGAGCTGTATTTTATATTGCCCTGGAGCCAGGCAATGCTCACAAGGCTTGTAGGAAATGCAGGTCTTCAATAGAAGCGGGTAAACTTTGAGTATGAACAACAAATGGCTGCTGACTTGCGCACGCATCCTGCATTTTGATGTTATAGGACAGCATTTATTAATTCACATGCATTGAAAACACAGAAATGCTAAACTCGTGGAGTTTGTGGCTTGCGTCCACTCCAAAAAATGATGGACATATTTAGATGTAGTGTAGTGGCTTGTGGCTGAGGGTGGGAGTGGGGGGTTGAAGTGGGTTTGGCAGCAGTGGAGCCTCATGATTTAAAGATGAAGTAAGAGTGTAATAAGTGTGTGTGTATTTTGGTGGGTGTGTGTTTGAGTATGTTTCGGCACTTTTCATTTTGAGCTGAGAAAGGAACCACGCTAAACCCATTACAACAAACAGTGTACCCCTAAGAGATCCATCTCCCTCCGTTTCTAGCCACTTCTCTCAATTGCAGAGACAACAAACACCTCCCTGCATGTTCAGTTCACAACCTAACAACCACCTGTGTAATTCTCTCTGTCTCAGTACAGTAGTAATAGTGGGGAATAGCTCCAGGGCTGCCCATCACAGAGCCAACTTTGCAGCCCAACAGGGCCCCTGCTGTGTCTGACTGAAATAGCACCACTTAAAAATACACAGCAAGAGGCTGCGTCGGTGTGGGCATGTTGCTACTGATCCAGAAACTCCAGTTTGAGTGCATGTTCAAAATACTCTGAAGCAGGTTTCTACAATTCTGGAAAGTTACTTTGATGACAATCATTTTAAACTCTGTCTCTTGGAGTGTGTGGTACAAAGTATGCTACCACAAATATGCAACTGCAACTATTTGGACTGGCTGATGCAATGTGTTGCCAAATAACATTTCATTGACTTGCAGCAAATCTGGAGCCAAGTTAGACTTTTTGCATGTTGACTGGTTTGACTGAAATGCCATTGCAGTAATGCACTGGAAAGAGGGAAGGTGACTGGTATAGACACTCAGTTGCCAGTTTATTAGGTACACCTAGGTAAAACTAATGTAGTCCAATACAATAGTCCTGCTATAGATTTTCTTAGTTTCATGAAGGTTATAATGTTCAGTTTTTGTTGTAACAGTTTTATAAAGTTGTTGATTCAACTTTGTGATCATTTTGGAGGATGTAGTTTGTGGCGCATTGCATTATACTGAGAGTTGTTTTTGTTATTTAGCCTACTCTGTGATATAAATGGGATGGACAAAATACTAGAGACACCTGTCACTATAATGCAATACAATTCAACAGCACCACAAACTGCAGCCTCCAAAATGATCATATAGTTGAATCAACACCTCTCAAACAGGTCCTACAAAAACTGAACATTATTACCTTCATGACAGGAGGATTTATTGCAGGACTATTGTATCACACTGCATTCATTTTTACTAGGTACACATAATAAACTGGGAACTGGGTGTATATACTAGGGCTGCAAAGGGCATCTGGTGGACAGGTAAGGAATGGCAGGATCTGAAAAGTATATAAATGTAAGGTTCTCAGAACCTAAACATTACAACTGCAATCATGTACAACGACAGAAGACTGGTGGTTTTATTTGTTGAGATTAGTCCATGAAATGTGGACAATGTGAGAATGTCAAAGACTTATGGGAGCTGTAGATGCCAACAAATGAATTGCTAATATAAAATTACAAGCTGTTTATATCTATTGTAATCTCAAATCTAAAAACAACCTAAAGTGAACAGCTCAACACACAGTCAAACAGTTCAATTCCTTTTATTATAGAAGGTGAAGGGATTATGTTATATCTGCTGTACAGATATACAGTACATGTAAAGCATCATGAATCATAAGAAGCTACTTTAACCTCTGACTGCTTTCCTGTCCCCACACCATGTAGGAGCATGACAACAACAAGGTGAGTGTTATAATTACACCAGCTTGCCCTGTCTAAGATGGTGAGTCTAAGTGCCTCGAGGCAGCAGGTTAAGAGTCCTCAGTGGGACTACTTAATGTAGATGTGGTCAGGTGGGTTAGTCGCTGCCCGCAAATAATGTGCATGCGGACATATGAACATACACAATGTTGTACATGCGCACACACCTATCCTCTACGTCTCTCACAGACATGCACATCTGCACGCAGCCAATTTATACACACACAAACCCTGAGGCAATCAACCAGAGGTTAGCTTGTTGATTTAGCTGAAACCAGCCATGAATAAATAAATAATGGCAGCAGGAAGAGTAAGACAGGATTCTTGATTTGCACCAGATCTTAACTTTGCACATTTTCAATATGTGAATTATTATGGTGTATTTAAAAGGGAAAGAACAGGAAGGCCTGAGAGAGAGGACATATGTTCACACACAGACATGCATGCATATGTATAGAGTCATTTTTCACTTTCACAACTTGTGTTGTGACAGATTCTCTGTCGATGGTTATGACCTGAATTAACCAAACATTTACACCCACCTGCACACACACACACACACACACACACACACACACTTGAGAGTCGTCTGTCAGTGGATGCCAGTGACCGTGAGTTGACCCTGAGCACCATGGGAATTCATTGGCTCCACACTGAAAGGGCAACATGGATCTGTCTGTTAAACACACAGACAAACCGTCGCAGGCACAAATCCACACTATAAACATTGCTTTCAGTCTTTCCTCTTTCTTTCAGACACATACAGTGCTAAATCCCTTCCCCACGAAGACCACACGTCAAGTAATGGTTTCATTTTCTATGTCGGGAACCAAAATCCTTCATCCTACATGTGCATTTCTAATGCAGCCACATTGAAGATAAGCGCTGAATGGCTTAGCAGGGCCTCTGCCTCCGCTGCCTTTCTCTTGGTACAATTATCATCTAATGTGACAGGTGACATTTTCTACCACGCTGGGTCAGCCTCTTGTTGAGGATTCAAATGCACGATAATAGAGTGTAACTGAAAAAGACCATTTACTTCTGTCTGCACTCAAAAACACATTACACGTGGACCTCTTTTCAATGTCTTAGTGGATGCCATGTAAATTTGTATGTAAAAAAGAGGGGGTAATGGAAGGCAGGGCTCTGATGCAAAATGGCTTCATACAGGTTTGAATGAGGTAATCGTCGGGGAGACAAACAGCTCTCTGTAGGTGGTCCTTCTGTCAGAAACGGGACCAGAGGCTTCGGGGAGAACATGTTTTGCTACTAAACAAAACAAAACAAAGGGGAAGACTGGTCAAACCAACAGATCCACTTGCTTGCTGGAAAGACAAGCACTTCACCCTCATCCATGTTTTTTACATCACATACAGAAACGTGTCATCTTCAAGTAGAAGGGCCAGTACTATTAGCACAAACGACCAATTCAAAATCTGAATATGCAAATATATGTATGTTTCCGTTATAGCAGAATTATTTTCTTTCCCACTTTAAGTTTTCTGCCTGCCTCTCCATTCAATATAAATTGGCTTTCTCAATTGCAGCTTGTATGGGTGTGTGTGTGTGTGTGTGTGTGTGTGTGTGTGTGTGTGTGTGTGTGTGTGTGTAAAAGTGTATAGTGGCTTGCAAAGACCCTTGACAAGCCACAGCAGCCACCAGTCTCATGGTCCCTCTGTTCATATTAACACATGGGTCATCTGTGGCCCACATACACTCCTAATTAATGTAACAAGAGGTAGAAAGAGGGAGGGGACAGCACAAGAGTGACAACATGAAAGAGCAAGAGAGATAGAAAGCAAATGTGAGAGCAAAAGAAGCGAGGTTAGGAGGGTCTCCCTGTACAGGCAAGACACCCTCATTACCACATAATCTCTGAAAGGGAGGGAAAAGAGAAAGACAGGGAGAGAAATGAGAGAGACGAGTTGGAGGAGATTCAATTTGCATTGACGAGGTGTCAGCGGAGCTCAAAGCTAGTTGTTTAAAACTGCATCTGGGGTTGGGAGGCACAGGGGGAGAGAAAGGAAGCGGAGGGAGGAACAGAAGGCTGAGGTACACGATTAGAGGTGAGAGGGGCAGAAAAGAGAGACAGAGATGGACAATAGTAGAGCGAAAGAGGGCAAAAGGTCTCGAAAACAGCGGTCATTAGCAGGCAGAACACAAGCTCCAAGAAAGACACATATGCACACACACAGGGCTTCTCAGCAGGCTAAGCACATAGTCTTGATAGTGCATCGTAATTAATATTTCATAGGCTGCCTCCTGCAGGTGAGGGGAAATGAAGACTACACAGAGAGACGCATAGAGGAAAAGATAAAAGACGAGAACAAGAGACAAATAAGCAAAGATTTACACATACATGTGTGTATGTGCTCATATGTACTGCATACATTCGGCTTTGCATAATTTGTGCATGCGTGTGTGTGTGTGTGTGTGTGTGTGTGTGTGTGTGCATATGAATAATCCGCAGGTTAAACCGGTGATCCATCCTAAAACATCCTCTACATTTTTAAAGACGATTTGTGTCATAAACTGTTGAGTCGGATAAAAAGTTAAACATATTACTGTCTGTATGGGTCAAATCTTCACAGTGGAGCATGAGAACTGTTCAGAAATCGATTGTTATTTGCAGCAAATTACTTTATAATGAGGACGGCAACACAACCACATTTTTTCCACCTAGCTTATTCTGCAACATGTTTAGCCGCCAGCGTTTTGTGTCAATCAGTCATCCAAGTGAAAAACAGCAGTGTAAATAAGCGTATAATGAAAAACAAGTTGGCCATGCAGCCACACGAGGGCCTGGCCATTCCACCGGTGGCTCCGCTACGTTTCCAGCCCTTTGTTTTGAGCATATTGTGTGTTGCAGTTCCCCAACGGCCACTTTCCAGCAGCATTCATGAAAGATTGACACGGTAGAAACTGGCTGAGTGGCACGGTGTCTCTGGAGCTGCTTAGATCAATGGGTTTCCTTTGAGCCTTCCTCCATTTTCGAGAGGCACAGGAACCAAAGAAGGAGGGGAAACCAGATTACCATGGCATTAATAAAACAAACTGTAATCTGAAACAAGAGCGAAAACAAAAGGCTGCATCCGTGTTTTCCCCCAGGAGAGGAGTCTGTGCAACTGTGTGCCCACAGTCGCCGTGTGTCACATACACACTCGCAGACACACACACACACATGCATAGTGGGATGCATCCATGCTTGTAATGGCATTGTTCCTCAGAAAGGTCCATTCATCCCAGTTCAGCTTGCTGTGATGAAGGGAGTGAAAAGGGGAGGTGAAAGAGAGATGAGGGGAGCCAGAGAAAAGAGAAAAAAGGAAATGCCAGAAGAAGGAAGTACAGCAATACACAAGGTAGAAAGGTGGTACATACACAGGTAAGGAATCAATACAGGAACATAAGTAAATATACAGAACAAGACAAGACACATGGGAAGACATGCATAGCGCCTTATTTTTGTAAATCAAGGCACACAGGGCAAAGTAATTTTTGACATTTTCATAGCTGGTACACATCACACCTGCAGCACACTTGGGTTGGATGGAACAGTGGTGGAGTATATTATCAGAGGGTATCAAATCAGATTCAAATGACTTTATACATTTAAAGCAATATAATGTTATGTTGTACTAACAGATCCATAATGGAGAGATAGATAAAAATGTGCGAGCTTGGTGAAACCACTGCAGCATAGATTCTAACGAGGACTTGTTAACATACTTGACAAACCTTAATAACCTCATACGGTTTTTCAAGTACTTTAAAGATCTCAGAGGGCCTCCTCTTTATCCTGAGAACTAAGACTAAATGCTCAAGAGCCGTCTCCCAATACACTCGCTGTCTCTAGAATATCTAAACTGACATTGTGGAAGGTTGGACTCTTTTAATCTTGATTCGGTCTTCCTTTGACCTCAACAATATACTTAATGTTGTATATTTTGTTGGGATTAAACACAGTCTCTATGCTGCAGAAAAGTGACAGTGCTATATGGGCCTTGCTCAGGTTTAGCTAGGTTTACTTCTCATTCATTTTTCTCTATTGTCTGTTAATCGTGACATGGATCCTGATAACACTTGGGGGGCTTACCTACCTGACCTCCTGTCCTCCTCCCATTTTCCAATTAAATAAAGTGGCCTGTGTCGGACAGTATTTGGGGACAGTATGTTCTTATATTTAAGAACAATTCGATGACAACAGTTATAATAAATTTGGTTTTACAAAGGCATTCCTCTTACATTACAAGCTCCCACACATCGGTTAGTTCCCTGGCA
The DNA here is from genome assembly GCF_043641665.1 of Enoplosus armatus. Taxonomy (NCBI): domain Eukaryota; kingdom Metazoa; phylum Chordata; class Actinopteri; order Centrarchiformes; family Enoplosidae; genus Enoplosus; species Enoplosus armatus. Next base: position 15,323,864 of record NC_092193.1, read on the forward strand.
CAAAGCTGTATCTTGCGCTGCATGCCAGTACAAAAATAGAGCCCACATATAAAGAAAGAAAGAGAAGGAGACAGACCTTGTGTGGTCCAGTGCATTCACTATGAGCAGACGGCAAATGATTGTCATCATTGTGATTCAGGGCTGTTATTGTGTTCTGGTGGTTTTTTGGGTCCTCTGCCGTGAGTGCAACATATGGCCCAGCTTAATCAAGCTAACGATTCCCTCCGCCCTTCTCGTTAAACATTACCAAATGGAGTCTTACTTCACATAAACATACTAGCAAATACAACCATATTAATATTCATCCAATCGTTCCCAACACAAACCAGTGGGTCTGTGGCATTTACTTAACTGACTTGGCTGGTATTTACTCCCATCACATAGGGGACTGATGGAAGACGAGGCAGATGGTGCATCCAATTGTCTGAGCTGGATTCCATTTCTTAGCCGTCTCTGACTTAATTTTTATTCAAGAATCGCACGTGTAACAGTCATAAGTGGGTTTTCCAGTGGAATATGCGTGTGACAGAAATGAAAAGCTATTCCAAAGAGACCCTGAAAACATGTAAATTATAGAAGCTCGAGCCACTGTGTAGCCACCATCCATGTCTTTGTCTCCTGCTTTTTAATGGAAATTATGTGCAAATGGGTTTCCGCAAAGCCAATACAACCAAATGGTTCCCAAACAATCCCCGTCTCCCTTCCTCTCTATCTCTGCGTTTTTTTTACTCGTCTCTGTGGATGAGGAGCGTGTCCAGCAGCTACTGTTAGACTCTGGGGACAGACACATCTCAGTAAGGCATAGCAACCTCTTAGGAGGTATAAATGGGAAGAAAATGGAGTGGGAAACTGGCTTTTCCTTGAATTGTTGGACACAGAGGAAAAGGAGGAACAAAAAAAAGAAGAAAGATGACGAGGACAAATACCAGAGAAATGCGTTGGTCAGGGTGGTGATGGCAGGGGGGAGAGAATTGAGGGAGGGGGGCCGAACACTTGGAACGAGGGGGAAATTAATTTAGCTGGGAGTGGGTTGTCAGAAGTGGTGATAATAGCAGGAGGTGAGATGATGGTAGCCTTGACGTGGGAGTGCTGACTGCTAAGGCATGCTCCTGTGCACACATGCATGCGTGCATAGACGGATGCACACACTTGAGCCAATAGAGGCAAGTTGGGTCGACGTATATGAATTTTAAGTAGTCGAAAAAAATTCACACATACACACGAACACGCGCACATAGATGCCTTCGCAGTATCAGTTCTCACAGATAAGTGAGCCCTTGCTGTGATGTCTTTTTGAAAATGGGATTTCCCCCCCCCCCCCCCCCCCCATTTCACAGATGTTGCATCTAGTGGCAGGGAGGAGCAACATAAAAGACAGATCTAGTAGACAGCAGGCTAACTCTTCCTACTGCTGTGGAGCTCACAAAGCCTCTATGGGAGGCTACCTCAATTACGATTGAGGAGGACGGAGGATAAGATCAGATAAGAAGACTGAATGCATCCATGGACCACTTTAATACCAAAGCATGTGTTTTCTGCTTTTCATTCTCTTCTCGTGTGTTTCGAGCACTTGTGCACACACACACACATGTAAATACACAAACCTCAGAACATCCGTAGAAAACACTTCTCTCACTCCTGTCCTCTCTTTTCCTGCCAGGTTTCCACTTGTTTTTTTCCACAGGATTCGATGAGTGAAGGATGGCAAGTGAAGAGATGGTATCTAGTTTTCCAGAACATTAGCACCCGGCATGGTGTGGTGTAATGTTGCGTCTCTAATGCCCACAGCCAGTCATGTTCACTAATGGTGCCTGCTAGTCACTCTGGTGATGGTGGTGTCAGTGGCGACGATGTTTGTCATGGGCACATTTAAGGAGAAACACTTAGGTGGTAATTATTGCACTGGCACAGCGACGCCATTGAGGGGTTACACCACCACACTGTCGACCCAGCACACAGATTCAGCTGTCTGGTTTCTCTCCTGTATGAATGTCTTTTTTCTGCTTTGGATGTTTTGATCTCAGCCTTTAACCCTCTCGCCTTTATCCTTTTATCTGTCCTTACTCACTGAAGCTGAACAAGATCACTATTATCTGCTACTCTCTGTGTATCTTTCCACCTGTCTCCATCTTCTAAGCTTTTTTTATGTTTTCAGGTTGTCCTCTGTTTTGTCCATTTCCTCTAAGACGCTGTAGTCTTCAGCAGTTCAGGTGCCCTCAAGCCCTCTGACTTATATCATTACTTTCTCTGTCTATCCTCTCCCCCTCTATCCCCTTTGTCTTTCTCCTCTTGTGTTCTGGTTTCAGGCCATTATCATCCCTGGTTCCAGTCTCATATCATTCCATTTTTATTCCTTTTTTACGAGGAACCATTTCTAAGGCCGGAGAGCCAAAGAGGAACTCAGGCGGCTTTGAAGCGACAATGGTCTGAGTGCTGAAAGCAATCTATATTCCAAAAGTCGGACTTTCATGCTAGCTGAATAGAGGGCACCTTTTAACTCAGAGCCAGTAAAACTGTCATAAAGTTTTTTACTTAAATCTCCCATTCCCTTTTTAGCAGACAAAAAAATTGGATATTAGGCTTTGAAGAGGAAGTCTTTTTTTAACACGGCGGAAGGCATTTCAAGGGTTAACTTTTACAAAATGCAGCCACCTCTGCTATTAATAAGAACAGTGCACATTACAGCATACAGGGGGTTTACTTTATATGATTGAAATATTTAAGAGCTAAAAGGTAAGGGAACACAGAGAGGAATAAAAAAAAAAATTGGCAGTTTTCACTTTGATTCCATTTAAGAGACATTTCCCAATAACTTGCTCCATGTTTTTTTATGGAGAAACATACCTTTATTGTTTGGGGTTATTGTTTCCAGTAAATGGGTTTGGCTTCCTTTCAGCCTCTAAGAGTCTTTATTAGTTTTTAAAAGTGGCAATTACCCTTTAAAGGTCAAACAGCCAATCAGGCCACTTCCCCTCACTGGCACTTTTAATGACCTTGCTGTGGCACACATTAATGACCTGGGTAACTGTGGATTCCCTGAGAGAGATACTTAATGCTGCATTTACATTCAACCTTTGTGCTTCCATTTGCTGTACACCCTGTACATTTCTGTCTCCATTTGTTTAGTACAATGGTTTCCCTATAAGTAGTAGAAGATGTAATGTTGTAATGCATTTCTGCCTAAGTGTGAAGTGAAACAATTACGACAATGAGTTAGTTGTAATCTGTCAAAATCAGCATGCTACATGCTGCATGAACAACACATGTAGAGTAATTAAACAGCAAAGCAGTCCGTTTATAATTCATGATGTGATGCTGATGCGAAACACTTGTATAAACAGAAAAACGAGACATCACAGTGCAAGTGTTCAGTCGCAATGCTATTCCCAGAGGTCGCTCACCAAAGAACAAAAGCTTCCCATCGCTCTTCTTTCCCCTTCTTTTCCTCTGGCAGAGCACTCATTCTCACTGTAATCATAAGTAAGGAATAGGTGCACACATACGCTTCCACGCACGCACAGGTGCCCACACAGATGGGTAAACACACTCGCATTAGACTAAAGAAGGCAGGCACGCAAGAAGGGCATTACACATGGGCACACACACACACACACACACACACCCATACTCATGCCAATCAGCAAGCTTGTCAGATGCAAGGAATGACAGCTCTGTAATCAGCAGGTAATGATGGGACCCCCATAGAGAGGAGGAGAGGAGAGGAGAGGAGAGGAGAGGAGAGAGGGAATGAGCCGTCACGAGGCCCTTCAAAGCAGCATAGGAGGCTGAATCTGAATTGGATCACAGAGTTTAAATGAGAGCCTGTCGGCACCAGGTGTCTGCTGAATGCCGCCCCCACCCCACCGCACCTCACAGACACACACACACAAAACCATCCTTTCGACTCTCACTTTGCACTCACTCACACCACCTGGCCCATGCCATCTAAGCGCAGTGGGGTCTCTCCCTCTCTGCTCCTCACTTCGTTAGGATGAGGCAGATTTACAGTTCATCAGGCTCTTTTTCAGTTACACGTGATGAGGATCTGTCAACACTGAAATCATAGACTGATTGGAGCGAGGACCCACGCTGAGCGCACTCACAGACCAATATAGATATGCAAAGACATAGTCTACAATTATGGGCAGGAAACATGAAATGTGGTAATCATAAAATCAGAGGCGAGATGCTGCAGCTGCCTCGCGCATACACTCACATGAACAAACACTAAAATCAAATGTTAGCTGTAGAATTTGTCAGTGTATGCTCAATCTCAAGTGTGTATCCAGTCTCTCATTTCCAACTCCTTACACTCTGTGACTTTCAATACATGAGCACATTTAAAACTAAACTAAGTCTAAAAGGTGTCACAGCGCCAAATTACAGCAAAGACTAAGATGAAATCTAATGCATTCGTCGTGTTAGAGCCTTGTTAAAATGACACTGATATGATATGTCTTATATCTGCTGCCAAAATTAAAACAAACAGACTATTTTTGATCATGTTCAACCCACGTTGGCTTAAGTTTTCTGTTCAAATATTTGTATTTTCAGTTTCATTTGCATACTCTATCATGTATTGTACCTGGATTACTTTAACAACAGGGTGGTCTTTCTGAAAATGACGACACTGACTGAAAAGACAAGAGTCTAGTCTATCTATAAATATATTACAAGGTCACGTCAATTACATTTTTCATGGTAATACTAATCTGTGAGTTGAACAGCGTCCTGCTGGTGCAACAGTAGATAGTAAAAGATTAACCAGGTGAAGGCTGCAATATTAAACACACAATGTGTGATCCACATATGTAAGCAGCAGGGTAGCCTACCACCGTTTACCACAGACTTGAGATCTGCAATCACTTAAATTGATTGACAGGGCTTTATTTATTCAGTTTTTTTAGTGACCAATTGATAAGCACACACAATTTTCCATCTCAACACAAATGTATGATGTCAAAAAATCAAGTACACAGATTGCAAGTGTATAACCTGTTCCTCTTGAAAAAGCTTAGGTTATTCTAATGCACAAGAAAGATGACCTTTAATAAATCTGGGTTAAATCAAATGTTCGCATTTATGAAACTGAGTCAAAGACACTGAAATGTGTTCGTATCAGTAGCAGCTAGAAAGTAACAATTTTCTATCAGATTGAAATAATTCCAATAACGTTATCTGGTCACATCAATCAGAAACCTCAGGCAGTTTCAGTCCTTTTAAACAACATTTTTTTGTTACAATGTTTTTATAGATTATAACCATTTTATTCCAGCACTTTTATCCTGAACAGTCCGTGTTTTGTTTTTGTGTATAAACAAAACACATCTATTCCAGTTTAACATTTTCTATACTTGCTTTTAAAACTAGATTTCTGTATCTGTCTGTGTAGGTGCATCTGTACACATCTGAGTGTGTGTGCGTAGTCTTGTGAGTGTGTGTGTGTGTGTGTGTGTGTGTGTGTGTGTGTGTGTGTGTGTGTGTGTGTGTGTATGTGTGTGTGTGGTTGGGACTGTGAAATTGATTGTGGCTGGACAGGAGGCAGGCAGGCAGGCGTGTGGTGGTGCCCAAGGGGCAGGACAGTGCTGAGTGAGCAATACTTCACCTGCACTGGAGACACACAAACACGCGCACATACAAACATCTAAACTTTGTCACACACACCCTGACCATTAAGATTTACTCTAGTCATCCAGCTCATTGATCTGAGGCAGGAACAGAGAGAAAGGGAGAAGAGAGAGAGCACCGGAGAGAAAAATAGAAATGCAGAGACAGACAGAGAGGTCCTGACATAAAAATTAACCTTGACGCAACAGTGTAAGTGTGAGATGGAGAGGGTGAGAGGGTGTATCTCCTGCTCAGACCCTGGGACAATATTTAACCCCCAGCCTAGATGATAATACCTCAGGCCAAAATGATGTGTACTTTGAAGCATAATATGTGATGATGACATATGCCAGAGTTCCCTTACTGCGCTCACTAAATTCATTAGATAAGGTATGGATAAGGTAACCGGCCGATGAGCCCTTTTGAGAAGGATTGACAGAGAACAAAAGAGATGATATATCAAATGATGCATTCTCTAACTTCTACAACATGAAGCCTTAAGGTGAGACAAAGACTCCCCTAAAGACCTTTATATTTTGACATCATCTCTACCTTAGACATGCAGAAAACGTCTTACATCTTTTACCCGCTCACCTTTCAGACTCTGCACACTGGTTTGTGTGTGCGTGCTGAGTGTGTGTGTGTGTCTAAGTGCTGGGAAGCCTGATTCTTTTAACTAACTCAATTGTTTCATGCTGTCTAGACGTATTGAATCAATTTAGGCTCTTTTGATTCACCTTTCCAAAAATGTTAATTTTGCAGCTACAGTAACAGCAAGTCTAGTCTCCAACGAAATAAGAAACGAAGAGCTGCACCATCACAAAACAAAAGGCATACTGTACAGTGCACAGGCCCAGCAGCTATTAGTGTAATCTAGGTGAAGCCAGGTTAACTTTCCTCGAGCTTTCAAGTAACATTAGGTGTGTTGGTCATTTCCACTTTTAAATAATGATGCATCTGGACAGCTAACCTGTTTAAATACTCAATGACTGAATGTAGCAACTGCTAAACAATCTGAGAAATGTGGCCACACTTTGAAGATATATATTCTATTGGGGCATCTTTTAATGATCGTAATGATGACAATAAACAAGAAGGTTCAAGCTTCAATGCATTTGTTGTAAATTATGTTGATTAAGGCTGCAGATTAGGACTTATGACCTACAGTTTTTTGGGTTGTTTTGGGGTTTTTTTTTTTACAATTTTTGGATGGACCACTCTATTGCTCCAGAGGGGTCTTTTAACAATTCTTTTAGCCTTTTCTCCAGCATACTAAATGGACCAACAACTTCCTAATGAGATTCCATTGTAAATGTATAGGTTCATGAAACAAACTACATCATGAGATGTGTAATCTTGTGTGTCTTTGTACTCACAACATGAAATAGGGACTCGCTCTTTTAAAAAGTCTCTCCTCAAAGACACCCATGGTGTTGGATCAGTTACACACATGGAAAGTGACGGAAGTAGTTGTATGAAGAATTAAATAAAGAGAGCTGTAAAGAATTAAATCCAGCCAACTTTCTCACCCCAGAGACCTGGCCAATCGCAGCGTTAGGTTGTTTGTTTACGACGTAGCCACCCCCTCTTCCGACATCAGAAAGGTGTCAGGGGAGCGGATGTCAGACGCTGTTAGACTATCCAACAAGCATACTGTGGCCATAACAGTGCAGCACAGTGTAAAATGTGTAAAATGAGCAAAAATTCAAGATTTGCATCATATCTATATAACAACAACACATACTTTAAACTTCACCCAGAGTATGAAAGAGTTTAGAATAAAACTCAGGTCGCTGAAGGCAATGTTTGTGACCATCCACTATTTCAACACCACAAACCAAACTTCCCCCAGCGTTATTTCAATGTCAACCTGTAAGCCGTTTATAGATATGCCTCCTTCATGTAATTCTTTGAAGGAGGGCAAAATGTATTTCTCACACTTTCTGTGCATGAAGTACATATTTGCATTTTGGGACATTGTGCTCATTTCACAAAATCTTAGGAGACCAGGCTGTAAAGTAGAGTGACAGATTGTCCTTCTCTGCCTCGTGGATTGCTTTGGCAAAGGTAGCCTGCTGACAAGAAACACTCACGCAATAATAATTTCAATGAACAGAAGTATTGATAGTTATTTATGAGACAGGACTCACATTAAACAGTCTCATAGATTAGGTGTAAATGTATCAAGCCTAAATGGTGTAATATAGCGTTTCTGCAATATTGCCTTTTCACAGACTTAGTCTAACCCATGAGGGATAATAATTCATGGAGAGTGAGAGAGAGGGAGGGAGTCTGAGTATAGCTGCTTGTTAAGTAGTTGAGCTCTTTATAAATGTCACATGCATCCTCTTTTAATGAACAATGGGTTAAATCCAGAGCACCTGTGCATGCACAAACTAACAAACAAGCACCAACATGTTTGCACAGAAATGCTCTCATAAAACACAGACAGACGCACACAGTTCGTCAACATCGTAAGATAGAGGAAATGTGCAAAGAAAGAAAAGAGCAGTGTGTAATTTTATATAACTCTGCGTTGGAGCTTTGAGGGAGGAAAAGACTCAACAAGTGCTGTATTGTTGCTTTGTTTGTTCCCAGGAAGGCTTAACAACAGAGTCTAATACTCTCTTATTGTTCCCTCCAAACGCCACACAGCATGATGAACTTTAAAGCACTTACCTCCTGACAGTTATGCACAGTCACAATACAGCATGCATGCCCACACACACCGACCGACGGTGCCTGACACAGCCACAAAGGAAACTGCCTACACGTTAGAATAGACTATAAAACAACAGCGGCAGACTTGGTGTGTAAAGATCCAACTCATGAATCAATATGCTAAGTGAACAGTGGCTCCCCACTAAAGCTCAGGAAAGCGTTTTAATGTGACACTGCTGACGCATATCCAAAACAAAAGGAAACAATATGTTCCTCTCACAAACACACATTATGGGAGAGAATGAGGCGCTGAGTTTATTAGGGAGATTAAAGCTCTTGAGGCCTTGGCCACACCTTGTGAATATTGACGAACCCCGCAGTAACAATCTCACACAGGAGAGAGGAATCACAAGACGAAGAGGGAGGAAGAGCGAAAGAGGAAATATGATGCAATGAGGTAATAAAGAAGAAAATCCAAGGACACAAGACGCCTGCAAACCTGAGAGAGGAGTCAAAAGAGACAAATGGGACATGAATGGATGCAGATGAGATGCAAAGGAGCATGACATCAGAGAAGGCAATGCAACCGAGATGGAGAGACGACGGCATCAAAGGATGAGTAATGCCAAATTTATTCCTGTCCTCCATCTACTCCATCTAACTTCGCTCCATTCTCCCAGAGTGCAAACAGCTCTCCATCAACATGAGAGGAGATTTCAGCATTTCCCTGTATCACTTAAAACAGATATACTGTTACGTCAATAGCAAAAGGTATTTAGATCAAACAAAACCACAGCTGGATTCATCTTTCTCTCTCTGACACACTAACTAGTTGTTTTATAGGGTCACTCAGACGTCTCTCGTTCTCTTTTTCATAATACCAGAGTTGCTGTCTTTGTTCAGCTCATTGACACTTTATTTTACAGTAATCCTGCCCTCCCTTCAGCCTAACACTGATGAAGATGTCCATTGGCCAGGACTCCCAACCAGATGTGAGGATACAATATAGCAGCTTCATACGTCGATGGAGAAAAGAAGAAGAAAAGAAGACATAACTCTCACTCTGTTACTTCCTCACCCAGAAAAATGTCTTCCCATAGTTGTTCCTTTTCTATCCAATCTGCTGCCCACCTTTCCTCCTCCATATCCAGACATCATGTGTGACAGAAAGCATTGTAAAGCTTTGTGCATGAATGAGCTTTGCACTACTTTGAGCTCAAGTGTTATTCTTCTCATTAACGACACAATGGCGTGTCAATTGTGTTTTTTGTGTCACAGTGGCATTCGTCAAACCAGCTCACACTTCACAAACGCAACTATTACAATGATAAAAGGGCTTGGTTTGAAATGCTGCCTCTCTCTGCCTCAGCTGTTTCTCCTCTGCTCTTTATAGTGTGCAGCACCGTACCCATCAGTCTTCCTGTCGAATAAAGCGTCGAAATAAAGAATACACCATCCCCGTCTCGTTCCAAAACAAAGATCTGCACATGGCAGAGAGGAGACAGAAGTTAAAGAGAAAGAACAACAGGAAACAGAAGGAGGGACAGAAGTTTGAGAAATAAAGAGAAAGAACAAGGGAGGAGGAGGAGGAGAAAGGGATGGAAGAATAAGGTGAGTAAGGGAAAAGAAAAACACATGTCTATGTTATGGAATAGTTACATGATTGTTCGGTTTACACATCACAGGACCACTACAGATAGAGCCACAATGCTCGTACAATGTTTGCCATCTGTCAAGGAACAGTTTTGTTTCACAGCAAAATCTGACACTTCAACATAATATTTATAACCAAGGTATAGAATTTACAATAAAACATCCTTCCTAGTTTCTCATATGCAACAAGACTAAGAGTCAGCAGCATGGCAGTTAGCATGATAGCAGCTCTGTGAGGCTGTAATTAGGCACTGCAGTGCTTTAAGCTAAATGCTCAGATCAGCATGCTAACATACTCACAATGACAAGGTGGAATTGAATGTTTGTAACAAATTTCATGGCAATCCATCCAATAGTTGTTGAGATATTTCAGTCTGGAACAAAGTGGTGGACCAACTGACCGAAGCAAAAAGACCAACAGCCCTGGAGCCATTCTGCTCGTGTGGCTAAAAATGTCATGCATACAGTCTTTGATAAGAACACTGTAATCTTGCGTATACCTTTAAAAGCAATGTGACTTCTTTACTCTCATTTGAGCTGTGTAAAAAAATGTTACAGATATGTTACTATGTCCTCAGTAGGCAGACTGCCGGAGTGACTTTTCCATAAAAAACTTTAAATTGACACAGCATTTATGAATTACAGACAGTGCATGTCTAAAAGAGGCTTAAGATAGAGAGACAGACTAATGTAAAGGGGAGGGGTGAGCTACAGAGAGAGAGAGCAACGTGCTCCTACAGTAAATCAGGCCTGACGGAGTGACCTTTGATAGCCCCAGACAGAAAAGGTTACATGAACGGTGGAGAAAATGGGACTATCTGTCACTTACCAGCTAGCTATAAATGACGTTGTGTGTGTGTCTTTTTGAGGTCAAAGGAACAAAGAAAACTATGTGTATCTTTCTTTCATCCAGTAACAAGTTTTAACAGTAAATTGCTCTCCGTAAAAATCACTATATACACACTTTCTCCTTCATACTTACTGGAGGATACTGATAATGTTTTCTGTGGTGCTGCATATCAGCAAAGGTAGATCTGTTATATAGACTGTAATGCATAGGTCATATATAAAAACATTTTTTACCAGCAGGAAAATGTGAAATATAGTATATATAAGTATATATATATATATATATATGCTAGTTGAAATGGCAAGAAATGCATCACTTTCAAATAAATAAATATCCACTTTGCTTCTGTGTTTCTCTGAACAATACAACACAACAGTGGTACAACCTTTACCCAATTCATCATAGCCTTTTTTTTTTGCATTTGCGGTTTTAAACATGCAGTGTCATGTAGGTCTTCAGCTGGGAGTAGTACTCTGGTTCTCAGAAAGTGAATAATACTACATATTTGCAACAGCGGCATCAGTGGACTGTTGAAATAAAAGCAGACCACCTACACAAAGTCTGCTCTGTTTACAGAATAGACAATGAAAAATGCATCTCAGAGTTGGTGACCCTACGGAAAGTGATCTCCGACCACAGCCTGGAATTTAAAAAAAAAAGCTGATTACCAGCAGCACAAAATTAAGGAGTAATTGTCAGGTGGTTCAAATCCTGGTTACACATAATTATATTCACAGTCATCAGCACCTCTAAGGCAGTTTAATAAGTAAATGCTTTGTTGAACGGCATGATGGCCGTGCTCAACAGCTCACCTATTATTGCTGGCAACGCTAATTTACATCCCAAGCTACGCCAGTTGTCCATGCCCTTGATACTCCCTTAAGTCCCCTATGCCCCCGTAGAGCCAAATGTGCTAAATTAAGCTTACTGTATTTTACAAACCTCAGCGACCCATGCTATCTAATAAACTACTAATGGAGGGAAACACAGGCATCTCATTAGGAGGTTGCCAAAAGACTCACACACACACACACACACACACACACAAACACACACAACTTAAACAACTTTCCTCTGGCTCAAAGCCGGACATTAATGATGTTCCAGCTGGTTTTAACAACTATTTATTTATTGAGGGAGTAAGTTTGCAGTGTAGGGAACCTGATGAAGGTGTTTGGGGAATTCTCATGTATTAATCAACCTGCAGTGTTTTGTCTTTTTTCTGAAGAGGAGAGAAGTAAGTGCAGGGCTTTTACATTACTCACTCATGTACACACACACACACACACACACACATTTCTTGAGTAAACAGATAAAAAGGGGACTATTTAAATGGTGACTTGGTGACAATGAGCTGTGATTGACAGCAGAAGGAGGGGGTTGATGGGTTGATTCTGTCAGCGACTGATAACAGCTGTCTGCTTCACTCACAGGAGAGACAGAGAGAGAGAGAAAGAGAGACGCACACACACCCAGACAGATGCACAGTAATGCACCCTTGCATATATTTCCAATTAAAGTTGGCGCTTGCGTCATTCATAAGTTACGTAATGCATATGGAAAAAGGCAGATTACAGAGTCCATCGTGTGAATTTCCATCAGCACAAACAATCCATCGTAGCCTGACACTGCTCTGTACCCCAGATGATAAACAGAGATGCAAAGTCTCACACACACACACACACACACACACACACACACACACACACACACACAGACTTATTAAACATTCATCGGAGTGAGTTTGGGGTAATGAACGGGAGTCAACAATGAATTATGGATCATATTCTAATGGTTGACTTACCCCTCTCATTACTGGCATGCTAATGTGATTGGGAAACAAATGATTATCAGCTTTATTAGAAAGGGGGAAAGAGCAGGGGCCCCTGATCCCAAGACACCCCCTGACTGTTTCTCCTGGAGGAACGAATGGGGTGGAGGAAAGAGGAAAATTGAGATACATGTACAGAAAGAGAGATCATTTTAAGACTTTGGACACCATCCAAGGTCATAAAATTATTATTTAATTTATTATTTGTATTATTAACATTATTCTCTAGCTAGAGATCTGGCTCATGACATAAAGTACAACATCTCATCAATTACAGTACACAGGCCATTACTAATTAACACGTTTAACTGTTTTGTATTATGCAGTGTTGGAAGATATTTCTCCCCATAAATATGTTGAAAATGCTAAGTATCACATAATGAATTCCTCCCTGCAACAAAATATACATTTAATAACAGTAGTTCTGCACCAATCGTGCACAGACCTACAGCTCCCAACTGATGTAATACATTGGAGTGCATGCGTACACACCCTCAGGCATTTATCACAGCACTGGTCAAGGTGGAGACATCTCCCGCAATCCATCTCTCAGCTTATTGGCACCAAAAGACTTGCTTTTATGCTTTGCCCAGAGATTTATGAGCTACTAAAGGCGTGTGTGTGTACGTGTATGAATGCATACATTAGCAGCATATGCACACCTCACAGTCTGAAAGGGATCAGGTTGATGTGCTTATTGACACCTCACCTCCCTCTCACTTCTTCCCCTCCCCATGTCCCTTCTCCCCTCCCACCACCCATCTATCCCTCAATCAATCACCTTCCTTTAAAAGCCTGTTAGGAAACCCAATACCTTTCATTAGCGCAAAAAGATTAGCTTTTTAGCAGGAGAGGGTGTGTGTGTGTGTGTGAGTGAGAGACTGAGCAGAAAAACAGTGGGTGGCAGGGATAAATAAAGATAATCAAAGATGCCTGTGCCAGACAGCCACTTAGCTTGACCTACAGTGAGCTGAGCACGTTCAAACACCAGCACACAGTTACACACATGGTTACAAGACATTACACACCTCACAACACTGATATTGAAGGGTTTGGAACAGTTTGAAGAGTTTCACTCTCAAATAAGATATCCACCATTACTGGAGAACTGACATTAACTCCTGCAAAATGATAGCTGGCATGAAAGTAAAGCCGATCATGGATTATAATTAAAGTCTGAGTCATCTTAATCCATTTGCTTGCAAAATACTCATCGTTTTGATGATACAATCACTCGGTTGGTTGAAATGTTAACTGATGAATTTTAGATAGCATTAAATTTGGATGAAATAGCATGAAAGACATCATAAAGTCATTGATTGAGAAGGAAATAATATTGTACTTTACACACACAGCAATAGTTTTGGGTGAATTACATACACTATGGGAAAAGATATATTCAATATTCCAACATAAACATGAGCTCTTATGTCTGAAGTTCGTTATTGACCCTCAGTTAGTCTGAATGTCAGTAAACACTAAGGAGCAGCTTAGCCATGTTACTTCAATAAAGGCAGCAGGATATGCTGCGCCAATTCTCACGTGTTCGATTCAGATCTATGTTTATTGTATTGTCTGTGCCTGATTGTTTGACCCAGAGGAAGACCAGTGTGTGGTTGATAAGCATTGGTCTTGTGTTTTAATCATATAGCCCAACAATAAAGGCTTTTTAATAACTGCAGTAACTGATTGATTGGCCACTTGGGAGAAGCACAGCAAGCTTACTTTTGGTACTTGAAGTATATTTTGATGCTAATGCATATATACTTTAAAACTAAGATTTTGAAAGCAGGACTTTTACTTGTATTCTTACACAGTGGTATTGCTACTTTTACTTAAGTAAAAGATCTGAGTACTTCTTCCACCACTGTAATCTCGGTGGGTTTGGCACTACAAGCAACACCTTTCACATTTACACCTAGTCCTCTGACCTCATAGACCCACTGTTAATATAAAAATATTGATTCGTTTTTGTCTTTCTGCACAGTATTCAGCCTTGTGCATCAGGCGCACCTGCTGTTTGTTTAATTGCTGCTGGATGTAAGTAGTGTTTCCTTTATTGTTTTTTTTATTGAACATTACACATGTATGTGATTTGGTTTTATACAGCAAAAGCAAACTAACTACCTTTCCTGCCTTTGAATATCAACATAACACTTCATATGGCACTTGCTTAAGCATCTCTGTTATAAGATGCACTTAATATGTTATATGAGAGAGAGAGAGAGAGAGAGAGAGAGAGAGAGAGAGAGAGAGAGAGAGAGAGAGAGAGAGAGAGATTCTGATTCAGTATGCATTGTTTTAAGGGCCCACTGTGTTTTTATTCATTCATAACAAAGTATGACATAGAAGCACACACACACACACACACACACACATATATATATATATATAGACACACATTTATTAGGCACATTTTGAGTAATCTTAAAGGACTTGCCAACAGTAAAAACAATACCAATGCATTTCCCCTGGGATAAGACGACAGTCCTATTAATCCATCAGACAAACACACCTTACAGCACGCACACACGCACACACACACAAGCAGAGAACATATAGTTAACCCACTATTTCCCTGGAGAGAGGGTCTTTAACAGTAACAAAGCAGTGTCCAATCACTTACATGCTTTTCCCTGGTGTCTCCTCTTTCCATCCAAAACAATCTGGAGAACAGGATTAAGCACACACACACAAAAGCATACATGTACACACTCACTCACATACACACACATGCCTTCACCTAATACCCATCAGCTTTTGGGACAGAGGAAAATCTATATTTCATCTGAGAAGCTGAGGTGTTTGTGCACACGCTGAGTTTGTTTGTCATTAGGCCTAACCCCTGTGGCTCACCTAATCAGGTTGCTGTGTATGTGTGTGTGTTTAATACTGTCTGTGAGGGTTTGAGAAAAGGGAGAATATGACTGTGTGTGCGCTTATGGTTGAAAAGTGTAGAGGAGTCAGAGGCGTGGGAGACAGAATCGTGCAAACACACACTTGAGGCTGAATTAAAGTTATCGATCAGCCATGGCATGCTCTCGCACAGAGATCAAAGCTTAACCCTGATAAATGACATTTGTTTGTTTGTTTGTTAGTGCATGCATCCTCTCGATTTCCATCTTTCTAGACAGCTGCATTAATATTTTTAGACTACACGTGTCATAACCAGGCTCCATCTTCACCACTAAGCTTTGATGTAACAAGACTAAGAGTTTACAGCCATGCTAGGGGCTATAGGGGGTGCTTTGGGCTAAATGCTAACGTCAGCATGCTAATATGCTCACAATGACAATGTTAAAACGCTGATGTTTAGCAGTAACAATGTTTACCAGGTTCACCATCTTAGTTTAGCATGTTAGCATGCCAACATTTAATAAGGCGCACTAAACACAAAGTACAGCTGATGTTTATGGGAGTGTATTTGACAAATGAAAGATTTGATCCAATGATGGCCCTCCAAAAGCCAGGGGATCATCAAAGCTATTTCAATTCATCCTTAAGGGGCATAAATGTCTTTACCAAAGCCCAAACCATAAATGTGAACCTCATGTTGGAGTTTGAGGAAAGGTCAGGGGATTACCAAACTCATACAGATTCATCCTCTGGGGACCTTGAAAGACTGTGCAAAAATATTGTGCCAGTTCATCCAATAGTTGTAGAGATATTTTACTACCTAAGTGCAAGGTTTGACCTGCTAGTGACACTTAAGGGGTCCCCAAAGTCTTTAGGACTCATCATCTGGGGACCATGAATGTCTGGACCAAACCATCAAAGTGGTGGATCGACCAAATGGCCAACACACCCAATTGCGATCTGTCGTGTTATGCTGCTAGCCACAATGTCTAAAAAGTTTGATTAGCAGTGTTGGTCTAGTGAGCAGAAAGAGCATCCCTCACCCCGAGGGAGACAAGCAGCCACCCTGCTGTGGTGTCCTTGAGCAAGACATTGAATCCCTACCAAAGACTTTCCTCTGTGGCTGAGAAAATTCCCTCTTTGATAGTCAAGCATCACAAAAAAAAACTTCACAACATCCTAGCGGTCCCTGCAGCAGACTCTAGACACCACATGATAACTGTGTGGAGGGCAACTTGAAGCCCTGCTCTCCTGAGCAGCCAACCCTGCCTGTGGCCTCAACTCTGCACTCACCTAACAATTACTCAGAGTTTCCCAAAGCATTTAAGTGCAAAGCTGTCTACTTTCCATACAATAACACTAGAAGAACAAGTGTCCTTTGGCTAATAAGGACATCGGACAGCACCACAGTTAACCTATATGCAACATTAAACTAATTGCTGGCCACTGCAATAATTGCGAATGAATGGCACCAAAATGACAGACAATCAGACTCTGTGCCCTACAATCTTATTCACCAGAGTGAAACCTCAGTCTATCATTTCCCCTCTGTCTACCTTCATTAGCACGTCTTCACATGTAATGGCCAAGCACTGTGGCAGCCAATCAGACAAAGTAGTGTAGTCATTTGAAGGGGGGGGGGGTGGTGGTACAGTTAGTGTGTCAGTATGTCTAACTCCCTACTTTGTTCTCAGACATATTCTAATGGAACCATGGAAACGTTCGGCTCCTTTCACCTCATTTGGCTAAACCATGGAGCGTGAAAAAGATATAGGGTACACTATGGCACTACCCTTTATCTAATCACATCATGGAGGGGGCTTTTAAAGGAAGGTAAATGTCTTTGAGGTGAGACAGCTCTACTAAGCTTTACTTTAAAACTTAAAGAAACAAAGTGAGATCAGGAAATTTTCCTTCTCCATCTCTCAATGCTCTTAACATGTTATCCACCACTGAAGATGACCTGAGATATGTGTAATTTGTATTTGTTCAGAGGTTACCCATGTGTATTTCACTCCTCCTTTATTGGTTTATGGTCTTAATATCTCTGAGGTGAGCGGATGATGATAAATCAATAGAAACAATACTTTCTCTCCATGTCAAAGACCAAGGGAACACTCAGTGTGTGTGTGTGTGTGTGTGTGTGTGTGTGTGTGTGTGTGTGTGTGTGTGTGTGTGTGTGTGTGTCTGAGCCTGTATCTGCTAACACATTTCTACTGGTTTGTGTGTGCTAGTATCTGTGTGAAGACCTATAGCAATATGTTTACTATATGCCCACAGAGGAGTTATGCCTAATCCAATTCAGCCATTGACAAGGAGCACACATAACACACGTCTCCCCAGAGCTTATATGGGTATTCATAAGCAACAAGAGGATGAGGCATAGAAGAAATTTTGAATTTGACCATTTAGGGGACATTCTCTGGAGCCTGGTAGAGAAACAGCACCATCTACAGGATTTGAGGGTGACTGGAAACCAACCTGGAAAACCTCCCCCCTCATACAGGGAAGGTTTAACTTTAAATTCCAGTGCTTCTCTTTGTCTCAGCAAAGCTTAATGAGCCTCCTGAGAGCACGCCCAGGTGAACTTGCTGTATGAGGAAACTACCTGTGTCTACCACAGCACAGAACAATGCTGTCCTTTTTTTTTTTTTTTTTTAATACAAAAAATACTGTAACTGCAGATTCTGGAGGGGACACTGCAGTACTTTGCCAGTAAAATAAGGGTGTTCTCTTACACTGAGTGTTGACTTAGTGAACAACATCCTGGAAGTGGTCAGCATGGACTCAGCATTTCTGAATACAAGTTGCTGGGGTCCCCTCTACTCAAAAGCACAAACACACACACACACTTGATATTATCCTCAGAGGAGAGCAAGCTCAGGACATAAACACACAAACACACACATCCTGGGAAATTGGCCATGCTCTCTAACCCCTTCCTGCGTACACCGACCTGCCTCTCAAATATCACTGAGTCCAGACAGAGAAAGAGAAAGACCTTTGCAGAACAAAGGAGAGGTCTGATAAGGAAGAGCTTGCTGGTGACTCTCTGCCTTTTCTCCTAACTACAAAGAGAACGCCTGCCCCTGGTGGCTCGTCCGAATTGTCCCCCTCTCTTGACTCATTTCTGGTTGTAGAAAAAACACCAAAGACGTAGAAATGGGGAAAAAATGGAAGGACAGGAGAGGGGGCTGATTTTGAAGTGGGTCAGATAGGAGTGATGAACAGGAGAGGAGGACAGTTGCAAAGTGGAGTGGGGATGAAGAGACAGAAAGAGGAATAGTAACAGGGGGTTTAAAATGAGAAACTGAGAGAGATTAAGCAGAGTCACCTTGACAGGAAAGGTCACACTTCATCCAAACTGACTAGCTGATCACAATTCAACATTTTCACTCACCACAATAGCAAACTGCAAAATTGTACAATACGTTAGCATCAGATAAAACATTAAGATGGGTTTTAGAGTGCTTTTGCGTGTGTGTGTGTGTGTGTGTGTGTGTGTGTGCATGTGTGTGTCCAAAAGAGCTGGCAGCCATGCAGAGGTATGAGACAGATGTGTGTGTCGGTCATTACTGTAATCGCTCCATTTACTTCATCTACCCTGGGAGGAACGGCTGGTCATCGCCATCTGGACACGCGCACACAAGCACATACATGGCAATCACCAGCCATGGGAAGGTTTCATGGGTAGTCAGCCAGCAACAGGAGGGAAGCTCTGAAATGATCATTACGTGTGTGTGTGTGTGTGTGTGTGTGTGTGTGTGTGTGTGTGTGTGACAGTGTGTATGCATTTGCCATCTTTGTCACTGTCTCCATTTCTCTTTCCCAGGCGACATTTTTCTCTCTGCCTCTCCCCTCCTCCTCCCTCTCGTCTCTATCCTCCTTTTTCATCCATTTCTCTGTCTCCCTTGAGTCCAACTGCTTCAGAAATACATAAATCTGTCATTTTCCCCGGAGATTACAAGACAAAATGAAAAAGGCCATGGCGAGTAGTACCAAAGTGCGGACTTGTTCGAGACACCCAGTGCCTGAAGAGATGACGGTCGTGGTGGTGGTGTGTGGTGTGTGTGTGTGTGTGTGTGTGTGTGTGTGTATGTGTGTGTACGTGCAGTTGAAAGATACAGAGACCTCAAGCTCATCTACATGTAATTTCCTCCCCTGACTGAGGACAGGGAAAGGGTGATGAGGAGAGCAGGAGAGGAGTGGTTGAGGGGAGAGACAGAGAGTGAGCCAGGCTGAAGCTCTGGACTCAACACGTAGTCATGGCAACGGCAAATGAAGAGAGAGAGAGCAAGGAGGAGAGGTAGAGAAACAGAGCAGGAGAAAAGAAACGAGGGAGGCGCTTCAGGTTAAAACTACATTGCTAAGAGATTAAAAAAAAAGAGAGAGTTTAGCTGGTGCTTTGCTATGCTATATTGGAGCAGAATATTACGTCCACTGACAGGTGATATTTCAGTTACAGTCAAGAGCTGGGAGTTTAAATATTGCCTGAGGATACGTTCTTCCATTTGCCCTCTTGCTCCTCCTGTTTACATTTCTCAGCAATGACTAGTTCAGAACTACTCTTGAATAAGGATCACCAATGGCCAAGTGCATATCTCTATTCTGCTGTTGCTCTTCTGCTCCTTCATCACTCTATTCTCTGTCTCATTCGTATTCTGTAAGCTCACTGCCCCTCCTCATTCTCCACCCCGGCATACACCCACTCTTTCTCCCCTTTGTCTCTCCATTGGCTCCTTCTCCTGCTCCTCTTGTCCCCCCGTTGTCCGAAGATCTCTTTTTCTGGCCCCCGTCCCTCCGTCCCTGCAGAGCAGAGCTGACATTGGGCATGAGGTCAGAGAGATGGGCAGTCATGCTCCTGCTGTCAGCGAGCTCAAATGGGCTTAGATACAATGTGTGTGGAGACACCCAAGGGACCCCCTCACTAGCCTTGGGCTCTGGACAGGCATACACAAACACACACAAGCCCCACACATTCAATCACACACTTACGTGGCCATATAATAGCAGAAACACATACACACATACGTACATTAATACCAACAAAAACTGCACCCTTAGATACCATACAAAAGGACATTCATTCAAGCTGCATGACACACACACAATGAAAGTGTGTAAAGAACATCCATGTAAGCACACACAAGACATACACAAACACACACATGCATTCACTTATGCAAACAGAGTGAAGCGTGGAATTACAGATTTCAGAAAGGACAAATTCCCTTGCAGAACTGCCATGGATTATTGGCTGGTATGGCCAGTGTTGGGAACAATGAAACTATCCACTGCTGATGAATGCTGAACACTTATGTTAAAAATAAAGACACAAACCTCCAAAGGTCCTATACATGCATCAAGCATATGTGAAAAATCACTTCCATCAATTGTATCTAATGTTTAAAAGCGAATTAAGCCAAAGGGGAGTGATTATAGAAAATTAAATGGCTATATGAACAAGGAAAACTTTTATAATCTAATGGTTAAACTGCATTTATACACTATGTAGGAATACTAGAGATGAGGATGTTTTACAGCTGTTAAATCATTAGGTTGTGACAAGCCACCTATCTATTTGTAGGCATTGCATAACCCTACATATGGATGAAATGTATGACCAAAAGGTTAGAAATACACTCAAATGTCAGCTCTGCCTTCTTCAGTCAGCTAATTTTAAATTGGGATATGATTATACATCCCTGTATTAAGGTTAAACTCAGAAAGTGAAGGATCTTTAAAAGGGTAATAGTTTCTGTGGTATTTTAAGTAACACAGTTAGAGAAATGTCCCATTTTTCCATGTTTTTATATAAATGGCATAACGTGTGTAATAGGATGTCATGGCGAGGGTCACTTTGGATTACAGCTGAAGGATGTCGTCAGAAACACTGTGCCACACTGCCCCTATGTGGTGATGATACACATTGCATAGGTTAATAGAAGAGGGTACACAAAAGACCTCTTCCACACTATTTGAATTAATTTGACAGAGGAATATTTCTCTCTTTTCAGTAGCAGTTGCCACATGTTCTTCCGCATATCAAAATAAGAAAACAATGCAGAAATCCAATTGTTCTGCCCTCTGACACACACACACAGACATATAATTGGTAAATCCTCAAATACTTACTATTTGTTACCCAATAAAAAAAGTTATACTGTTTTATTACTGAGATCCTTACAAGTGCATCATAGGTGTAATATCATTACCTGTCCTGGAGGTGTCCCTGTAGTTAGGTCTCCTCTGAAGGCTCAGGTTACAGGATTGGGTTGCAGGCCATACAAGCTACACAAGCAGCCTCCACCATGCAGGATAGTGAAGCCAGTCCATGCTGCTTTGTCACAGTGACAAGTTAACCTATCCATCAAGGTGTGTATCACTCCTCCAGCTGAAAGCCCACGGGGCTGGAGAAGAGAGAAGAAACATAAAGCTGGGACAGTAGAAAGAGTGCATCATTGTTATGATTGGGGAAACATCCATTTATAGCTTCTGATCTCTTACAGAAGGACTGGGGTGAGTTTGCACCTTTTATCTCACTCTGCGTGATTCTCTTTTCTGGTTTCACATCCCCTGCACACTGAAGTAGTAGTCTTTACTTATTTCTTCTTACCGCCAGCGGAGACTTCATGGCTGAGGCCACTGGCACGAGCAGTAACAGTGGAGGGGCTGGAGGAGTGCGTGTCCCCCAGGAGCCCTCTCTCAAAGCTGGGGTGGTGTTGTCAGATGAGAGGGTGGACTTCCTTCGAGAGCAAGCCTTCTGCGTGCTGCGAGTGAAGACTGATAAGTGGAACCGCTTCATTGGAGCAGAGGAGAACCAGAAGATTATACTGGATTTCCTGGACCACATCTGGACCAACAGGCTGCTGCTCTTCACTGGACCTGGAGGAACATTGCATGCAGGGGATGCTCAGGTAAGAAATACACACAGGCCAAAAGCAAATACACACAGGCATAAACTTATCATCAGTTCATAAAAAGTACCTACTTTCATAAATGCGTGTAATTTTCCTTTTCATCTCCCAACTTGGCTAAAGTAAATTTGTGGCCAATTCAATTATGGTTATAGCCTTGAGTAAATACTTAATGGTGTAGTTCATCTCCTGTTTTCTGTATGCATTGTGTGTTAGAAATTCTGTATAGTAATATCCCTGAGGTAAAAATACTGTGAAACAATGACATGTGCAGAGTGGCTGATGATGATGCACATTACACTATCTGTTTGCCTGGGTGGCTTGAAGACACAATTAATTTACATCCTGACAAAACACTGTCATGCACATACAATGACATAGTGAAAAGCAAATTTAGCTCTTGAACAAGAGAATAAGCTCACATGCAGGAATATAAACCATTAACAAAATCTCCTGGGCTTGCTACCTACACTCCATCTAACATACACATTTTTGAAATAAGTCACTACTTATTTCTAGTGCTTTCAATGCTGTTGAAAGCATTCCTACTGTTTTTGCAACTGTGAAGACGTCCCCACCATGGAAGACCAAGCTGCTGTGTGTGCTAAAGAGGGGCGTAAAGAGAATCACCTGCCAAGGATTCAGACACCAACTCCGGCTGGGGGAAGTGCCTGGATACCCCATGGAGCATCTACCTGTTGTCATCTCAGAGGTGGGATAGTAGTGTGTGTCATACAGGTGGCATATGTTCTATAAGTGAAGATGTGGGTTTTCCAACTCAGACTTTGCTGGCAGGACAAAGGATTGTAATACAGTACATGTCCACTTAAAAAAGCTTGTGTACTGCATAGGTACTAGTGTGTGTGCTGTCCAACGGTCTGAACCATGAGGACTGGCCGCGGGTGGTGTCTGATGACATCCACAGGCACCTGGAGAAGCTGAGGAGCAGGGTGGTGACCCTGCGAGGCCGCGCTGAGGGACGAACACTGCTGCCTCTACCGCTGAGTGTGGAGAGGGCACAGCCTCAGGACATTGTACTCAGGTCAGTGTGTTTACATTGCCCATATAACCTAGCTAAATTTGTAGTTTTCGTGGCATATTTCTTACGCTATAATGGAGTGCATCCATGTTATCAAGGAGAGCTAAAATATTTGAACGGCCGTTAATATACCACAATAAAAGACCCTATGCTCGTCTTTATTCCTAGTTAAAACGTTTTGGGAAAAACCCCACAGGCTGTTTGATGACACTCACCACATTTCAAGATTCGTTGAATGCTCTTCTACTCAGCTGGAAAGAAAAATATTCCGTGGGCATCATTGTAAACCATGTTTAACCTCTGTAAAGACTTTCAACTGTTCTGTTCAACTAGTAGCCGGAAGTGACATGCTGTCTGCTTGTATTGTGTGACAGTGCACGGCAACAAAATAAAATAAATCTTAATAAAGAATATAAATACAAATATCACAAAATGAAACGTTTTACTATCAGTTTCACTTATCTACATTATTCATATTGTATGTATTCATATTTAATTCGATTTCAGGAGCTGTACAAAACAAGATACAAGGATCCAGACAGAAAAAATAAAAGCAAGGTCAAGTGCCATTTCCGGCGCCATTTTTGTTTACTTTAATTAACGGAATGAAACTTGGGAATTTAGCTAGTTAGACCTCCATACTGTGCAGCAGTAAGGAGTGGAGATATCTTCAAAACAGCGGTGAATGTTGTCAGTTGTCCTGTGGGGGTTGGCAAAGTTTGACTAATATAAGAAGATGCGCTAGTTTCAGTTCTGTGAATGTCTCAGATGTATAATTAGCTGTCACATGTCTAATGTAACTTTTATAAAGGTAACATGTACATTGTGGAGGGGCACAAACTGGGCTATTGCCACTGGCTATTGCATAATTTAGAGAATAAGATGTAACGTAGTATATATGCTTAAGTCTACTATGTTTCAGGTCAGAAATGGGTAAGTTGATAATTCACAAACAAGGCACAAAGGTATTGTTACATTAGATGTTGGTCATATCAAACTAATAAATAGATTTAAGCCGACTGTGATGACATCTACAACTTGCTAGAATGGTATTTTAGTCCTATTTGTAGTTTGTCTGCTGTACTTTCATCATCCCATAGTGCCACTTTCTACCCATACTGATTGCACCCTCTCTGTCTCCCTCAGCCCCACTGGTTGGCCACTAGACCGTGGCTTGTTATACTCTATAGAAACTCTGATAGTTCAGTGGTCTGGACAGATATGGAACATCCTGAAGAAAGACTCTGGTATGGTGCTGCTCCGAGGAGACCACCCAGGCCCCAACATGGAGCTCCAATTTTGGACCACTCAGAGGGAAAACCTGCTGGGCATCCAGTCACAAGTATGACATTAGTTGTTTGGAAGTTGGCAGGGATGCAGTCACTTCAGAATGTAAACTGAAACTGCAGTTCCCAAAGTACCAGTAAAAGAGGTGCTTTTAATTCATAGACTTGATATCAGACTCCTGTTTTCCTTCTCAACTAGCATTGAGGTCATAGTTATTGGTGATCTTGTGCTATTATACTGAGAGCTTTATCTATTCTGCCCCCCTCAAGTATGTAAATAGAAACACCTCTCAGTAAAATGTAGTCCAGTACAACACTACCTTTGATGACTATGACATAAATAATAAACAAATGATTAGTTTACACATTTCTGACAATGTCAATAAAAACTGAACGTTATACATTTTGTGTGGTACACTGAGTGTACATTCTACGATCATGTCCTTCCTTTCAGATCCAGAGCCCCAAAGTGGAGCACATCATAGAGATCCTGAGAAGAGTCAAGAGCAGTTACTACTCCTCGTTCAAGGACATCTGCCTCAAAGTCAATGAAGGTAGATGAGCATTACTCATCATTTATCAGCAGTAATTAATTCATTTTCTCATTCTATCTAAGAACACAACTATTAAACCACTGTATGATTTTAATCCTGTTAAATGAACCCCCTATTCGGATCATGTTATCCATTAGTACTTCTGTATGTGATTATCATAGCGGTGCTGGAAGCAGAGGACATAGATCTGTATCTACGCCCTCTGAGGAGACTGATCAGCAGCTTAGAAGAGAGAAGTTTCCCACAGGTAGACGCTCTACTGCCTCCTCTATTCCACACACTCTGTCTCATCTGGAGCCGTTCCCAATACTACTGCACTCCGCAACGCATGGTGGTCCTCCTGCAGGAGTTCTGTAACCTGATCATTGAAAAGGTACAGTGATGCATCTCTGTGTATATGTGAGAGAGGGATACAGAATAAGAGAAATTAAGTAACTTAAACAACGTCTTAATGGTCTGTATCCAGGCCTTTGCCTACCTTATTCCTGAAGAACTGTTTAAGATGGAGCTCGAGGAGGGGGTGGAGAGAGTCCAGATTACCATCTCAGTTCTGCACACCTTCAAGCAGTTGTTTCATACTCACCGCCAGCGGATCCCCAAGTACTACAGACACACCCAGACCATCAAGCTGTGGGATTTTCCAGCTACACTTGTGTTCCAGCGTTCAGACCACATCATGGAAAGGCTGATAATGATTGAGGTGCAGGGGTTGACAAGTATAGCTCTGTGTGTGTTGGTTTGTTGGAAGATTAGAAATGTGCACATCGAAAAGATGCCAGACCATATTGCCTCAAGAAGATTTTTTTCATATTTACGTCAAGTAAACTGCTGTGTATTCATTTTTAATGTATATTATTTATTGTTTATCAAATCTGTCACCCCACATAGAGTGTTTAAATTATGGTAACCAATCAGTGGCTTTTCTCCGGTCATCTATAGGAACTTTTTGCAACGGCGCTGGACTTTCTGAAACTGGAGAAGGTTGAACTGGGTGGATCCAGAGGGAAAGTCCTCAGTGAGAT
Source organism: Enoplosus armatus (assembly GCF_043641665.1). NCBI lineage: Eukaryota > Metazoa > Chordata > Actinopteri > Centrarchiformes > Enoplosidae > Enoplosus > Enoplosus armatus. Next base: position 15,350,140 of record NC_092193.1, read on the forward strand.
GGTCTTCAGCATGAGCGAGGAGTTTCATGACCGCTGGCGGGTCCTCAGAGAAGGCAAATACGATCCTCTGGACTATACTAATAATGTGAGGCCCACTCAGATTGTTGCATTTGTCTTTGATATCACACTGCTGTGTAATTAATAAGCCCCAAACGGCTGTGATTCACAGCAATTTATAAGTGGCATTGACAGGCACAGCCGAATAATAAAAAATAACAATTAGATGTTATTTTTGTGCCCAGCGGTACAATAATTGAAAAGTAGCAAAGCAAAGTAGTTGCTAAGCAACACACAAGAATCATTGACAGCAGTCATTATTAGTCAGTGCATCAATATTTAATTTACAAGATATTTTACAGCTATTTTACAACAGCTTCCAGTGTGACTCAGCCAGTCAAAACTGGAACTCAATCAGAAATTGATCTGTGTTATAATATATCTTTCACAAATGTGTGTTATTCCAGCCAATACTGGTCAACTCAGCTAAGGAGAACTTGGAAGTACTGCAATGAAAATGTAATGGAATAAAAAATGCCTAATAATATAAGTGGACTCAAAGCTCTTTAATCAGGAAAGGGACTGAAAAATATCTATAATTTCCCAGCTGATGCCGTCTTGTTTCCAGGATTTTGTGCGCCACTACAGGCGTTTCATGGAGCAGAACAAAGATTTTGACCAGAGGCTTGGAACTGTCCTCAATCTGGCCTTCCACCACTCCAAAAACCTGAAGTCAACCTTTAAGGTATGTCTGTTGCACCTTGACCCTTTAAACAACCCCATTATTTTATTTTAGTGATATACTTCCAGGTCATTCAGGGACAAGGTGTTAATCAGTTGCACCTTTTCAGTAGGGAGCTTGTTGATGGCTTAGATTAAAAGCCAGAGAATCTCCAAAGTAAATCAGAACTATATTTTTGGACATCATGTGACCTGTCTAAAAGGTCCATTGTCCTAAAACTGTGTTGTTTTTGTGTCCCATCTAGCTGTTGAAGATTTTCAGCACCCTGCTTGAGAGGCCCAGGATTCACCAGCTGTTCTCTCCCAACTACAACCTGTTGTTGACCATGTTCAGCCAGGAAATAGACTTCTGTCAGCGTATACTTGATCAACACAGAGAAGCGGTAAGAGAAATTTTATATTCTCACTGACTTTGAAATTTGAATATTGACACAGCTACTTCCGGATGTACAAAAATACAGCCATATGATCAGACTACAGCCAGTTGCCACACTACACAAAGTCTCTAAGAGTTTAATATGACACCTAAGATATCATAATTCACACAATTAGCTAAATGTGTGCTACGAACATCTTCGGAAAAAGTATTAAAGTAATGAATAGGACTATAATCAACAGCCAAATGAATTCAGCCTTTGTGTTTCAGCTGCGGTCAGGCTGTACTGTCCTGGGGAAGAATATGCCGTCAGTGGCCGGCAACCTCAAATGGTCACAGGAGCTTCGGAATCGCATTCTCACCAACAGGAGCAACCTCTGCCAGCTGGCTCACATGTATGGACCAACTGTACTCATCACACGCAGACACAATTATCTCATGTAACAACGGTCATCCAGCAGATCTGCTGTTGAGTTTACTGTAATATGCATTGATAAAAAAACAATAAAGACTTTAATGCGATGCAGTGTAAATGAATGATTTAGATAACTGTAAGAATATCTGTGTTCTAATAAAACAGACAGAAGATTTTTTTTGTCTGAAATGCGACCTCTACTGGAAATGTAATATCTGTTTTCGTTAAAAATGAATTGAATTCATCAGTATTTCAAAAGCAATTGTTTAGCAAAACAATTTGCAATTAAAGGTTTTACAGTGAGAGTGTCCTAAAAGTAAGTTTTAATATCAGTATTAAAAGAATACTTAAAAGAGTTAGACATTTCTATTTGACTCCTTATCTTAATTTTTCTTTGTATTTTTCCCTTCCAGGCCTCTGGGGTGTTCTGAAGCAGACGATGTCCTCCAAAAGTGTGAGCGTGTTCTGGAGATTCTGGACCAGCATGATGAGGAGCTGTTCTCAGAGTGGACTGAGGGCCTGGAGGAAATCTGTCAAACCCACCTGAAGGAACCACTGCTCACACTGGACACTGACACAGGCCTGTTCCAGGTCAACTTCAGTCCTGCAGTAAGCACAAAGATCCATTCACCAAAAGACATACTGTGTTAAGTGTGCAAGGTTTCGGCTGGTGTGGAACTGGTGCAGGAGTGTTCCTTCAGTCGTACGTGCTAACACACCAGATAAAGGACATTACATACAGTGAACTATAGTGGAACGTTTATGATAGACATTCGATTGCACAAATCGTTCCATTATTAAACCAGTTTTTTAATGTATGTAAATATACATTTCTGCTGCAACATATCACTGGTTACTATAATACAATATTGTTGAAGCCTGTGCTAAATTCATGAAAGCTTTTACATTTGCTTCATTTTCTTTCTCAACATCCAGCGGCTGGTGTCTCTCAAATCACCAGAAGTTGCAACAGTGTTTTGTTTTGAATAAACAGTTGAACTATTTTGCATTAGCAGCAATAACCACAGTATGGGAATAGACAAAAAAATGACAAAATGTAATCAACATAAAATCAAAGAAATGTAATGTGCTGTGAAAAGTGCAGCAGTAATGAATATGTATAACCAGCAATGTAAAACTCAGGCACTGTAATCCAAGGATAAATCTGATGTACTGTGCACGTTTTCGAGTGTACTGTGTGTGTGTGTGTGTGTGTGTGTGTGTGTGTGTGTGTGCACTTTGTTCCACAGCAATGATTGGCTTTCTCTATCAGTCAACTATACATATGTCATTCATCAAATTCATCAAATGGTTTATTACATTTTCTCCTCTCTCTCTCTCTCTCTCTCTCTCTCCTCAGTTAACATCAGTGCTAAGGGAGGTGAAGTATCTGGGCATTTTGAAGAACCAAAACATTCCTAAAGCAGCTCTCCATCTCTACTCCAAACGGGAGAGACTCTACATGGTGGGTAACTAAACCCACAGCTATATTTGTGAGATATGTGTGTTTCTTTGACCTGTGAAAAATGATTAGAGGGTGTTAACGTTGCGGATACGTTGTATCCTGTAGTACACACAGACACTGACCTTGGTTACCCAGTGGTACAACCAGCTCCACAGTACTATCTTGGCTGTAGAGCTGGGACTGGTTAAAGATGAGATGGCTGGGACAAGACAACAGCTGGATCCGGCCCTCCAGGAGCTGACCTGGGCTCAGGACGACCTATGGGACTACATTCAGAGCACACGTGACCTGGTCAAGGTACTGAACATTTATTGTGTATTTTAAGGGATCTTCTGACTGCATTGCCAACAAACAAGGTAATTTTTTTAGGACTAATGTTGACACTATGTTGCAGCATATTCACACTATTCTGCTATTTTAAAGAAAAAAATCCCATCTCGGCTATATTTTGTGCTGAAATATAAAAAGTTAGATAAAAGTTGTGGTTTATTTTAGAGTTTGTTCAATAAAAACATCAAAAGCTGCTGTGAAATAGTTGCCTGCCAATGTAGCATGAAACTTGGCATTCTCCTCTCATGGTCCAAGCCAGCTTTCCTCAATTATAGTAAACACTCCTAAAACAAAAAGCAACATGCAGCTGTTAACCAAATGTAATTACTGGTTGTAATAGTTGCTCTCTTTTGCTGTTGCCAGAGCATTTCTAGTCGTGTCCAGAAGAGTAAAGCAAATGTGGAGGCTATCCAGGCCCTTATGGGGAATTTCAGCCATCGTGCCTTCATCACCAGAAAGAGCCGTGGTTCTACTCTCCTCATCTTCTCTGACATTGAGGAGAGTGTTTCCAAACAGCACACTCTCATCACCAGTACAGGGGAGCAAATACACAAACTGCTGCAGGTATATTCACTCACCTTACTCTTAAAGCTGGAAGTACACTACACTGTATATCTATTTTTTCCCCTTCTTAACTCCCTCTAACACATCACTTTTCCACTTTGCTCCAGGAGAACCAGTCTTTGCTCGGTGTTACAGACCTGGACAGCAGTGAGTGGCAGGCCTATACAGACTATGTGGACCGCATGATCCTGACAGGCTTCTCCAGTGCAGTACGCTGCTCCCTGCAGTACCTCATGGACAACACAGATGCAGCCCAGCGCATCACACCACTGTTTGAGGTCCAGCTGGTACTCAACAGCAATGAGATGACCTTTGACCCCTCGTTGGACTTCAGCCACAGTGGCAACTTCTATGATATTGTGGATAAGATGGTGGCCAACATCACCAACATGGCGTCATTCATTCCCAGAGTGGCAAAGCATAAACAGCTGGATAACTATCAGGTGCTGCACAGATTAGATTATAGGTTTATACACAGTGTGCATACATACACCTATACGGAAATAAAGTTTGACGTCCACACAATCTTGTCATATGCTATCTCGTTTCTTCATCTTGTAGTGCGACATAAACGAAATGGAGGATTTATCGGAGATGTGCCATGTTACCCGCTCACGGGCACGCGCAGCTATTGCTAAGGTAACTGTTCATTTTCTGTCCACACATGGAGGCTCATTTATGATGCTTACAGTTGTAAAGATTGTGTTAACTTTCAGGTCAGAGAATATCAGGGATCGTTTGCCAGCTACCGCTACCTCTGGACTGATGACAGGTCAGAAGTGAAATTTCTTCATTAGTGAAATACACAAATACAGGTTATTTTACATACTTTTGTTTTGTTTAAGCTAAAAGCTTTTTTCCTCAACTTTCATAGGTCTGAATTCATGAGGCAGTTCCTGCTATATGGTCATGTGCTAAGTACAGAGGAAGCAGAGCTGTATGCTGACTATGAACTGAAAAAGAACCCACCTACCCTGGACAACTTCAAAGAGCAGGTGTGCTTCACATTTGTAGCTCAAACAGCCTTTAATCTAAATTGACGTGACCATAATTAATTGTATTTATGGAGCTGATCAGTGCAATCATAGACTCTGGTCTTTTGTTCTTCGGTCAATGTCTGTGAGTCTCCGTATCGTCTTGCATTCCAGATAAACCTGTTTGAGTCTCTGTATGTACGAGTGAGCAAGATGGAGGACAGGAGGGTGTTTTGTGGCTGGCTACAGCTCGATATCAGACCCTTCAAGCATACACTGATGAATGTCATAAAGAGATGGAGCTGGATGTTCAAGGAGCACCTGCTCAACCATGTGAACCAGAGGTTAGACACACACATGCACCAGCGCAAACACACTCATATGTTTATCACTCTAAATGGACAAGAACTACGAAAAACATCCAGATAAAAATTACACTGGGGAACAATTTGAAAAAAAAATTCTGTTGAGTTAGATTTTTATGCTGATTAAAACTAAAATTGGCATGCTGATTCCAAAATTGCAGTCAGTTTTTTTCTAGCACGTCAAGTTTTTTCTCCACAGCTTACCCTCCAGATAAGCAAAATTCCACTGATTAGCTGTAGTAAGACTTGCCAGCTGATTACGATTGGACTCATCTACAGCTACGTGGCAACTTGTTTGTGCAGTCACAATTGAGACAGCGCGGTGAGAGGTGTGTGCAGCTCCCAATAGGTCAGTACTATCACACACATATCTGTTAAGTACAGTATTTTTCACATTTTTTAAGAAAACGGGGATCCTATAGTTCAAAAACTTGACGTGATAGAGAAAAACTAAGATCAGTTTTGGATTCCGCACCCAAAAATTAGTTAAAAACAGCTGTCAGACCTAACTCAACAAAAATTTTGTTCCCCAGTGTTATCTAAACATTTAAAATTTTAAAAAGCAAATATAAAATACAGAGCAGCAAATTATTGTGTTCAAAAACATTGTAAATTAACTGTACTGGTATAATGTTTTCTGGTTATACTAAAAGCAACTCAACTAAGGGGACGAGGGATTGTTATGATTGTACTAGAGATTATTTTTGTTTAATATCAAGATTTTTCCTGTGCCACTCCTCTTCACTCTGAAACCTTACATCATCCTCCTTCCTCTGTATCCCGCAGCGTGAGAGAATTATCCTCTTTTGTCCAGGACACGGCCCACGGCCTCTCTTACAAGGTGTCAGATGGCGACTATGCAGGCCTTGTGGACATCATGGGACACCTCATGGCCATACGAGACAGACAGGTCAGCAACGAACAGCACTTCAAACCTCTCAAGTCTACTGCTGAACTCCTTAAAACCTACGGACAGCAGCTGCCAGAGAGTGTCTACACACAGCTAGAAGTATGTACCAACGCACAAATATGCACATTTCCATGAATGCTGGCAGACATGTACATTTATTATTACATTCTTTACTATATCACCACAAAACACAGGAGCTGCCGGAGAAGTGGAAGAGTCTGAAGAAAATTGCATTCACAGTTAAACATGAAGTGGCGCCACTGCAATCAAATGAAGTTTCAGTTATACGCAGGAAATGTGTCCGGTTTGAGGTGAGGCTATGTGTGAGCAGGGTAGGATGTCAGAGTGGCAATCCCTTACAAAGAGCTCAATATCTGACATATAAACCGCCCCACTTTCTTTCCTGCATTATATATGACTGACACCACACCCCCCAGTTTGTTCAGTAATAGATCAGGAACTACACCTTCAAAGAACCCTGAATGAGCTTTTTTTCACATTTTAGGTCAAACAGCATGAGTTCAGAGAACAGTTTCGTACTGAACAAATCTTTAAGATCAATGTGGAGGAGCCATATAAACTAATTGACAAGGTGAGCTCTGGGAGACATGCTGTACTATCTATTCAAGTAATTCTTTGCAAAGTAGTACCTACCAGTGTATGATTAAATGCACTCTAACAACATAATGTCAGTCTAATCGAACAGTAGCAGTGATGGAGGCAGAAATGAAGAAGCTGCAGGACACAGCTGATCTGTTTGAAGTCAGTTTCCCAGACTACAAGCAACTGCGCCAGTGTCGCTCTGACATCATACTGGTCAAAGCAGTCTGGGACATGGTCATCTTTGTGAAGGTATGTATTAATCAGCACTATGTTTTAGCTCCATAGAGATCCATTAGCACAAGGCAGAAGGGCCTGCATACTGAGGCTCACCTTTTGACTGCAAGTTTCTACACTGCAGGTATCCAGTGCTATGAATTTCATACCGTAACTATAGATGACCTTTTAAACTGTGGGAAAAAATAGATTTTCAAAATATATCACATTTTTCCTTTCTTCTCTCCATGCCAGACCAGTATAGAGGATTGGACCAAGACTCCATGGAAGGAGATCAATGTTGAGCAGATGGACATGGAGCTCAGACGATTCGCCAAAGTATGAAAAGCTTCAGTGGACAAACATTATAATCTTTCATTTTTGCCAGGGTTGAGAAACAGAGTAAATGTCTCTCACAATGTATGACTATCTTTGTTGCACGTTACAGGAGATGAAGATGCTGGATAAGGAGGTGCGGGTGTGGAACGTCTACATGGGTCTGGAGTCGACTGTGAAGAACCTGTTGACCTCTCTGAGAGCCGTCAACGAGCTGCAAAACTCAGCTGTCAGAGAAAGACACTGGCAACAGCTTATGAACACCACCAGGGTATGAGACTGTCTGTTTTGCTACTTCACAATGTCTGACTCTATAATGTTTCATCAATTCTGCACTCAGTATGATTCTTGCCACTCTATTGAGTTTAGTTCTGTTCTTCTTTAATCTAGTCTTCATGTACTCTACCTTCATTCATCTGTCCTCCAAACTCATCTCCAGGCCTGTAATGACCAGCACAGTTCAGTGAACCCAATTATCCTGATCTGAAATCTGATCACACTCATGGTTGTCGTGTATTGCTTTCGGTCCTCAGGTCAGGTTTGTGATGGGGGAAGGCACCACCCTGGGGGACCTTTTGGAATTACAGCTTCACCGTGTTGAAGATGAGGTCAAAAACATAGTGGACAAGGCTGTGAAAGAAATGGCTATAGAGAAAGTAAGAATCATAGACCAGTAATAGTTTATTGTCCTGTATATCAATGCAGTAGTCGTAAGGGTCAAGACTATTTAAGTATTGACTAAACACAGAGGCAATTCCTTTTTGAGTCTGTCACAATACCTGCACTTAGGATGCATTTGACTATGTATCCTTTGACTACTATATTATTAAAAAGAATAATCATGAAGCAGACTCACAATGGACAAGACAGATGAAATCACACGTAATTATGTATAAATACGATGTATAACAAAATTAGTAACACCCTTTTATAAGTTTTATTTTTTTCCTGGTCTTCAACACACATTTTGTAATGAAAGCATTTCCTACATTTACTTAGGTTTTGGCAGAGATAAACCAGACATGGAGTGTTATGTCGTTGTCATATGAGACTCATACCAGCACAGGAACTCCTCTGCTCAAAGCAGATGAGAATCTGATAGAAACACTGGAGGACAACCAGGTGAGTGTGATAACTGTGCTGATTCCCCCAAGCATGTGATATCTTGTTTATTTCAGTAGTTTAATGCTGTAATTGCTAAATCCTGTTTGGTATAGAACATCATGCTCTCAGTCAGTCTGACTCCCTGACATTAAGGAGGTAACTGACCAGAACAAACATAATGAATGGATCTTAATAATTTAATTGATCTGCAAAAGCTCCTCCTTTTTATTTCTCATCAGGTGCAGCTGCAGAACATCCTGATGAGTAAGTACGTAGAGTATTTCCAGGCAGAGGTGAGTGGATGGCAGAGGAAGTTGATGGTGGCTGACCTGGTCATCTCCTCCTGGATGTCTGTCCAGAGGACCTGGGCCCACCTCAACAGCATCTTCACCAACAGCCACGACATCCGCTGTCAGCTGGCCAATGATGCAGAGCGCTTCCAGGGAATTCATTCTGACTTCCAGGTTCTCGCCTACATGCATCCATCTTACCATAGCATTATATTGTGCATCCTTTTCTTTTTTCTCAGATTTTACTTCTTCTCTCACCCAGAGCTTGATGACTGAGGTGGTGCAGAACAGTAACGTGGTAAAGGTGACCAACAGGTCTGGCTTCCTGGAGAACCTGGAGACCTTGCAGCAGAGGCTGTCTGTGTGCGAGAAGGCCCTGGCCGAGTACCTGGAGACCAAGAGACTCACATTCCCCAGATTTTACTTTGTCTCTGCCTCAGACCTGCTGGAGATTGTCTCCAAGGGAACACAGCCCAAACAGGTGACAGATTACAATTTAATTATGTTTTCCAAGAGAGAACATATAAAGAGATAGTCAGCACATTGTAGTTATCAGTCCAATATATTCTTCAAACCGTGTCTTAGTGTTGTGGAGCAGAGAATGTTAACAAAGATAAGAAGAAAGACAAAGTGGAAATTTGACTTTTTTCATTTTCTTAAATTACAGTCTGTAAACAACATCATTTTTAAAATGGAAGTGGAGCTATGATCCGTGTGTGTGTGTGTGTGTGTGTGTGTGTGTGTGTGTGTGTGTGTGTGTGTGTGTGTGTGTGTGTGTGTGTGTGTGTGTGTGTGTGCGTGTTTTTTCCAGGTGACCAGACACTTGCTGAAGCTGTTTGACAACATAGCAGATCTTCGCTTCAAGGACTCAGACAGAGATGGGAGAGGGGAGGAGGATGGGGAGGCAGTTGCTATAGGGATGTACAGCCGAGAGGGAGAGTATGTTCCATTCTCTCAGCCATGTGTCTGTGAAGGACAGGTATTTAAAAACTAATTTGATTTCTGTGTGTGCAAATACAAGTTACACTCTTACAGTTATAAGCTGTATTCATTTATCGCATTACTTTCTCTGTATTGTTTATAATATGTACAGTATATACTTGTATTTGTATACACTTGTCATGTGTTATAATTTTCATGCCTTTTCCAAATATTATATAGCATGACATTTTATTTATTTATTAACATGTTGTGTCTTTCTTCAGGCAGAGTGTTGGTTAGGTGCCTTAGAGAGCACCATGCGCTGTACAGTTAGAAAGGAGATCCAGGAGGCCGTAGCTGCCTATGAGGACAAACCACGAGACCAGTGGCTGTTTGACTACCCTGCACAGGTCTGATAACGTACTGTCTGTGGAATTACCACTTTAACTTAATATGTAACACACAAATTATCTGTTTTCTCTCCATTCAAAGGTAGGGTTGACTGGCAGTCAGGTGTGGTGGGCCACAGATGTGGGCATTGCCTTTGAGAGGGTGGAGGAGGGATTTGAGACAGCTCTCAAAGACTACAACAGAAAACAGGTGGCGCTATAAATCCAGAGTAAAATATTGTTAGAATGGTGAACCCATTTGTTGTCTTGTTCCTCAATGTTTGCTGAATTCTGTTTTTTTTAGATCACACAGCTGAACTCGCTGATCCACATGCTGCTTGGAGATTTAACTCCTGGAGACAGACAGAAAATTATGACTGTCTGCACTATTGATGTTCATGCTCGAGACGTGGTCGCCAATCTCATAAGTCAGAAGGTAACACATAGAGTACATTTGGTGAATGAGGCATTATACAAGCAATGTTACCTTCCTGTTGGTGTTACTGTGTGTGTCTCTTAGGTGACAACAGGACAGGCCTTTGCATGGCTGTCTCAGTTACGCCATCGCTGGGATGACGAAACCAGACACTGTTACATTGACATCTGTGACGCCCAGTTCCAGTTCAGCTATGAATACCTGGGGAACACTAACAGACTGGTCATCACTCCACTCACTGACAGGTACAAATGCATGTGGTATGCTACACAAATACACATGCACACAGATTGTACACATTATTAAGGATGTGTACTTTGAAGAGAGAGGTGGCATCTGACCCCTGTTTGGACAGGCTGAAGACAGACATTAGTAATGGACTCCCTTTCCTCAGCAGCTACATAAGCACTTAACACCTAAGTGCCCCAGTCGAGCCGTGTAGTGGTTGAAAGTAGGTGGCTCCCGCACAAATAGGTGTAAATGTGAGTCTAAAGAAGGAAGCAAGTGCTTTTGTCAATCTCCTGTGATCAAATAACGGGAAACAACACAAATTGAATTAAAGTCTCATATCTGACCACACTGTATGTCACACACTAATACATGCATACGCATTACACTGTTTCTTTTATACAACATTTTTAACAAATACACAGCTCCATTGAATTGCTATTCTATTACTTTGGTTACTGATGTTTTTTATGACTTCATATCTCGACCCTACCTCTGTTAGGTGTTACATAACCCTGACCCAGTCCCTCCATCTGACTATGAGTGGTGCCCCTTCAGGCCCAGCTGGCACCGGTAAGACAGAGACCACCAAAGACCTTGGACGCTCCCTGGGCATCATGGTATATGTGTTCAACTGCTCAGAGCAGATGGACTACAAGGTAGTACCGACTGTACAGATGTTCTCAGTAGTGTCCATTTATGTCATATTTACTCAATACATATTTTCACTTACATTTATTCCGCCCTTCAACCTTCTCTCTGTTTCTGTCTCCATCACATTTCTTCAGTCCATAGGTAACATTTATAAGGGTCTGGCTCAGACGGGGGTGTGGGGATGCTTTGATGAGTTCAACAGGATCTCAGTGGACGTGCTGTCTGTGGTAGCGGTACAGGTCAAAACTATACAGGATGCTGTACGCAACAAGAGGCAAAGGTAGATGTGGAAATAATGACATGCATTATAAACTATGCATACTCTGTAATTGGCTGTCAAATGGTTTTTTTTATTTGATCATGAGCACATATATCCATACAAACAGGAATAACTAAAAATATAAAGTAATCTGCAATGTGTGTATGTAGGTTCTATTTTCTTGGAGAGGAGATTGAGCTGAAGCAAACAGTGGGGATCTTCATCACTCTGAACCCAGGTTATGCTGGCAGGGCTGAGCTCCCAGAGAACCTCAAGGCTCTATTCAGGTCTGATATAAACAGAGAGACAAAGGGCAAGAGTTAACAAATGTCAAAGACGGCTAATTGATAGCTGGTTTGCTAACTGTTCAGGCCCTGTGCCATGGTGATCCCAGACTTCGAGTTGATCTGTGAGATCATGTTGGTCGCAGAAGGCTTCATAGATGCTCGTCTGCTGGCACGCAAGTTCATCAGCCTGTACACTCTTTGTAAGGAGCTGCTGTCCAAACAGGTACATAAAACTACATACTAATTAATATACAAGACACTGAATATACTGTAACTATTCCTTGTTCTGTTTCAGGATAAACACACTATTTAGAAAGCTAATATGAATGTTAAAGGAGTGAAAAATTCTGGTGTGCCAAAGCAAGCACTCTTGCAGTCATGGGAAATACTGTTCATATTTAACCATGCAACACCTACAACAACACAAGACTGAACCCACTATTGGGTTTCTGTTTTAATGGAAATGCAAATAGTGCAAGCAGGGTTACTGCATTGAAATATGGTTTGCTCATTAATCAGATTGTATCTGGCTTACAACAACTCTTTTGCACATGGTGGTTTGCACTCTCATCTTTCTTGCACTTCCACTGATCATTTTGATTGCACTATTAAAATGCCGTTTGGCTGCTTTAAACATCCTCTACTGTATTGGAAGACAAAAACTCTAATGAAAAGTGTGACATATTATAGTCCTTGCTTTCATGACTTTGATAGTTAATTCCTTTTTTCTGTTAGGATCATTATGATTGGGGTTTAAGGGCCATCAAATCAGTCCTGGTTGTGGCCGGGTCTCTGAAGAGAGAGGAACGGAGCAGACCTGAGGAACAGGTACGCATCAATCTGTTGATGCTGTCATTTGCACTAAAGTGTCTCGCATCTAGTGGATGTGGGGAAGAATGATTGTGTGCAATCATATGGCTTATAGTTTCCACAAATCTGTCATTTCTTGCCTAGGTGCTGATGCGGGCACTGAGGGACTTCAACCTGCCTAAGATAGTGACCAGTGATGTGCCGATATTCCTCGGGCTGATCAGTGACCTGTTTCCTCAGCTGGACGTGCCCAGGAAGAGAGACCCTGAGCTGGAGAATGCTGTCCGCCAGTCAGTCGGTGAACTGCGCCTGCAGCCTGAGGAGAACTTCATACTAAAGGTGCTCCATTTTAACATTATGTTGAAATGTAAGTGCTCTTCTGTGTGTTTTTGCTTGGAAAAATGCTGTCTTGTATGTACATATATAACATAATAAAACACAGTTCATCACAGTGTTTACAGTTATTTATACTTGAAAATTACTTCACAGTACTTGAATGAAGACATACACATACTAAGTCTGTGACTTATGAGAAAGAAATGTTTCTAATTTGTAATTAATAGTATTTCTTTGATCAGAAATCCAGTATGATGCAATGTTTGTGTCCGCAGGTGACCCAGCTAGAGGAGCTGCTGGCTGTCAGACACTCTGTGTTTGTAGTAGGCGGACCCGGAGCTGGAAAGAGCCAGGTTAACTTCTGTATAACTACTGTATCCACTGAACCACATACAAAATAGTGTTTTCAAAGCCACTTCTTATAAGAGGTGGCTTATAACCATTGTCATAATACCCAAACACAGATATTTTCATTTTGCTACTATACTATTAAGTTTGGGGTTTTTTCTAGATCTTTGATTTATTAAAACATAAAAGCATAAAACAAATCCCAAAACAGTCTTGAGTTGACACCGCCCTGCTGCAGAGAAGACAAAGTCGCCCACAGCTAAAGTCAAGGAAGAGTTGAATTTCACTGTTGTCATATCCATCTAGAGTGATAATGTTACAATATTTGTAATATTTATTCTTCAGATCTTGAAGACTCTCCATAGAACCTATGCACATATGAAGATGAAGCCCGTATGGAACGATATCAACCCTAAAGCTGTGACCACTGACGAGTTGTTTGGATACCTGCACCCTGCTACCAGAGAGTGGAAAGATGGTGAGGGGCTTGAGGATTATACACGGAATTCAAAAAGCTGTAAATAATGATCAAGGGAACCACTGTTTTCTCCAGATTTTAGGTCGCTGTCAAGCAGGAGTTATTTTGGTGCCAAGACCATAATTTACTCCCAAGCCTTTTCTCAGAATTAATTATTAGAATTTGTTGACTATGATTACATTACATGACTTCTCTTTACAACATGACACGATAGTGTGATGTGACATTTGTTCCCCAGTGACAGTCTGATGCCAGAACAATCTAAAGAAAATACTGTTGATATACCACTGTATGTTTCACTCTTTACTTTAGGTCTGTTCTCGTCTACCATGAGAGAGCTGACCTCAGTGGGCCATGATGGACCCAAATGGATTGTTCTGGATGGGGATATTGACCCTATGTGGATTGAGTCACTCAACACAGTTATGGATGACAATAAGGTCAGAGTGCATCTTTGTTCTCTGTTTAATGTTTCCATTCTTCTAATGCTGGATGCTGTCCTTTACCCGGTTTGAATTTGCCTTAATTTTATATCAACTGACCCAAAGCCCAAACAAATATTTGTACATACATTTTTGTCAGTGCCAGTCATTTCGCATTTTGCGTCTGCTGTATGTATTTGAGCTCCACAAAACCTAATTTCTCCTCTCCTCTGTTCAGGTTCTGACTCTTGCCAGTAATGAGAGGATCAGTTTGTCCTCCTCCATGCGTCTGCTCTTTGAGATCTCTCATCTGAAGGCAGCTACTCCGGCTACTGTGTCCAGGGCAGGAATACTCTACGTCAACCCACAGGACCTTGGCTGGAGCTCGTAAGACACACACAAACACACATATAAAATCTTGGACTTCTTATTTCTTCTTTCACTTCTCTGAAATTATATTTTGGTTAGCAGTGTCTTTACTGTATTCCCAGGTACGTGACAAGCTGGATAGACACCCGACAGGCCCAATCAGAGCGAGCTAACCTCACCATTCTGTTTGACAAGTATGTGCCGTACTGCCTGGAACAAGTCCGCTGCAACCTGAAAACCATCACTCCCATACCAGAGAACAGCATGGTGCAGGTGATACCATACAACATGCTCGTTATGTGTCTCACCTACAGGCCAAAGAGTCTTAATAAATGTCTCACATATCTTTACATCCTATGTTGCATTCTTGCATATTGTCAAAAAGAACAACGTGTTACTGTGTGTTGTCCAATTAGATGGTACATGTATGTGTTTTGGCCAATCAGACACTGTGTTCCTTGTTGGACTGCCTGCTGACAGAGGACAACACTCCTGCTGACTCCCCCCGAGAACTTTATGAAATCTACTTCGTCTTCGCCTGCGTCTGGGCCTTTGGAGGGGCTCTCTTCCAGGATCATGTGTGTGGTGGCTAAATGTTTGCTTGAAGAGCTAACTCCTTTTTATTGCAGTATTTACATTGTAGATCATTCAAATTGTTTTATCACACTATGATGTATTATATTATCCAGCTGAATGACTACCGTGCCGAGTTCAGCCGCTGGTGGTCTAAAGAGATGAGAGCGGTGAAGTTTCCCTCCCAGGGCACCGTCTTTGACTATTTCATTGACTCTGAGACTAAAAAGTTTACTCCCTGGAGCGAGAAGATGCTGCCATTTGAGCTGGAGCCCGATGTACCATTACAGGTGTGTACATGATGTGTGTGGTTGTGAACAAAGAACAGAATTACTGCACATTATGTTTACATTATTTGCCACATTTGGACAAGCCATTTCAGTTAGGTCATGCAATGTGTGTTTCAGACTGTGCTGGTCCACACTCCAGAAACCATTTGTCTGACCTACTTCATGGACCTGCTGCTCCAGAGGGGCAAACCTATCATGTTAGTGGGCAACGCTGGAGTGGGCAAGACCATCCTGGTGTCTGATAAAGTAGCCAAGCTGAAAGAGGACTACATGGTGGCTAAAGTCCCCTTCAACTACTACACCACATCAGCCATGCTCCAACGTAAGAGTCACAGGAATGACATAATTTTCGGGGCGGCTGCTTACTAAAAATAAATACAGATATTACACACGGTAGGGATTTTGCAAGGTTCAGCAGTGTTAGTTGTGTCAGAATGTATTACAAAGGTGCAAACATCATACATAGTAGATGGAATACAATACATTTGGGATTGAGATAAAATAAAATTTTGGATCATGATACAATATTCACAATTACAGAACTTCCCTTTATTGCTGGTAAATATTTTGACATGTTTTGTAGAAAAGTGCATTCTCGTGTAAAGAGGAATATGTAGAGTTGTGTTGATTACCTCACAGTGCTGTGTTTCTTTCTTATTTCTAAGAAATGACAGATTGTTCTTGTCTAAGTTAGATGCTTTGCCCTTTTTTCGTATGTCCTTGCTCAGTTTAAAATCTCTTTGATATATTTAATATATTACTGAACACATTTTGTGAATAGAGAAATTCACGGCTACAAATAAGATTCTGACCCTGCCTGCATCACTGTGTATTGACGTCTTGTTTTAATACCACACTGCTTTTGCCCTTTAATATTGTTGGAATTACATAGCATTCACTGCAGTCCAAGCATTTACCTGTTGAACAACTGACATTTTTATTCTTGTATTTTTAATTCTCTTTTCCTAGTGCAGTCTGCATTTTGAAATCCATAACTGAGAAGCACTCTTCTGTTATTCACACACTGGCTGCGTTAAATGAGTCTTTTGCTGCCCACAGTTTTGTCTTGTCATTTTCATCGACTTTCTTGTGCATTATATGGACCTCAGGTGTCCTGGAGAAACCCCTGGAGAAGAAAGCTGGTCGTAAATTTGCTCCTCCTACCGCTAAGAGACTCATCTACTTCATAGACGACCTCAACATGCCTGAGGTGGACGTTTATGGGACCGTCCAGCCGCACACACTCATACGCCAGCATCTGGACTACAACCACTGGTAAGACTGAGACACAATACACACACAATCAGCTCATTTTGCATAAATGTACAGTACAGTTACACACCCACATCTGCATGTAAACACGCGTTCTGTGCAGTGAATACAGGTTATACTGAACTGAATGGTTAGATTGGATCTAAATAGAAGAAACCTTTGTAGGTATGACAGACAACGACTGGTACTGAAGGAAATACATAACTGCCAGTATATCACCTGTATGAACCCAACAGCTGGAAGCTTCTCTATCAACCCCAGGCTACAGGTATAGACATTCATGCATACAGGCATGTGGCACACACACACATACTGTTATCTAAAAATACTATTCTAACCATTGGTCTTGTCTACTACAATCACTGTACTTAATTTGCTTTTGAAGCATTTTTACAAAGTAATTTATCAAGGTACAAATTAACACAGAATGGATTTAATCAGAAGTAAAAGCAAGAAGCAATTAAATTTCAAACAAATGATAAATGAGCCCAAAATAAAAACAGTTAGAATGTCCTAGCCCTGCTAATGACAACATGAAATGATCTAATTAATAGTTATCAGTCTGCTATCAGTCTCTCTTTACTCCTTTCAGAGGCATTTCTCAGTGTTTGCGGTACATTTCCCTAGTGCCGATGCATTAGCCACCATCTTCTCCAGCATCCTGTCAGCTCACTTCCTTCAGGGGGGATTCAGCTACGGCGTCTCCCGCTCAGTCGGAACTCTCATACAGGTGCGCCAGTATCGATGTATTTGTCTACATTATAACCTGATTTCAGTCTTCCAGTCAATGCAAATATTGGTCAATTTATCAGCCTCTCTAACCATAATAATGCCCATCTGTTTTTCTGTTCCAATATCAATCCAACCATTTCTACATCTATCCATCTTTTTGTTCTGCTTATCCAGGCAGCTATCTGTCTGCACCAAAAAATCAGTCAGAACTTCCTCCCTACAGCGATACGCTTCCACTACATCTTCAACCTGCGAGACCTCTCCAACATTTTCCAGGTAACGCACACATTCAGATAAACTACATTATGATAAATGATTGATGTTTCCTCAATAAGGCACTAGGATGAATGATGTTTAATTCCTTGAATGAGATTCACAGATAACAGAGGTATGGGTCCATTATCTATTGTGTTCAGTAGAATAATAACTGGTTGCTGAATGACTAAATACCAATTTCAGCTGTCAAGCCTCATATATCTGACTCTCTATATGTCAGTGATTAATTAATTAATTATTAATTAAATTAATAAATACTTCTTTAATGCCAAGCGTGTGTAACTGAATCACATGATTATTTATTCCGTGTATGTTGGTGTGTAGGGTATCCTGTTTGCCCTCCCGGAAAGTATCCGTTACCCCATGGACCTGGTTCACCTGTGGCTGCATGAGAGCTCCAGGGTCTACTCCGACAAACTGATGGAAGAAAAAGATGTGGAACTCTTCAACAAAATCCTACTGGACACTGGCAAGAGATATTTTGAGGTAAGAAAAAAGGATCATACAGTAACATCTTTCTCTTTAAAAAAATATACAATAATATGAGGCGACAGATGTCCTTTTTCAATCAACGCAGCAACCCCTTGTGGCAGATTCAAGAATGTCAAAAACACAGATGATGTTTCTAGGCCGTTTGTAGAGCTTCTCATTAAGCATGTCATACAATTAACTGAAAATAATTGGTCCATTTCTAGCCATTGAAGGGCAGTTTAACTGTGGCATGTTCAGTGTTTTCCTGCTTTTGTCATATCTTTGTTTCTGCCAATTTTCTCCAGGGAATAGATGAGTCCATCTTTATCCACCAGCCTTTGGTGTACTGTCACTTTGCCCAGGGAGTGGGAGAGCCTCGCTATCACCAGGTTCGACACATTCATACACACACACCCAAGCTAGTCAGAGCTATTCTGATCTGGACTCCACGTTCCTCCTTTCAAGCATCCATTTATTCTTTATGAACTGTGGTAATAGAGTGGGTGAGTTTAATTGTTTATGACTTTAATCAATTTAGTATGTGGATTATCTGTAGCTCACATATTCAAATACCTTATGGCACAAATTCTGCTGTCATGTCTAATCTGTCAGAAAATAAATGAGGATGAATGCTCTGTCATTAGCAAATTAATTACCTTTCTTTTCTATATGGCGTTTGAATTGAAAGTTAGTCTTGATAAGAACTTAATTTCATTATGTATCTGGAATGTGTCTGGAAGTAACAGCATAGTTTCTTGGACACTGCTGCTCTCACTCAAAAGAGCCAAGTTTGTTTATTTACCCGTCTTGTCAGGCTTCAGACTGGGAGAAACTCCAGAAGACGCTGGCTGATGCTCTGGAGCATTATAATGAGCTGCACGCTGTCATGGACCTGGTACTGTTTGAAGAAGCCATCCAGCATGTGTAAGACACACACACACACACACACACAATACGTTCATGCAACTTGTAGTCGAAGACATACCATCTGCTAACATGCACAAGGGAGGATTCACACAGATGAGCACATATGTAAACCACAGACCATGCACGCACTATTTATTCTGGTGTTTGTGTTCAGGTGTCGTATCAGTCGTATCCTGGAGGCCCCTTATGGTAATGCCCTGCTGGTGGGGGTTGGGGGCAGTGGGAAGCAGAGTCTGTGTCGGCTGGCTGCCTTCCTCAGCATGCTGGAAGTTTTCCAGATCACTCTGCGGAAAGGCTACGGCATCAATGACCTCAAGGTAAACATGCATTACACACGTATTCCACTGTCTGATATAACTTAATGCCAGATAAACCTGTAGCATGCCATATTTATGTACACTTTGTCCCTTTTTCTGCAACCCCTCATCTCCAGAGTGATATAGCAGCATTGTATATAAAGGTGGGGGTGAAGAACATTGGGACAGTGTTCCTTCATACAGACGCCCAGATTCCAGATGAACGCTTCCTGGTGCTCATCAACGATATGCTGGCCTCAGGTTTGACTACTCTGACATAGGATGATAGGTGCTTTAATGTGTAAAAAGCCACAGTTATCACATCTAAAGAATAAGCCTTCTTCTAGGAAACACCTAGGGAAGACCTTTTTTTCAGAGCATAAATTCGAGAGTCTTATGTGCAGAGAAGACACATCGTACACAGGTTGGATTCATGGTGGAACCACAGACCTAGCCAAAATGTATCTGTGAATTATATTTTTAATTAATGGGGTGGTGCATGGATGATGATGATGATTCAATCCCAGGTTACACTGGCTAGTAGAAGCACTTTATAGGATGCCACAAAAATCAAATAAACCAACCAAGTAAAAGTGTTTTGTATGAGGTTTGCATGTGTTTGAGTATTAGCAACTAGCATAAAGCACACTGGCTGTCAGTAAGCAATATATCTGAGCCCAAGTGGCATCAATAACCTAAAAGGAAAAGAAACTGTAGCAATCGGCACAAAACAACTCCACTGAACACTGCTGTTATTATACTGTAAATAGGAACCAGTACACATCTTGAGCTAGTATGTTTGTGTTATTTAGGGGATATTCCAGACCTGTTTAGTGATGAAGAAGTGGATTTGATTGTGACGTCGATCCGTATGGAGCTGAGAGGATTAGGACTCATAGATACGAGAGACAACTGCTGGAGTTTCTTCATTGAGCGGATACGAAGACAGCTCAAGGTCTAAAACGTTATTTATGTGATATTAAATGTAATTATATGTATGAGATGGGATCAATATATATATAATACGATACCTTCTTTATTTAAACCCATTTTCCCATATCATTGATTGTAAGATATGTCTGCCACCACCCTCTCTGTCCTCCAGGTCGTCTTGTGTTTCTCCCCAGTCGGGTTCACTTTGCGGACACGTGCACGGAAATTTCCTGCTCTGGTGAATTGTACAGCCATAGACTGGTTCCACCCCTGGCCTCAGCTCGCCCTGCAGTCTGTCAGCTGTACTTTCATAGACAAGATACCCGGACTGGAGGTGACAAATCACATTCACCTACCATTTATATTCACTTTCTTCTTCCTCTGCTCTTCTGGAGTTTAAGAATAGAAACTTGTACCTTAAATAGTAGAAACGTTATGTGGAAATGTAGGTAAGTATGAGCAAACTAAACAATTATTGTATGGCACAAGTGAAATAGTATTAAATATGTCAATGTTATTAAGTCTATTAAGATAAATGTGGTTAGTCTAACCAATCCCTGCGGGTATAATAATTCCCTAAATCGCTGTGCGTGTTTATCTTATGCAGCCAAATGTGCGGGCATCTATCAGTGAGTTCATCTCCTACGCCCATACCAGTGTCAATGAGGTGAGTTATTGCAAAGCACCATGGGTGATAATGACCACCTCCTGACACCTTCACTGACATCAGCTCTCGGTTTCTTGTTTATCCACACCGTCCAGGTGAGTGTCAAATACCAGCAGAATGAGAAACACTTTAACTACACCACCCCAAAGAGTTTCCTGGAGTTTATGAAACTGTATGGCAACCTGCTGGGGAAAAAACGCACAGAGCTGACCCAGAAGATGGAGCGGTTAGAGAACGGCCTACAGAAACTGCAGACGACTGCCTCACAGGTCAGACAATATACACCACACTGTATACATGCAAGCAGCTGTAAACTATCTACTTTGTCTGCGTGCACACTGCATTTTCCCAATCGGTCTTGCAATGTTTGTGTTTTTATATCTCGGTCTCTTCCTGTCTGTCTTGCTCAGGTAGAAGATCTGAAAGCCAAGCTAGCAGTGCAGGAGGTGGAGCTGTGGCAGAGGAACACAGATATAGAGGCGCTCATCGCTAAAATAGGACAACAGACAGACAAACTTAACCAAGAGAGAGCTGTGGCTGATGCAGAGGAGCAAAGGGTAAGACTGCGCGGGTGTGTGTGTGTGTGTGTTGAGGGCAACAGTAAAATAGATGCCACATTTATGCCTCTTCTTCAGTTTACGGTATGTATAGAATGAAGGAGTAATGACATGGGACCACCCATACTACAGTACATAGTAGACTTTTTTGAGTCTTTGTTTTGTTTCTTCAGGTGGCAGCAATCCAAGCTGAAGTGACCAAACAGCAGCAGGAGACAGAGGAGGACCTGGCCAAGGCTGAACCTGCCCTACAGGCAGCCAATGCAGCCCTCAATACACTAAACAGGGTAAATCACTTGTGTACACATAAATACACAGCCCCGAATCCTGTCACCACCATTGATTTATTTGTTTTATTTTATTTCATTCAATTTGTTGTTGTTTGTATGTGCCCATTGCGAGTGGTGCAAAATATACAAAAAATGTTGCAAGGTTGGCTCCATCCCAGCCCCCCAAATGTGTGTTTGTGTGTTTGCTCATTCAGTTGAACCTGACAGAGCTGAGGACGTTCCCCAACCCTCCAGCTATTGTCACAAACGTCTCAGCAGCTGTTCTGGTGCTACTGTCTCCCCAAGGCCGAATCCCCAAAGATCGCAGCTGGAAGGCCTCCAAGATGGTCATGAGCAAGGTGATATTTTACAGTGACGTCTTGTAGTGTTTCTCAGATTAATGGCTGCCTTCCACAAAGCCAAAAAGTCCATCATCAATAAATTCCCTAAAGTGTTGAAATAACATTGTGTCACATTTACAATGATGTATTGCAGTTTTATTCCTGGTGCCTTGTCTGAGCTGCCAGCATGACTTAGAATTAAATATTTATACTTATTGTATTTCTGTTTTCATATTTCTTGTAATGATGCTGGACTGCTGTAGTCCTTGATCATTCTTTTCATATTTTATCTATTTACTAAAAGTCTGTGTTATACTGAATGTTTTATGACCTCTGTGTTTTATGTTCTGTGTGCTGCTGTTATCTTGGTCTCTTGTAAAACAGATTTCTAATCTCAGCACTTTCCTGTTTAAAGACACTAACACTGTGTTACATTAGACAGTTAAAAAGCCTGCAAAAGTATTATATATGGAGATTGTGAGGTGACATTATTTTATCTAATCCACACACACTTCTGCCCACCCAGGTGGATGACTTCCTGCAGGCTCTGGTGAACTTTGACAAAGAGCACATCCCCGAGGCCACAGTGAGGTGTGTGAGAGACGATCATCTCAGCGACCCAGAGTTCAACCCAGAGTTTGTGCGACAGAAATCCTCGGCTGCTGCGGGGCTCTGTGCCTGGGTGATCAACATCATACGCTTCCACGAGGTACACACATGTACACCCGCTGTCATACATATTTAGTGTCATATAAGCTAAGCCAGTGTGTGACGTTTTTCAGTACAGCAGTGCATTCTTGTTGTTTAATAGGTTCTTTTCTGTTTCCCCAACTATTGTGCTGCACTGGATAGATTTTTGTAAGTACAACTCTGCTGTGTTGTCTTTATATTATAGGATTTAAAATATAAAGTGTGCTCGATATTTTATGTGATCATATAGATGAAGTGTTTCTATAATCATTTTTGTTTACAACTGATGTGAATGTCATTCATGATAGAAAATGTTACGGCAGGTTGTGGTTTTGTCTGCATGCCCAGAATAATGACATGACATGATATTTTACTGATTAAACTATACACACACTTCTTAATTTAACTAATTGTACTGTATTTCTAGTGGATATTTTTGGGTTAAACTGCTCTGTGTGTGTCTGTGTGTGTGTGTGTGTGTGTTTGTGTTTGTGTTTGTTTTCTTTACAGGTATTATGTGAGGTAGAAATGAAGAGGATGTGTCTGTCTCAGGCCAACGCTGATCTGGCCGAGGCTGCTGAGAAGCTCGAGGCCATCAGGAAGAAACTCGCTGTAAGTCTGTTTAGATCATCGTTCCTTTCTTTTTCTTCATTTCTTTGTCTTTCTTTCTTTTCTTTCTATATTTCTTTCTTTGCATTTGTAAATATATTTGCATTTGTAAATATATTTAGATTGCAAACAAGCCCCTACATTTTAATAATGTGACTGCAGTTTGTTCATAGGTCCTACTGGCTCTGCATAATATCACTACTGGTGATAATCCACTACCACTTCTGTAGCAATTTCTCTATGATTCTAATTGCTCCTTCAAGTGTTTTATTAGCTTGTTGAACTATATTAGTATAATAGCAGACCTTTCTAAGTGCATGCTAGAGAGAGGTCACTAGTTTTATTTCAATACTTTTAATTGTCAGGTCATTTAGAGCTTGCACATAGCGTTAAAATCATTTTCAAACTTTTCAGTAACATCATTTTATCATATTTTTGGCTGTTCCTCCTCCTGTCTCTCTCAGGAGTTGGACAGTAGCCTGGAAACTCTGACAACAGCATTTGAGAAAGCCACATCAGAGAAACTACGCTTTCAGGAAGAGGTCAACCGCACCAACAAGACAATAGAACTAGCCAATCGGCTGGTCAAAGGACTGGAGGTGGGCGCAGCAGCGACCAATGGGAGATCAGTGTGATTCATGTGTCTTTCAAGTTTCTCACTGTATGTATACTGTATGTGCATGTTTCAGAGTGAGAATGTGCGCTGGGCGCACTCAGTGGCTCAGTACCATGAACAGGAGGAAACTCTCAGTGGGGACGTCCTCCTAACTGCAGCCTTCATCTCCTATGCCGGCTCCTTCTCCAAGAAGTACAGGAGAGAGCTGCTGGACAACCTCTGGATGCCCTTCCTGCGCTGCCAGAAGGTCACAATCTTACAAACACTGAAATATTCTCCCAGAGTGATTCTGCAATGAAAAAATGTTTTCCTAAATTATGAGGCTATCTTTGTATTTGATATGAAAATCTGTCACTCCTTCCTTTTCCACATACCTCTTCCTCCCTCTGTCATTCTCACAGCTGCCTGTCTTTCCAACAGGAGATTATGTTTAGATTTCCATGATCACATCTCCTCATTTCTCCATATCATCTCTCCACCAGATGCCCGTCCCCATGACAGAAGGCTTAGATCCAGTGTTGATGCTGACTGACGATGCGATGGTGGCCCAGTGGAACAATGAAGGCTTACCAGGAGACAAAATGTCAACTCAGAATGCGACCATCCTGACGAACTGTGAGCAGTGGCTTTAAATAAACTATATCACATCACCATAGTGATGATAGTTCCCTTTCTCGCAGGCAGTACAAACTGAGTGGGTTTGCTCAATAACACGGTCAAATCTCCACGTGTGGGTCATGTGTGTATTGCTTCAGGTGAGCGCTGGCCTCTCCTCATTGATCCTCAGCTTCAAGGCATCAAGTGGATCAAGAGTCGCTGTGGCAGCAGCCTCAAGGTTGTCAATCTCGGGCAGAGAGGGTGAGTGTGTTAACATCCTCAGGTAGAGATAAAGGCTCTCAATATGGATCAGCTATGGACTTGAAATGCTGCTCTATGTCTGATTCTTCAACATATTCGTATCACTTTGTGGGAAAGCTTTTACTGTGAAGCATTCTAACATCACACACCCACTACCACCCGATGTCGTCTGCTACTCTCCTTCTTCAGCAGCGCCATTGTTTTCTCTATCTGGGAGAACTGACGTTATTGGTGTAAATGTTCTTTCGTCTTTTTCATGTATTAATGTGAAATGTTTTTCCAGCTATGTGGATGTAATAGAGCAGGCCGTAGTGGCAGGGGACACTGTCCTCATAGAGAACCTTGAGGAGACCATTGACCCTGTTATTGACCCTCTGCTGGGAAGACACACCATCAAGAAGGGCAGGTAACACTATGCACACAAAACGACCATTTGTTCCTCTCAGTTTTCTGCCCTGTCCTCTCATGCCATACGCTTCCTCCCTCTGCTCCGCTCTCTCACAGTTGCATAAAGGTCGGGGACAAGGAGTGTTTCTTCCACCCAGGCTTCAGACTGATCCTCCACACTAAGTTGGCCAATCCTCACTACAAGCCAGAGATCCAAGCCCAGACCACCCTCATCAATTTCACTGTGACCAGGGATGGTCTAGAGGACCAGCTCCTGGCCCAGGTGGTGAATCAGGAAAGACCTGACCTTGAGCACCTCAAGGTAGGGTAGATTAGTTAGGATCCTCTCATCTAGGATCCTGATATGGAAAATTGGTGTTGGTCCATTTGTCTTAACACATAATGCTCTTGCACTTGTAAACATTATTATTATAATAGTAGTGGAGACAAAGGTATTTTTACATTAGATAACTTTACAGTTTTTACCAGTTTGGTTCAATTTAGTAATAAGGGGAAATACTGAGCAATTCCCAAAATGATCCAAGCTGTTTGTGTAAACTCCATGCAGAGTGAACTGACCAAACAGCAGAACATGTTCAAGATTGAGCTGAAGCTTCTGGAGGACGAGCTGCTGACCAGGCTGTCTGCTGCAGAGAGTAACTTCCTGGGTGACAACGTGCTGGTGGAGAAGCTTGAGACCACCAAGCACACTGCTGCTGAGATTGAGATGAAGGTAACATTGTGAATGTGTTGAGTTCACATGTTCTGCTCCATATTGCCTCCTATGCTCCACATTCTTGTTCCTTCTCTTCTTCTTCTTCTTCTTCTTCTGTGTACTCCCTCCGTTCCTCATTCTCAGGTCCTGGAAGCTAAAGTAAATGAGGTGAAGATAAACGAAGCCAGAGAACACTATCGTCCCGTTGCTGTCAGAGCTTCTCTGCTCTACTTTATCATGAACGATCTCAACAAGATCAACCCCATGTACCAGTTCAGCCTCAAGGTAACCAAGACGGGAAGAAACTGACAAAGTGACTTAGAAAGAAGCAGACGCTCATATGGACTCGGTGTTGTGTAAAAATATCCCTCCAGTTTAAATGCTACAAAACCTAGCAAACGCATCACTGTCACTGAATATAATGTGATATAATCCCCCATGAAGATCACAGTTCTACAACCTAAGATGAAAAATACCTAAATGTGAAATCTGTGATGAGACATTTATGCACTGATCATGACCCACTACTTAATAAACATAATGTTCAGCCAGACCCATTGTCCCTCTTGTTCTCAGGCCTTTAACGTGGTTTTCCACAAGGCGGTGGCGATGGCGGAGGCCTCTGAGGATGTGACAAGCAGAGTAAACACGCTCATAGACTGTGTTACCTACTCCACCTTCAACTACATCAGCAGGGGACTGTTTGAGAGAGACAAGCTCACCTTTACTGCACAGCTAGCCTTCCAGGTGTGTGTATCTTTGTGTCAGTGTTCGAGAGAGACTGTGTCTTGTCCCTGACTGTGTTCTCCCTCTTTTAGTTGCTCCTTATGAGTATGGAGATAGACGTGCGAGAGCTGGACTTCCTGCTACGTTTTAACATCGACCACAGCTACGTCAGCCCCGTCGACTTTCTTTCCAACTCAGCGTGGAGTGCCATCAAGGTGCACGCACACACACAGATCCTCACTTCTTTTTTTTTTTTGCTGGCTCACATCCATAAACGATATTGTCAAACACCACCTGCCGTCCCTTGTCTTTGCCCAGGTGATGAGCTTCACTGATGAGTTTCGTGGTCTGGATCGGGACATTGAAGGCTCTCCTAAACGCTGGAAGAAGATGGTGGAGTCAGAGTGTCCGGAGAAAGAGAAGTTTCCTCAGGAGTGGAAAGGGAAAAGCTCCCTGCAGAAACTCATCATGATGAGAGCGCTGAGACCTGACCGCATGACCTATGCTCTTAGGTGAGGAGGGTGTTTTCCCTCGTGTCCTGATCTTTTTGTATTATCCACTTTTGTATCAGCTTTTCGTAAACCCAGACTATTTGTGCTCTTCCTACTGACACACTGTAGGAACTTTGTGGAGGAGAAGCTTGGGGTGAAGTACACAGAGGGCCGAAAGACTGAATTTGCAAAGTCCTTCAGAGAAAGTGGTCCAGCCTCACCAGTGTTCTTCATCCTCTCCCCTGGAGTGGACCCACTTAAAGATGTGGAATCACTGGGTACTACAGTAGCTGTAAACAGACTGCATTCACATACACACAAATACACACTCATACACTTTTGCTGTGTTTTCATACACATTAATTGCTACTTCTTGAAATCATAAGAATGAATTGTGACGATAAAGGATGTATTTCAGTGGGAGTATGATCACATGAAGGTTTTTCACAAGTGGAGGTTTTATCCTATGTCAACATATAGAAAGACTTCAAATTCAATCCTGTGTGTTCCCAGGAAGGAAGCTGGGTTTCACTATCGACCTTGGGAAGCTTCACAACGTGTCCTTGGGCCAGGGCCAGGAAGCTGTGGCTGAGGTTGCCATGGAAAAGGCTGCCAAGGACGGTCACTGGGTTATATTGCAGGTCTGATTGAAGGAGAGATTGGTTTGCATTCAATATTTGGATAAACAGAACTAATGTTTCACCATAGGATAGAAATATTTGACTGAATGATAATCCCTTTAATTTTGCAGAAACAAAATTGAGAATAATTTAAATATTTTTTATATAATTTGTTTTTCGTTATAAATAGTTTATAAATTACAAGTAAGAAGGAAGTATATGTATAAAATACTCTATACTATTTACTATTCTAGATCTTGATTGTGTGTTTTCGCTTCCCTCCCTGTAGAACATCCACCTGGTTTCTCGCTGGCTGGGTTCCCTTGAGAAGCTCCTGGAGGGCTGCTGTGAAGGCAGTCATCCAGACTACAGAGTGTTTATGAGCGCTGAGCCGGCGCCAACACCCCAGGAACACATTATCCCACAGGTAGAGATGCAGTATACATGCAGGAAGGTCATCTCAAGGCATCAAGCACATACAGTACATGAACCCACGACAGTTCCTCACTTTGTGGCATCATATACAGATATGAATCTTTTGATCCTATACGTTTTCCTCAGGGCATTCTGGAAAACGCTATCAAGATCACCAATGAACCTCCTACAGGCATGCATGCCAATTTACATGCTGCTCTGGATAACTTTGACCAGGTGCGTGTCTACTGTCTGCTTTGTGCTGGTAGTGCTTATTTGTTTATTTATTTATTAATTCATTGGTCTCTTTCTAGGACATCCTGGACCAGTGCAGCCGTGAGCAGGAGTTTAAGACCATCCTCTTCTCTCTGTGTTACTTCCATGCCTGTGTGGCAGAGCGGAGGAAGTTTGGACCCCAGGGCTGGAACAGAAAGTACCCCTTCAACACCGGAGACCTGACAATATCGGTTAACGTCCTCTACAACTACCTGGAGGCTAATGCACAGGTGGGATGCATGTGTGCCACAGAATGATGAGGATGATGTAAGATGGTGATTGCATTGGCAGTGATTTTCGTATTGATTATGATGATGAAGGTGCCATGGGAGGACCTGAGGTATCTGTTTGGGGAGATCATGTATGGAGGACACATCACCGATGACTGGGACAGACGGCTCTGCAGGACATACCTGGAAGAATACATGCAGCCCAACCAGGTTTGTACGCTTGTTAATGAGAGAGAGAGACAACATGAGCAAATGTGAATGTAATCCAAACAGTATGCTGCCAGATTTGACTGTGTTTTTGGAGTGCAGACTTGGGACATTTTGGGCCAAGAATCAGCTCCAGTTAGCAACAATTTGGCTAGTTTTGGGCCTCAACATGCAAGCGAAATAGTTTCTGGAAACTAGATGTGCCAGATTTAGGTCACTGTTGGACCAAACAACACGTGGGTAGAGATAGTTTAATGTTTTGTACTGTGTTAGAGATCTGAAGCTAAAAATTCTGTTTCTATTTCCCAGTTTGACCGGAAGCTTGCTCTGGCTCCTGGGTTTGTCGTCCCCTCCAACCTGGACTACCAGGTAACTATACATAGATGCTGTTAGAGGAAACATGTCCTTGGAACTTTAAGTTTTGTTTTCAGATCTCACTTATGTTGAACATTTAACTGGTCTGAACAGAAGTGTAAATACATCCTGGTGTTTCCCTCTGTAGATGTAAAGCAAGTCATTACTGAAAAATTCAGCCAGCTGTCCCTGGATAAATAATAGAGAGTTCAATTCCAATTCAAATATAAAAGTTCAATACCCTCAAGGGTAGTCCACACACTAAATATGTACTGTAAAACACTTTAAACTACCTAACGCTGTAGTTTGTTATGAATAAATTACATTCACAATTTTCTCTCCCTACATCTCCAGGGCTACCATGATTTCATAGATGAGATGCTGCCCCACGAGAGCCCAGTGCATTATGGGTTGCATCCCAACGCAGAAATTGAGTTCTTGACAGTGACGTCAGATAACCTTTTCCACACTCTGCTGGAGCTGCAGTCTCCTGATGCTGTGATGGGGGAGGGAACCTCACAGACGCTGGAGGAGAAGGTAGCTGCACCTGCATGTTCAATTACTTCTTCTTCTTCCTCTTTTTTCTCTATCTCTGAGAGAAACAAGGTCCACATCACTAAATAAAGAACTGGGAAATTCCATTCCTTTGCTCTTACGAGTTACTGACATCTTCCTTCCTCAGGTGAAAACTATTTTAGATGAGGTGCTGGAGAAGCTACCAGAGGAGTACAACATGTCTGACATCACCTCTAAGACCGCTGAGCGCTCCCCATACATCCTGGTCTGCTTCCAGGAGTGTGAGCGCATGAACATACTCATCTCTGAGATTCGGCGCTCACTCAAGGAGCTTGACTTGGGACTCAAGGTATGTCTCTATGTCCAATGGCAGTGGTGTTAATGCTAGTGCTACTAGACTGCATCTACACCTTCATCATGTGTATTCATAGTGATGTAATAGTTGAATATGTGTGTCAAAGGGGGAACTGGCCATCTCCTCTGAGATGGAGAAGCTGCAGACAGCCTTGTTCTTTGACAACGTCCCCGATACCTGGGCCAAGCTGGCATACCCCTCCACCTACAGCCTGGCTATATGGTGTGTGAATACATGTGCTATTTTTGGTGTCCAGAGGACTGACATTATCCTAACATCTTTTTCTTTCTCTTTCAGGTATAATGACGTGTTGCAGCGTTGTAAAGAGCTGGACAGCTGGACTCAGGACCTGTCTCTACCTAGCGTTGTCTGGCTGTCTGGACTTTTCAACCCACAGTCCTTCCTCACAGGTAACACACACTTGTGCATTCAGATAAGAGCATAGCTTGACTAAAATATTTTTAACGACTCTCCCCTCAACCTCGACTCTCTTGTGTCATCCCTCGTCTCCTCCTCATTAATTATTTTTCATCTTGTTCTGGCTTTCCAGCAGTGATGCAGTCTCTGGCCCGTAAGAACGAGTGGCCCCTGGATAAAGTGAATCTGACGGTGGATGTGACCAAGAAGTTTAAGGAAGAGTTCAACCAACCTGCCAGGGAGGGCGCATACGTATATGGACTTTACATGGAAGGTAGAAAAACACTGTCTTTTGAGCAAGTTACTTATCCTATCTTGAAAGCAAAATGTCCCCCTCTGTGAATCAATTCAAATTACGTCATACCGGTTTAAGCTTCCATGCCTTTTTTTATATATGTTCAAATGATAGTCCCATTTTTCCTGTCCTCTTCTCCTGTGTTCTTTCACAGGAGCAAGGTGGGACACTCAGGCTGGGGTGATCACTGAGGCCCGTCTGAAGGAACTGACCCCAGCCATGCCTGTCATCTCAGTCCGAGCTGTGCCCAATGACCGCCAGGAGACCAGGAACATCTATGAGTGTCCGCTCTACAAGACCAAGATCAGAGGACCCACATATGTATGGACTTTCAGCCTCAAAACCAGGGAGAGGCCCGCCAAGTGGGTGCTGGCTGGAGTGGCTCTGCTGCTCAGTGTGTGAGAGTTTAGAGGTCTGGAGTCAAGATTCAAAAATTGAGAGGGATTTTATTTTATTGATAAGTGTTCTCATGTGTTAAGAAGGGAGATCCTCAGCTTATAGCCTCACTTTATAACATCTTACATATACCGCAATATGTATGTATACTGGAGGATGGACGCTAACTCTAGTAGAGCAAAATCCCAGGAGTGGATTTTCTTTTCTTTTTATTGAAAAATGATAAAATATACAGAAAGAAATGCCAAAAATTCACACACTAGATCACAGTTAGAACTGATAAAGTCAAAGCTTGTTTTGAACAAATCAAATCTATAAGCTACAAGGTACTCTATAAGCAGGAAAAAAATCAGACAGTGCTGCCTCATTAGAGTGGCATTCAAGTGTGTTATTTTGTAACACTTGTACCTCTTACAGTGTGTTATGCAGCAGTTTTAATAGCAAATTAAATTACACAGGTGAAGTCACTCTGACAACATGACAAGACAACCTCCACTTGTCTTTTTACTCCTTCCTACTTCACAGTACACATGGGTATGGTATTCATCCATTCAATAAAAAAATTTAACAAAAGAAATGTGTGTATACCAGCTCTTTTTCTCTTGGAGATTGTAATGCACATACTGTAGCTCAGATACTGTATGTGCTAACAAGTCAAAATCGTTCTAGTTTGGCCTCTGTGCATATTTCTATGTGTGTGTGTGTGTGTGTGTGTGTGTGTGTGTGTGTATGTGTGTGTTTTCTAGTCACTGTCAGACAAATCAAGCTCCATCATGTCCATGGCTGCAGTGGCCATGTTGATTTTGGTTCCGTGTCGCACGCTGCAGCTCTTGACAGAGTTCTGATTGGACGAAGCCCGCATGCTCACCTGCACCCCCGAGTGGCCGATGACCCCTACTTCACCTCTAATCTTTTGGCTGATGGCCTCGCTGAGGTCACCTCTAACTCCCTGGACCACGACTCCCATGTCACTCCTGCGACCCCTGACCCCAAGCTCGCTCCTGACACCGTGACCTACTACCTTCATGACCCCCAGGTCACCCATGTTCAAGTCCATGTCCATGTCACCTAGTCTGTCCATCTCCCCCATGTCATTCATGTCTAAGGACAGCATGTCCCCTAAGCCCCCCAAACTCCCGTGGAGACCCTTGAACATGGTTGGGAGCCTCCCTCCTTCTATGCCCCCCTCCATCCCCCTCTCATCTAGCCTGTCCCCCAACTTTTCTATCTCCCATCCGCCCTCCTTCTCCCTCTCCCCTTCTGCCTCTCCAAACCCACCTGAGTATCCTCGGACTATAGTGGTCACTCTGCTCCTCTGCATCCCTCCTCTCTCCCTGTCCCCCTCCTCCCACGTCCTCTCCTCCCTCTCCACCACACCACCTGGGAAGCTCCTGAGCGTCACCTGCACTCTTCCTCCATCCATACTCCCACTATCGTCTCTCTCCCTCTGCCCCCAGCCTTTCTCTTCCAGGGTTCCTTCCTCTTTCTCGTCCTCCTCTCCGAACCTACCCTGCAACCCTCGGAACATGGCGTGCAGCCTGCCGCTGTCGAGTGAACCCATCCCCCTCTCAAGTACCGCGCTGCTCCCCCTCTCCGTGTCTCCGTTGCTGAGGGTGCGGAGGAGACAGCTGACGCCAGCACTGCTGACCCCTGCACTGTTGGAGTCCTGAGAGTGCGAGCGGAAGAAAGAGCCGGAGGAACCGATGGACATTGGTGTGAAGAACTGACAAAAAGTCAGAGAGAGAAGGGAAGAAGATGAGGGCCAAGATCATGAAAAGGTACTATTTGATTTTGTTTTCAGCTGTCTGAACAGATTCACTTCTACTTACTGGTGAGATGTTTGAGCGCTCCATGAGGAGGGAGGTTGGACTGGGAGTCATGTTGGACCTCTCCATCAGCCTCTCCTCCCACAGCCTGAGCCTCCTCTCCCTCTCCTCCAGCTCCTTCTCTTTGGAGTAAAGCTCCCTCTCCAGCTTCCGAAGGCGCTCCAGGGTCGACTCAATTTCACACCTGTAGCATGTGCACACACAGAGTAACAGCAACTTTACTGCAGCCACCAGAAAACAAATGACAGGTTCAATTTTTGCTCATGCAAAAAGTTAAGCATGTGTCAACAGTGTAAAATATTTAGCTGCAGTACTGTCTACTACCACAAGAGGTCACTGTGAGAGTTAGTGAGTGACTGTCCATGAACCTGCATTCACAAACACAATCAACTCACAGCAACTAAATATAGACCGATCTGACGCACATCCATACCTCCTCCTGTGTTCCTTTCATACCTCCCTATTCATTCATCCCGCCCCTTCACCTCCCTCACTCTTCCTCCTCTCTCCCTCCCCTTCCCTTGTCCAGGTTTTTCCACCCGTACCCAAAACTTCACTCAGAATTGATTGCCTCGCTGTACTCATGTTAAATATGCACAGAATCTCACACCTCCTCCTCTCTCTCACACACCCGTCTTCCTTCTATCCTCGCTGTTTCTCTTTTGTTCAGTGTTTTAGATTTCACATGCACCCAACACATTTCTGTTCCTCCCTGAACTTCTCCTCTTCTTCAGCTCATACTTGATTTCTCTTCTACCCACCCCCGCCCCCATCTCTGTGTCTTTCTCCCCCGTGGTGGAGCGAGGGCAGAGTGGAGGAGTAGAGGAATCTCTTCCATGGACACTTTCCAGAGAGCTTATTATAGACTGAAGTAGAGCACAGGGTCACACATACAACTTGTCTCCTGAGCTTTAGAGTCCACAGAGGTGTGTATGTATGCATATGTGTGTGTGTGTGTGTGTGTGTGTGTGTGTGTGTGTGTGTGAGAGAGAGTGCATGCTGGCACGTGTGTGACTATGTTGAATTTGTGTGCATGCATATTGAGATTTATTGAGTGTATACACAATTTAAAATTACAGAAGATGCCTCATGCTCAGTCGCAGTGTTTTCTTTTGGATGTCTACAAGTGTGTGTGTTTGTGTGTGTACCTCCACTGGTCCTTATTATGTAGGAAGGAGTTACACTGTTCTGGTAGCCTGCTGTCGTTGGCCATGGTCTCCAGGGTTACCAGCACCTGTTTGAACTGTGGACGCTCCTGTAGGTACGTGCATGCACACAACAAAATAATCAGCTGACAAACCTATTTTTAATGTCTTTAAAAAGTATATGAGTGAGGCAAAAGAAACATTAGCTTACCTTTGGGTCTGCTTGCCAACATTTCCTCATCAGCTCTGCAAAACTTGCTGGACAGCTGGTGGGGATGGTCAGCCTCTACATACCAGACACACAAACACATGTAAATACAAGAAGCAGAAGCCTTTACTTTCAACAGAATAGTCATGTCGGACCACCTTGTTGCCAACCGTAGCATGCTAACTTGTTTAGCAGGTATAATGTTGACCATGTTTACCATCTTAGTTTAGCGTGTTAGCATGCTAACATTTGCTAATTAGCAGTAAACACAAAGTGAAGCTGAGGCTGATGGGAATATCATTAGTTTGGCAGGTATTTGGCCATAAATGAAATGTTTGGCTTCAGATGAAAAGTTAAGGGATCACTGGAGTTATTACAATTCTCCCTGATGGAAACATGAATGTCTCGGCCAAATTTCATGGCAATCCTCCAAGCAGTTGTCAAGACATTTTCACTAAAAGCCAAAAATATCAAACTTATGGTGGCTCTAGAGAACACTCATAAACTCAGCTAATGTGCTTCATCAGGACTGTGTGGGTGTTGTTTGATCAGATTGGCCTGGCAACACAGCAAGCAGCCCCTCAACTGCCCCCTCATTTTGAATGAAAAATTGGTAAATCCTGATTGGTTCTTAGTACATGACATCAACTTTTTCCACCCGCTCACACAAGTGAGAGGAGCTCAGAGAAAAAAAGAAATACAGAAATCCTTAATGTGAAATATTTAAAATCGCTGTGATTCAGAAAGTAGTAGTAGTTTTTTCAAGGCTTTTAAAGTAGCAGTATTCCAGAAAGAAACAGGGGGTCCGGGGGAATGTGAAATGGAATAGGTTATTTTTTGTGTGTTTAAATATTTAAAATTGTATTACAAACCAATAAGATATCAGAGATAAAATGGGCACATTTGAAAGTGTCTTTCTGTAATATGTAAACGGAGGCAGCCATCCCACTGAGATAATGTCCCTGCATGAGAGATCCCCTGGCATCACCTACAGTCTGAATGAGCCCAGACATCTCCATAGTACAGGGCAGTAAATGGAAACAGTTTTCTCTGGGGATTAATCCTAAAATATCACCGACTCTGAGTGGAGAGAGGGCAAGTAAGAGGGTCAGAAGGAGAGGTATAGCAATGGAGGGGAAAATCAGAGGGAGACATGGGAAAGGGAAAGAGAGAGAGAGAGGGAGTTATTTAGGGAGAGTATTTGGAGATTAGCCAACCGCTACGCAGGAATCATGTTCTCCGAGTTGTTTGTTGGCCCCCAGTGTGTGTGTGTGTGTGTGTGTGTGTGTGTGTGTGTGTGTGTGTGTGTGTGTGGCTGTTCAGGCACGTCAATAACTGAAACACATACACTGAATAACCATCACCCCCCCACCTCCCATAAACCTCTTGAATCAACCCTCCTATCACCACAATCTTTCCTCTTTCCCCCCTTTCTCTCTCTCTCTGTCTCTCTCGTAAAGGCTTTAGCCAGGGGGGGAGTCTGGCCGAGCTCCAGTGCTGTGTATCCAGGCCTTACAAGAGCAGAGAACTGACATCAGGCCTAAAAATACCCAGCCTCAGCCTCAGCAGCTCGCAGTGGAAACCATGAGAGCATCGCATTGTTCCTCCAGCCTTCTCAAACTCTGGTGGGTCTACATGCAGACAGTGTGTTCAGAAAGGTGTGCTCACATGTGTGTGTGTGTGTGTGGGTGGGGGGTTACCTCTTGTTTTTCCACCACCAGCCAAGCAACCTGCAGCCCTTCAAAACCTTTGAAAGGAACCTCCCGAGTCAGCATCTCCCACAGCACCTGGCCACAGATCAGTTATTTCATTCAGGCAGACATCATTGTTTTATGTAACGCTCCTGGAGCGTTGTGAAGACGTCTTGATAGAGAGGCACCACAAAACAAAAATACAATAGCTGATACTGATACCAAACAGGACTTTTCTGATTACTTTGAGGAATATAAACCTTTTTTTTCCCAAAATCTTTTCTTAATTTAACAAAAGAAGCCAAACTTCTCAGATAATAAATGTTGTCTAAATACAGGAATTTTGCTTGAATAAAATTGGCAATAATATTTGGTAAAATCAGAAACATGATAAAAGCATAATAAGTAAAAGACTACAAATCTGAGCAAGCAGTGACCGTTTTCAATATTTATTCACTACATTTCAGTTGGTACCAAAACATTTTGAGAGTTTGACTTGAGGGCATTGATTTACAGCGCCGATACGTACAGCACTGACAACTCACCACGCCATAGGAGTAGGTGTCGCAGGTCTCGGAGACAGGCAGGCTCTGAATGACTTCAGGAGCCATCCAGGGAAAAGTCCCCACCACCGTCATATGGGTGGTATGGGACAGGAATTTAGAGGCCCCAAAGTCACAAATCTGAAATCCCAACAGAGAGAGCAATGAAGAAAACACTGAATTAACTAACTGCGTGCCGAAACTGAATGAATAAAATGCTAATATGTGATTGTCTGTACATCAAGAGGCCACTGTTACAAACCTTCAGCACTCTGTCTGCTGTCATTACCACTGTAGAAGAAAACACAGAGAAACCGGTCAAAGCTGTGTGACATAACATAGTAATATACTATAGCTAGCAGGCAGAGAGACTGATGTCTAGGCGTGCGTAAGAAAGGCAGCACAGAGTTTGAGGAACAAATCAAACTATTTAAGGTCGTGTGTTACCGTTCCGTGACTTGAGGTCTCTGTGAATGACTTTGACCGGAGCTTCTGCGTGGAGGTAATGCAATCCTGTAAGCACATCAAGCATTAATGACAAAAAACTACCACCTTCTAATGTTTAATCTGACTGGTTTTGGTGGAATTTCCTAAAAGCATTTAAAGTCTGGGTGCAGTTTCATTGTAAAATATGTTTGGTTTGAGCTCAGTTTCACCCAGAAATCTACTGGATGAACTGGGGTCAAACAAATGTGGGTTAAAGACAACATTTACAACAAAGGAACAGTGATAATAAGGCAAACTAAAACAAACAAAACAACAAACTGAATCTGTGTATATATAATGGAATCAGTGTCATCTGAATTTGTAGCCAAGTTGACAGTGTTGACTATTGAATACCATTGATAATTAGTGTATGTCACTTTTTACTGTTCAATTACCTTAAAACACAGAGAACATTTAAATATTCCTCTTTTAAAGTTCCTCTGTTATCCACTGTACCGCCATCAGTCACTGCCCCTGTAATCGGATTCGTATTTTTGTCATAATGTCCATTATGTGAGTAGTTATGGTTTCATTTGATCCTTTTATTTTGCCTGTTGCAGTTGGTGGCTTGTTGGTTTTGAACACACACACACAGCTTACGAGGCGGTGATTAAGAGGCAAATAAAAAGCTGCGTAAACTATTAACTCTGGTACATGATGGCTAGAGTATAACAGGACACTGGTGATCGTTTCAGTGCTCCTACCTCTGAGACACACACACACACACACACACACACACATTTTATTATTATTATTATCACTCCTTCAGGTGTACCTTTGGCTATCTGTATGGCCCACGTCATGATCTGCTCCATGTCCATCTCCTCACTCTGCTCACTGGAAAGGTACTCATACAGAGACCCTTCACTAGCATACTCTGTAAGAACACACACACACACACAGAAGAAATGGGTATTATAGGGGAAATCATGTGTGTAACGTGTGTGCACGGCATCCATGCACATATGACCGTAAGGCCACATTCAACTCTCACACTGGAAACATGAATTTGAGTTAGATTCATCTTTAAACACTATTGAAAGAATAAATATCCAATTGTATAATGCAGTTACAACATATCTCACTCCACATGTTTAAAAACTACACCAATATATTATAATTAGGTGTGAGAAACAACACACACAGTTAAGCACTGCACACACACACACACACACACACACACACAGAAGCTAATCAGCGGAGACGCTCACAACCTTCACACCCTGACTCTCTAATCCTGATTATCTCTGAACTGTTAACCTTTCCCATTTTCCTGTTTGACAATTCAAAGAGACAAGTAGAAGACAGAGAATATGTTCAATCAGAGGAGTACTACGTAGCCCAGCGAGTACAACATGGATAAATCTGATCTTTTGTTTAAGAGGCTGCAAAAAGCATTTTACTGGGACTGAAGTCCATCTCCTGAACCAGTTCTTCTTTTTGCCTACTGTACTTTTTTATTTTTAGTCAGCATTGGACATTGGAGAATTGTTGCTGGACAGGTCTGTAGTGGTGTGTCGGTGCTTTATCTTAACCATATGACCCCATCCAGGATTACAACCACATGCAAACATGCTGGTCTCAGTTACAAATGTCCTGCCAGGAAACACATCAAGAAGTATACACCAATACTTCAAAACACACACATAAACACTTGTCGGCCATCGGAGCATGTGCTAACGTCTAGGATCGAGTCCACACTAATAAAGCTAATATACACACAGGTGTAGTTGTAATGAGAGGACAATCTGCCCTGGCCTTAACCCCTTCATGCCTCACCTTAAACCTTGACCTGATCTTAACCTCACGTTACTTATATCCATTAGGCTGCTACCCCAAAGATAATAATACTCTTCTCAATCTGTAGAGCACTTTTTCAAAAGATTTATGTTCTTGTGAGGATGTCTGGATACATGAATCTCACACACAAGCAGTCACTCACACACACACACACACACACACACACACACACACACACACGTGGGGTCTGACCTGTGACAATGCCATAGTTGGGAGATTCCAGCACGGCTCCATAAAACTGAATGATGTTCTTATGACTCAGGACACTAAGAATCTCAGCCTGGACGAGGAGATGAGAAAAAGAGACACAACTTCATGAGCACCTCCAGTTTTTCAATATCTGACATTGGCAAGGAAACATACGACTTTCAAGAAAATAAATTGTAAATCATTCCTGAAAGACTGTAAAGCTAAAAGTTAGAGCTTTTGACTCGTTATCCAGTTGGAAAGTGATTCCTGACAGTGTGTCGGGATGCCTGAACTGAGGTCTGAACCTCTTTCATACCACAGGTTGAGTCTTCCACACCGCAGTGACAAACATGCCATTAATCTGAATGGACATATAGGTCATACCCTCTGCATATGTGGAATATGTCACTGTTGCCAAGCAACATAAGAATTACACACAAAAAAAACTACAATTTAACCCCCAAATATTTTCTCAATAAATAGTTTTTCTTTCGAAGAGCAATTTATCTTATCGCTTTTATTCCATCATTTCTTCCACGTGTGAGGTCATCAGTGTGTGCATGCATGTTATGCTACTTAATACTTCTTTTTCACTACATTTCATAGGGAAATATTATACTTTTACTCCTACTACTGCTTCTATCAGTCAGCTGTAGTTGAGCCAATAATAACACTGACAGAGGCCATTCTGCATGAGTACTTGTACTTTTGATACTTTATTACAAGTGCATTCAAAATGTTACTTTACAGACGTATTAGCAACAAAATGTACTTA
Source organism: Enoplosus armatus (assembly GCF_043641665.1). Taxonomy (NCBI): domain Eukaryota; kingdom Metazoa; phylum Chordata; class Actinopteri; order Centrarchiformes; family Enoplosidae; genus Enoplosus; species Enoplosus armatus. Next base: position 15,390,198 of record NC_092193.1, read on the forward strand.
AAGTATTACTATAGTGTGGTGTTGCTATGTTCAGTGAATATCTCCTCCACCACTGTGTGAATGTTGTGTTTGTGCAAAGACCCAACGAATTGAAATATGCTTTTAATAAATAAAATATGATGTGAGAGTGTTCATGAGCTGCAGTTCTCCCATGATCCATCAATTTGTATTTACATATGAACTGTACACACACACACACACACTTTTATGCACGTCTGCCCACCCTGCATGTGTTTGTGTGTGGCTGTGAGAAAGTGAGTGTGACAGAAGCAAGTCAAACAACAAATCAAACTCTGTCCCCTCCGTAGTTTAAGTAACATTACATTGTTTAAATCTGCTGCCACAACAATAGCGCAGTGCCCCACGGGTCACCCTAACTTCCAACAGTTTCCTGACACTGTGCCGTGAGCCTCTACCAGCCCGGTATTAATAACAGGGAAGGAAATTTTGTTTGGATTACCATCAGGGTCATACTCATGGAGAACCACCCGGCCTGAACCGCAGTGCATAAAGCCCCAGATGACCACACACCTCGCCCTAACATACAATGGGAGGAACAGGGGGAGTGCCGGCATAAATAAAACGGCTCCATCCACAAAGAGCGGGAGGAGGAGGGGGACGAGGAGAAGTATGTTTAAGATAAACACATGTTCAACGGCAGACAACGGGGGAGGAGGGGGAGGCAGGGAGGGAGTGGGCTTTGGGTGTTCGAGTCCAAAGAGAATCTGGGAAATTAGTGGAAACTGATTGAAGTTTAGAGCAGGAATGTGCCAGAGATGAGTCCATAACTTACAAATACTTTGGATCTTAAAACTATGTTTGTGTGTGTCTCTGCTGCACAAGTGCTGAGTGTGTGTGTGTGTGTGTGTGTGTGTGTGTGTGTGTGTGTGTGTGTGTGTGTGTGTGTGTGTGTGTGTGTGTGTGTGTGTGTGTGTGTCCCTTACCTCTTTGTCAATCTTCAGAAGCTTCTTCACAGCCACTTCCTTGTCCTGGGAAATCCAGAGGGCTCTGTAGACGCTCCCAAAGCTGCCTCCTCCACAGTTCTCATAGAAGAGCAGGTCCTCATGCTTTATCTGCACAAACGACGAGCCGGGGGACGACATGGCATACTGACTCACACGCACACAAACACACACATACACACACACGTAGCCCAAAAGCGTGCACGCTCAACCACCAGCCCCAAAAGTATACAAGTCCCTGGATCAGCACAGAGCGAGTGAAGGATAAGACATAAAGAGAGACGGAGTAGTTTCCTCCACGGGGTCGGAGTGGATGTTGTCAGTCAGCAGAGCAGATTGTCAGAGAAGAAACCAGAAAGTGCTGGAAAGAGAGAGAGAGAAGTTTGCTCCCTGTGAGTCAGGAAAAGTCGAAGCCCCTCTGTCACTACTAGACAAGGTATTACATTGCCTGATAGTGGTGATCCAGTGTAACTACAACACAGAGCGCCACACACACACTCACACACATGTGCACAGAGCGTGAAGATGAAGGAGAGGTGAGTGTGTGTCAGTTACGGCTTGCAGTCAGTGTGTGCAGTCTGCCTGTAGCAGACACACTGTTCAAATATGGTCAGTGGCATCCAGGGCATTCCTTCTTCCTGGATGACTGTGGCTATATAAAGCTCTCCATACACTACACTACACTACACAACACTACACAACACTACACACACACACACACACACAGACACACACAGAGACAGAGATATACCGCTATGGCCTATAGCGTGTCAAACATAATAAATCAGTCAGCAACGAGGGTGACTGCCACAGATACCTAAATCCATCTCTCACACACGCTGCATCTAAAAACACACACACTCATCAGAGAAGCCCGGCAGTGACAGTGTGTTACTCAACCCGACAGGAATGACCCAGTGACATAATCAAGTCAGATAGGCGTGCTGACATCACTGCGTAGGGACAGGTGAGATCAGCACGGGGAAGTTAGGACACATCTCAGTTGTTGACAGTAATCAAGAGCAAGAAGAGACTTAATAGTGATTCATTGGATAAATAAAACATGACTAAAAGGCCTGCCAGCAACTCCTAGACGATGCAATGAATCATTGCACGCCATTGCACAAAAGCGTTGGCAAGAAACAACACCCTAAGAATTTTAAATGTGAGGCCTCAGGACAGCAAGTGAGGGGTTCTTCCTCTAGGAGCAGTCAGAAAATGAAATATCTTCTCTGCAAGTGGAACGTCTGGCATTGGGGTGATGGTAGAGGAAAAGTCAGGTGGTTGATGCCCAATATTCAAATTAAAAAAGGGTTCCTCCTCTGAGAACCACGGTTATATATATATATCTGAACTAGGTTTTTTGTGTGCAGAGTCGGTAATTTGGCCCACGGGTGGCGCCAGAGTTAAGATCATGTAATGACCTCAGATGGACAGAAATTTTCAGGGGAGCATGAAGGTCACAGGGTTGCAGCTTAATTCACTCAGAGGTAACATCAGAATACAACATCCAGATAAAAAATAGTCCCATGAGTTATTAAAGCACTGTTAAATTAGCTATTTTTATTTACAAGGCAGACCACACATACAGTACAGTAACTGGCTGCTCTGGGGGAAGCCAGCCTCACGGCAGTTCTCGACACACACCGTCACATCAAAAGCTCCTGAGATCAAAGGAAAAATTAATGACACTTGTCAAGAACACACACTCAAAATCTACACCACATATATAAAAATAAAATTACACGGACTTATCACAACTGATGAGAACGAAGATTTCCCCTCAAAGTGTAAGTTGCCTTTAGACTCCGCGTCTGGGATCAGTGCTTCCAAATCAAAAGAGGTACAATTTGATTATACAAATGACCTCAGAACAGATCATACCAAGCAACTTCATCATGTAGAATAATTCATATTCTTCAGGAGTCGTACTGCAACGCAAAAATAAAATGCAATACTGTAGTGACAAATTTGAACACTTTGCAATACCATTAGGGCTTTAATGCAACTAATACTGTATATTATACTGTTTAGTAGTTTTGACGTGTCTGACTAGTTAAGGGACACTGATATTTACCTAAAAGGACATCAAATCCTAAAGATTTTCAAAGAGTTGGATATAATCATGTAGATTACGAAGTAAATAAGTACTTTCAGATTTCATATTTATCTGTATATTCAACAGGGAAAATGTAGAGTCAAGGTTACTACGGTTTATGGGGTTGTCTGCGTTTGTGTGTATGACTAGGACCACCAGGAGAGTACGGTTTTGCTTTACAGGCAGGTACAGTAATATATTGTAAACTAGGGCTCATTTGGGGTAGCACAACATTACAGGACACTCCGATAGAAATCCACTGTATAGAACACAAAGCCTATGAAGTTCAGTCATGCAGGATATTGATTCAAGTTCTATACATTACAGTTCTATCTAACAGGTCCCAAACAGCAACGACTAGTACAGTTAAAACCCTCAGCCTGCGGGCTGAGACAGCGACGAGAGAGCAGCTGAACAGTTCCTGTCCAGGAAAAAGAGGCTTTTAATGGCACAGTACAAGTCCTTGATCCATACTAGTCCATGATAGTGCTAAAGTCACTGACTGTTGTGATTTGCTACTGAACGACCGGTTGAGTCATTTCATCCAGGTAATGTGTTGTTGTTGTTGTTGTTTTTTTATGCTAACGTCACAGAGAAGGCGATGGTGGTGGAAGATTCGGAGCTCATGTCCGCCGAGGCTCCATCCTGTAGGAGAGCTGCGTCAGCGCCCTCTGGTTGTCGACCACACAGAGCTTCCGAACGTAACCCCGTACCTCCGCTTGGTTTTTGTTGGGTTGGCATATGTCGGGATCTAACACAGCGAGAGAAGAAACAGAGGGAATGTAATTGGAGAGACGTGTGTAAAGTCAGCATGTAGATGTGATGAAAGTGTGCTGATAAGTAATGAGCAGACTCACTGAAAGGTTGGCTTCTACAGTGCCTCACTTGCCGAATTGTGTTAGCTATAATACGCTGAAGAGAGATCAGGATAAGAGACTCTTTAGATATTATGACAGTATGACACATATAACATATCCCTGTGATGAATAATGTGCACTGAAACTCACCATTTTCTCAAAGTTGACCATATTGTCAATGAAAGTCTTGTTGCCCTCGTGTGTAAATGTCATATCTGTAAAGAAATTAATGAAACTTAACAGCAGCCATGTGATACAGGGGTATTCATGAGAGAGACCCGAGTCTCTTCTGTTCTCTACACTGAGTCGTACCTTTGAGAAGGAGGGGCATGAAAGGGATGATTGGCGGCTCCAGTTTGGTGACAGTGAGTCGGTAGGACCGGTGGTTTCTTGATGGGTCCTGTCACCAAACATAAACAGTGTCAATTTCAAAAACATTTGGAAATCACCCAAATTATTTTATTATTATTTTCTTAAATATCCCTAGTGGTATAGCTATGCAGGTAGTTTTGCTTTTATTCGCCCAGGTAGATATCCATGTGTAGCTATCTGCTGCCACCCCAATACAATGCAACTCACCATCATACTCTCAAACTCAGCATAGAACTTCTTAAACTTGGTGGGGAGTTTCTGCCAGGAAAAACAGAAGAGCTCAGCAACAAGAGACGTGAATGTAGTACTTTAGCAACAGTGTAAAGTTCACTGAAGATCTAGACATAGATTAGTTGGTTATTAGGCGAAGTTTACCTCCCACGTCTGGCTCAGTCTGCTGACAGCAGGGTTGCTCATCCCCATGATGATGGCAAAGAATGAATTCAGGTTCTTAAACTCGCGACAGCTATGGACAAACACACAAGCAAGACATTAAGAGAATAAAATCTAAGCTGAAACTAAAATCAAGCTGTATATGAGAAACTCTCCATCTAAGCGCATGTGTGCAGACCAGCATATGAAGCGCGTGACACCAGAGGCCTGTTCAACATACCCAGGGTATCTTTTCGTTATCTGGCTTCGCTAAACCTAACAACCACGATCTCGCTGAGCGGTCGCACGACGGTGGATATCAACAAGTGTGTTCACATGAAAGAGGCGGTGTTTGCAGCATCTGACCAATCACTCACATGGACAAGTTTACAGGTAGCAGAGCGGCACAATGAAATGCATATAAGTCAATCCCTCCGACCAGAATCTATATCTCTCATATAAAACACCATCAGGGTAAGCCAAAGGGCTTTGCCGGTCTCTGAACACTCTGCCCTCCTAAGAGACCCTCTCAGGATCTGCACCCCATGCTCCATGGGATCTTCTATGATTGGTGATGTCGTTTTCCAAGAGAATTGATTGGTCAGTAGGCGGTACGTTTAGATGAGTTGATCAGCCTCAAATCCTGCTTCATAGTACAGGCCTGCGCTCCTACTCACTGTGCAGCTATCTTGATGAACTTTTTGAGGAGCTGGACTCTCTTGCTGAGCTGTCCACAGAGGCAGACCTCAGTGACCACCCACAGCTGAACCTGGTTGAACCTCCGCAGGAACAGGTCCAGATTGGCCGTGGTTCTCCTGAAGCTCTGCCGGCCAAACGTGTGGTAGAGCAGCTCGTGCTGAGGGAGAGGAAGGATTTCAGTTAATCCAGTGGACAGGTCCTGCCGCATTGCATCTATCAGGCCTTACTCCCGCTGGGTTTTTCTTATGAACAATGTCGCAGCACCTAATCTCGTCATTTCAAAGTGTGAAATAAGGCTCTTGTAACGATCTGTTACAAGAGTGTACAGTGTTGCAGTCTCCTAGGACTGGCCTGAGGTGGCTTTTAGTGTGCATATGTGCAAATGTGTGATACCTCATGCACACAGCTGAAGAGCTCCCAGTCAAACATGGTCATTTGGTAAGCCAGGTCCTTAGAGCTCATCAGTTCAAAAGTGGACATGGAGCCTGCAGAGGGACCCTCCTGGTCTGGAAGAGGAGTCTGAAGAACACACGTGTGCAAATTCATAAACACATTAAAAGACTACGTATGTTCACACACATTAAAGAATCTATTACAATCAAGGCATTTTTACACATGTAGCATCTGTCAAATAATGTCATGTGAAGATCCAGTGTAACAGTGCCGATAATTCCCATAAAGCATGTTAGGTATTACTGTAAACCCATTTCATAAAAACTTCAGAAGTTCCAAGTAAACAGGGGAAATGCTCATCTCTTACCAGACTGTTGAGCTGGTCTCGAGGACAGGCAAATAATCGCCCGTTGATGCTCAGACCAGAAAACACTGACACATCATTAGGCTTCAGGATTTGTTTTTCTGTAAGAAGAAAGGGGACAGCTGAGTTTTCATCACTGCCTAGATATGTCCCAACACTAACCTAAAGACAATATGGAGACCATTAAGTAACACCACTTTGATTGCATACACAGTACACATACCCAGGTAACAGTATTCATCATGTGTCTCGGGTATATTCATTTTCAAGAAGCCACTGAAACTGCTCTTTCAAATCTAAATCAATCTGTATTCTCACCACCAGCAGAGCTGAGCTGGACCAACAGGAGCTCATCAGTGGTGCCAAGCTTGTCGGCCACAGCGCTGGCCACTTCTCTTCCTGTCGCTGCCACGGCAACCCGGATGGTAGTGTACGTGTGATCACCACAGTACACCTTCAATAGGACTGGACACACATACAAGAATAATACTGAAATGATTAATATTTTTGGGATCACCAGAATATTAAATTAATCTCCTGACAACATGAATATCCACGTTAAAATGTGATGGCAATCTGGCAGAGTTGTCAAAATATCTTGCTCTTCAGTGCCCGCCACTTACAGAGTAAAAGGAAAAAACATTCCCACCAACTTACTGTCATCTTGATTCCTAATGGGCTGTTTCTTCTGCAGCCTTTCCTCTCCGTTGCTGAACTGTCGTATTAGGGTTTTCTGTTGAATTACACGAGAGCGTGTGTAGTTAGCATCCATGCCATGACGCAGCTAACATGTCAAATGTACTGTAAGATTTTGTTAAAAACTCTAGTCTGGACATACCTTTTTTGTGGATTTGGCTTCTTCCGAGCTACAAAATGTAAAAAGTGTAGAAACAAACAAAAGATACAATAAATGCGGTTGGCACCTAAAACATCACAGTGAATGTTTAACGTGCAGGAGCTGGGAAACGTACTGTAATTTGACAACTTTCTCCAGGTCAGGAACCAAGTCTTTCAACGCTCTCAACACCCGAGAATCATTTGATAAACTCCCATACAACTCCTACAGAAACAGAGAGCAAGAACCACACTCAGACTGTGCGTATAATCTGTGTAAATTATGGGATTTACTGATATTTGATACTTTTAGTGACCTCAAGGAAGGAGATTGGAGCAGCCTCCTCCTCTAGCATGTATGTGTGTGTGTTAGCCCAGCGCAGGGCCAGAATGAGGGCCCTCCTCTTACTGTTGAGCGCATACTCCAACCTCTCCTGTTCAGAGCCTGGTGGAGAGGCCGCATGGTAGGTGCACACAAGGTTAAAGATAAACATAAAAATGTAGATCTTACATTTCTGATACAATAATCAGACAGTGATATCCGATTTGTCGGAGTGCAGCAGTGGTAAAGCACAAGTAGCTGAACACTACAATGAGTAAGACAATAAGAAAAGCGCCTCTCGGTCGGGATTACAACTTGTTACTATGGTGTGAAGGGAGGTGTGCAGTTCATTAGTACAGCACGGTCAACTGCTGCTTCAGCACTTTCATAAGCAGAACCGGTAAGTTGCACAATCCAAGATGCTGTCAGTAGCACCGTTATAGTAGGCAGCAAACAATAGACGTGTCCGTCCATCTCTGAGTGGTCAACATAACATTCTGGCCGCAGTTTGTCGACCTGATAAGTGGGCATCACAGACAGTCTGCATAAAAATTACATAAACGCAGAGAGAGCAAAGGATGAAAGGATATTGTGCCATAAGTAGAGGGCACAGCTGGCTGTTGGGCATGAAGACACAGTGCATGAGGACGAAATCATCCACTGCTGGGTCTAACAGACGGGAAAAAAAACAGACAGCAAGAAGGAAGAGAGTCAGATGGGAAAGGAAGAGGTTCAAAAAGGTAGTGATGATGCCATTCATCATTAATACATTTATCTTTTCTGTCTATCCTTGTTCCTTCATTACAATTCATTTGATATAGTGTCTGGACTATCTCTGGGAACCATCTATTCAAAATTAATTCATCCTAATAGCCTGTTCATTTTGCATTACTTATAGATTTATTTCTATCTGGCTACCTGGTTCACTGTGATGTATGTCCATCCTCATAGTCTCCAGGAAGTGCTCAAGAATCTTCTCTGGCGTTCCTGATATCACAGTGTACCTGCAAAAGGTGAGAAGTTGTGAAGAAAACAAACACAAGCCTCAACTTTTGAGAGACAGCCTGTGAGATACAATCTCCTGCACACTTGTAAGTAAAAGACTCCTCACACGTACTTGATGCTTCCCAGAGTGGAGGCGCGAGGACTCTTCTCCAGCACCAGCACAGCTTGTTCGTGCTCTTTCAAACGCACTGTGTTGGCTTCCACGTCCTACAAATACAACAAGATGCATGTATACAGAAATCAGTAATATCACTCCACATAAAATGCAAAATGAATGTGTTTTTTTAAATGTAATACAGCTTCTCTGCCAGAGGAGGGAGACACACACATCATAGTCAGGCAGCATCACCTGGCATATAGTGCAGAAAGTGTTCTGTCACTTGGGTTAAATAATGTTGACTTAGCAGTGACTTTGTGAACATACAAACACTGCTATTAGCAGTTTGGACCAAAGGAAGTAATTTGGTGCTTGTGTGACTCCTCTTCCACCAGACGATAAATGTCCACCTCTTGTCTGCCTACCCTCAGTATCCTGTTGAAGTCTTCCTTGTCCACACGAAGGAAGTGGCAGTTGTCTTCTCTCAGGACGATGGAGGCAGCGCGAGGTGAATCTGTAACCAGGGCTAACTTCCCAAAGTCATCCCCCTCGTGCAGTGTACACACCACACCCTAAGATGCACGCACACACACACACACACGCATGAATGCACACACAAACAAACATGCTCCAAGATACGAACAAGCTCAGGCACAAACTCAGTTTACTAGTCATCTTAAGGCCTGGAGAAAAATCAGGAAGGAACAGGAGCAATCGGGACTGGGATGAATCATCTGTGCTTGTCTCTGTGTGTGTGTGCAGAGCCCATGTGTGTATGTACAGGTGTGATCAATGTGCATACACGCACATGTAGAGTACATCCGCCTGTACAGTGGTTGTAAAGCTGCGTGTGGTGTGAAATTGTGTATGCGTACAATCCCTTAAGCCATTTAATCATAGTGATGAGTCACGGTGAGCTGAGCAGAGTTTGCCAAATTCTACTGCTGGTGTTTCCCAGCCCCACAGGGCAGATACTGCTCCACACAGACATGATCAGCGCCACATTTTAATCCATCACATACAGAAAACTATAACAATGCTCATGTGTCAAACAAGGAAACATAAGCATGTAGGAGGATGAATGCATTCAAACACACACACACCTTTCCATAGATAACCACATTGACAGAGCCCTTCTGGATGATGTACCATGATGTGCCTTCCTCTCCTTGGTTGAACACTGGAAGATAAAGAGGACAAACATATATTACCCTCACACACATTCTGTACACCAGAGGTCTTCAAACAGGAGCACGGGAGAGGGAGAGACATGAGGCATGAGCCGCAATTTTCATCAAAATTCATACTCCTTCTTGGAGTTATAACTCAAGTCAAATCTGGACATTCAGACACGATACACATATTTTTAGATTCGGTGTGACTTACACTTCCCGAGGACATCACTATCTCTGATGTCCATCACGAATAAATCCACTTAGAAATACAATTAGAACTTGCCTGAGAATCATTACATTTTTAAGTTTTCTTCAGCATCAAAGTAATCCAATGATATTTTTCTGTACATACATGTGTACACTGTAAACAGGAACTACTAATAGCTGATTCTGCATACTTTTAATGGTGCCAAAATGTAAACAAATGTAGGCAAAGAAGAAACGTGGCTCAAATTGGAGCCCACAGCTAACTATAGTAACTGACTCCATGGCAACATTATACTTCCTGTGTGACAGTAATAAGGCTCAGAATGTCCCATCGATATAGTTCTTATATTCCTGGAACAGTGACACACTCCTCTGTCCATCCATATACAGGTATTTGCCCTGTGTTGAAAACCAGGGAGTAGATGGGGGGTGTCGGGGGGGGGGGGGGGGGGGGCACAGTCTCAATTCTGTCTGAGGGGGGACACAGTCTCAGACTTTAAAAACTCCCACTGTACACTATGTAGACAAACAAACGTGTATTCTAGGACAAAGCGGACAAAGTGAAGACTCACACACGGTTCCAGCTTTTGCATGCGACTCGAAGATCACAACGCTCGCCAGTTCTCTCTTCACCTACAAACCAGAGCACACTGCTCAAGTCATATTGCATTTATCTGCGGCGCAGAAACACGTGAGAGAACAGTAAAATGCACAGATCATGATTATTTAAGGATTATTAAAATGGCCTGGGAGTCCCTACAGTCCATCATGACAGCACATGGAGAGTTTTGCTTTATGAGACTTTTACTTTGCTGAAATTCATATTGATAAGCACTGTGATCAAAAGGGTTCTGGAGGAAATAAGAAAAAAAACTAGTAAATTAAAAACTTTATTTTAATGATAGTAATAATGTAATCACATTGTTTGTGAACCACTTTCATCTCCTGGAATGTACTTGATGTGACTTTTCATTACTGTAATAATGTAAGTGTATCTAATACACATAATACTGATTCTAGGAATATGTGGAGCATGAAAACAACATCAAAAACACTTGTGGAGGCATTCCAGACTTAAAGACTCCTCCACATGGTGAATGCTTGCCAACACAGGGGCAGATTGGTGTAAAACGTCCCATTACACTAGTCAGAGAAATGCTGACAGTGACTACAACTTCTCCCTCTGGTCTTAAAAACAAAAAGACTGTCGCGAGTGGTTCTGGTGAATTAAACAGCCTCCTTGGAAACCTGTACTGTCCCTTTAAAAGAAAAAGTGGCCCGGCTGACTCACAGTATTGGAGAGGTGAGCTAAGGCCTTGATGTGAAGCAGCTCATCATAGATGATCTCTAGGTCATCCCCTGTCCTCTGACCAGGCCTGCAGACACACACAAGAGATTTGTCAGAATGTACTCACCATGAAGATTTCATGCACGCACTTCACCTCTTATTACGCTGCAGTAAAATTAGTAACGACATATCCTAATGCTAAAATAATGTTCTTGTCCTGGAAGTAGTCACTGCAGATGATTTGTTTATATTATTTCACATGATGGTACTGTATATAGTTGAAAGTTATATATACCATATTTATATGGTGATTTGTAATGTGTTATGTGCTACCAGTGTAATGTAAGTTCATGCAATCTTATTGATCGTTACTGACGATTTCCTGAGGATCATGCGCAGCAGTGCGTCAGGGCCGATCTGAGCGAGGAAGAGGATGGTCTCTGGCAGCTCTTCCTCACTCTCCCTCTTCTCCTCCTCGCTGGGCAACGGCGTGTCTTCTTCCTCATCGTCAAGAAATCGGTAGAACAGGTACTTGTCCTGGAAGCCGAGCTCCTGGTCCACTGAAGAGCAGACAAGCACATTTAAACACACACACACACACACACGCTGTGCATGGCTGGTGATTTTCAGCAATCATTTTTTTAATCAGAAGGTAATTTCAGACATCTGAGAAGTGTATGAATTTGAGATCAAGATTCAATATATATTTTATGCTCCTGCTTCAAAACGTCCAATTAATCTCCACGCTGGTATTCACACTGACGCTTTCACTGTGATTGATGTTCAGATTTAACCACAGACACTTCTTGGCTGCTTTGCAATAGGAGGTTTGGGAACTGACTATTGCATGTTATGACATCTGTGCAGTGCATGGAATGAAGCTAATCAGCATACACTATGGTGAGAAAGCAATAGAGAAAGGCAAAGTTTTAGTTACCATGGTTGAGCACCCCTTCTTCTAGTAGTGCCTGCCACATCCCAACAGCATGGGACCGTGTGAGAACACAGGCACTCTGCAGCACCAACCAATCCACCAGCTCTGTGCCGACACAGCATTGTCTGCAATACACACATACCAATAAGATCCACACTTTTTTTCTAATGCTGTTGCATGCATAATTCTGTGACAAACACACTCTTACCTGTATGTCTTGAGGTGGTACTTCCTGTCTCGAATCATGTGTGGGGCTCTGGACAGGATGGCGTTGCGGAGAACCTTGCCCGCTCTCTGCAGCTTCTCTGAAGGAATCTGCAGAGCACACAGGAACAACCAGGTAGTTTGATGAACCGATCGTGAGTAGTGGTCCAACAGTCAACACTTCCAATATTTGTGCTGACTCTTTTTGAAACCACATTTTGAAGAACAGAAAGCTGAAACGGCACATTATCAGTCGACCCTGAACGCGGGCGACCTCACTACAATATTTACACTACGAACTGACTAGAATAATGGCATAGATCTTAGTACCCAGGTAAGCTAATATTACCAGGTTAAACAGCTTATTCTTATGGGCGATCCAAATCAATACATTCTTTTGTAAAACAGAGGGAAAACCTCCATAAACCCACAATAAAATTATTAACACTGATTTTGAAAGTCACACTGCAAGAGATGTATGTGAATGTATGCACCCCGAACTGAGGTTAATGCTAGTAACACACAGTACAGCATTATATAACACACATACACACAAACACATTCTATACAAAGAGCACACCTGCACCTTAGAAACAGAGGAAAGGTGCAGATGTGTACACACACACACACACACACACACACACAGCTGCTGTTGAAAACAACAAAGCAAGGCATGCTAATTGGGCAGATGGGATCTTTCTTCTACGTGCATGCATTAGCTAGCATTAGCATAACTACAGAGGATCACAGCTGTGAGTCCACACTTGTCTCTTCTCCGAACAAACACACACACACACACACACACACACATCCAAAATCCATTCTGGCATTCTGGTTCATTCACAAACATGAAAGTATGCAGCAGTGCACCATTTTATGACACTGTGGTTGGCTTTACTATCTACTCTCAACTCTGTTCACAACATACAGAATGGTGTTTTTGTTTTGTATTTTTGTTTTCAGATAATAACTACAGCATTTTTCCAAACATTAAATCACTCATCTATTGTCCAGCTCTATCACATGAGACTAAAATATACATTTTGGCTCAACCCTCCATGCCCTGTCCACTCAGATATTCTGACACAAGCAGTGAAGTGCAGAGGAGTCCAAGACAAAGTGAGGCTGCTTGGGCCACAGTATATTGGTTGTGAGTTTGGTCCATTCATGCTTTGTGTGCCGTAAGGAAGTGCACAGCTCTCTGAAATGTGTTGGCAGAGTTTATTAAAAAGGATCAAGTTGCCATGCTGAGCTTTTTCTTTTTTTTTTCCAATCCAAGACAGACCTTCAGGATCCAAGCAGTGAGCTGGAGTGAGTATTTACCTTGTTGTGAGCTTTGTTTGCAGAGTCTGAGTTCATGTTGTCCTTGTCTGTGAGTCCTGAGGAGGAAAAAAACTGCGGTGAAGTTGGTGGAACTGAAGATTCTTACATTCACAGAACATCAAAATACAACCTTTTCTTTGTGTAGCTTCGATGCTAAATGCTAAAACATGCAGGGAGGCATGCTCTACTGCACACGATGTCCGGTGGGACACAAGCATAATATCTCGAAAAGGAAGCAGGAGTACTTCAGAATGACAGATATGCAACATAGTCTTTATCCCATAAGTGTTCTTCCTTTTCAAGGTATAATACTTATTATTACATTATACTTACATTTTGGTGCTTAAGGTTTATCCAAATACAACCTATTCATTATCTGACCTCTGTTTCACATTGCTACATTACTTATTTAATGTTTTATGTACAACTTGTGTGTGTATGTGTGTGTGTGTGTGTGTGTGTGTGTGTCTACTCACTGTCATTGTTGGAACCACTCTCCATAGCTCCATAAGGAGGGGCCAACAGTCCAGCCAAGCTCTGACGATACTTCTACAAGACACATTATACACACACACACATCATAACTGATGTCAATCTTGAAAACATCTACACCTCTATTATTACGATGGATCATTTATAAGTCTTCATCATAATCATCACCATCATAAACATCAAGACTCGTAACATTTCTTTCTGCCTCTCTCTAACACACAAACACTCACTAACACACAAACACTCACTAACACACAAACACTCACACACAGTGTTACTTTCAAACACTCATGCTGCAAGTGCTCCTCAAAACAAAGCCCTTTGTACGACCAAGATCATTTACATGCAGAACAACTAACATTATATAACACAGACACACGCGCACACACACACACACACACACACACACACACACACACACACTCACAGCAGCATTCAAACCAGGGTTAATGAGAGCAACCAGAGCTGCTAAATGTGTACAGATGCTGTTCTTACAGCTGTTAAGAACAATAAACTGTGTTTGCATTTCTACAGCAGAGACACTGAAGTATACACAGCAGGTCATTTTGAGCCTGATTGTGCCATTTGCTCTTCTGCAAGGTCATTACCGAGCAACCTATGCCTTCTGAGGGCTGCCAGGAACACACACACACACACACACACACACACACACACACACACACACACACACACACACACACACACACACACACACACACACACACACTTACAGAGAGAGAGGGAGAGACAGAAAATCTGTTTGACCTAAAGACACAAACACCCCCCTGCCGATGTCTTTCTTGCACAAACACACACAACCAGGTCAAACAATTTCTAGAAGTTTCAATTTCATTTTGTGAAAAGAGAACAAAAGTAAATACAAGGAAACACAACAGTGAAACACTATCTAGCCCACATGCACACCACAGACTACACAGTGTCACAGTCGAGGAGTCAGACTCACCTGAGGTAACACACTCAGCTGCCTAATGCTGGAGGGACTGAAACCCCAGAGAGCTGCCCTCTGCTCCTCTACAACTCACACACAAGCCACCGGATAGCATCCTGCTCAAAACAAGCTGCTCCCCTCCTTTCTTTCTCCCTCCCTCTCTCTTCCTCTCTCTCTCTCACACACACAGTCGCTCCAGTGTCTTTCTCAGTCTCTTGCTCTCCCTCTCTCGCTGTGAATCGAGCCAAGAACCAAACCACTTTCTCTCACGGGTTACCACGGTGATCCGAGCCTCTGTACGACCAAACTACTCTAGTGGAGGAGGAGAAAGAGGGAGGGAGAGGCAGAGAAAGGAAAGCAGAGGAGGGAAAGAAAGGAGTAGCGAGGGTTAGGGAGGAGAGGAAGGAGGCTGGCAAAAGACACAACATGGCCAACAGAGGAGAGAGGAAGTGGGCAAGAGAACTGTAGGGCAGGTGAAAGGGACAGAGGAGTAAATAAGGAGGGAAAAAGAAAGCGAGAAGGACAATACCAGCCCGCTATAGTCCAGGCCAGCCACCCATCCGCTGTTTGATATTCAGTATGTTTACACGTCTGTTTTACATTTACACCGTGTTTATCCATCTCACTGTCACTTGGTGTTAGAATTATGGAGCAGCGCTTTTTTCCCCTTTCATCCTTTCATCAAACACATGACTGCCTTCATCCCGTAGCTTTCTAGTTCTCGCCACAAACAAGCACACGCACACAAATTAGTCCATGCACACGCATGCACACGCAGACACACACACACACACACACACACACACACATAGACACAAAACACAAAGCTCCTTTTACTATGAGCTGAATAAGATTCAAAAGAGGACAACCTCGGGCTATGCTTTCTGATTTATGTCTACTGTCCTAAAATAGACAGCAGACAGAGAGACTGAGTGCACTTAGTTGACAAACAAACACCCTACAAGCCTGATAATATGATAGCACACACACTTTAATAACCAATTATTGTCTTATTTCAATTTTATACATGTTGCCGTGACATTAAATGGACATATCAAGTTTCAGTAAACCCGATTTCTACTCATCTAGTAATAAAAATAATACTGAAGAGTTCATTCTTTTTTCCACAAAGAATGAATATATTAATGTGTTTTATACTGACATCGAGAGCAGAAAAAGACAACGCTCACAGTCATATCAATTTTTGATTCCGAACAAAACTGTTTTTTTAATGCTGTCAAGTCTTTCATATCTTATGACACAATCATTTAACAATGAGCTTGTTAAAATGTTTTATACATGTATAACACATGGACAAGGTCAGCCAAAAGAAACCCACATTTTCAGAACCAAAACCTTTATTATGTGCAAAATGCTGCATGATATCTGTCTACTGTCACTCCTCAGAGCAGTAATTAAAGCCTCATATACCGGACTTCATCACTGAGGGAGTGTTATGTTTCACATTAGCTACCATAAATAAAAGCCTGCACTTAAAAATGTACTCCACTGATTTAAAGTTCTATAACATTCTTGGACTCAATGTACAATGTCAAAATCGATGCAGCAGAACCAGATATCGTATTGTATTTTTTATTGTATTTTATTATATTTTAAAAACTTGGTGCCTACATTATCCACAATGCAACTACAACTGCCGACAGTTCGGTTGGAGATTTGTGTGTTTTGCAAGTAGCAGCTAATGTAGCCTCGAGCCGCTAGCCTCGAGCAGAGATGAGGAGCGGGCTGCAGAGGTCGACGCTGACGTCTCTTGAGGACTTCACACAGCTCCATCTGGAGCCACAAAAGACTTTTACAACTTTTTTCATATATGTAGTAGCATGCACGTGCATAGATCGACTTCAAAGGGGGCTTGAGCACCTGCTGTTTGGCCTCCTAAAATTAATTACTTTTTTTTTTAATAAATGAATAAATTCCTGTTTGCGCACAGCCTGCCCTGCCAAACAGATATATTGATTGAATCAAAACATCAGGTCGGAAGATTGGAGCTCCCGAGCGATGGCCTCTACCAGTCGGTGATTTGTTGATTTTTAACAGGGGGGATGGCCCAATGAGAGCACTCTCCCATCCCCCACTAATGCTTATTTTTCAAAACACACCATAGTTTTGACGGTATAAACCTCGAATTATGTAACTGCAGCAGCTGAGCACAGTGTGGTCAGTGCAGGTTAACATGGTCACATTACCTGCTCCACTGCCAGGTCACACCAAACATCTACAGTAAAAACATTATCTGTAGTCATGTCTAACTAAAAAGACTAAAAGTGGCTACTTGACGCTACTCTATAGAGTATATAGGCTACAATATAGTATAGAATTGAGCATTTATAGTATATAGTTCAGAGAATATTAGAGATCCAAGGCGAAACTGACAGAAGGGCGGGGCTGAGAGAAAATCCATTTCAAATCCGTCTGCTACTTCAGCACCACGGACAGCGCAATGGATTTATCAATACACAGCACATTTCAGAGCCATGGTCGGGGCCATAGATTCTAACTGGCACAAACCTCAGTCAGATAAACTATCAATGAATCAGTCAGTAAAATGTGCACGCAATTTGCACGCATACGCATGCATAAGCACGCGACAGTCGAGTTACTTTGAGGCCGACATCAGGTATGTGGCCAAACAAGGTATAAATATACTGTTTTTGGTTTATATTGATATTGATGCGCTTCAGAAATTGCTTGAGAGGACAGGTAAGAGTTGGGCTGGTCAATGTGGGGAGAATTTACTGAAATACACTTGATTTCATGCATCACTAATTAACCGTCATGTGGCATGTGTGCTTTAACCAACCTCAGCCATGGGTTTGTTTTAAATACATACATTTTAATATCCCTTTAACACAAAAGTAATAATTCTGGGCATATAGTTATTTAATTATTTACATATATCGCCTTTCTGTAATTTGAGCCTGACCTCCGACCTCAGTGTGAACGAGAACAAGCAAAAAAAACTGTTCCCCTACAATTAGATATACAATGTCCTATAACAATCACATGAAAGCAATGATGTATATGTGAAACAACTAAAGAGAAAAACTTAATTAATTTAGAATCTAAAAGAAAACAGGACCTTTTGGATATGATGATCCAAAATAAGAGATTGCTTGAGCAAACAGCAGGACAGACACTTGAAGCCTTTGGGTGCTGACTGTGAAGCTATATTAAAGCGATCCACTGCTCTGCCGGGACTTCCTCTCTGATAGGGACCTTGTGAATGGAGAGGGTAACCTCATCAAGGAGGCCCACAGAGAGGCCACTACTACAAAGCCAACTCTCCTCTCTTAGGCGTGGCACAGAGCGATGTGTTTCATTGATGGAAGTCAGCAATATACCAATATGAGCCAGGAATATCAATACTCTTGCTTATTGTAATTCCCCCAGTGTATGATCTTTTCATGTTTAAGCAAAAAAGGAAAGATGCACTGCTGTTGATATCATCAATTTCTTACTGTTTAAAAAAAAATGGAAGTTTGTTTCTTAAGTATTGAGTGGTCACCAGTTGGGACATGTTCTCTTAAAATTAATTTAGGCAATAAATTAGTTCTGATTTCTTCTTCTAGAGAAATGTGACTTCTCTTCAGAGACAAAAAAACTGTATATGTCCTATAGTCATTGTAATTCAAAATCTACAGATATTTATGTTGTATTCTCATTCACCATCTGAATAGGCCATTTTGACAGGAAAAGCACAGGTGATGTTATTTACTGGAATGGAAAGTTACAGGAGTGGAGCAGTTAATGTTATTAATTATGCCTGTGTTTTTCCTGTCAAAATTGCTGCACGTTATTCTCTCTCTCTCTCTCTCTCTCTCTGCTGCTGTCACTATCAAATAAAAAAATATAAATCTTTAAAAGATAAAAGAATAGCATTTATTCAAGCAGATCACGAGCAGCCATCTTCACCAGCATAATGATAGTTAATCAGATTGCTATATGATCCTATCTAACCTCTTCTTTACCATTTCAACTCAATCAAAACGTGTTGATATAAATCTATAGGTACCAGGAGGAAACCTAAGCACACAGCTGATTTAGTCCTGGTGGTGCAATGTGCTGAGTCAGACAATAAAAAAGTAGCCACGGGATCCCTGCACTTATCACTTTTAGATTCCCACCATACTGCCAGCCCGAAACATAGAACACATACTGTTCATAGCTCTTGATGCATTGTTTTGGTGATCCCTTGTACTGTAAATGCTGCACTAAGCCACAGCGATCATAGACATCTAGTACTACATATGAGCACACACAGGCATGCACAGTACATATACACACTTCTCTATCTCTTTATGAGGTGTGTATCTAATAGGTGGAACTAAAGGCACTGTTATGGTGGACAGCCCTCTTGTGGTAAAAGGCACAATTACAATGGATGGTGGTCTGAAAAATTGCAGTCTCTATAGGGATACTTTTTCCAGGACGGAAACCTTTAGGCACGCTACCAAGACAGAATTCATGCTGAATCATGACATTCCTGCAGCTTCACACAGTACAGTTTTTTTTAAATCCTCTCTGTGTCTCTCACCTCCCAGAGGCTCTTGAACTCCCTCTGTTCGATGCGGAGCAGCTCACTGGTCTCTCTGCTGACAATGGTAGCGTGGCGTGGTGTGTTGTCCAGGATGGACTCCCCGAATGCTGTCCCGATCCCCAGCGTACAGATAGTGACCGCATCCTGCACACACACACACACAACATTTTTGTTTAAACTGCGGCTTGTTAAAGAATAAATGTGCGCACTTAAATATGCTAAAATGTAGAGTAACGGTCAATAATAGTAATGGTTATACTGGTGCTACTTGTGGCTAGTATTGAACTGCTCAACTGTGACACTACTAGGGCAATTAATTAATGATTAATGATTATATTTTCAATTAATTGATTCATCGTTTGGTCTATGTAACATGAGCAGCGCAAACCCCAAAATATTCAATTTGATACAATGTTAAAACAAGAAAAAAGTAGGAACTTGGATTCTGTTCTTCAGAAACGATTAATTGATATCAAAATAGTCAAAATAGTTGCTGATTCATTTTCTGTCAATCGACAAATTGATTAATCGATTAATCATTGCAGCCCAAGACACTCCACAGCTGTAGCAAAAAGACATATCCAAAGGTTTGCTTTATAAAAATGGGCAGACATGAAGAGCAGACAGATTAATATATGATGATTAATGCAAATATATTCAAACATGAGGGACTGGTAAACGGAGTCTCCTGTAAGGAAAATATCTCTGGGTGTTGGATATAATTGGACAGACTAGAGGCAAGCAAACAGACATACACATGCGCACACATATACCCACACTGTCCACTGATTTGGACAAATATTCTGCATGCTATGGAAACCTTTTCAGCTGTCCAAACTGACATTTCAAATATAGCCACAGAAACTAGGCCACCAATGGCACTTTTGGGCTACATTCATAAAAAGGATGTTTCACAATGGAGGAGCTTCTTATCACTGTCTTTAACTGGGAACAAATCCTCTCTCTCTCTCTCTCTCTCTTCTCCCACATGTTGTTCTTCTCCTCTATATGTACAGTATAACCCTGTTTCTACATTCTGCCATAAAGGGTATAACAGCCAGCAGTTCTCAGAGGACTTGTTTTCTGTGCTGTGGCAGCTTTGCTCTGGCATATTTAAGCAGGGCGACATGTGCTAATGTACTTGAACAATGTCAGCATTGAAGAGAGTCGTGCAGGAGCAGCTCTCCAACATGAGGAGCACTTGCAGAGCAGCCTGGATCTCGACACACAAGGTTATGATAAAAATAGCATGTGAGGGAATAGGAACATGGCACACAAAAATAGAAAGGAAAGTACAGAAAGCACCCTGTAGTGTCCATGAGTCGAGATTCAATTAATTATTCATTCATTCATTTGTGATTCAAATGATTTACAGGAAACACAGAGCAGACACACGGCAGGAGTGAAACTAAGCAGGTTATTTTAAATGAAGCTCCAGTCTGCGTTGATCTCACCTGGTGGTTGGCAGTTTCTGACACTTTGACATCCAGAGAGCCTGACAGGACAGCATACCAGCTGGTGCCTATGTCTCCCTGTCGAAACACTGTGGACAGTAAGACACATTAAACAGTGCAGATTTCACTCAGGGGACTATATTAATCATATATTAATGTAATAAGATATCTAAACAAAACAATTTGAAGACCACAACTTTCTGACATGTTATAGGCAAAACAATTATTTGAAATTCAATAATCATTGTAGCCATGCAAAGGCTTCTCCAGGACTTTGATCAAATATGCTAACATCCATATCCTGTGAATGTGTTAAAAGTCAATTTTATTTATACAATCCAATATCACAAATCATTAAAAAAAAAAGTCTTGCATAATTTTTGTGAGTAGAGGTGTGTACACATGAATTAAAATAATAACAGTACTTTGCATTCCAATGCATCATGCTTCAAACAGTCTTAAATAGCAATGGGATCTTCTGCAGCACGACTGTCATATAATAATATACTGCACATACTGTAAAATGATGCTTTACTATAGAGAGCTACTCTGAGCCTGACAGCGTCAGGAGCATCCATTGTCGTACACAAAAGCACAACAGTGTGTGTGTGTGTGTGTGTGTGTGTGTGTGTGTGTGTACATGTACATACACGTGATGCCTTTCTCCAGACATTCATAGAAGGCACAGGCACAGATCTGCAGTAAGAGCGGAGGTGGGAACCTATGGAAGGCTTTGACCTCTCTCAGTCTGGTCAGTATGATGTCCACATCCTCTCCTGAGCGCTCCGAGGGCCTGCGCACAAAACAACCATCGTTAAAGCCAACATTAGGTGGTAAAGAACCGTATCCATGGTGTTTCATGTTTGGGCCTATTAACTGCAAAACTATTTTCAACTGCATGACGTAACTTGTTCACTGTGATGGATTATCTATCTCAAGCGAGTCCATTTCTGCATGGAGGGGAAGAAATCAATCAAAAACCTACAGTATGCTTTGGAAAGTGGTTGGCAGTGATGTTAAACATTTGCAATTAGAAGTTAATGGACTAAAACATGAAAATTCAGTGGTATTGTCCTTTAAGAGAAAAGGCAGCTCTGTTGTTTTAGTGTTATCTTTGTGTGTGTGTGTGTGTGTGTGTGTGTGTGTGTGTGTGTGTGTGTGTGTGTGTGTATGTGAGCATGCTGCTCCATTGTTCGGCCTGGTGTCTTAGCGATAACAGTGGAGAGCTGCAGGCGTTACTTCTCTTGGCTCAGACCCCCCACAGGGTGTTGATGTAAGATCTCATTTGTACTGCTGCTATTTCTAATACGATTAAATCTAAGCACACACACACACACACACATGGACAAGCACGTCATTGTTGGACACAGACAAGAGAACACACAGAAGTTTGATCTGAGAGCTTAAACATTCTGTTCTGCGATGTTGTGGTGAAAAACTACAGAGCCAAAACGTCTCAGAGCAACACACACTGCAGTCAGCCACATTCATTCATCTTATTTTCCTTTGCTAGTGACTCATCCTAGCACGTGTGTATGTATGTGTGTGCGATCATACAGAATAGCTAATGCACTGTGGGCTTCTTCCTTCACAGACGAGAGGCTGTCTATCCCCTCTCCTCCTTCAACTCCTTCCTCTTCCGTCGTTCCCATCTCTCTCTCTCCCTCCTTTGTCTGCCTCCACTAAACATTTCTCTAATCTCCAGCCTTTTTTTTCTCCTCCTCCCTCAAGACTTGCCGGTTCCTCTCAGGAACCTGACAGGCAAAGATGGAAAAGAACAAATGGCTTCTTCTTTAAGCCACCCATTTTCTCCTCTCCATTACTGGCACATGACTCCCCCTTTCTGCACGCACATGTACATACTGAGATAAACACACGTATATTTGTGTCCCCGAGCAGTAGTTGATTGTCCTCCGTACCAGGGACGGTACTCCCAGATAAACACAGACTTAGCCTAAAGGGTTGCACTGCACAACACATTTTCCTGTCCCACAACATTTACAGACAGGTCTTTTCTTCCTCTCTCTGTTTTTTCTCCCTTTTTTTGTGAGTCTGACTCATCCTCCCATCATCCTCCTACTGCCTGCGTTCTGGCCCTCGGTGCTCCGACAGAGCACCATATCCCAGTGTAGGCTGGGTTAATGGTTTAGACAGGTGGACTCCCACACTAATGCAACAGGGAGAGACAGGAAGGTTAACTCAGCAGGGTTGAATGGGTAATACCAGCATCACCCTTCACCTATCCGTCTACAGTGAAACTGTTAAGATCCATCAGTTATAATCCCCTGGTTAAACCCTTGTTCCTTCTCTTCTCCGTGGTCCTGCGCTTGCTCGCTCCTTGCCTGTCCAGAGGAATCTGCCTCCCCCCTATTGGTGTGAGACGGATGTGACCTGAGAGCTGTTCACCTCATCTTACTCTCCCTCCATCTCCCTTTTCTCTCTTCCTTGACTTCTCCTTTCCTCAGCCTTTTCCCCCCACTGTTCATGTCAGCAGAGATCTCAGCTTTCACAAATTATAGCAACACATATACACACACATGCCGGATTTTACCGGCATGACACACTGAAGAGAAAATCGAGAGACACCAGAAGGCTCTGCAGATTGTTTTGGGAAACATCCATCTGGAAATACATCACTGTTTCCAGACAAATAAATCATAGGTTGATTTGTTGCAACTAACCAAAATGTCAGACGGCCTCAACACAAACAGATTTCCCGAGCTGGCAGATTAATACGTTACTGTGGCAGAGAGACTCTTGAATTGGACGTGCACAGCTCTTGCGACACCCATCTGCATCACCACTTACAACCTGAGATCCTGTTAAAAACACTGAATATTACACACATTATCACAGCTCAGTTTACAATTCATCATTTAAAACATACTCATCCACTACTCCTGACTTATTTGCAAATGAAAGGTTTAACTTTTTTCTCTTGGAAATTGCTTTTGTCTTGGACTTATTGTTTTCCACGTCATCTGAAAGTGTGTGAACTGGTCCCAACACTGTCTGTGCCTCTATTTTCCTGCAACAGATGAACATTAAACCTAAACTTGCATCTGGACCAGTGCTGTGTGTGTCTGTGTGTGTGTGTGTGTGTGTGTGTGTGTGTGTGTGTGTGTGTGTGTGTGTGTGTGTCTCTGTGTGTGTGTGTGTGTGTGTGTGTGTGTGTGTGTGTGTGTGTGTGTGTTGACCGAACAGTCTATAACCTGAACAAAACGAATCAGATCTTATCGCACATACTTCACACTCACTGGCAATAAATGTCTTTATAGACAGATATATTAGAGACAGTCGTATCTTAACCTCTGTCTGTCTTTCACCTTCCCCCTCTCCTCATCTCTTTCTCTTCACTTGCTCACATCAACACTTACTGTAGATGAAAGCATGCGCGCACACACACACACACACACACACACACACACACACACACACACACTCTGCTGGATATTGATTGAATAAGGAGGTGCATAGCTGAGAAGCATTGAGTGCTCTACAATAAGATCCTGTCCAGTCTAATCTTACGACCCAGCTGCTCCCAATGACACCCCCTTACTACTGCATATCAGCTGCATGAAGATGTACTGTAGCATGCTGTTTGGTGGATGATTTTTTTTTAACAATTGGAAACATTTTAGAACTGTAAGGATCACACTCCTTGTATTTTTTAAGCAAAAATGGCGAGCAATCTAGTAGTTCCAGCCTCTCAAATGTGAATATTAAGTGGTTTACTAAGTTTTTTACGATAGTACATAGAATATCTTTGGGTTTTCCACAGGACAAAACAAGCATCATCACCTTGCACTCTGTAAAACTATCATGGGCATTCCATTTCCACTATTTTCTGTCACATTACACACCAAACAACGAACCAATGAATCCAGAAAATAATAAGCAGATTAATCAAATATGAAAATAACCATTACACACACACACACACACACACACACACACACACACACACACACACACACTGTATCATGCACCCAGTCTTATTCCAGGTGAGGCTGAGAAGACAAGATGGTAGCTTCAGGTTGCCAATGGTAACATGAGGATGTGTCACACTGAGGTGTGTACAGTACGTGTGGGTGTATGAGTCGTGGGGTGTATGTCTTTATATATGATTGTTTGTTTTAGGTGTGAAGTGTATCATCTACATTAATTACTGGCTGCCATTTCATCTTCTTTATTTATTTAAGCCCTCTTCCTTGGACACCATGCTTCTTTTTTTTTGGCACAGCATGCCTCCAGCATGAGACCTTTAGATACAGTTTGGACGTTTGGAGGTTTTCTAAACACTGCAGCGTCTGGATTGTGAAATGAAAATAGTACTGTAACATACTGTAAATTGGCTGTTCAGTCATTCTGACCTGTCCAGTCAGACCAGACAAATAAGTCTCACATGCAGCATTGTGGCAAAACATGGGGGGGGAAACAATGCACTGACCTGCCTCTAATCCTCATTTCGAGGAAATCGCTAACATACGCGCCACAGTAGTATTTTAAAAATGTATGGCTATTTGATTTAAGCCGACTGACATAAACCATGTGCGTCTAAGCAGCCACCTATCACAGCCCATGCAGTGCAGACATCCCAGTGAACCTCGAAGCCACCAACGCCTTTTTTGACCGAGCAGACACAAAAACAGGAATTAAAAAAAAGAAAATATATATATATATATAAATATGGGGTGTATTGTTATGCACTGCAGCCTTTACCTTCACTGGATGAGAGGTATATATACACTGAGAATGACAGTAGCCTATAGTAAGCTGAAAACAAGGCGTATCATGCTATTATTGCACACACACACACACACTGCACACGCAGCGATCGCCGGTTGCGATTCATCACGCGGGTGAAATGAAAGAGGAGAAAACACAAGCGTCGCTGTGTGGGGATGCGCGGCGTGGAAGAGTCTCGCAGAGTGTTATTCACCCACCTTTTATCCAGGCAGCAGAT
Organism: Enoplosus armatus; assembly: GCF_043641665.1. NCBI lineage: Eukaryota > Metazoa > Chordata > Actinopteri > Centrarchiformes > Enoplosidae > Enoplosus > Enoplosus armatus. The sequence goes on from NC_092193.1 coordinate 15,416,123, forward strand.
CCACTCCGCCGACGGAGACGAGTTGGGGGACGTCTGCACCGCGACCATCTTCCCCGGCCGTGTGTCGGTGAGGCGCTGTGGTGCTACCGGAGGAGGCTTCCCGGTTGTCGGTAGTCGTTAATGAATGTGAGCTCCGGCTGCGCCCCCTCCCCTCCCCGCCCCTCTGCTTCAAGTTGCCTCACACAACTACAGCCTGCTGCTGCTGCTGCTGCTTCATCGTGGCATGCAGATGACTTGTGTCACTCTGCCTTAATGGGCTTTCTGAGGGCAACTGGAGGGCTCACAACAACAGCATGACATACACTCTGCAATGACTGGAGAAATAATTCAACATTAGGATAGAATATATTCAAATGTCAGTTGAAGTACAAGGGATCTAGGTAGCCTACTATAGGACATATAATGCTTCTGATCAATACTTCAATATCAATAACGTGACAGTATTTTGAGGGTGTGACTACATGTACTATTTATACCAGTGATGTGCACAAGGGTGGGGAGTGCAGGGCCAGTCAAGTGCCCCCTGTCATTCTGGTCAGCCTCAATGCCTCTATGGTTAGCTCAGGTGCTGCTGCAGTGTGAGGTCAGGGTTAACACCCAACAAGGACGCATTGGAATGTAAACAATCATAACATTCATTTTCCAACGATTGGCTTGTCCCACAAAAGTGATTTGCGAGCAGTGCTCACGTGCCCATCGCAAAAGGTGTTGGCATCTTGTTTAACAAATGATTGTCACTCGCAGTCCCATGCTCACACCTGGGCCGTACATGTGGAGTTTGACTTGATTAGTGAAACATGTAAAAGTTGACAGGCGAGGAAATCATTCCATGTGGCAAATCACAGCTTGCATGCTGAAGAAAGACTGAAATCCCCATCTCCTCTGAAGTCCTGGTAGGACCACAAAGTAGTGGAACTATAGGGATTCTTGCACAATACAGTGAAAGCAGGGAATCCCTGCAGGCAGAGAGGAGGAGCATCTTTTTCCATCTTCGCCTCTGCCCCCTACAGTAAAAAGCCCCCCGGTGCAATGCAGCGCAAGGAAATCTCTGTTCCTATTCAACTTCAACAGTCACCTTCCAGGGCATTGAGGCAGAGCAGGCAACACGAAATTGGCATGCAACATGAGAAAAAAGGGAGGAGTATAAATAGACATTTTTAACTTTCTGCAAATACAGGAGAACTTGGTCAAGAAGTAGCAAAGTGATCTACCAAAAAAACTGACAGAAGAACAAGTGGCAGAGTGGTTGTATTATCTTCACTACAGAAGAATGACTCCTCAGATTGGCCCTCAATTGCTTATTTACACAGCTGTGAAACAATTTCTTGTAGGCTTAATACATCGACACGCCCACTGTAGCAAGCGAGAAGTAGCGGAGACAGTGTTGCTAAATCTTAGCTTGAAGCAGGGCTTTTCGCTTAGACTTTCACTTAGTCTGTGTGCACACTTCCGATTTACACCCATCTGATTATTATTAATGAGGATATCATGACCAACAGGAATAATCCAACTCGTTAAGAAAACTGTCAGTTAATGGTATTGCAGACTTAAGAATAAGAAAGACATAACCAAAATTCAATCAATGTGGTGTCCTTTCACAATATATATATACCCTAACCCAATGTTTTATATTCCTGCCCAAAGTATAATAATGATAAACAGAATCAAGAATCAAGAAAGGAGGAGAGGAGCTAAATCAGAGCATTGTCAGTATTAAGTCATCCATATAAGACAACGCAGCACAAAAAATGTATATGAACATAGCTTCTGTTACAGAGGCTCTGATATGCCTGAGTAAAGATCAGTGCAAGACGCTGTGGCATTGATGGATGCCTCACGTCAAAGGGCGTATAAACAGCAGCAGAGCAGCGTTAGTTTCACTTGTTTTGTTTCAACCCAAGTGATGAGAGAGGCAGCAGCAGAGATGCAGCCCGTCACCAGGATGACCGCAGCCACCGCAGCAAAGGGAGGGAGGAAGGGAGAGCGGATGATGAGGAGCAGGGAGGTTTTGAGTATTCAGCACTGCCTAAAACCATAACTTATGTCCCATGCATAAAAACAGGGAGAGGGTAACAGAGACATCAGATGATGTAAGAGAAAGTTAGGGATTTTCTCTGTGTTCGGTGCTCTGGAAAAGCATGGCAGGTCAGACAGAAAGAGGAAGACGAGGATTGTTTGTAACATAATATGTGAGGCTGGATGGAGGCGGGGGAATTACTGTTGCAACCGTTACTGCAACTCCTCCAACTCTGACCCTCTTTGTCTTCCTTCATCCTGCATACTGACATCGTTAAAGCTGTTAGTTCTACTGCATCAGGTGAATTACAATGTGTGAATGTGTGCACCTGTTGCAACTGTGTGTGTGTGTGTGTGTGTGTGTGTGTGTGTGTGGATGTTTACGCTTGCCTTACTGCATCTGTTTGAAATGGCACTTCAGCACGCATGACTGTAATACTGCAGGGTGATTGAGCAAGTTTTCACCATATTGTTAAAATGAAGTGTGTGTGTGGGTGTGTGCATGGGTGTGTGTGAGTCCAGCTGTCTCAAAATTGGTAATGTTCTATTTTTAAGATGTTCTCTCTGAAAAACGTTTCCTCTTAATACACTGAAACACCTAAACTAAAACCATAGTAAAGTCCATCTATCAGCACCCAGAATGATTTAATTCATTTTTTAAAATCTATTTGTTATATCAAGAAAATCTCACATATTGACTTTATCAATTAATCATTATCAAGTTGTTTTTTGACTTTGTCATTGATCCATTCTAATTGAATCCATTAAGGATTTGGTTCCACAGTCACAACATATTTTCTACAATAGCTATTGTCTGCTGCACTAAATTGTATGTCCATCTGAGGCTTCTGCAGGACAACAATATCTATGCGGAGGCTTCTTTCCAAAGCACATCGCAGTATGATGAAGACCAGTTTTTATCATGTTTGACCCTGGTGAGAATTGAATCCATAATTCTGTCAGTGTTAGTGCTGAGCTCTACATATTCATCTGCACATAATTAGAACAATGGCATGGATGTTGTTAAAATAATGTATGTGCAGTACACAATCTAGACACAAAGTGGCAGTATCATTGTTTATGGATTCATTGATGCACCAATACTTGAGCTATAAAAGCTGCAGTTTAAGGGATGCGACAGACTGATTCAGAGCACCGTATGAAATACCTGTGGAGAGCTGCAGAACTGCTACACCGTGCTTTGCTCATTTAAACTGCTGACCTGTGTGTTCATCCCAGCCATGGGTCGAGTAGAGAGAGAGAGAGTGTGTGTGTGTGTGTGTGTGTGTGTGTGTGTGTGTGTGTGTGTGTGTCTGCATTTAAATGTTCAGAGGATTGAGTGCAATTCCCCCGTGAAGCTGGGAAACTCTAAATATGGTTGACTGAACAGATAACCATATGGGTCATGATTGCCAAATGCAGCCTACATGACTGACTGACACACACACACACACACACACACACACACACACACACATGCTTTGAGGCAGACACCCATATTAACATTTGACAGTTTAAAAAAGTATCACATAATAATGTACCAGTTTACATTTGTTTTTTTAATGTAAATATGTAACATTAACATTTTTAAAAGGGTGCCTTCAATCAAATAATCTTGTGAAATAATTGTGACCAAGATATGTACTGAGAGGGACATTTCACAGTTAAAAATAAAGTTGTTAGCGCTCTCTGGGGGACTATGTAATGGCAACAAACATATGCTTGCCATTTGTGTACTGCAGTTTCTTGTTACTTATCAGCTGACATGTATACCTATATACAGTATGTGTGATAAGGGGATTTCAGCCATGTGTCTGTGAGGCTCTGATAAAAGGAAGATGTGCTGGAGTGTCATAAATCTGGGTCTTATAGCTTTTTTGTGTAGAGGCCACACACTGATTTGTTAGCGCTCATTAAAAGGTGTGGCTTAGCAAAAAGTAATAGCAGGCTCATTCCTGCACACACCCCCATCACCCCTTCAACTGCTCAATCATCATCAACCAGCTCAACATTATGACTTTCCACAGATCCAAACAGAATGGCAGTGTTGTGAATACTGGCTGTGTGTGTGTGTGTGTGTGTGTGTGTGTGTGTGTGTGTGAGTGTGTGTAGACATGACTGTCATCATGCTCAATATAAAAAAAATGCTCATGTGAGCCTGAGGAGGGAAGAACACAATCTTCTCTAGAAGTCAAGGTGACCCCCTGCTGGTGACAGGAGTTGAGGATTATGTCAGCACACAGCACACGGATCCCTTTATTTCTCATCATACCCGCCATCAATTATAAATACCACTGCTGAGTTAAAAAGAGGGGATTTACTATTATCCCCCAGTAGCTGTCATACCTGTAATTTACTGATTTATCCACATGCACCACTCAATTCATATGATTGCCTTCCCCTGAGTCACATTTCACTTCTACCAATCCAGGTTAAATTTCTGCCTCCATCCTTTGTCTCCGTCTACTCTGCCTCACTCACTTTCTCACAGCCTATACCTCTCCAAATTTACTTTGCCACCCACCCTGACATCACTCCCTCATTTTCCATCTCTTCTTCAATTCACTTTCCCTCCCTCCCCTCTCCTCCCCTCCCTCCTTTGGCTAGCCTCATTCAGAATAAGGCTTTTGTGATTGGCCAGTATTTATATCAACTAGGTCCCAGTGCCACCTGGGACAATGGTCTCCAGTCAGATCCAGGTCACAGCAGGCAGAACCATTCTTCGGCTCTGCATGGATCAGTCCAGTCCAGTTTAGTCCAGTCCGGTCCAGTCCATTTGCCACACAAGCCAGCTTCACAGACAGACATAGCTACTGCACCGACTCACCCACCAGCATCACACACACAGGTAGGTAGACACACACACATACATACATACATCAGCAGGTGCTGCATCACTGCTCTCGTTTGCCTCTCTCACACAAACACACACACACACACTCTCACAGACACACACACACACACACACACACACACACACACACACACAGGTAGATAGTGGGAGATCTGGCTTGCTGCACTAACCTGCATCATGCACACAGGTGAATATTCAGGAGAAGCTCTGTTACAGTGATATCGGGTTTCACAGCAGATGACAGATCACTGGCAGTGATGCTGAAAGCCAGGTAAAGGTAAGTGGATGTAGCAGTAACCTGCATGTTTCATAGTAGTGTAAGGTACAACTAGATTACATGTGCAGTATATGATGCCAAAATGTCAATTACTGGCCATTATATAGAATGACACAGGTAAACAAAAAACAATAAAAGCAGTATTTGTTATGATAGATGGCATTATATTAGCCTCCATACTTGCTACTGTTCATTTAACACAATGGCACTACGTTAACAGGCTGAAGTAATCAGTGACCAAAATGTTAAGACTTACTGTAAGTAAATAAATAATGGGGCACAGATGTAGTTAACAATTGGCCCTCTAAATGTAGGCTAACTTGCCCCAGTGCTGGAACCAACCTAACCGTCAGTGTTTCACAGTTACTAGAGTAGTTTACACAGGATTACCGGGTGATAATCCATTTACAGTATTTAGAGACATGAGTCGCCATCTGTCTGTATTTATCACAGCGAGGGACCCGTCAGCACCGTCTGACTGCAGGCAAACAACACTTCTCCGGTAAGACGAAGCTACCATTGTAGTATACTGGCTAATTATTCCGTTTAGTTGGCTGCTGGTTGTCACTCAGGGCGACCAAACGTTGGTCACGACCTTTAAACTGCGCGCGCACTCCAGCCAGATTGGTGAGATTTGCTGCCTTCACGTGCAGTCGTAAACTCCTGTGGCACTCATTGTGGCACAGTTAGCATCAAGGCTAATGGCACACGTTTTATTTTTAGAACCCAGGGAACATAGGACTAACGTTATGGTGTACTGTACTGTGGAGAGAAGACAAAACACACCAGCCTTCAAACTGGAGGTTAAATTACGCTAATTAACTTAGCAAGTTGAATAAACAAAACGGAAACGTAACTTACTATGCCCCAAATATCAGCTTTGGTTCTTCCTTTAATGCCTAGACCTTAAGAACATTAAGAATTCACAGTGACTATTGTTAAATCACTGGTAAAAAAAAACCCAAAAAAAGCGAAAAAAAATATATTTACCACGTCCTTGCGCACTCTACGTTTATTTTCCGACAGCACGCGAATGCAGCGGTTGTCCCTAGGACTTCATTTCTCCTGCAAACGTTAATTGGAAATAGATGCGTAACAAAAACCCCTGGTGGCTACGTTTTTACGGTGCTGTCAATCGCTAAACTTTTAATTTCGCAGTGAGTGTGAGTACTAATTGTTGATTTTAATTCTAGCATTGATAACTGCAAGCCATGAGGAAGCTAACATACTTGATAGCTGAGTTTGTCTCTGTAGTAATTTGCATTAATGACCGGCTGGGTTGTGCCAATTCACCTCAATGACTGTTGTACTTTTTTTTCAAACCACCCTTCCAGGAGACTCTTGCTGTGGTGAATTAATAGAAGACTACCTGATGACAATGAAGTTTCCAGACCAAGAGCCTGCTTTTGTCACCTGCTGTAATCAAACCAATGCAGTAACCTCTTAAAACACCAGCTCTATTATCCAGCATATTTCTTGCCTTATTGCTACCATTCCACTGTACCAGCAAATCCTCAACTATTATCTACCTGCTCAACACTTGCCCAGCTGTGAAAAGCTTCTTCCTCTGCTCCTCCACAGTTTTTTCTCACTTCGCAGAACCTTCATTCCCAAATGATGCGGACGGACAGCAAAGGCAGAAGTGCCTCCCCTCACCGAATAACCTATAAGTCTGATTTCCACGCCATCAAATGTTCATTTGACACTGGGACCAGTCTACAACCAGGCACCAAAGCTGCTGCTGCTGCTGCTGCTGCTGCCCAGCGCTCTGCTGTGCACTCCAGCCTGTCAGATCCCATAATGTGCCACACCAGCACCGGTGCCAGCACAGGCAGCAGAGGGAGGGTCCACAGCACCAGGGGGACCAAGATCAGAGACAACATCTTCCTGCAAATGGACAGCCAGCAGCTGAAACAAGATGGTGGTCCAGTGCTGAGTTCTGGCTCCACACCCCTCCTTTCTCCCCATAATCCTAGCCTGCAGCCCCAAACTTCACCTTTCTCTGGATCCAGGCGTTCAGCCGTCAGCTCCTCGTCCGTTATGAGCACTGTGGCCAACATTACTACTCCAGAATCTTCTCTGCAAGATAAACCATCCAGATCAGAGGAGATAACGGATATTGACAGAGCTGCTCTGGCTCAGAAGTTCTCTGTAACCCGGCAGTTGTTTGAGACCAAGGTCATGGAAGTTGAAAGTAGTGGAGGGCAGGTTTTGAAAGGTATTGCTGGCAAGGAGAGCAAGGGGATGGCAGATGGGACAGGAGAAGAAGAAGAGGAGGAAGAGGGGAGAGGAGGAGTCAGCCAGGTGGAGGAAGAGGCAAGTGGGAAAACAGAAGAGGATAGCTTTGATAAAGACAAATCCATAAACCGACCCATCATAAGTATTTCCTCGGCAAAGCCTCCTGCGGAGGCCTCGATGACAAGGCACCCTAAATCTCCTGGATTCGATGGCCCCGGTGAACCATCCAACAAATCTCCCTCCTATCTTGACAAACATGCTTACACCACAGGATCACAAACGGAGAAAGCAAGGGCGGAGAGCGCAACTCTTGACCTCTGCTTGACCCCTGAGGAGCCTGTGAGGGCAGAACTAGTTGACGTAAAGAATGAGTCATCAGAAAGTGATGAGAATGAAGAAGAAAGGGAGCGGAGAGAGGCAAAAAACTGGCTTAAGGATGATTATATGAGCACTGTTGCAGGAGAATGTGTGCAGAACCTTGTGGATGAAGTTTTTGAAGAGCCCAGCATGGAAACAACATCAGGACTTTATATGCTGGAAAACAGAATAGAGCGAAGAGCAAGAGATGGTAGGCCAGAAGAACACCTGGAGGAGTTGTCAGCCTGCATGTCATGTAAAAGAGAGACTAAGGATGACGGGGAAGGTGGAAGAGACAAGTATCGGCAGGTGAATGAACAACAGGAGGGCAAAAGGGAGGGGCAGAGCACACAGTTCATTACACAGGCTGAGAAGTCAACAGAAAAGGGGGACTACAGGGAGAAAAAAGTGGAAGAAAGAGCTGGAAGGAAAGAGAGAGGCATGATGCAAGAGGAGGATATCGACAAGGAAGTTGTGCCGTACAGTGTGGGAAAGAGGAAAGGTGGAGAAGAAGAATGTAAACAAAGTCAAGACAAGAAAAGAACTGAAAAAGAAGGGAAAAGTGAGAGAGAAGACGAGGAGGTCAAGCGTGAGGAGTGCAGAGAGGGCAGTGATGGGAAAGATCAAGTAGGAGGAGGCAAAGGGGACCAGACAGGATCTGCAGTTTTCTGTGGAATTGAGAACAAGGCTTTTGTGGATGAGCAGGAATCCCAGTGTCATCCAGAGCATTCAACATCACCCAGTCAGGAAGGGGAAAACTCTCTACATGCATTGGAATATGAGGAAATTCCCGGTGTGCCTGAACTGGCCGATCAGGAGGATGAGGAAGAGGCCGAAGTTGCAAAGAGGAAGGTTAGGTTCTCCTCGGCACCAATCAAGGTAAGGAAACCTTTCAAGAAAAATAATACAAATTCAGGCTTTCATGATTCGCTTTGTTCACAGCTGCAGGGTTACTTTTCCGGGGCTCTTTATTGTAGATTTGTGTGACTGTCGGTTCCGGCTGGTGTTTGAATGCATGTAAGAGAAATGTTAGCCCAAAGCAATGTTTCCAATCCATTAGAGGAGGAGGAAAGGCAAGATCCCACATGCTTCACTCTGTCAGCACTCCTTCATATGAAAACACAGAAAACATTCCTGTTTCTGTGTGGTGTGTATGGCATTAAACTGGCTCAATTCCTAACAAACTACAATAGTAGCGGTCAGTGTAGTATCAGTAATAAACACATGGACGTTGTGTGTGTACATTGAGGTTTTTTGCTATCCTATAATTATTTTTGCACAGTTTGCTCAAGTCTCTGCACTCTCGCTCTCTCTCTGACTCTCACACTCTGACATATTTTCCATTTTCCAACATAAACAGTGTCTTGTTGTGTCAATAGCTTTTTACAGTCTGCTCCATGGTGAACACATGTCCCAGCTATCAATGCATAAAACATTGTTTTCAGTAGGCCTAGATTTGACATCAGCGTTGACACAAGCAGTGACTTGAATCGTTGTTGTTGTTGAATGCTGTCTTTCAGGTGTTCTGCACTTATTCTAACGCAGAGTACGACAGACACAATGAGGATATTGACCCAGTGTCCGCCTCGGCTGAGTTTGAGCTGGAGAAGAGAGTGGACAGGATGGATGTCTTTCCAGTGGAGATAGAAAAGGGTGTGTATCCGTATCAGAACCCAGAAACAAAAGAAATCCTGTATCATCAAGGCTGACATAAAATAGGTTAAAAAAATGTCAAGATGTTATCACCTTCCACTCTTATTTGAAGTACCAGGTTTCTCCTGAGAGGTGTTTTCATTACATACCTTTCGCTTCTTTACGGTGCAACAGGCTTTCCTTGGCTAATGTTGTTTATCTTTTCCCTCTAGGAGACGAGGGTCTGGGCATCAGTATCATAGGAATGGGTGTAGGAGCTGACCAGGGACTGGAGAAACTGGGGATCTTCGTCAAGACGGTCACTGAAGGAGGAGCAACACAGAAAGATGGAAGGTACATTTCAACATCAGTCTCTTGTTTACCGGGGGCTCAGTGTGGCTCTAATAACGTGACATTTTCTTTGGTCTGTATGTGTGTGTGCGTTAGGATTCAGGTGAATGACCAGATAGTGGATGTGGATGGGGTGAGTCTGGTTGGAGTCTCCCAGCTGTTTGCAGCCACAGTCCTCAAGAATACATCAGGCCTCGTCAAGTAGGTTAACATGTTTCAGTGCAATGTTGGTGTGTCTCTTGTACCGTTGCATCTTTCCCACTATTTGTACACATAGCTGCTTCTTTGGGAGAGCGGTGGCCTGTAAAGTCCTTCCCATTAGGGATTTGGAGGCTAGGTATTACAATGCATTTTTGGCCTGGTATTTGATCTGTCAGTTTAAAAATCTGATCAGTGACAGAGTCAGACTTCCAAATGTTTGTTACAGAATTGAAGTTATTTAAAGATGAAACAGTGGTAGCAAGATAAATATAATTTGTCTCCCGGAGATGTTGTTTTTAAAGGACCATACTAGTCCTTCAACAAACAACAACATCCAGCCTTTCAACTACACATGATTTATTCTTGACATCACTGCAAGCCATACTCCTAAGCATATCAACGTGTTGTCATAGTACCTTTCAGATACTGATAACAAGTCATGCTTGCAACTGCATTACAACATACTACAACAGCACGTTAGACCTTTTTCCGTCAAGTCACAGTTGGAATATCACAGGTGTAAACAATAAAATGAATGATGGCTGAATTCCATTTAGCTGCTTCAACTTCAGGGACCTGGCACAGTGCATGCCGGCTCATGGTCACAACTCTCTACACCAGCGTAAATGTTATTAGTAACACCTGTGCTTTACCTACTATGACAAGTCAAAATCCGCTGGAAACACAATACTGAAAACACAATACCCTCTGTGCGGCTGCAGGTTTTTGATTGGCCGAGAGAAGGAGGGGGTGGAGAGCGAGGTGGCACGTCTGATCAATGAAAGCCTGGAAATGGATAAAACATCCAGAAAGGTGTGTGTCCTGAAAGAGGAGCAGAGTTTCAGTGGTGTTAACAATTCCACATGTTTTGATTGTACTGTTTCCTGCGTGTGTTTTTCATATATATGAAGAGGCGAAGAGCAGGCGGAGACGAGGATGACGATGGTAGCATGTCAGAGAGGGGCTCGGTGGACGAGGAAGAGGAAGAAGATGAAGAGGAGGATGTGTCTGTTCTTTCAAGTCTGGACAACTATCAGCTCTGCCTCAAATACCAGCAGGTACTTTACACTTAATATCCATAAACCAAGTGCATTCACCAAACCTCCTGTTGGATATCAGTACTAAATTAAAACTAAGAGAGATGTTTTCAATTTAAGACAAGGCAATTATATTTACATTCATTTACCTTAGTGTTATATCAAAATAATAGATAGTTGTTGGTACAGTCTCTTGCTTGTAATGTAAAACTAGTAAAAGTGTATCTTCTTAAATATAAATTGTAATGTACCCAAACGGATCCATGTGTATTTGTTTTTGCACCATTTTTGCCTTTTTATAGCTTCAGTCAAAACTACGAAGCAGAGCAGCTCAACTTCACCACACTAGAGAAAAGGTAGGTCACTCAGCTGAGATTGATACACACACACACACACACACACACACACACACACACACACACACACACACACACACACACAGAAGCCAATAACTGTACTCACTTTAATACACTACCTTTGCACCCATATTTGGAACAGTCTGACCCATTTAACTGTGTATGAGATGGCTGGGTGTAGAGTTACTAGGACACGGGCCGCGTTCCAACACTTTTCCACGTCAGCCCTGCTTTTCTGCCTTTGCCTTGAAGTAATCACCGCTGCGACATAACTGGGTTGGCCAAAAGCCTTTTCAGTAGAAAATCAGGCTTTCTTCTATCCAACTGTGTTAGATCAGTGGGTACTTTAATTTGTTGTATCAAAACTCTTCAAGTAAGAGGATTGAAGGAGTATACAGTTTCTCCAGCTCTAAGAATAGTTTTTGACATGTGTGACGTAACAACAGAAGGGCTTTTTTTTTCTCTTTCTCCTTGTGCATATGACATTGCATCCATAAGAACATACATAATCTATTCTTTCACTGTACATCTGCCAAGTTAAAGGCATGGGAGGAGCAGCAGGCCTGTTGGGAGAGCCAGAAGGCTGAGTTGGAGCAAAGAGCGGAGGACGCAGAGGAGAAAGCTGACAAACTAGAGAAGTAGGACGCTATACACTTGTTTTTTTATAGTATATATCGTAGATGTGTGTTTTGCCCTGGCAGACATGATAGATAATAAATGATAAATGTGGTATAGTATATACAAATCGAGCTTAAAGACAAAGTGGGAGCCTAAAGCCTGCACAAGGATAATCATGTTAAACTTTATGAAGATGATAATGATGGTGAAGAGGGTGTTTACGCCCCTCACTCTATTTATCAGGTATTGGCAAGAGGCCCAGACACTGTGCAGGGTTGTGAGCCAGCGACTGGCTGATGCCCAGAACCAATCAGAAAGCTTGGAGACCAAATACAGCAAGGCCAAGAAACTGGTCAGAGAATACCAGAGCAGGTATTTATCTAATCCATCCAATACAGTTATTTCTCTAACAATGTGGAATATTACTCCTGAATTACTGGGAGTGTCTTTTCCCCTCTTAGATTTGGAATTAAACTTTTCAAATGGTGTTTTTTTTTCCAGAGAGGAGGAGAGAGAGAACAGAGAAGCAGATCTGAGGAGAGAAATGGAGGAGAGGGATAAGCTGCACAGAGAGATAGTTGAAAGACTGCAAATCCAGGTGAGAGGAGACTTTTCAATCCTGTATGGATTTATTTTACTGAGCTGGCCGTTTCTCTGTAGTCATTGTTTCACGCCGTTTATCACAGATGGCACAGCTGGAGAGGAAAGAGCCAAAGCAGAAGAACCACTCTGTGGACTCCTCAGTCACAGGTAAGCGGCTAAATTACTGTGACTGTGGAGTGTACTGTTTATGTCTCTATGACTTTGTGTAGCTGGTGGCAAGTTCAAAAGTTCAAAAAAAAAAGTTTTGACAGATATATCTTATGGATTCAGAGCAGGAAGAATTCAAAGCTTTTTGTGTTGTTTTAAACAATGAAAATCTGACTTTTTTTTTTCAAACTTCTTGAATGAAAATGAGCTTTTTGACTGAGCAAAAGGAGTTGTGTCTGTGTCTCAGGTCCAGACTGGTATATTCCAGTCCCTGACACAGGACGTCTAGACTCCAGCGCTCACATAGCCAGAGCTCAGCTGGCCCAGAAATCCAAGCGCCACCCACCCTCTCGAGACAAACTCAGAGAGAGCTTTAGAAAACAGGTAAGAGACGGAGCTGTAAGATGTGACAGACTGACACTAAATTTACTTTATCTGACTGTGAAACTTACACACACACACACACACATGTTCTGTTGCTTTTAGGAAGATGAAGTGCAGAAACACCAGGAGAGCAAATCACTGTCTGCCCCCACGGTGGTACAAAGGAGCAGCAGAAGTGATCTGTCCAGTACCTCGTCTGTCTCAGCCCTCAGTCCTCAGCCTCCCACCGGCTCCGTCTTCACCCCGCCCATCTACATCACTGACACTGTCACTCCCTCATCATGCAAATCCTCCACATCCAGAAAGTCCAAAAGGAAATTTCCTGACTTCAGGTGCAGGGTCTCTGTCTCTTTCTTTTGTCTTAGATTTGGGATCATAATCTCAAAGTATTTCTCTTTTATTCCCTGGTTTAAAAGCCTTAGTAGACCACAGATTCTCTTTCAGCCATAACAGATCTCTGGTTATTTGCCACAGTGGTTGGCTGAGTAGAGACACTGACGGGCCATTTTGCTGGTGGTATATTTAATAACTTTAAGTTTTCTTTTTCAGTGACCTTCGCAAGTCTCTCACCAAAAGGAGGAGTGAGAAACACCGCAAAAGATCCATGAACAACAGGTGTGATGTTACATGTACACAAAAACAAAACAAAGTATAATGGGTTTATATCTTGTTCAAAATTAAACTAATTTTGAAACAGATTTTTAACGATACACCTTGACGTTGCAGTAACCTGTTTGTGTTTCCTCTACTAAAGACAAAGCATTGATGTCATGCTGCTACTCACCTTTACATCCCTCCACACAACCAGAAAGCCCAAAAAATAGATGGCAATATGGAAAATAGCAGACAGTCATGCTTGCGTGTCACGCTATGTCGATGGTCTGATTTTAAAAACTCCCCAGTGTACAAATAGATCAGAAAAAAACAAAAATAAGACATATCTTGTCAGGTCCTCTTGAATACATTTGTGTAAAGGAAGCTGATGAAACAGGCACTGAATAACATTTTCTTGAAATGTCAGAAGTGCATGTGTAACATTTTAATTGAAATATACAACTATTGTTCTCTAGTAGGGGGTCGTGTGGTGACCTGGTGGATGAGCCTGCAGGAGTTTCTCCATCGGGCTCAGTCACCTCCATGCCTTCCTGCCTGCCCTTTCCCTGGTTTGGAGAGCGAGGGAGAGAAAAAGAAGCGGAGGCTGAGAGAGGCAGGGAGAGGCTTCGGTCTGTGTCCAGCAGCAGCTTACCGTACCTGACCACCACGGGTAGACGAGATCAGGTAAGAAAAGATGTGCGCATGGCCCCATAGAAGCTTAAACTTGGAGTAACAAGGATGTAAACTGGGCTTCTCTGCATGCCGTCCTCCTCCTCTGTCTGAACTTTCTTTTTAAAATAAACTCACATGCACACAGATGTGAAGCACAGTATGTAGGCAGCCTGGGTCTTTTTCTCTTGGTTGCAGAGTATTGGCTCTCCAGTGCGCAGCTCCAGCATGGTGGGTCATGTCTCTGATCTCTCCCTGTCTGGACACTCTCACACTTTCACCTTTTCCTCCACTGAGGTGAGTCTGTTCTTCCCTTCCTCTTCTTTCCCTTTTCTCTTACTTCTTTCCCCATAGAGCACTCTTTGTCCAATCTTTTTTTTCCCCAAGCTTACTCTCTCCTTTAATTACAGTTTACTCTCATTTCTTTCCTTCTCGCCTCCCCTGTCTCTGTCGGCGTCTTGTCTCTGGCGTCCTGTCAGACGTTGGACGATGACCCAGTTCCCACCAATAACAACAACCAGTGGCAAAGTCGACCCGTCTTGGAGTGGAGCAACCAGCAGGTGTGTTTGTGGTTAATCGCCGTGAACATGGACCGGTACGCGTCTGAGTTCGCTGCCAGAGGTGTGGATGGGACACAGCTGCTCAACATGGACAGTGAGAAACTCAAGGTGAGTGGTTAAGATGATGTTGAGGGAAACAAAACCATTTAGCAAATGTGGTCGGCACTGATTCTGTGCTTGTGTACATACATTTTGTCACATTAAATGAACCATTCAGGAAAACTGTAATTCTAATATACGCAACATTGTTTTGTTGGCTTGTTTTTGTAGTTCAAATATCCAGAACCTCAAGACCTAATTAACTAATTAGCTGTTTAAGTTACTGGGCTGCAGTAGTCCTAATATCAAATAGTCAATGTGATTACACTGTGATCGAAAGTTTTATGTTAACCTCTTTTTTTTTTTTAAACCCACATAACACACTCCTAGGGGTCATCTGCCATTTTTCATATACGCTGATAAATTAACTTTTCCTGCCATAACCGGACTGACTAACTCTCCGGTCATATTCAGTATTTCAAGTAAACTTTATTAATTTATTTTGTCTTGTTTGAGCCACTACATGTGTGTATATACATCTTTAGGTATCTATTTGTAACTTTTTATTTCTCATAGGTAGTCAAATTACTGTATTTCAAATCTGAATTGAAGCTCTCAATGATACCTATTATCTGTTTTGAAAATTCCATAAATAAAGTTGGGAAGTAACTGCTGTAAAATATAGACTATAACACTAACTGACTAACCTCTATAAATATTTAAGATATTAAAACATCTGCTCCTTTTTTAAGATAAGGATATAACATAAACAAAAGGACCCCTTACATTTAACAGTTAATACGCTTTGTCCCTCTGGTGGATAAAGTATGTAATCAGTCTACACACATTATGTGGCGATACTGTTTAATCTGTGATAAGATAATATAGGCCATGCTGATACACCGGAAATACCACCAGTGATAACTACCTTATAGTGAGACTGCCTCTGCTCTTTTTTTTGGGCTTAAACCACTTTTGTTGCCAAGTGTGACTATAATTAATCTAGTGCAATTTGAAATCTGGTTTTGTTGGCGGGTCATTTACCTGAACCTGTACAGAATCCATGTATCTTCTGTTTACATTTACATGTCTTTCCTCTTTGTCTCTCTCTTTTCTGTCGTCAGGCTCTGGGGGTGTGCAGCCATAGTGACCGGTCTGCCCTCAAGAAGAAGCTGAAGGAGATGAAGAAAAGCGAGGAAAGGGGACAGAGGAAAGCAGAGAACAGGGAGAAAGAGAAGAATGTGGTTTTGGGTAGGGAGATGGAAGAAAAAGAGAAAGCGAGGATGATGATGGATGAGAAGTCTGTTAAAGACGCCAGACGCAGTGGCAAAACTGTAAGAACTGAGTCCCTCTTATAAAGGTGACGTCGGCATTACACCCACCAGCATGAGGGTGTGTGGCAGTCTAACACACAAAAACACACTTGAACTAATTACTGTTTAGTTAATAGAAACCGTTAGATCTACCCCACATGTCCTCTATTGTTCACATCTTAATAGTCCTCATTTAGGATACAGAACACTGGTTGGTTTTAACTGAGAGAAAGATCTTTGGACCAGAGCAGAGGTCGACTCCAGCACCTAAGTTCATACTCAGCAAATGTGCGTCTCTCTGTGTATGTCAGGTGTGAAGTGTGTGACAATTTGCTACTGTTTTACAGTAATGTTTGTTTTCTTTTGTTTTTTAATCATGAACCTTAAACTATCCTTAGAATGATTTTAATATTTAAGGATGTGCTGATTTAGGCACTCAGGTATTTGCTGTAAATGCTTTTTTAATGTATTAATAAATAATGCTTTAAACTTCTTCCTGGTGCCTTTTAAACTGAATTCATTTGGCCTTGAATGATCTCACACACAGAACACTTGGATATGACAATGTTTTAATTAATTCTTTTTTTTTTTTATTATTCAAGAAACTCTTTGTTCGCTCTCACTCACTATTTTACAGCCAGTGAAATAAAAGGTGAATTCTGCAGAGGCTTGGTAGTATATTTACAAACCTCAGTGCTCGGTGGGTAAGTTGCTGTTCCACAACGTACAACCTGAGGCACCATGAGCATGAAAAATGCTGATTGGTCAACAGTTAAGGCAGATGCACAGAAGAAATGATAAAAAAAAATGCACTTTTAAATTGGGGGAAAATAAACACATTTCAGGTTGTTTTTTTGTTGTTTTAAAGTCACCTGTGTATGCATTGCATGACTCTTTGGCCTGTAGGGCACGTAACATAAAGTACTCCTCATGAAGAATAAATACAAACAACTCTGCAAAACATTCAAAAAATGTACAAAAAAAAAACTTAGAAACAGTCCCACCCTCCCTCCCCAGTCAACACTGTGAACGCAGTAAATGTACAAAACTCCAAAGCTCCGGCAGACAGTAGTTGTGCAGGACCATCTCCCACACTGCAGCTCTCCTTCCAGTGATTCATACACTTTGTTCAAGATCAATTCAGCCTCTGAAGCAGAATGTTTGATCAAGTATTTAGTCATACAAAAGTTTTTTTGGCTTTCTTTTTTTCTTTAACAACAAATGATTTTCTTGATATTTACAGTCCACGCTGTGCAAAGACAAGGCAGGAAAAATCTGTGAAATTGGGAGTTTTATCAGTAAGCGACAGGAATGTGTGTGTGTGTGTGTGGAGTCGGATCTCATTGGCTGTTAAGAATAATGTTCCTTGTCATGCCAGGTTGTCATCCAGGGCTTCTTTTCCAGGTTTTCTGAGTTACCGTTCCCAGGGTTTATTGCTCTCTCCTCCCGTTTTATCCGAACAGCGTTGTAACTGGGAACCTTGTCTTCATATTTGGCACGCTTAAAAAAGCCACACTGCAGAGAAGAAAGGGAAAACAAGATCAATGCGTTGTTTGGGGGAAAAGGCTATTTAAAGGCATTCAGAGAAAGCAAAGGAGGTTGATGAGACATCTAATGTCATCAGCCTGTTTCACAAGGAAGAGCCGAGATGCAGTGAATCCATTAAGAGGTGTAGACGAGCCATCTGCACTCCTCTTAACATGAGGAAACATGTTCTAAATGTAGAGAGAAATTAACTTTCAGACCAAGTGATGTTGTGCAATAGCAACAAAAAAAAAAATAGAAATGGAGGAAGAGAAAGAATCAGAGAGAGAGAGAGAGATGCAGAACAGCTCCTCAGAGTGTTAAATAACACAGCCATCACCTCCCCTGGCCATGCAGGTGAACTGTAACCATCCACACATAACCATGTGTGAAAATCTTTTAGGCATGAACTCTTTGCAGAAATAGCTTTTATAGTAGCATTCACGTCACCGTATGAGAATTGCCCTCTGCCTGCCGAATACCAGAAAGCAGCACTTTTGTAGCAAAAAAGGAGCGAGAGAAGAAGTGTCACTCATTCATGGCAGGCCGGGTAATTTTACCCTCTCTCTTTTTTTATGCATTTGGTGTCAGTCTCTCTTTTTCTGACGGGTCCTCTTTATTCTTTTTCCCAAAGACTCCACACTGAGGAGAGGAAGATTGTTAGAAAAGGTGTGTAATCGCTGTCATGTTCACCCACAGTTGTAAATGGTGCTTTACAGACTGCTACAGTACGTGTTCAAAATAAAAATCTTTTTCAGTTCAAATCATGAAAATGCAGATGTCCTGTATGTGTTTTCATAAACTGGGGCAGGGTGTGTCCCGGCCCCTTGGCCATCAGTCCTACCTTCCAGAGAAGGAAAGCCAACAGGGCCAACAGCAGCAGCCCGAGCAGGACGGACAGCACGATGATCCACCATGGCACTCCTCCATACTGGGCTTCACGCCTCTCTGGGAACACCGTTAGTCTCACCTGGGGAACAAAATGCAGCAGCAGAACATTCTCTGGATCAGAGTCGACTACACTTTTAAATGTATTTCTTTTCTCTATATTTATATTGTACACAAGCTCACTGACATCAGCATTTAAGACCTATAAAACTGCCATGTCATGCAATAAATAATCACGTCTCCTTCTTGGGTCCAGTACTGTCAAATATAGTATATCATTTTGTTGTTGTGTTTAATTACCTGTGTGTCAGCATTTTGCAGCACTGTGTTCTTTGTTGTGCTCTCAACATGCAGAGTGGCCTTCACTATCACCTCCACATGATGGAGCTTGAAATAATCCTGTTTAAAGAAAAAAGGACAGGATCAAGTTTAGATGGCGTAATCAAACAAAACACTAAAATAAAAAGATTAATCTGTTGCAATATGTATTTACTTACGTACATGCTATGAGTTAATTAATATGTGAATATTTTCATTTATATTACTAAATTCCTTGTGTTAAGTTTTGTAAGTCCCAAACACCCAATTGTTTGTGAAAACACTTCTCCTGCAGTCTGTTTGGTTACCTCTATGAAGGTGCCGTTCCAGAGGCGAGAGTCAAGAGTGATGACTGCATTACTGTCCAGGCCCCGCAGGGGGCACCTGATGCTCACACATTTTGCCCCATTGCCACAGGACTGTCAACAAAGAAGAGAGCACAAAGTTACTACTGGATTCCCCTACAAATGCACATAAAATATAATGTAAAACAAAAGAGTAGAACTTGGTAGTGTGGTGTTACCAGAGTTTTAGAGTTCTCCCTGTCAATTAATCGTGAAAGCGTGCCCTCGACACCTCCCTGGGTGTTTTCTGCTGCTCTTCTCATCCTGGTGTTACTTGGTTTCTTAAAGCAGGGAAGAAAAAGTACATTTAACAAACTCATCTTCTGTATTTGTCAAAATAAATGTAAATCTATAAATGTAAAATGGTCTTCTTCTTGCACCACATACATAAACTGTAATTTGAAAAAGTACACATGTGGGCAGAGTGACCTTGATGAGATGTTTCCACTGACCTTGTTCAGAGGGTTGATCTCGCCTTTAGGAGAGCACTCTATGTGCTCCACTCCAGTGGAGCTGATCTTCATCAGGTAGAGCAGCCACTTCCCATTCTCCGTCTCCTTTGGCCACTCGATCTCGAGGGTGGCGGTGCCAAAGTTTGTCAGGCGCTTCCCCAGATTGATTATCTGCAGATCAAGACAGGAACAGTGTTCTAGCTCAGATGATATAGTATGAATTATCTAACTAAAGCAAATGTACATACATGTACATTAATAAACACTCCAGTGAAATAAATAGGGGGTAGGGATGCAGTGCTAAAGAGAACAGGCCACTCTGGAGCTTTCCTGTACTCACTCTGAACTGGTGTGTGATGGCACTGCCAATCTCACTTTCAGTCACCATGGCATCGCTACCTTTGACCTTCCCTGTAAAGTAGACCTGAGATGGCTGGGCTTGTCTGGAAAGACGGAGAAGCAGAGTTAGTAGCATGAATCTGTGCATACGTGTGTGTTTTCGAACTGTGTGTGTGTGTGTGTGTGTGTGTGTGTGTGTGCGTGTGTGTGTGTGTGTCTGTGTGTGTGTGTTTCTTACCCTGATACAGAGAGCTGCAACTTGATGGCCACCTTTGCCTTTGCTTTGACGGGGGCTTTTTTCTGCTGATCGCTCGTCCTGTCGGATCAGAGGTTACACATAGGTCAAGCCAGATACTACTAATAAACTACAAATGTTAATACATGATTAAGGTAAGAGCATTAGGCTGTATGTGTAGTATCATGTATTCGTATGACTCAAGCAGAGAGAAACCGTCAAACTATCCATCATTTAAGAATCAATCACCTAACTATTTAAACAGTGTGAATCAATGTTATCAGGCAGTTGGATACTTACGTTTCTAGCTGAAGATTAATCTCCAGTTCAGTAGTGTTGAGAGAGATGCCTGATGTACTCAGAATAATGTAGAGGGTAATCTATGTGCAAAAACACAGAGACATTATTAAAGTATGAACAGTGCCACTTGTGCAGAGGAGGTAGACGGTGCCAAAAGGTTGATTTCCTCTCACCTCTGAGTCACGTTTGAAGGGGTTTCCAAGCTCACAATGCGCCAGAGAACCGTTTCTATTGGCTGTACAGGTCACCTGCCGCACCTGAAATCATTAACAAGTTCAAATCAGGATCACAAATAGGTGTGTGTGTGAGTGTGTGTGTGTGTGTGTGTGTGTGTGTGTGTGTGTGTGTGTGTGTGACAGAGAATGAGAGACTCACATTAGGTGAGCGGTAAGCGGCGTAGGTGAGGGAGGGTGGGAAGGAGGCGACCACAGAAGCTTCGTGTGCATCGTCTCCATTCATATTGGTCACTGTGACCTCCAAGATGATGTCCTTCTGGTCGCTGAGGGAGATGACCGGCACGTCGTCCTCTCTGTAGACAAGACAGAGGTTATGAGCCTGTGTGCTGACGAATGAGCATCCGTGCACATGTGTCTTAAGGGATATAGTAACACTCACATAATATCTCTTATGAAAGAAAGTTTACGTTTGTGTGTGTATGTGTGTGCGTGAGTGTGTGTGTGTATCCTCTTACATATTTAATGGAGTGAACGTGTCTTTGTCAGGCATCCTGCTGTGGCTGTGGCCATAGCGATATTTCACTTGCAAGTTGCTCTGACAAATATTGTCGCTGCCGCAGCCCTCCTTCAGGAAATGCACCTACAACCACACACACACACAAGAGATTACATAGATACAGTGGGAAAATCAAATCTACCCCATGTCTATAAAATCGATCTCTCAACGTGTTCATGTTAAGTATTGTGCACACACACACACCTCGGACCGAGTTATCATCGGCTCCTTGGTGTCCAGGACAGGTGTCAGCTGAGTTGAGCTCTGTCTGCGTTTACGTTGGGCATCCTGGATGTCCACAGACACATCGATTGGGATCCCGCGCAGCTTGTCTCGAATATTTTCCTGTAGCATGACGACATCGCACAACATTACACGCCACCCACAATGCACTCAGGAGAGAAGAAAGTCATTTCCAAAGAAAGAGAGTCGCCACCTGTATGGCAAGCTGGCGCGTGATGCACTGTTTCTTTCCTTTGCTGTCCAATGCGATGACTCCTTTGGACTCGTAGGGATCAGAGGACTTGGGGAAGGTCGCCCTGGGGATAAGACCGTTCTTCCTGTGGTCAGCGTCGGCATTGAGGGAGTACGCCACCGCTGGAGGAGAATGACACATGAAGAAAATACATTTTGGGCGAGGCCTTAACCTCCCTATTACTGTGTATCGTTATAAATATTACTAAGTATAGTTTCTTGTTGTTGAATCTCTGTATTTTCTGATAATAGATAACGAAAACATGATGAAATTTTGCTTTAAAAAAGAAAAAGTTGTCTCAGCTTACTTAGCCTGGGAGCGTAGCTCTTGGGGCTGGCAGTGTAGGTGAAGCACGCCTCAACTTCCAAGCTGGGAACACAATGCAGTTGATCCACAATCAGACACAGTGCTGGCATAGTGTTTATCTTTCATCACCTTTTTCCATAAAAATAATGACTCATAATTTGACACAACAGGGAAAAACAAAAAGACGCACATACCAGAAGCTGTTGCCACAGTTCTTCTTGGTGAGGTCGATTTCCTTCGGCGAGAACTTGATTTCCTTCTTGATGTTGATAACTGGACGGGCTCTGGGAAGACAGAACTCGGTGAGCAACTCTGTAACTACGATCAGACATGTATGGTGAGAAAATCAGTACCAGTTCACTCACCTGTAGACAAACACAGAGTCAGAGAGGGATCCGACAGCCAGGTCAGGATATAAGTTCTTATCCAGGTCCATGTTGCCTGCCAAAGAGTAGCCAAAGTTCTTGACTCCTGGCTGGCCGGACAGAACCTAGAGCAAGGAAAACACATTTTATGATTAAAGCCACTTACTGTACAACATGTATTTATCCAAGTTTACGCCGAGCTTGGCCTAAAAAAACAAACTTCCATTCGATCTAAAACCAACTATCACAACAACAAAAGTGGTAATCTATATCACGTTGTACGATACGCCCACATTTTACCTAAATTAGTTTTGCAGGAAGCTTTTAGGGTTCAAGCAAAACGATCAAACTGACCTTTTTCATCACTGAAAAAATACAATTAATAGGTTTCTTATCACACATTTGGACAAAATCTATATGCATTAATACACCTTTCTACACAGTTGAAAAAGTTATTCCACCAGTTTATTACACACCTGTGCAGCTTTTTTAGAGCTGAGACCCGTGTCTGATCCATGGTAGATGTACACATTCCCTGCATTATCGTTCTCATAAGGAGCTCCCACGGCAAAATCTGACAGCAAGAACATCAACAGTGACTCACAGTGTGGTTACACAGATACATTTCATCCAAGGAGGGGCGACAAGAATGACCAGCTGTCAGCAGTATACAACATCGCAGCCTCACCATGATAACCATCCTGATTGATGTCTCCCAGGTTTTCCACGGCCAGGCCAAACATGGAGTACTCAGATCCGTCTATTCTGGTGGGTTTGACTGTGTTCCACTCTCCGGCTTTGTTGACGTAGACGTAGACAGCTCCTCCGATTTCTCCGTCTTTCTCAAAGTATTGAGGTGCACCCACCACTATGTCCTGCCAACTAACCAGCAAGAGCATGACGTGTTCGTGAGTAAACAGTAGTAGTGACGGCACCCTTCAAAGCAGAAGTAACGGGTTGAGCGTGTGCATCACCCTGCGTCACTCACCCGTCCGCATTCAGATCCAGCACGGTCACATCGTAGCCAAAAGACGAGGCCAGCCCTTCCCCCTCCAGGGTGTACTCCTCGAGCAAGATGCTGCTCGTTTCCCCGCCTTTCTTCAGCAGCACCACCGCTCCGCTGTGGTTCGCTCTGGGAGCTCCCGCCACCACCGTCAGCTGGCCCTTCTTGATCAGACTCTTCCCCGAGTCCAGAGAGAAGCCTAGGAGACAAAGGATTGCTAGCTTACATAGTCAGAGGCAGTCAAGTACTTGAATACGCTTCTTTGTGACAACGGAGCAAGTGGAGTGATGGTGTGTGACTGGCAATGAATAGTGTTTTACCCAGGTAGCTGTTGGCAGGAGCTGGCACCAGCTCGGGATTCTTTTCATTCTCATCTCCCACCTCAAAAGGACCGTCATCATAGATGCCCAACTCCAACAAGGTGTCGTTCTTTTGTTCCAAGCGTACCACACCTGGAGGAGAGGAGCGATGAGGAGACCAGACAAGAGTTAAGGTGGAAGAGACCTGGCTTGCAATAAAAGGATGCAAAACCCACAACACAATAATTGGCAGTAATGTCGAACACATGACTGAAAAAGGCATAAATGGCAAATTCCTTTGTATTGAAAAGTGAACATCATAAATCATCATCATAGAGTAGATTGATAACGGAGCACAAGTGCAGTTAAGTTCTTTCACAGTAAATCTTTTCCATAGCTTACTTAAAACATCTATGCTGTTGTAACTGCAAGCTCTCACACACACACAAGACTACCTTTCCAGTTGTACGCTCCAGGAGCCCCAAAGATGAGGTAGTGGTAGTCCTTGTCGAATGTGGCAGAGAGGCCCTGCTGGCAGGAACCAAACATCTCGTGGCCTCTGGGCCGGCTGTCACAGAAATGCCAGTTACCTCCGTCGTCACTTGCTACGGGATCGATAGTCAGGTCCTGACTCAGCACGTAGCAGCGGCCAATGATGTCACGGGATTCGATGGCCGTGTTCACGTTGGTCCGGCGCTGGTAGCGATGGGCACAGGTCTACCAGGGAAACAAAAACACACAGTTGGGTTGGCGTGATGTTGAATAAAATCTAAGGCTTATGTTGAAATAATTATTTGGAGTTTGGATGGCAGTGATTAACCAACTGAACTCCGATATTCCTGTTAAATTTCACCTTAAGTACCTTCAAAGCCAGATGAGAAAACTACTCGTATATCTGACATATTTGACCTTTGTTTAAGACAGTTGTTTGAGCCATTTATCAAGCAAAAATGCAAAACCTGCTTGTTTCAGCTTCTCAAATACGAGGATTTGCTGCATTTCCCTGTTTTATAAAACTGTAATTGAATTTCTTTGATTTTTGAACTGTTGGTTGGACAAAACAAGAAATTTGAAGATGTCACCTTGGGCTCTGGGAAATTGTAATGTCCGTTTTTTTTAACAATTTAGAGACAGTAAAGCGATCAATCTAAAAAAGATTCAGATGAATCTTAAATCTGCTTGATTCAGAGCTTCATTGCATATCACTGACTTCTTAAAATCCAAGACATTATTTATACGGCTGTCCTTTTAATGGACAACTTCAAACTTTGTTATACATTTCACTGTAATCCAGCATGGCATGTTTGAATTAAAAATACATTTTTGTGGGTTTAAAGGTATCTGTTTAGATATCTCAGCAACTGATCATTACTTTAATTATTGATGGATAGTTTCTATATAATAACATAAAATAGTGAAAAATGCCCGATACAATTTCCCACAGTCCAATGTGAATTTCAAATGTCTTGTTTTATCCAACAAACAGTCCAAAACCCGAAGATATTCACTTTAAAATCATATCAAACAAGTTCTCACATTGAAAAAGCTGCAAGCAGAGAATTGTTTGCCATTTTTGCTTGAAGAATTACTGAATTTATTAATTGAATCTCAAAATAGCTACTGGTTAAGTTCTGTTGATTGACTAATCAATTAATTGACAAACTATTTCAGCTCTACAACTGAGTTTGTAATATCAAACTGAAGTTGTTCGATTTCAAGGTTGTGGTCAGACACAGTCTTACCACAATCTTGCCTCCTGGCCCCTGACTGTTGACTGTCACTCCCATCCACTGGTTCTCTTTGCTTTCTCTGGTTGTGTCCTCTACACAGAGACAGGGACAGAAATAGACACAAAGAGGATATTGTGACTCAAATATTGGTGGATAAAAAGTGTCTAAAATAACCAAAAACACATTAGAGAAATGCACAGGTGTCAGCAGATATCTCACCTGTATTATCAAAGTTAACTCTGAGGCAGCCAGCTGAGGTGGAGCTTACGTCACAGTTGTACAGTCCTCCAGTCACTTTAGCCTTTTGACCACTCCAGGCTTTTGCTTTCGGGGCACCGACCAGCAGCCTGTAACAGACACACAAATGAATCCGTTAAGACGTACGCACATTTTGAAAGAGGCTCAAGCTGTAACACTCATCTGTCATCGAGGACTCAGGATGAGAAGCATCCTGGAATTTATTCCACTTGCACATTATGTTATCACACATTCCAGTCTACTGTGTCACACAGCAGCCACATTCACACACACAAACACACACACACATCCGCCGCCAAACTGATGTTCCATGTCCTCACGGTCCAACTGAGTCAAAGACCCCTTTCAAATGCCTGCTGTGGTTGATTGAACCAGGCTCTCTATCTCTCTCCACACACACACACACACACACACAGGCTGCCTTTGTGGACCAAGGACATGGGCAAATGCCACGCCCAAGTCTTGACGATGGGCATCCAGTTCCCAGGGTTTCCTACAGAGTAAATCAAACAAGTCAAGGATGTCATGATTTGAACTGATGCTTTGTGGAGGTTTACAGTAGAGAGCAGGACACATACACTCTCTCTCTCTCTGGCTTGCTCTGTCTGTTCAATGACCTCCAGAGTTAATGTTGTACAGCACACTGTCTTCACCAGATGAAATTGAGCAAAGCCATTTTTAGCTGGAACACAAAGCATTCTCAGATACGCACACACCATCTGGGAGGGGATTTACAGAGACATACAGTCAGAGGGAAGAGCTGAGGCCTAACGTGATCCGCATGTTTGCAGTGAAGACCTCACTAGTCAACACTGCAAGCGTTAACTGCATGTGGGAGACGATGTCAAACCATAAAACCTATTCAGACAGCGTAAATCATCAGGAATATTGACTTCAGTGGGCGTGATGGGGATTAGCAAAGGACAATAAATCTATTTATATGACTTGGAGAAAAAACGGCTTGTTAAAAAGCTGCCGTTATGAGATGGATTTAAATGGGTTTTACAAGAAATATTATCACAATAGAAACACACACTCCTTCTGCTATTATGGACAAGTGTCCACTGTTTATCCCATTTTAACCACTGGATTGGTTTGGCCTTGTTTCAAAAACCAGAGCACTATAATTTGTGCCGTTATCCCACCCAGTACGTGTCCAATCCAGCCTTTTTTAAACTACAAGGGGAGTGAGTGACACTTGACACTGGTTACAACTCTCAGCACCTCTTCGTGCACTGCCAAACAGAAAACATATTTTCACACCGTGTGAAATTGTTACAGCATGTGCTGCTTGTCTGTCAAAGATGAGTCCGATTCAAATAAGTCATCACTTCGAAGAGAGGAGTCGTGATTAACGGTGAATCCCAGGTGGGCACATCTCCCGTCCCATTATCCTCGGAGACACAGGAAGTCAGGAGAATGGACGGAAAGAGCTCTGCGAAGACACATTGGACGCTGGGAAATGGGGTCACTGGGTCTGGGGTCTCTGCTGCATTAATAGAGAATGGATACTGTAGTTCCTGCTTCTATATAATCACACTGAGATGCTAATTCAGGGTCCCGTTCAGGTGTTTCCTTTGGGGTAAATGCAACCAACAACAGTGCACAAACAGCAACAATGATGTGAAAATAAAATAACACATTATATCAAGATTTTGATACTGATTCATTGAACAATTAAGTAACAATTTAGTGCTTTAGACAGCAGAAAGTTAGAGCAGTTGCTTATGATCCATAAGAGCCTTTACATATGAAGGCTTGCGCAAGAATCTAAATTGGAGACTAATCTCAGTAGACACATTTTATCTTCATTGCTACACATTATTATTTTCTTTTGCCATTGAAGAGTGAAGTGCTGACATGTGATAGGGCTGACCCGCTGCCTCCCTGACAGTGACCCAGCTGTGTATCTAATCATTCACCACCAGCAGAGGAAGCCCCAACACACAGGCTTAGTCTACAGGAAGGACAAAGACAAACAGAGAGAGAGAGTGTGTGTGTTTGAGTGTAATGACTCACAAAACATACACACACATGGTGGCACTCGGACACACAGGCAGACAGGACAACAGAGCGTCCATTAGAGAAACATCCCACGAAGAGAGGTGTGTTGTTTTTTTACAGCGGCAAACTGTCGGGCCAGCTCGGGCACAGCCCGTTGCTAAGCAACAGCCAGTGGCACCCTATCAACTAAAAGCGTTCACCTCCAAATGGGCTGCAGATCCAGAGGTTCATGTCATGTGTCTGCCAGGATCGAACCTGGTCTGGAACTGGTTGAATAACAGCACATATTTGGTGCCCAGATGTAAAAGTGATTTATGTTCCTCTCCGCATTCTTTCAGCCATCACATCTTTCTTTTCTTCATTTCCTTTCCCTCTCTCTTTGATGTTGGATAACCTCAACTAACCTGAGAGGAAGAGTTGGGGGGAAACGACTAAATCTGACTCTCATACTTACACACAGAGCGTATACACTCACACACAAAGTTGACTTAAATACTAAACTCTCTTCATGTCTCCTCTTTCATTTCTGGAATCTAGACTCAGCATGACATTGACATTACTATTTAACATATCAGCATGTCTTGAATTCCTTTTTCTCACAGCGTGTCTCTATATCCTTTACTCCTCATGCTTCATCTATCCATTTCTCCAGAACCAGTTTGTTTCTCGGAAACACACACACACATGCATTTGCTTTCTCCCACATATTTCTCACATTCAGTCCAAGCTCTTAAACTTCCCTTAGCTCTCGCTCTGTCTCCTCCTCCCTCCTCTCCACACTCATGCATTTTGCGCTTTCCCTCTTGATTTTATTACACCGACAGCTCCATCTGGCAATTATGACTTACCATGGAATGCTACACACACACACACACACACTGACAAATGCACACATGCATATACATAATCCCATCAGCTCCTGCCCTCTCCTGCAGGTACATGCAACACTCATCCCTGTAGGGCATGAAAGATACTGGAAGATATAAGACTAAATAAAAGTTGGCATGAATGGCTGAAAAGGATTGGGACTCGCTATCCACACCCAGCAGTGAAGAGACACACATGGGGGGACACAAGCATACACATGCCGACATTTACTTCAGCACACTTGCACGAAATCACTGTCAGCACAAAAAAAATATTTATCTATCTCTTCTTTTTTTGCCTCAGGTTGGGAAAGTATCAAGCAGCACACTGAGCTCTCTGACACTCTTCCAAGTGACAGACAACGAGGCAACGCCTCAGTGCTCGGCCACAGCATGCATCAGCACCATGAAAACACACTGAACAGGCACTCACGCATGCGTCCACAGGCAGCACACCAATGCATGAGCATACACAGAAATACACAGTCCGCAGTGAGATTACATTCCACCTCTGTAACAGCAGAATGAGCGCCGTCACTCGCAAAACAAACATGGCTTCCTGCTCAAACATGCACACACACAGTCAAACTTGTATTGTAATGTAACACGCACATGCTGCTGATGGTTCGAGCTCAACTGCTTCTATACCAATTAAGGATAAGACTATATGGCAAACTGTGTGTCTATGTGGAAACTGCTCTGCATCATGGGAAATAAACCCACTACCTGGAATTACACCTCTCAAAATAAGGGCACTATGGCTTTATCTGGCAATGACTCTCTCCTTTAATAAATTGAAAGTTTAGTCAATAAAATGTCAGACAATAGTGAAAAATGCCCCTCACAATTTCCCAGAGCCACTATTGACGTAGAAAAATTGCTTGTTTTGTTTGACCGACAGTCCAGAACTCAGAGGTCTTTGGTTTACGATCACAGATGATGAGGAAAACCATCATAGCTTCACAATGAAAAAGCTGGAACGAGCAAATGTTTTGCTGTTTTGCTTTTAAAATGACTAAATTAATGGATTATGAAAATTGCAGATTCGTTTTTGTCTATCTACAACTCGATTAATTGCCTAATTGTTTCAGTAGTTGACACCTTCACTAACAACTTGGTCTAAATTATCTACACTGGTATCTGTTTTTTTCCAGTTCACAGAACTGTGTTTGGTTTTCTTGTATTTAACTTTACAACCTGAAGCAGCAGGACTTTGTGGTGGCTTTGGTCTCGTGCTGATCACCATGTGTCTTTCATTTAGACACAGCGTAAAACTAGGACACAAACTGCCACTGTGTGTGTGTGTGTGTGTGTGTGTGAATGTGCAGCAGTAGTAGTAAGTGCGTAAATAAGTTTAAGAACAGTGTTTAACCCCTGTGGAGAAGGTTAAAGACTTGGGGATGCTTAATAACTCTGACCTTTAATACTACAAGCACTGTAAGGTACTTTAAATGATAAGTAATAATCTATAAAAAGCTATATTGGGGGCAGTGCTGGAACATAACTGCACATTTACAAATGTAACTTAAGTAGATACTTGAGATACTATTATTTCCATTTAATATTTCCATTTAATACTACTTTACTTTATACTCCACTACAGTTCAAAGGGAAATATTGTACTTTTTATTCCACTATATGTATTTAACAGCTGTAATTACTAGTTACTTTACTTAATTTAAGATTTTATATACAAAACATGTGATGATCTTATAAAACATTACGCATTGTTACTGTGACACTGAAACTACCCAACCATATATCATTTTTCTTTCACTTCTGATAGATTAAATACATTTGGACGGTTTCTTACTTATGTAACATTGTCAATGCATTAACTTTTACTTATAACAGAGTATTTTTACAGTGTGGTATTGCTACTTTTAAAGGATCTGAATACCTCCTCCACGGTTAATTATGGACCAACAAAACATTTTGGAAGTCCCTTACTCACAAACACAGGAAAACATGTATATTCCTGTCTGGTCCATTACAGTCAAACAGATTCCCACATTAAAGAAGTTGACTGCTCTGATCTCAGGTCAGTTAATATTCAGGCTATTCAAACCAGTGACCACTTGATGGCAGTTAGTCTTTATGCAGAGTGACAAATCCCTCTGAATCAATGCCCATAAAGATGCCAACAATGATTCAATGAGATGTTTTGGCTCGGTCTCACCTAAAACCAAGGGCGCGCGCCGCTGCGTGCACGTGAACAAAAAAATCCCCCGTGGAGGTCCAATAAAAACTCATAAATAAGTAACCACTTCCAATAAGTGGAAGGGAAGACTCAGCAAAGATTAACAAAAGGGTAGGCCTGTGGCCAAACTTAAACAACAGGTGTATATGGAACAGGACTCTGTTTTCAGAAGCTGGGGGAAATGGTTTGCTGAGATTTTGTGGAAAACGGTAACCCTGCTGGTTTAAAACTACCTGCGACATACCTGAGCTCAGATGGTTACGTAGCATTTAGCACTCTAGTGACATTCCTGTAACTTAAATGGTGTCTGTGCTTCTTAAAGATATGTTTAGAAGCGCTTTTTCACCTCCTGTAGCAGCTCTAACAGTTCAAAATAAACTTACAGTCGTCCACCCCGCTGTGACATTTTAATTACATGGTTACAGAAGTTATTTTAATGGCATGTTTATCGTGTTCCCGAGGCCAGGGCGACGAAGTAAAAGTAAATAAGTAAATAAACAGCCTCCAAACTCGCTCCCCTTCAAAACAAACGCGTGGCTCTTACATTCTCTTATCCGTCGGCTCGAGCTGCCGGTGCATGGCGAGGGAGAAGCCGAACAGGCTGCCCGGATCTCCGCTCTTCTGCTGGACATTGTCGGTGTCCAGGTTGAAAGCCGACAGTCGCCCACATCCCGAGAGGAAGACGACCAGCCACAGTCCACAGGTGGTCCTGCCCCCCATGAGATATAATCAAACACAAAACTCCCTTGAACTGGTGAAATGTGGGTCCTTACTGAAGGAGGTGCAGAGCGCGACTGACTGGCTGCTGGAGGGTTGAATGTTGTCCACTTCACTTGCAGCTGCCCCTCCCACTGGCCCTCCACTACTCTACCACACCTCGAATTGCTTAGAAATCTAACATATATTGTCAGGTATATTTGGGTTGGAAAAGATCAATGCTTTGTAAGCCTGTTGCTAGTTTCCAGCAGATCAATGCTGTAATCTAACCTGGTCAATGATGTCTGCAGGCTTTGTCAAAACACATTTGCAGCAATAAAATGGTGCTTCAGGCTGCACTGGCGGCTTCTGACAGCAGATCTCTAAGTACAACACTGTAATAAAGACTTCAGTTCAACTCCCTTGGAAACGCGTAAACAAAACATATTCTATATAAGTCCCACAAGAGGGAAAATATTGGCAAAATACACAGTGAGAGTGCACTCTGCACACTTGTTTCATGCTCTCACAGTCAGTTGTGTTTACTGCAGTTAACAGGGAGAAGCAGAGACAATAGGCTGAGAGAGAGAAGAGGGGGAGTCATGCTGGCACAGTAGTTAGTCAATACAGTCATTTTGGTAAAAATCGAGTTGGGTGATCACTCCAGACAACAAAAGGAATACAATGAGCGAGAGAGACACAGATAGAAACAAATAAACAAAGGCTGAGACTGAGATAAAGACACGATTTTGGACCAAAGGAACAGAAGAAACAGAGATGTGCAGCAACCAGTGTGTTTGCAATACAGTAGCTGGCCTCTACACACCACAGCCCAGAAACCCCAAACTAGAAATTTGTCAGCATTTAGAATTACAGATTGTTACAAGCCATCTCCACAGGTCCTGCATCGTCTGTAATGACTCATAACATGAGTCACAGAGAGCAGACTGGGCAGAGACCCGCTCATTAACACACTCCCTCACTAGATGGTTTTCAAGGCATTCCATGAGACGCTGACCCAAAGCCTGTCCCCGCAACACAGCATTTCAGCAGACAACGCAGGCTTTGTCTGCACATTGAGAAAGAGGGCAGACAGAAAGGGAGAGGGAGAAAGGAACTGCCCACATACAGTATAAAAGGCACAAATAATGGTGGACGAGGGGAGCACAGAAAGTGAAAAGGGCAGGGGAAGAATGCGGTTCCTGTGCAGGTCTGTTATCTAATTAAGTCGTGATCTCTAGTGAGGATCAGCTTTGTGATTCAACACTACTTGGAGCTGGATAAAAACAGTTTACTCTTGATCTTTCATATTAGATTTTTTTCTATTAACAGATTGGGAAAATAAAATGCATTTGATATGTATTTGAACACCAGAACTTTATTTTTGTCCTGATTAGTCACGTTTGGCAGATGGTATTACTTTAGAAAAAAGTATTACGAAGAAAAAAGTAGTGGAATCCCTAAATCATGTGACCGCCCCCCTGTTGACTCTGTTTTTGTATCCGTGTTGTTGTTTTTCCTGTCCAGTTTGGGCTGGTGTGTTTTTCAGTTCCAGGTACAGTAAGAGCAGCGGCGCTGTCTGAAGAAGGTCAGAAACAGGAATCGGCCTTATCACTGATAAGAACAGCAGTGTGTAAAGTGAGGTGAGTTGGCTCGCCCTTGGCTTGTGGATTTCTTTCACAGTAAACGTCCATGCCCAAAGTGTGTGTGTGGGAACATATTGACATAGCGACAGCAGAAGGACCGTCTGTCTGTCTCCTTCTCTATCTGGCGTTCACCTTCTCAGCCTCACCAGCTCTCACTCGTCCCTCCATGACTATGACTGGGTTTAATGACGGCCAAAAAAATGAAGTGTTCTTTTGTCTAATGTGTCTAACCTCCACATCACACACACCACAGCCTGTCAATATCATTATCCCCCGCCCCCTTTTCGTCTTCTCCTCTACTATCCTCCAGGGAAATAAAGGTCATACATATTGTCTACACATAAACAGACTGAAAGGCCACTGCAGCTACGGCTGAGCATCGATCTGTTGACGTCCAGTCATGATTTTAGGGTAACACTTAACACTTAAGGTGCACAAAATCCTGCACAGTTACCAAAGAACAGATCAGGAACTAACTGCGAATTAAAGAAAAGTAGCTCGCAACTATGAATAAAGATAATAAAGAAAAAGATATGGTAAATATTGATAAGGTGCTTGAGAACAGACTGTTAAATGAACCAGTAGTTGGATACATATCTCTGAATTGACTTCCTGATCACTTCATTAATGAAACATTGCTGATTAACTCTGACGAGCAAAATAGCACATAACCACAATAAATCATTAGTTACTTACATATCTTACATAGCTACAAGTAGTTATTGCTTATGTTAAAGAGTCAGTGATTTTAATGATGAAACATAAAATGTTATATATGCATGCACACGCTGCATTTTATTTCAATTATCTCTACCCAGAATTAAGGATTGAGTCATGTGTATGTGCTCTGTGTACAGCCTGTTCAGTATTACGACAGCAGAGGAGCAACAACCTTGCCTTGGGTGCTAAAGTAGAGGAAGGACAGTGAAGGCAATGTTCTCTGACACACACACTTGTCAGAAATTCAGCGCCTAGACTCGCCCGAGCCACAGCCCTGTATTTGTTCTTAAAGCTGCAGCTCCAGGTACACTAAGGGAAAACAAACGCACACTCACCTGAGGGTGTGGCAAATTGAGCTGAGTGGTAGGGCGTGTGTGTCTTTATGACACTGTAGAAACACGTAGCCTTGGGATACTGGTAAATGCACGCACACACACACACACACACACACACGTCAGTTACACAATCACATTGAACTCCAAACCCAAGATCTTTCACAATTGCAACACACTTTCCCTGAGCACCATTGATTATGTGAGTCTGTAAATGTGTTTACTGCAGGTCATCTCACAATTCATTTATGGCTGATTCAGATTCAGATCAGAGAAATTGATTAAACATTTATCAGCTGAAAACCCAGAGTACCTTCAACAAAAACACAGCAGACAGAAGAATAATGAGTGCTGACCCAGCTCTTCTTAAGTAACAGCAGGCCGGTCGGGTTTGAGTGTACATGGTGTACACTAGCATGCTTTAACACATTAGCTTTCTTGCTAAGAGTTAGATGAAAAGATTAATACCGCTATCATGTCTGTACGGTAAATGTGAAGCTACAGCCAGCAGGCAGTTAGCTTAGCTTAGCATAAAGACGGGAAACAGGGGGAAACAGCTAGCCTGCCTCTGTTCAAAGGTAAACATATTCACCTACCAGCACCTCTAAAGCTCCCTAATTATTTAATCCCTACGTTTTTACACTTAATGTGTTCTACATGTGTTCATTATTGAGCTTTAGAGGTGCTGGTAGGCGGATTTATTTTACCTTTGGACAGAGCAAGGCTAGCTGTTTCCAGTGTTTAAGCTAAGCTAACTGGCTGCTGGCTGTAGCTTCATATTTGCTGTATAGATATGAGAGCAGCATCAGTCTTGTCATCTAGTTAACTCAGCAAGATAGACAAAAATGACCAAAAAGTCAAACCATTCCTTTAAGGGGAAATTATATGTCATTACATTCCTGAACTCTGCTGGCAGAAAAAAAAAATCACATTTTTGTGGCCAAAGTAATCATGACAAAACATAACAAGTTACACAATTGAATCTACATGACTCAATCATGTTGAAATTATTCTAATCAAACAAAGAGATTTCCTGGTGTGATTTGGGTGTGTCATTATAACACATTCTTAACTTCACGTGCAAGTCTACTGTACTCATAAAAAACATGATTTTAATGCTCTCACTTCAGGTGTCCTTCATGAGAAACAGGGTTCTGAGCTCATAGGATGTTGCTGCCATGAACATTGAGAACATGTACGTGTGGTGAGGATATTGTGTCTATAATGTACTGCAAAACAGAGCGAAGGCAAAGCTATCAGTTAGCATCAAATGACATTGTGGGGACAAATGCCTAATTTACATTCCCCTATGTGGTATCTCTTAGTCACAGTATTGATCCCATTTCTTAGTAGAACTTATACTCATGGTTAAAACATAAAGGGACACACACACACACACACACAGGCTGTAACAGATCCTTTACCCCTGTTGATGAGTGTATTGATTACAGTCAATAAGGAGTAACTGATGTCTTCGCAGTGCTGTAACACCCTCGGGACAATTGCAATCCTCCCTTTTTACATTTACCTCCTGAATGAGCGGTTTGTACTGTATGTGTGTGTGTGTGTGTGTGTGTGTCCCAGCCCTGGCCAGAGGATGTAATATGAGATGGCAGTAGTTGTGGGAGGGGTCCCAGTGTTTGCAGGTCCAGGTGTGCTTCAAAAAGATGTTACCTAACCTGAGGGAGGTGCAAAGTGAGACAAGTTCACTTTCATTCTGTTCAGTTTTCGCCTGACAGATCCAGGTTATAAAACATCATTCCAGTCATTATCTTTCGCTGATAAGATAATGTGTCTAATTCCAGTGAAGTCAGATGCACTCTATAGTTTTATTTTATTTTTTCCTCTCCTTTCAACTCCAGTGATAAAATGCATTTTGAATTCTGTGTCTTCTTTAGCTTTTGGCCATCTGTCATATGCAGTAACAAAACACATGAAATATCTGCAACATTGAAGTCCCATTACAACTCCCACCACACATAACCTCGTTATCTTTCTCTGACAACAGTAAAACTGTTAAGTATATTTGACGATAGATATTTCAAAAAATGCCATGTTGACGCGGCCATAATAACAAAAGTGGAGGGCACAATCCCTGGACTGGCTGGGAAAATGTGGGCAGGGTTGTAAACATCGCTCTCCCCACTCTTTGAGAAAGACAGTAAAGTCCAAATTGCTCCAGTAAAGTGTCTCAGTGGCAAACAGTAAAAGACTGACTGTGCAGAGTGGGTGTAGCAGCTGGAAAATACAATAAGAAGGTGCCAAAACAACCTGATTGTCAACTGTCAATGAACACAAGAAGACTAAAAGGCTTGTTTGTTGTTTTTAATTATTTCTTATCTCACAGATATTTATTGTTGTGCCCACCACAAAATCCAGACGGAAAAAAACTACTATTGGAAGGATTGCCGTGGTACCCAGTGGTTAAAGTCTTCTGACTTTGGTGATGCCCCGACGTTCTCGTTAGGTTGTCAGGTTGTCATTTGTGATTTTGAATGAAATGTCTAACAACTGTTGGATGGATTGTCATGAAATTTGATATAAATATTCATGACACCTCAGGCTGAATTAATTAGACCAATTAGAAAGTATCAGCATGCTAACACGCTAACTAAAATGGTGAACATGATAAACAGTATACCTGCAAAACATCAGTGTGTTAGCATGCTGACCTTAGCATTTAGCTCAAATCATCGCACAGCCTCACTGAGCAGCTAGCGTAGCTGTAGACTCTTAGTCTTGTTGATTTAATGTAATTTAATTTAACATAAAAAAATCATTATATATTTGTATTCCTTGTATTCAGTGTGATACTTGATATAATTACATATATCAGGTATATATAGTCAAAGAAAAATATTTTATTATTTCATGAAACAATAGAGTGAATCTGATACAAAATATCCCCAATATTAAAATATAGCAGAAAAATCCTGTTATGATGTCTATGAAATGTAGTGTGATAAGGTACAAGGTCCCTGCAATAAATCTACCTTTCTCTGCTCTGCTGTGGGGAATGCACACACACACACACACACTATACACACACTATACACACACCAGTGCATCCGAATTGTCCATAACTCAAAGCTGGCAGCGCAACAAAACAGTGTCCACCATAATGAATGCCTTGCTTTGGCAGCTGGAGAGAGCCATACATTATTGGGTAGAACTAATTGTTAATTCAGACACATACACACACATACACATGCACACAAACACATAAATACGGAGCTGCTCTGAGCTGTTGTAATGGCACTTTGAGGATTCTGGCGTGGACCTTTGAACTTGTGAGGATTGTTTTAGAAATTCCTCCACCATTCCTCCATTCCCTTTGGCACCACAGAGAGAACTTCCTTCCCTCTGTTTTTGTCCAGAGCACTATAATGTACTTTCAAACACACACACACACACACACACACACACACACACACACAGCTCAGTTTCTATTGTTGAAAATCTTTAGGAAGGAGTCAAAGCAGGAAAGCTAATTGTGATGTCTGCCACTCATCCACTCCTCTGTCCCCTCATCACGACAGGCCACTCTAATATAAATATCACATGGTAGTATTGTCTATCAATGACAATGATATCAACATTATTGGCACTGCGTGGACTCTGTCTCAGTTTCTACAAGTCTTTGTTTTGGTGAAACGTTGAAATAGATCAAAGAAAATGAGGGGAAATTTTCTGAGGAATAAAGAGATAAAACATTTGTTCTCCTTTCAAGCTTATCTGATCCTACCCAAATGTCTCTACACCCCCCAGTGAGGCCCAGACACGCACACACACGCACGCACGCACGCACGCACGCACGCACACACACACACACACACACACACACACACACACACAGCTAAAAGGGTATTGCTCTGAGCTGTATAACCGGTTTTTCTCAGGTCCAAACACAGTAAGAGAGGGCATTGTGCAGGGCAGTGAGTGTTATGTGAATGTGTGTGTGTGTGTGTGTGTGTGAATCTCAGAAGACAACAGAAGCAGACAGTTTCCATTTATCAGAGACCTTTCAGAGCTGCCCCAGGCGATGCATACCATCTACACGCGCACACAATACTGCACCCCTGCTCTCATTTTGGCAGTCTGCTTTGGTTGTTTAGACACTGGAAGTGTGTCAAAGGAACAAAGAGATGCTCAGAAGCCAAAGAGATACATCCAGTAATCAAGGCTACACATATCGGGATGCATGGATAGCTTGGCTTCCTTATCTTACCTTAGCTGTGTTTAAAAGACAAAAAGTTTTCCTCGCAATGAAAGAGTGGAGAGGTCAAAAGAGAACATTTTCCACCTCGTAAGTGTCAATCAAGAGGGAACCCACCCTGCACCAGTCTGGTGACTCGAGTTTACGACAGTCTTCTTCTGCCACACACTCCAATGCATTCTTGCAGATTAACTGTAACTTGTGACACACATATACTCCATGTGGCCTCGTCTGACTCCAAAACACCCCTCATATAAATGTGCTTAGCCACGTAGACTCATTAAGGATCAATCCAAGTAGGCAGTGCCATCTGTTCCAGGTCATTCCTGGACTCACATTGTCATACTGCATGAGATCAATTTTTTTATTTAAGGTTCAAGAGTTGGCATTATCGGCCAGCTGGTCCTGCACTGACATATGCTTACATGCTAAACTAAGATGGTAAACATTATACCTGCTTATCATCAGCATTGTCATTGTGAGCATGTTAACACTCTGACATTAGCATTAGCTCAAAGTACCGCTGCTCCTATGTACAGCCTCACGGAGGAGCTTGCATGTCTGTACTCTTGTTACACTCACAGTTTGGCAAATAAAAAAGAGAGACTGGAGAATAAAACAACACATAACAAAAAGAGGCAAAATTATGGTGAGAAGGTTTGGCTCTATGAATTTAGCACCTCCAAGCTGGGTTCAGACCTGGATTCCTGGCTTAATCGAATGGGAAATGGTGTGTAGAGTGTAGTAAACTAAAGTAACTTTTCTTTCCATCGCTGTAGAGATGTCTGTGTTTACTCACTCAATAGCAGCCTGTGGCTACATGTCCTGCCTCAGTGCATGTTCAGTTCCAAGTAACAAAGTCAGCTGTTTTTGCTTGGCCTTCAGGTGCTTTGACTAAGTTCCTGCAGAGTTACTCAGTCACATTTAGTTCATGCCATCTGTGTGCATGTGTGTGTCAGAGAGATCTGCCTCCACAAGCCTGAAGATGATGCACCACTTATTGTTAATGCCACAATTTCACAGGTCACCAAGGAAACCAAGAATTGCTGTGGCGCTCCCCAGTGAGATCCCAGGTAAGTGTGATATATCACAGTCTCACACACATATAGCGACGTAGGTATGAACACCTGGAATGTGAGAACCTGGGAGGAACAACACATGAATCCACTCATATAGTAGTTAAGGAACAACTTAACACAGTGGATGGCAAATATGTAACACACACACACACACACACACACACACACACACATAGAGGTGTCCTCACAAACGGTGGAATGAATGAGGAATGCAGATGGCAGATATGAACATCACATGTGACTATCTTCAGCATCAGGGAGAAATGTGTGTATGTTGGTGTGTGATATTGTAAAAACAAAACCCCCAAAATGTACAATGCTTTATGGAGTGATGGCTGAGCAGCGTCCACCATGAACGTGCGAAGAACGCTGTATTTATTTAATTGAGGAGAGAAATCAATAATATCTGTAGTTGGGTATTACATTGATAAAACAAAAGCACCCCGACAACACACACCTCAATCAAGGCTGCACAACATTTCAACAATAACAAACCAGACAACTGTAGCCTGAAAAACATTTGGAGGAGGTGCAGAGCAAAGAAATACCAACACTCTTTCAAGGCCGAAGCAAAAACTCAAAACTAATAAAAAAAAAAACATCAGGTTTGATGCAGCTCTGGATTCTTTTTTAATACATTTGCCGCTTCGGCTTTTAGGAAATGTTGATTTTTGTCAAATTTAAAAACAGAACATGTTTAGAAATTGTTAATCTGCATGTGTACTAAAAATACACATAGTGATAGACAGCCATGCTGATTGGCTGATAGTGATGGATTTTTAGAGCATGCCTAAATCATTTTGGGAGGGCTTTGTACAAGGATGAAAACTGGTGAAGATTATATTAATATTGTTGGAATAGATGGTGAAAAAATAGTTTTGCAATAAAGTCAAAATGTCAGAAAAACCTTTGTAGGCGAAAAAAAAAGAAAGTATAATGCTTTGTAAATGGCCACATGATGGGACTATTTGTGCCAAAAAACGAATGGTTCATGGTCTAACTTTTAACCAAATTTCACTGGAATAGTTTTGAAGATTCTCTGCTAACCAACAGCCAAACAGGAACAGAAACGTAACCTCATTTACAGAGGTGACAATAATCATAAGATTTCACTCCTAAGCAATAGAAGCACATCACATTTTTTTCAAATATTGGATGTGTTATTTCAAGATTGAACGCCAAAGAGGATCACTAACATAAACAGGCGAGGATTCACAGGAGATCTGCAGAGCGAGAGGAGAGAGCAGGAATGAGTCCCAACATGCAGGAAAAGAATTAGAGGCAGGAGAGAGAATTCATGACCCCGAGCCAACACCTCTCCCTGCCACTCCCTGCTCCTCCCTAAATCCTACCCTCTTACCCACCTCTACTCCCATAATGTCTACCTTCTGCCTTCACTTTCTCCCCCTCTTGCTGCTGAAAAACCTTATTTATTTTCAGATTTTTATGTTTTAATGAATCATGTGCTGGTGGGTGGCCATTAAGAATAGTTTACATGACTCCTGTCCTGATTCACAGGAAGTGCTCACTCCTTCAGCTACACACACACACACACACACACACCACGCCCTGCCCTATAATCAGATATGGAGTACTACATTGCTTCAACAAATAACCGAAGTTACAATAAAGAACTTCAGTTCAATGTTTTAGCAGGTCTTTCTCTACGGCTTTAAATTCTGATTTAGTGCCTCAAGTTTAATAAAAGCTGAATAAATGTACATGTAATCCTTATCATCATAAATCTTGCGTCAAATAAAATTATAATATGTGAATCACTTCCTGACTGGACATGACCAGACTCCTGATTAGCTGACCCACCTATATTTGTCTAGTCCTTCCTGCCCCACCCACAAACTGGCACTGGCACGAGCACAGGAACACACACACACACACACACACACACACACACACACACACACACACACACACACACACACACTCAAGAGTACATTGGCAGGAAGTGAAAACACACCCAGTGGGCTGGAATCCAATTTCTCCTCCCATGTTTTTTTTCTCTTAAGCATCTTCATTTCACCACACTTTCCTCTGTGAGAGTCACATTAAGAATTACCATTATAAAAACATCAGATTTGCATTATCCACACAGCATTGTGGAAAGACAGACTCTTTGAGAACTTGATAAGCTTGTAGGAGACGTTTTCAATCACTCATACACTGCATACTGTAATCCAATTTATATGTAAGATTAACAAACTTGTAATTTGTGCTCTAATTGGAGAGATGAGGTAAAGAGAGGAAAAGCCTTGTGTGATGTTTGATCTCATGTTCTTTTCGTTATTAAATCCCCCTGCAGACAAAAGATATAGACAGTAGAAAGGAATTAGAAAAATAGAACAAAGGCCCAACCTCAGGCCCTGAGAATAGATTTTCAACAGCGATTAATTATTGATTATTGACTTTCAATAATTCAGATTAAATTGGATCATATTAATCTAACAGTGCTGACTTTAACATCAGGAGACAGGCTGAAACATACTGAGAGTTTGTGCTTTCCCTTCATGGTTATGGGCCACAAACACATTTGAGATGGTCAGTTGTGGTGTGGTGTGCCGCTGCCCATCAGGAGTGAATAGAGGATGAGAAGACTTTGCTGGCTACAAGCTTGAAGTACCATTTATTACAGTGTGTGCTGCCATCTACTGGCTACACAACTGGATACTCAACTTGCCAGTTTTGGAAGATGGCATCAGGCCAGGGGCCAGTTAATAAACAAACAATAATAGGCCTCAGGCCTTTCTACTGGAAAGCCTTTCTAACACATGGTTAACGGTGTGAAGCGGTCATAGTTTGGTTAGGTTTAGGCACCAAAACTACTTGGCTAGTAAAAGTGGACTTTTGGTTTCACACAGGACACAAACAGCAGTCTTCTTGGTGAAAGTCCTGTTTTTCTGTAAGAAAGGCTTTCTGGCAGAAAGCCTTGAAGGCAAACCTCTCCCACATTCCCTGAGCAGGTCAGGTGTACTTCTGTGCACTGCACAGACCACTGATAGGCTAATATGCAACGTCACAAGTAACAGCTAAGGGACATTATTGAACATTTACTAATTGGTATAAACAAACAAAACAAAAATCCAAGTGTGAACCAATTTCTTTTCATTGCGAATTAGAAAATGGTCGGCAGGACACCCGGCACCCTATCGTGGGCCAGATTTGGCTCATGGGCCACATGTTTAGTATCACTGCACATATAATTAGATGTGAATGTAAATGAATATATGAAATGTGGCATTTAGTGATGTTATTAAATAATCTGAGCATTTTACAGTGTTTGGTTGGTGGCAAATCTAAGATCCTGGCCAAGGCTCTGTTTGTGTTAATCCAACTGAACTGTCCCTCTTAGTTGACACAAATCACATGTAACTCTCATGGGCCCCACTGAACTGGCTAACTATCATAAAGGATTAACTGGTCAGCGGCTGATGGGCTAGCAAAAGAACAGACTGAAATTTGGAAAAGATCTCTGATGATAATATAAACACTCAGACATGCATAAATCACAACGTCAGTGATAAGATGCAGCAACTTTTCCTCTGTATATGCTCCAGTCAAGGGTGAATATATAGATACTGTATGTGTAATCCTCACTTAATAACTAAGTAAAATAAGAACATTTATTTAATTTATTTTTATACACTTTACAGGTAGAAACGGCACACTTGTCATCATTCAAGCTCTTGAAACAGTGTTTTTGTATCACAAAAGGTAGTTTAGATCCTGTTTGACATAAAGAGATTTCTAACAGTCGATGTATAGTCAGCAGTTAGATTCCTTCAGGTCACAGATTGCCCTCTTCAGGCAGTTTGGTGAGAATATCCACTCCGTCAGACGTGATGACCACTGTGTGTTCAAACTGAGCTGACCTGCATGAAAGTCAATTTAAAAAAACACAATGCACATTTAAGATTTTAGATGAATAGTTCAACATAAGGGGAAATATGCTTATTGGCTTTAAGTTTTGAGAGTGACATGAGATGATCGATCTCTCACTCTCATGTCTGTGTAAGTATGGATCTGGAGCTAGGTGGCGATTAGCTTAGCTTAGCACAAAGACTGGAAGCAGGGGGAAACAGCTAGCCTGGCTCTCTCTCCAAAGTAGAAAACTAAAACTAGGCTATGCTCCAATGATGCCAGCTTGGAAAGTTACAACTACAAACACACAGCCAAGATATTTTTGGTTGTCCACCACATACCTTTTATCATCTGCAGACACTGCAGTCCACTTGTCCTTCAGGATTCTGAACTCTGCTGACCCCTCCATCAGTATG
This sequence comes from Enoplosus armatus, assembly GCF_043641665.1. Lineage (NCBI taxonomy): Eukaryota > Metazoa > Chordata > Actinopteri > Centrarchiformes > Enoplosidae > Enoplosus > Enoplosus armatus. The sequence continues at coordinate 15,459,985 of NC_092193.1, forward strand.
GGCTCTACAAATTAGCAGACAATATCAGGGCCACACTCATACACAGTGGCATCTTAACATACACGCAAAAACTGTAAAAAACATAACTCACCTACTGTGAAAGCCATCCCTTCATCCATGGTCATGTCATTGTCATTAGCTGAAAATAAAGAGAAAAAGAGGATTCCCTAATCATTAAAGAGACCCTTTGGCAACATGGGCATGGTTTCCAAACTTCCCATTTCAGTTTTCAATATCCTTGCTTCACAAATTCAACAAGTCTTTCGAGTCTCCTCTGAAAGTCATCTGGCTCACAAGGCTATCAATATCCCAGAGTCCATTGAGATTCAAAGTACAATTACTCTTACAGTATGTCATATACATTATATCCAGACAGTCCATACTTAATTATGAGGAACAATACAATCTCACTGAAAGTATTTTTGACAAACACATAGTATATGTGCACACAAACACACGTGATACACACTAGGGAATAAATAGTCTCTGTCACATCATCTGACCACAGACCCAAACTCACCATGGTGCCAGATCTCAGGATGGCAATGAAAGTAGGAGCCTATTCCATGTCCAATGAAATAAGGACACACTTGGAAGCCATTGGCACGGGCTATTTCACTGCAAGCAGCAGAGAAAATATTAGTTGGCATATTAGAAAAGATTAATGTGATTATACGGTATCTATGTATTTTACGTGTGTGTGTATATTTTGTGTGTGTGTGTGTGTGTGTACCTGATAGTGTTTCCTATAACAAAGAGCTGTGCACCCGGCTTGCAGGCAGCGATGGCCTCATCTCGGCAACGCCTGGCCGTTTCCACCAATCGCTGCCCAACCTCATCCACCTCGCCGATAAGGAAGGTTTCTGAGGTGTCACCATGGTAACCATCTAAATACACCTATCACAAATAGGCAGAAGTCAGTGATGGGAGCAGTGTTGCTCTGACTGATAACATTTGCAGTTATGTCTTGTCTTGAGTTTGTGTGTGTCAGTTGAGGCATCAACTCACAGTGACATCAACGTTGATGATATCTCCATCTTGAAGTTGCCGACTGCAGGACACAGGCATATAAAAAATGAATGGTACATACAGAGAATCCCTTACATGTTACATCTTTTGAGTTGTAATACAATTAATACCGGACATCACCATAGTACCTCATCTTTTAAATATACAGTATATATCTATATTTTGTATTTATTATATTTATCTAATAAGAAACTGTCCAATAATTAATTCTGTTCAAAAATGATACTCATTTTGGAGAAAAGAAAAAAAATCCAAACTTCTCAACCAAGTTAAGATTTCTATAAAAAGTCCAACATTTAAAGTTTAAAGTTACCAACATTGATTTAAATGTTGTTAAATGTGTTTTACTTTTGAGATAAAAAAAATTGTGATTATTTTACCACTGGTAGAATCTCATTTTGGAAGGAAACAAAAAGAAAAATGACATACACATTATATTGAACAACAATGCTGTCATTTTTGTTTTCTTTTCATGTATCTAAATTCGGAGTGTCATAGGAACACCTTCATTTCTATGGCTTGTGATTTCAAAATGAAAATAATATTTGGCCCGCTGACTATGTTAAAATCCAGTTCCTATTGTGAACGCTAGGTGTCACTATCAGTATGTTTTATATTGCTTGCACTCTTTCTATTACAAACTGGCTTCATCAGTCACAGACAGTAGACATGGTGGCAACACGAAGAAAGCAAAAAGTGGACAGTGGATACAGGAAATTCCAGACACGGTGGCAAAATGACTACTTCTTGAGTCCGGAGGAGATGGCGTGAAATTACACTGTATTATACATCAGTAAGCACTCTGCGCCAGAGCCGCCACAGAAGGACATGTAAGCAGATTCTGAAGCAAAGAGACAGCTTCAGTCTGAGCTGCGTTGTTGACTGCCATAATGCATTTTGCCTCCACCTGTGCCTCAACTCCTTTTATGTTTATGTGATAGCAACTTCCGGTTACATACACACTCAACCACATACATACATACATAATTACGCACACACTCATACATAGTCAAGCCCGAACATAAATACGCTCTGACACACACATACATTCTCTCAGGTTCTACATCCATGTGTGAGCAAACATTTTCTAGCGCAGACTGAGGTCCAAAATAACTGACAGTTATCTCAGTGATGTAGTTTGAATTGCCACAACAAGACTTACACCTGACCTGACAGCAATTCTTCAGTCCAAGGCTTTCCAGCATCACTGTTCCCATTAGGAGTGATATTGACCAAAGCTGATCTTAATCTTGTGTGTGAATGTCGTGCACGTTTACCTGTCAGGTATGCCATGACAGACCACGTTGTTCACAGATGTACAGACTGACTTGGGGAAACCCCCGTATCTGAGAGGGGATGGGTAGGCGTTGTGCTTGATGGTCTCCTGGTGCACGATGAAGTCTATTTCATCTGTTGTCATACCAAGCTGGAAGCAACAGGTCATAATTGTTATGTTGTTCTTGCTGTTTCTCATGAACACAAACATTGCTTGTAGTGATTAAGTGCTTACCCTCAGATTGCGTCCAGCTAGTAGCAGCACATGTCTGGCTAGCTGACATGCTCTGGCAAGGCCTTCGATCTGCTCTTGGCCTTTGATCTCTATGTAGTCTGGCCATTCTGGGACCAGTGTAGTGGCTACATAGTCAGGCCGCACAATGTGCTACAGTCAGGGAGGAGAGGAAAGACAGGATACGAAGGTGGGTCATACTGTCGTCCCAAAATTTGCCATTTAGTAATTCTCACCTTACTGGAAAGTACTAATAATTATGAACTAATTTAGCCTCAAGAAAGTCAGAGGTCCTCTACTAATACTAATCCCACCTGAATTCATATGTAAGTTAAATCTTAACCTCTACACCTTCTGAATCTGTGCTGAGACTGTTATTGGAGACATTTTTGACACCCTAACCACCCCAGCATGGAAGTCAGCATGGACCCTTGTCAAAGTAAAAAAAAATGTAAAGGTTGAAAAAGTTCAGAGAATAACTACAACACCCTTGGTTTGGTTCTATCCAAATCTTCATTCCTTCAAATAAAATGTCTGTCATTCTAGGCAGGGTTCTACAATTACTGACATAGTAATAATTTCCATTAAGTAAGAAAAACAACTACAACTACTTCAAGCTACAGGTCATCCTTGGACACAACTTCTATCTTCTGGCCTATCCAATCACAATACTGCTTAGGACTGTGGCATTATGGCAGTGTAAGGTACTGTACCTTGGGTACTGCATAGGCAGGCCTAACAGTAGCTGGGCGAACTATATTAGGAGAACTTTTCCACTTCCTCCAGAAGAAGCGGCGATGTTGCTGACACAGTAGGGCTGTGGGGGGACCACAGCTTCTTAGACAACAAACTCTCCGCAGGAAACCACCCAGTCCTGGAGAAAAAGAAAGCAACTCAATGAAGAAGAGAGCTCTCTCTGACCATGCTTTACTGCTAAGAATAAATGGTAGAAAGGTAATTCCTATGTTTAGACTATCTAGGACCCCCTGAGCAGTTTGGACAGTATATCTATCTAATGTTGCCACACAAAACTTGCACTGATAACTAATGTTGGTGTTGACAATTTCACACCAGCAGCTTACAGGTTTTTCATACGTTGTCCCTTCAGTGTATCAGCCAGAACAGTGGAAAAAAAAACAGTGTCTTGTAGATGTGCCCTGTGGTATAATCTGGTGATGAGACCATAATGATTTATAAAAACCCGGGTTATCTGGTTATCATTCCAGCACAGGAGTACTGGTTGGTGTCTGAGCAAATAATGAAGCTACAATATACAGTCTGCTGTGTGCACTGGGAACTTGGAGGTGACAGGGTACACAGCCAGCTCACGAGGGTGGGGGTGCAATCCTGTGCAACATACACTCAGCGGTCACTGTATCAGGTACAAATGTACAATCGAATGCAATCCAATACACCCACTCTCCCATAAAGTCTACTTTTAAGATGCCTATAATGTTCTTGTGTTTTTGTTGATGCTGTCACAGAGTGCTAATTCAATTATAGGTGTTAGCGAGGTCACAGTTACTGGTGGTGTTGTACTACTGCATTATATTCACAGGGGTTTCTAATATTCTGACCCCCTCATGTATGTAAATAAGAGGACAAAAATTAGAAAAACCTCGGTAACCTCTGAGGTTGACCCTTGAGTCTAACCACCACCTTCTCCACTTCATTTAAAGTCACATAGGCTCGCCACTGTTAAATGCGAAATCAGCCGATAAACGGACCCCCGGGATGCCCAGGCTAGCTTAACGTTACAATAAGTTAGCTATAACGTTATCTAGCAAGCTAACATCAGTTGGCGAAAACACCGCCCGTTTACTTACAAAATATTAGCGCTGTGGACGTGTTTTAATGTAGTTGTTAAATAAGTAGTTTGTTTTTACGTTACGCGGGGACACGGGTGGTCCGAGCAGCCACTAACGCTAGTTGTCTGTGCGAGTATGGACAGTGTTTTAGCTTAGTACCTGTTCTTGTTGCAAGCCCTGCAGAACAGTGCGCCGCCATGGAGCTTTAATGGTGGTCACGTGGTACTGGAGTCACGTGATGCAAGACTGACACAGACTACACTCACAAAACAATAACAAAGTCTTTTGCACTTTCTAAGCGACACTAAGAATTAACCAGTGTAGACCTGCATTTTTTTTACTGTGCTGTTTTTCCTTGTTTTGTATGTTTTTGTGATGATTTTCTTGTGTTTGTGTAACATTCTTTTTGCCAATAAAGTTTGGGGGAAAAACAATCACAATCTGAGAAAAAAACTGCTCAGGGTTTGTACAGGTTTTATGCATTTTTGAGGTTAGTCATCTTCAGTATGCTTTGCTGCTCTGTGTCATTTCTATTATGCTGTTGTATTGTTATATAAGGCCCAGTGGTGAAGGAAATACTTATATCGTAAAACTAATTCATTCCAAGTAAAAATCCTACATTCAATACTCTACTTAAGTATAATAAAAAAAACTTTAATTGCAGGCTTTACCCATTCACTGTATATCCGTTGGTTTGTGTTAATTTAAATAATTGCAAATTACTTATATGTACCACCAAAGCACAATACCAACCCAAGTGATAATGAGCCTCCAGATAGATTCTGCATTGTCTTGGCTACCTGTGCCAAAATGTACAGAGTGCATATTCTTTGTTAATTTTTTATTTGACCAAATTACCACAAACAGGGGGTCAATAGGGGCCCACAGATAACGTTTGCCTCTGGGCCCCCTACTGGGTTAATCTGGTTATGCTTAAATACATTAATAGTAGTATTTCACAACAACTTTGCATTTTGCAGGTAATACTTGTGTAATTGTACTTTAAGAATGCAGATAAAAGTGTAGGAGTATCCCTTAACAGCAGCTCTCATCGCATGATTAATCGTATGCATAAAAAGAGAAGAATACAGAGACAAGGATTTACTCTACATCTGCCCCACTGCTCACTCTTTTAAAAAAGTCCTTACATTTTCTCAGTGGTGTTAAAATCACATTACAATTAAAATGCTGAGGTTCCTTTTGTTTGTGTGAATTCACACGTGAAATGGACGATATAATTATTTATGATATGTAAATATATAAATTGGGATGAAATAATAGGAAATTGGCTGAAATGGAAACAAAAGAAAACCAAACTGGCTCAGGAATTTCTGAGTTTTTCATTCTGCTGCTTGGAGACGAGGTAAGAACTTTAACCCTCAAAATGGGACAGTGTTTGGTTTGTTTGACCACAGCAGTAAGGACAGAAGGACAGCTTCTGCCTGGTGAATTTTATCTTAATATAAAGAAAAATTACATATTTTTCATTTCTTACAGTGTGGACAGAAAAGCGGTCGAAACACACACATATATGTATATACAAATATATTCTTTATTTTATTTGGTATTTTATGTTCATTTCTTTATATTATAACTAAACACATTCACATGACCTGCACGTTTTTTAGTATGCGGGAGGATACACGCAGACACGGGGAGAACATGCAGACTCCACACAGTCAGACCTGCTGACTGAGAGGCAACACTGCCAACCAGTGCGCCACCGTGCTGCCCTCAGATGCTACACCACTGCTGTTGTTGTTTTCACACCTCCAGGTGGTGGAGCCCTCTCATCAACAGATCAGGAACATGGTCGCTGGATGAGAGAGGCGAGTGCGCAGTTTCTGAAAACTGCATGTCAAAAATGCTCCTCCTGACCTGTAATTTATCCATGCTGGAATTAATGGAGCCTTTTAATGATTGAGATGTTCCTCGAAGCCTTCTCTTGCGTTATCTGGTGTGAATCTCTTTCCATGTTTTGTTTTGGTCTTTCCGTCAGTGGTAGTGGGGCTATCAAAAGGCAACCTAACTGTCTATGCCCACCTTTTCATAGAAGTAAACGACCCCATTTTCAAATATGTCAGCTGGTCTGCCCTCTGATGAGACTGATATGTGATTATCGTCAGCTTTGATGGTAATATCATCACGAAACAAATATGACCAATAGTGGCCGCTGTATGCGCCCAGGCCTTTGTGACAAATGGCAGAGGACAGGCTGTATATCTGTGCTTTGTCTCCATCCACAGGTATTTCTATATATTTAGATGGAGTCACAGGCACTCTAGACGATCTGTCGTCTGATCGAGACAAATACAGGGTTACGATGTCAGGGCTGTTCCAAACGTTTTCTCTCTGTGTTATGGAACCGCATGCTGTGCACTCTCCCACGCCCAACTGGCTTTGATTGAAAGCACTTTTGAGAAGAGAGAGAGTAGTGTCATGTTTACCAGGTGGCGGTAAAAAATAAACGCTGCCCAGGCTTGAGGTGCTGGATGTAGTCAATTGACATTCCTCACAGATGCTTTTTTCGTTTACCTCAATAGCAGTTTGGACACCACACTGATTTAACCATAACAGAAAAGGTTCTACTAAATCAAGTGAATCATTATGCTGAAACAAACGCAATAGCGGTATTGTGTCACTTAATTCTGTCAAAACCCGACGGATTTCTGCTGGTCTGAATTTCATCCCTGGGTTTTGGAGGGCTGTTAAAAACAGTCCTGCAAATGCGTGTGTGGTTGACAACTGTGTCAAAGACTCTGGGTTTCGGCGTCTCAATTTGTCCTGCACGACATGCAGGTGTAGTGTAGCTTGTAACATTGCATTCATCCAACAACTATTAAATTTATTTGGAAACCTGCAAATATAGTTGCATGGGTCGCCGAATAAAGCTGTTCTTGGTCTGTGCTGTGAATCGTTGTCACGGTGCGTCGTAACATGTGACACAGCTGCACTGAGGTCTGCAGCAGTGGTGTCTGGGTTGGCCTCTGTAACTGTGGTGCTAGTTGTTGAATCAGCCAGATGGTGTCCAGCAGGAACAGCAGCTACTGGGGTGGGTTTTTCATCTTTTCCGAAGAATGACTCAATGAGTCTCCTAGCGGTTTTTGTGACTAAAGTACCCACAATGAAACCCACAGTTAGGAAGGGCATGATGCTGTAAGAAGTTCGCTGTTGTGTTCGTGTGATAGTACAGATTACTTAGTACGAAGACCAAATAAATGTGAGCTAAAATGTGGTGATCTTGTCTGTAGATGCAGATTCTAAGCAAAGAACATTCGATTTATCAAATGCGTGTTCATATTAAAGGCATAATACGTCACAATATAGTGACGTTGTGGAATGGAACGGAACTTTTTTTTCTTTTTTTGTAAGTCTCGAACCACTACGTAATGAGTCGCATAGCAACAAGGGCGTACGGGATTCTGCATTCTGGTGAAATATTGTCATCATTCTGGTGAAATATTATTATATAGCAAATGGTGGAAATGTCTATATGTAAATGAAAACACAAAATGTAGGCGCAGTGACAACTCAAAATATAATGGAATATAATGCAGTAAGGCTCTCAGGCCTTCTGTATTGCTTCAACTATTCAAATATTTATTCTCCTGTAGATCAACATTCCTCATTTTAATGTTATACCTGCTGAGTCAACACACGTAGGAATAATTTACTCATTGAACTGTCTAACTATCATAGAGGATTGCACAACTCTGAGTGTTGGCTTTAATAAAAAACAAACTGGCACACTGCACACTGCAATCCAACTTGAATAAACCTGTAATTTGTGCTCTAATCATAGTGAGAAATGTCAGAGATATTGTGCAAGAGTGGTCCTATCAAAAGCTTAAGAACAAAAGTGGAGAGGTGAAGTAAAGAGAGGAAAAGCCTTGTGTGATGTTTGAGCTCATGTTCTTTTCTTTATTAAATCCCCCTGCAGACAAAAGAAAGAAATTGGAAAAAATAGAACAAAAGGTTGTTGCTATGTCTGGAATTTACAACCCCAAAGCAGAATATTTGTCCACAAGTTTGTTCATATTTTTTCTTCAACACGTTTAATCAATTGTTCATACTTAGGAAACTAAGTCTGGTGATACAATGAAAAATGTTGGCAGTTGATAAACTAGTTCCTCAGGCCCTGAGAGTAGATTTTCAACAGCGATTAATTATTGACACTTGGTTCAGATTAACTTTTTAATTTAATTGACTTTAACATCAGGAGACAGGCTGAAACATACTGAGAGTTTGTGCTTTCCCTTCATGGTTATGGGCCACAAACACATTTGAGATGGTCAGTTGTGGTGTGGTGTGCTGCTGGCCATCAGGAGTGAATAGAGGATGTGAAGACTTTGCTGGCTACAACAAGCTTGAAAAACCATTTATTACAGTGTGTGCTGCCATCTACTCTTGACTGACTGTACAGTATGTCATTTACCAAGAGGCGGAGTTCCACTGACCTGATTGACAAAATATCTAATATGCAGTTCATGATTCAGAAGGGTGCACAAGATGTCATGGCATAAACGCCTGTCTACTTTTTTTTGTCCAGCTGTCAACATATCCACATCCACAAATATAGAAATGTTTTGAGACATTGAGTGTACAGACCTTTTGGGGAGGAGGTTCACGCAGCGCGACACCTGCTGGTCATTTTTGTAACTACCTCTCGCGTACTTGCAGTCGGTTCTATGCCGTTGATCTTTCTAATTATCGAGAACAGACTTTACTGTCCACAGCACATCCTGAGGAAAACGTACTAAAGTGCATTCATTTTCAAAATAGACATGATGCGTTATGGTCACTCAGCTGCACATGAACAGGCAATACAGTAAAATGCTGTTGCATTACTTTATAATCCATGCACCAACTGATTTTAAAAAAACGACCCGTGTCTGGTTTCTGTCTCTGTCAAATACATCGAAAAAACACACCGTTTAAACGTACCTTGGTCTAAACCCGACAACACAAATCAACACCGTATTGTCTTTTCTAAGGCTGTCAGTATGTCGTGGGAATTTCAGGAAAACAGAAGACTGGCAACAAGGGAGTAGTTTTTGTGGTTTTATTCAGGCCTGCAGACGGACGGCCCCGACAGCAACTCAGTTGCTCCTGCCTGGCTGACTGTACTGCATCTCAGAGTGGTCTGCTTTTATACAGCATGTACAGCAAGGAATGTGAACACTCGTAAGACATATATCACTCTCTTTGACAATTATTATCTTGTAGGAAACAAAGCCACAATAAAAGGTAATTACAGATAGCTGATAACACACAGCTAAGAAAACGTAAAGAAAGCTATAGTCCTTTTACTAGGGTCAAAGGGCACTACAGCAAATGCCTGTGACCATAAATTAACTCTTCAGGGTAGAAAAGAATGTGTTGTATTTTCCCACTACACAGTATAATTACACAACGCATGATGGTTGTTCTTCACACTGTAAATGTACAATATGAAGAAATGCATAGGATAGCTTTCAGTCTTTTAAGCCCAGTGGAGGTTTCCAAACTCTAACTTCAACCCCATCCCTCCCATTGGAAACCAAACATACCCTTGAACACCTGTATACAGGACATTACCTCTTACAGCAAATGACATTACCGAGATTGTTACACAAAGTTACATAACACATGGCTAGTGCTGTAGTGTAGGTAGTTGAGGTGCTGTAATAGGTCACTGCCTTATCAGTGACAACAAGCACTGTTGAGATCTCATATGGACACTTCACCAAGGTCAGTGAGATAAGCCCTCATCCACTAGCATTACATGAATTAAAAGTGAAAACGTTTCTCAGCACAAAAATAAATATTTGTTACATCTACATCTTCTCAGCAGGCATTCTGACTTATCATAGTGGTATATCACAGGTGTTACTAATAACCTTAACAATGGCTCTGTTCTATTTAAGTGTCCCAACAAGCCATGCCAATGTGACAGTGAGCCGCCATGAACAATAAAAGGACCCTGAAACAGCAGCAGCAAAATGAAATTCAGCCGTCGTTAATCCTATTATTTACATCTGTGCTTTTTTTGACCTTGACATGTCAACTTAATGATTACATGCTTAATAAATATTACAGCTATAACTATAATGATTTTTTCTGGCTCAGTAAGGAATGTATAGCACTGTAAAAGTCAACAATGGGCCTATACTGTACATGGCCTATGGCAGAATGTGACTGTAAATGTGTCTTTCTTTACTTTCTTTTCTTTTCATGGTTTTGACTGCCTTCCATAGTCCCCACTGAGTTCTGATTGTGCAAGACAACCAGGAACATATGGGTCAGTTTTCATGTTCCACACATCCCATATGGGATGTCTCACAGACAGAGATGGATAATTGATTGAAGACTTGACTAAAAAGTCCTTGTTCAGGCTTTTATTAAATTAGCCAGATTTACTGGCTGCCCTAGAGAGCAAGTCTTGTAAACATGCCCTTTGCGTGTGTATGCAGTAGAAACAGCAGTAGTGGTAGTAGCAGTAGTAGTAGCCTAGTAGTAATGGTATTGCAGTACCAGTACTACTAGTAGTAGCAGCAGTTGTAGTAGTAACAGTAGCAGACGTAATAGTATGCCTAATAGTAGTATAGCAGCAGCAGTAGTACTGTGCACGCGCGCGTTGACGTATGATGTACAGGATTTAGTTAATCCATCACAACATAACCTTTAATATTGTTACTCTCAGGTAACTTGATGAAAATGCATTGAATACTTGACTATTACACTTATTGGCTGGCTGATTTATCGGTTTGTATTTTCCAAAGGCTGCGTGGTTTCGTTTCCATGTTCCAACGACTACACGTCAGATCGCGTGCGCTGCGCCTTGCTCGCTCACTGTACGTGACGTCAAACCAGCATGGCGGTCAAGGTGACTTCGGCATCGCTCTCTTAGCGATTTTCAAACCTCTACTTTAACATGTCTGCATGTCTTCTGTTCGTTTTCATGTGTAGGAATTACCAAAGCTAGACTTTCTGGTCCTGTCCGGGTAGGGCGCCTTGGATGCGGTGTACTCTAAGGCTGTAGCATCACTGGGCTAGCCGCCGCCCGGCGGTGGCTGGCCTTGATGAGACATCCACAACCAAGTTAGCGAGATAATGCTAAACAGCTATCGGACTGCTAATACTGCCGTGATAAAATCACTAACGCTAGCTGAAGTCGCATCGTTTCAAAGCAGTCGTCTCAGTCAATTTGCTCTCGCATTTTGCCGATGTAAAGCTTAACATGTCATTGCAACGGTTTGTGTCCTCTTCCTATGAGTAGTTTGTGCTTGCTAGCCGGCTACCCAGTTGTAACGTTAGTATGAGGTAGTTTAGAGGTTTGGCTTGTTGGCTGGTCGATTGTTTAGGTGGCTGCCTCACCTGCTCAACTTGACGGTATGTCAGGGTGTCGTCGTTTCTCTGTGATTATGTGCCATGTCTGTCGCAGTGGGTTGTGTTTCTCCTTCACAGCAGTGGACGTTTCAAGGAGACATAAACCCAAAGCAGCTCGCTTGTTTTGCTTCGTGTTATGTGAAGTAGATCGCCTGCAAAGCTTACTTTACTCCGCAACTTTTTTTTGGAAATGTGAAAACGCATATTCGCACTGTCGAACAATGTCATAATGTTCTTTTTATTGTGTATTGGTTTAGGTGCAATCTACCAAACGCGGGGACCCGAGTGAGCTGAAAGCAATCTTCCAGACGGTAAGGTTTGCACAGGTTTCATCCAAACAAATCAGTCTCAAATGTTTCTTTGGTCAATGTCACTTTACGTATAGTAATATTCATTTGTGAAACAGCTCTATAATTAGAAATCAGCTCACCCCACTGTGTTCACTTGGTGGATGAGCTTGTGAGTTTGTCATGGGATTGAAGTTACAGCATTAGCCACAGTTAAAGGTCCAGCACAGACTGTTGTTATTACGCTAAAGCACAACTAACTAAGTGAATAGATTGTCAGTGATCACATTCATCAGTTAGGCTAACATTGTTGTTTATTCTGACAGAAGTCGAAGCTTAAACATAGTTGTGGTTCATACTTGTCAGTCAGCAGCAGCGGTTGTGAGTGGAGTGGTTGTTTTGCTTCAGTACAGCAAGAAGAGTGTTTAATATCTGCTCTTCTCAATCTCAGTCTGCTTTGATCATCATGACGTGTTCCTTTAACACACGTGTCGGACTGTACTGTACATATATAAATGCTTACTTATGTAGCCTGGATAGCTCAGTTGGCAGAGCATTAGACTTTTAATCTGAGGGTCCTGGGTTCTGGTCCCTGTTCAGTTTTTGTTTCACTGTCTCCAGTACATCACAAGCAAGGACTTGCATGCCCTTGTGCTTAACAGATCAGAGAGCACTGTATCACACCAGTGATCATTTTGGAAAACATTTTGAAAGTAGAGTCAGAGTAAAGGTTATTGCATGTTGCAGGATACAAATGCAGACTGGTCTGTGTATGACCATGAGATGTCTTGAGTGACTTAAGAGTGGGCTTGTTTAACCTTCACCTTGCTCCACTGTCTTCTGCGTGGCGAGTATGGGGCCCACTGTGTGATTGTCAAGTGGGCCAGCAGTTGTCGGTACGCTGGTATACATAGGTCAAATAGCTTACAAGCTCAAGCCAAAAACATCAGTGCACATGTGCCCGCTCATGTGTGCACAAGTGTACTGGTGTCATTCTGACATGTTACGCTGCAATTGCAAGATCAATGACCTTGGTTGTTCAGGTGCAGCATGAATCACCAGCACAGTTTAATAAAAGGCCAATGACAGAGCTGATGTTTTTGTGAGCCACTAACCTCAAAATTGAATTTGGACACTTTTGTTGATAATTTGCACATGAAACAAAGTTAGAATAGCGCTGAAAGTAGTAGTCAGTGTAGTGTAGAGAGTAAAACATGCACCTTTTTATAATCTTGTATGATGGTCACAGCTTGTGACGCTAGATTTGAACTAGTAACAAAGAGCCTCCAGTGTACAGTGTAGTACTGCTGACCTGTGGTTAGCTCAAAGCCATGTACTTGTCATGCTCCACACTCCTTGCATCTGAACACTGACCAAACAGGCCATTAGCTGGGGCACTGAGAGGGTTAACAAAGCTGTGGATAACAGCTAATGTAAAGCTTATTGCTATTGAGATGGATTAACTCTTGGTTATGTAAATGGTGCACACAACTTGTAGAGATAACTGGAGGGATACACAGAAGCAATTGTTGTAATTGTTTATTAAATAAAGTAATTGTTGGTTTGTTCATTTAGGGTTAAGGGAAAAGAAGTTAGCGCCTGTGAAGGGTTAGACATCCATGCTGATATTGTTTTTGTTTCTCCTCTCAGTATGCCAGTGTAGTGGACAAAGATGGAGAGAGGTTCATGACCCCAGGAGACTTTGTCCAGAGGTATCTAGGACTACACACACAGATCCACCACAACCCCAAAACTGTACAGCTCATCGCTGCTGTGGCTGACACCACAAAGGACGGGTACGTACAGAAACAGTGTGCGCGAACACACACACACACACACACACACACACACACACTGAGCTTATCATCACTAATTGACAGTTTACTGAGCCATGTCTGATCAGTACTTGCCATTATAGCCACTTACAGATAAGATAAAACTCCAAATGACTCTTGTTTCCCAGACTGTTTGTGTATGCAGTGATACGTGCACAAGATACACACTGACTTAGTGTTTAGATCTGTTCAGAAAACCTCAGTGACAAATGTGCTTTTTTACGCAGAAATTAAAGATTATTTGTCAGCTGTAGGTAATTTCATTTGGCCGTCTGGCCTTTCAGTTCACTAAAACATTTTGCAATATGTTTGCATATAACAATCTGTTTATACCAAAGGTCAAACTGTTCCCCGGAACAGAGGAAATGTTTTGTGTGTATGTGTGTGTGATTTCAGTGAAATGGTCTTTTAAGCAATAGGCTTCATTCCAAAGTCTTTGTTTTTAACAATATATCTTTTTTTCCTCTTACACCACATATACACCCACAACGGCAGGCTGATCTCGTTCCAGGAGTTTCTTGCCTTTGAATCAGTGCTGTGTGCACCCGACGCTCTTTTCATAGTAGCCTTCCAGCTGTTTGACAAGACTGGAACTGGAGCCATTTCCTTCGGTACGTGTTTTCTGTATTTTCACGAGTTCACATAATTTTGACGAATAGAAAAAATGACTATATCAATATAGCACTGTACACTGTAAAATAGAAGGAAATTCTCTAGTTTAATTGCAGTGCATTGAATCCATCCCTGATGTGTTTGTGTGCTGTGTCATCAGAGCAATTTACATGTTTTCCTGCGATACACTGTGGAGAATAAATGTCCTAACATGACATTGTTAACCAGATTACTCCTCGGTCTAAGTCATTACACATGGAAGGCCTTACATAGTCTCTCTCATGCACTGTTTCTTCTTTCCTTTCTACTTCTGCTTTCTTTCTTAAGTCACACACACAAAGCTTTGTGTTATGGATTTGGATTGATTTGACTTAAGGACTTAGATTATGAAATTTGCCCGGGAGATTGATTATTGATTTCTTTCTTTGAATGTGTATTTGTGCTGCAGAGAATGTTAGGGACATCTTCAGCCAGACCACCGTGCACCACCACATTCCCTTCAACTGGGACTGTGAGTTCATCCGTCTGCACTTTGGGCACGACAGCAAGAAACACCTCAGCTACCTCGAGTTCACCCAGTTCCTGCAGGTACGTGGATTACACGCATGCACGCACGCACGCACGCACACACGCACACGCACACACACACACACACACACACACACACACACACACACACACACACACACAGATCAGTTTTTCCACTCTCCCTCTTTTTTTCACTTTGTCTTTCACTTGACTATATTTACACTCAGCCTTGTGGTGTCATGTTTTTTTTTTAAGGAGCTGCAGTTGGAGCATGCACGCCAGGCGTTTGCCCAGAAGGACAAAGGGAAGAATGGCGTCATCTCCGCTATGGACTTCAGTGACATTATGGCCACCATCAGACACCACATGCTCACACCCTTTGTGGAGGAGAACCTTGTCTCAGTGAGTGTTTGTGCCCGGAGAGCTTACTGACAGTAATGTGTATGATTTGTCACTATGGCCACAGAGAGTATTCAGTTCTGATTGACAGGAGGATGGATGTTATTTTCAGATAACCAGCTCTGACTATTTTATTATTATTATTTTTTATAGCTAGAAGCGTACTCATTTCAGTTTTTACTGGGCAACGACATCTCCCACTTTTGGAGTAGCAAACTGTTAATATTCCTAATAGGGACAAAATGTTTTTAGTTTGGCCCAGAATATGAAAAACAAGCAGAGGTAAATCCTCATCCGATTCGCATCCAGGGTTATTAGCCTTAAAGCACAATACTGGTCATTTTCAACCTGGGCCTGGTGCATTTCTAATTTTGATAATCTTTTAAGCTTTGCTCAGCGTCTGCTGTGTTCTCTTGTGATAGGTGTTTTCACACATTCCCACTATAATCTCTGACACTTCTATATATATAAAAAGCATATTCATAGTCAAACCAGCACCTGTTGTGCTCTGCCTTTCTTCTACCAGGCTGCAGGTGGCAGCACCTCTCACATGGTCAGCTTCTCGTACTTCAATGCCTTCAACTCCCTCCTGAACAACATGGAGCTGATACGCAAGATCTACAGCACGCTGGCCGGCACGCGGAAGGACACACTGGTGACCAAAGGTGCGCACACCGTTACATCATTGTGATGATGTATCTTTTCCTTTCAGCTAAGATGTTGCATGAGTGTGTCAGGAATGTCCATGTTGTTATAAAAGGCAATTCTCTCTTATCTCTCTCTATGCAGAAGAGTTTGTTCATGGTGCCAACAAGTTTGGTCAGATCACTCCCATGGAAATTGACATCCTGTACCAGTTATCAGGCCTGCACTCCCCCTCCGGGTAAACACTCAGTTAACGAGTCTGTCAGGCCCAAATGTCTGTACTTATACTTACTGAAAAATATTATGAGCTGTATGATGACAGTGATAATGATAGTGATGATAGTGGTAAATAACGAGGGAATAAACATCTGTGTATCAGGCGCCTGAATCTTATCGACATTGAGAGGATAGCTCCGTTAGAGGAAGGATGTCTGCCCTACCACCTGGCTGAAACCCAAAAACAGGTAGGAAGCTTGTGGCAGTCTGTGTGTAACTCCTAATTCAAAGTAAATATAATGTATCACACATTCTGTATTCCCACCACAAAAGCAGGATTTTGTCTTGCGTGAGAAACGGGAACAATTTCCAGCGATGGCCTTATTGACATCATCATAAACAGAACTCACCATGGTCCTATATGTGGTTGTCCATCAGGCCCATGGGGACAGTACCAGGCCTGTGTGGCTCCAAGTTGCTGAGTCGGCCTACAGGTTCACCCTGGGCTCCATTGCTGGGGGTGAGTTATCCTCTCTGATGGACACACAGCAGCATCTGATATATCTAATTTGGTGGATAGTATTTAGTCTGAGTTTGTGCGTGTTTACAAAGCTACGGGAGCGACGGCTGTGTACCCCATCGACTTGGTGAAGACTCGTATGCAGAACCAGAGGTCCACAGGATCCTTTGTTGGGGAGCTGATGTACAAGAACAGCTTTGACTGTGCCAAGAAGGTGCTTCGCTATGAGGGCTTCTTCGGCTTCTACAGAGGTAGGCCAGAAAGGCAGAGCTCTCACATGGCGCCTGTACTATCTGCAGTCACAACACAGTGATTTGGTGTTTTATCTGGTTCTTTTTCACCACTGATACACACTTCATATGAAAATGAGCCAAATATAAGATTCTCAGAGTAATTCAAAATGAAGATTTTTTTTTGTTGTTAAATCAATTCAAATGTTTTCTATTTCTTCTTGTGTTGAAGTGATGTAGCATCCTTCTTTGTCTATAAGCAGCAGAGTTTAGCAGAATGTCTATTGCTTGTACCTTATTTTGGGCTGTGTTGCATCATACTAACTTCAAGATACCCCTAGTGTGATCAACTTTCCTTTTCCTCTCTCAAGTGTCCTCATCTTTCATATCATTAGTAAAAGCGCAGTCTGTCTTCATGTTTTTTGACCTTGTGTCTTATTTTCCATCTTGGAAAATCCTGTCACTCAATCCCCCATAATGCCCCACAGGTCTGGTTCCTCAGCTTATAGGTGTTGCACCTGAGAAGGCTATCAAACTCACAGTGAGTACCTCCCCTCACATACACAACGCACAATCCTCCTCCGCTCCATATTCACTTTGAATGCACACCTGTAATGTTACATTGGCAAAAAGTATTTATTTTACAGGAGCTTCCTCACCAACGTTTACTGCATGTTGACAATTAAACCATACACAACACATGAAAATTAAACAAATTAAAACAAAATCAAACAAAAAGGGGTCCACAAATGAAAAATACAGTAAGAGGAAGTGCAAAAGTATGATGATAATAAGAAAGACATCACATTAGGGCAAATTTACAAAGGCTAGATGACACTGATTGACTGATTTTCAGCATTACTCTGAATTGTCTTTGGTCTCATGCCTGCTTGTGTCTGTGTCCCCCAGGTGAACGACTTTGTAAGAGACAAGTGGACCGGAAAAGACGGCACAATTCCTTTCTTTGCTGAGGTTTTGGCTGGTGGCTGTGTAAGTACCACGTCCCAAACACTTTTGTATCTGGCTCCATCTGTTTGTGAATGCATGAATGAACGCCAGATAAGAGGAAATGAGGATGCAGTCAGTTACCCAAGGGTGTGTGCCTCTTAAGTTGTAAAGGCCATTAGACAGTAACTCATGCATGCAGTCTGTTTATTTGTTGGACTAACTTGCTTGCAGAGTTCCACATGACGTTACTAACAGCGGACTGCAATGCTAAATTGCATCCGGAGTTAAATTGTCATTGTCCAATGCTACATGTTTTTGTTTTTTTTTTCTGTTTTTCTGTTTTTGATAGCGTTGTTCGTCTTTACACACATTGGCCCAGCACACCTCACCGTCCGAGGAAATGGCAAAGTAAATAATTGATCAGGATTTAATTTTTTCTCTTGATACTTTTCATGAGCAAGACTTGGCTCCCATCCCTCAGCTGCGTACATGTGAGATGCACGAGCAGTGTTTTTTTGTTTTGTTTTTTTATGTAAATGTGTGAACAAGCTCTTCCCCACCCCTTTTATCCAGGCTGGAGGGTCTCAGGTGATCTTTACCAACCCTCTGGAGATTGTGAAGATCCGCCTGCAGGTGGCAGGAGAGATCACCACTGGACCTCGAGTCAGTGCACTCAGCGTGGTCCGTGACCTGGGCTTCTTCGGCCTCTACAAGGTAATGTGTCTTTGAATGTACCACAGTCTCCCCTCAGGCTGCCCAATGATGGTTGCATGAGTGGTTGGTAGTAGTGCAAACAGCATTTTCTTCTCACTGTGTGAAAAAGAACTTAATTAATTTACTGCCGCTCACTCTGTGTGGCATTTATGCACTCCTCTTTGCTACAGTCTACTCCCGAGCACAGTCTCATACATCTGTCTGTTCTTTGTGTGTCTTTCCAGGGTGCTAAAGCATGTTTCCTGAGAGACATCCCCTTCTCAGCCATCTATTTCCCCGCGTATGCCCACCTCAAGTCCCTGCTAGCTGACGAACAAGGCAGGCTGGGAGCTCTGCAGCTTCTCACTGCTGGAGCGATTGCAGGTAGCCTCAGACTATGACCCAGAACAGCAGAAGCAGTCAGTGCTCATTTAGAACACGATCCAACAATTCACTTGCACTGTATTTTATGAAATGAGCGAAATGCATACCATTCAAGACTCCAAAGCTGCAAGCAGAATCAAGAAGTGCTTCTAAACAAGCTGTTGATTATTAATTATTTATGACTTTACGTCCCCTTAAGTCACAGTGACCCCAAGGTTTGACGTAACATGCATCATCTGACTTCTTATTTCCCAGGTATCCCTGCAGCCTCCCTTGTGACGCCGGCTGATGTCATCAAGACGCGTCTGCAAGTTGCAGCGAGGGCAGGACAGACCACTTACACAGGAGTCATCGATTGCTTCAGGAAGATTATGAGAGAAGAAGGGTTCAGGGCTTTGTGGAAGGGAGCTGGAGGTGTGTGTTTGAGTACTCCTGCACACATAGACTCAGTGCTTCTGATTGTTTTTGCATTGAAACTGTTTGAATTGTCTCTCTCTCTTCTCTCCAGCTCGTATGTGCCGGTCTTCTCCTCAGTTTGGTGTGACTCTGGTGACTTATGAGCTCTTACAGCGGTGGTTCTATGTTGACTTTGGAGGACAGTAAGTTGATCTTTGTTTTATTAAAAGGAGAGTGAGGAATTAAGTCACCTTTGTTCCCTTTTATACCAACTTAAGCTAAAAAGTAGACGAGGAGAGGTTGGGGAAGCACGTGAGGATGCACTAGTAGGATTCATGGCCAGTATGGACTTCACGGGTTGACATCAGGATATACTTCTGTCCTATTGTCCATCATGACTCCTCAGAAAAGTAGCATTCACTTCTAGTAAAATGAAAACGACTTATGTCATAACACATATTTCTATAAATGTAACTATAAATGCTAAAAACATAATTTTTCCTCTTCATTTATATACTAAAGGTGTCATTACGTTTGTGTAGTGATCACTCCCGTCCTTCTTCTCTCCTCTCTGCAGTCGTCCGACAGGATCTGACCCCACACCCAAGTCTCGCATCTCAGAGCTTCCTCCCATTAACGCCAACCACGTCGGAGGCTACCGCCTGGCCGCGGCTACCTTTGCTGGGGTGGAGAACAAATTTGGCCTCCACCTTCCCAAATTCAAGTCGTCCGGTGTGGTTTCCATCCATCACCCAGAGCCGGTCGCTGCCACGCCGGCTCAGGCCCCATAGAGGTCTGAATCTCCATATCACTTTGTCATCCCTCGCCTCCTCTACCAGGAGCCAGGCACTTAGATAGATACACAGACAAAACACACACAGTTATAAAACACTCCACAAATAGGGGCCGTTAACTTAGGAACAAATGCCAGCCCGTTCACTCTCTCTAGGGTGAGGGTGTGCTCCACTGGTCCCCAGCCAGTGGTGGAGGTGGAGAGCTGGCTGCAGCTGTGGATGTAACAGAGCAGATAGCGTTGGGACCAGAGCGCTGACTGTGTTGTATCTTCAGTGGCTGTATGCTCCTGGCAGCTCCATCTTTTGTGTTCTTCTCGCCAACATTTGTGTAAAATGGAGCCTTGGGCACTCCCCTTTCTCTCTCTCTCTCTCATAAGTAGCTGATATTATTTTATTCTATTTTCTGTCTGATACTCAGTGTGAGTAGGACTTCTCTTATTGGACAGCGGGCATAGAAAATATTAGATTGGTCAGCATGGTGTGTGGGGCTTCACTGTCTCGATTGGTCCTCACACAGGAGGCTAAATACTGTACATATTGTATAACTGTACTGAGACAGCACATTGACAGGAAGCAGTGAAGAAAATGTTACAAGACAAAGCTCCGTAACATTCAGTCAGCGTCATTATACAGTAACTGTAATGTTATGGCAGTGTGGGGCCTTTTGGTCCTGGTTTCTGAGAATCACTCTTACTGATGTACAGAACTTTTCAATTAAGTGTTTTCTTGATAAAACGAGAATCATGAGAGAATTAGATATTAATAAATTAAATGTATCTGGATCAGTCATTGTATTTTATTGAAATAAATCATCCATATGGTTTTAATTTTAACAATATGTCTTCGAGTTTTATTCCAATGGAAAAGTGCAACCATCAGCTGTATCAGGAACCATAACAGGAAAGAGTACAGTACAATTAGTCTATGCAGAATACTGATCTTGATCATGTTATATCAAATATGGTTGCTACAGTTATCTTTAGCTCATTTTAAACATTAAAGAGAAAGTGTTTGAAGCTGAATTTCTTTTACCAGCCTGGTGAGGTCGGACTGCTGCATCTTGGAAGGAATGAAAAATAGGATGGAAAAGGAAAATAATGAAGAAAAAATCATGTTCTGTGGTTCCAACCTCAACTTTACACCTCCATTCAAAACTTAATGTAGTTTAATTAGATCCTCTGTAAGATAATCTAATTAAAGTCCGGAAACTGTTTTAAAGTCTGGAAACAGTTTTCTACTACTTATTACACAGGTATAAAACAATAACCTTTGGTACAGAAAAAACATCATCTTTTAACTGTACTAGTGTCAATAAATTCAAGGCAAGTATAGTAACGGATTTTGCCTGGTAAAAAGCTTGTAGTGCTAATTTTAGGAATGTACTACTCAAGCTCTTAGTACAAAGCAGCATTTTTTAAATAATACACAAAATATTTAAATAAGTGCAACCACCAGAATAAATATTAAATATTGTAGTGGTTAAAATGTAAGAATGACACACTTCTGCACAGGCAAGGGTGTGGATGTGTAAGCACATCAGCTGTTTTAGTCATCAAATTGCTGCTGAGAACAAAGGATCTGATAGTGATATGTCAGCGTTTCTTTTTTCACTCAAACACTTTGCCAGCCTTGTGCACAAGCGTGTCTGGAAAATATTAAAACATGTAAAAACACTCAAATGGTAATAAAAAGGTGCAAGTACAAAGGTTTGCATATTTAAAAAAGGGCAGAGTTGGTTGAGGCCTCAGGAGAAGAGCAGTTTTTGGAGCCCTGAGGATGTTATCAAAGCTAGAAGTTTAGAGTGGACAGCCACATCTGTGCTGAAAATCACTTCCCTGTATTCCTCTGTCACTTTCATCCACGTAACTGTGGTTTCTGTACTACTAATACTGCTACATGTGACATTAAGTGTTCCTACAAATACTCTAAAGCTCTTTGAAGACACATTTAAAAACACATCTAAAACTTGTCTAAAGCTGTCTTTTCTATCCCTTCTAGCTCTGCACATCTCCTCAGGCCAATCCATGTTGTAGTAGGTGGGAAAGCTGGAAGCCAGTGTTGTGTAGTGTGCTATAGGTGTGATAGAGTGTACTGGAGAGAAATTTATGAGCAGTGGTCAGAGTGGGGTTTGTAACATCAGACGTTGGCCAGCTCCTCAGCTTCATCTCGGTTCTCGTTGATCTCAGCCAGCGTCCTGACGAAGCGCGTCCACTCATCAGCCTTAGGCACGCAGATTTGCTGCAGAAAGACAAAAGGATCAATGCATCCAACAGCATGTCAAGCAAGAGCTGGAGAGAGTGACGCCACAAGCACCAGAAGGTCAACACCTGAATATCCAGAATCTGACATGGACCAATATCATTTGTTTTCAGTAGTATAACTGAAGGACAGTAAAGCATCACAGTAAAATGGGATGACATCTCACCTCCCCTACATCGTAGACCTGCACCTGTCCTTCCGAGTCCCCAGTGGCAATCTCTTTGCCAGAGTGAGCCCATCTCACACGGTTCAGTGCTGGAGCCCCCTCCACACACACACTGGCAGTGGGAACCTAAAAAAAATACATATGATTTTCTGTACTTGAAGGACATTTTGGGAAATGCTTTTTCATTTTCTTGCCAAGAGTAAGATGAGAAGATTGATTCCACTTTCATACGATTCCAGTAAATATGTAAAATGTAAAATATGTCAAACTATTCTGTTAAAGGGTGAAATCAAGGTATTACATTTCAGTGCTGTGCGTGTGTGCGTGTGCGTGTATACCTCTGTGTCATTGTTGAGGTTCCACAGGTCCAGGCGTCCAGATAGGTCCACACAAGCAAACAGGGCAGGGTGTGTTGGAGACCACATCGCATCATAGACATAGTCACAACTGTCCTCAAACGAGTACAACGGGCGGGTGCTCTGTACAGAAGGACAGAGGGAGAAATGGATTCATGTTAGGATACATGACTAATAGTGTATCTAATAGTATGATAGCTTGTGTGTGACTGTAAATGTCTCACCTTAGTGCTCCAGAGTTTGACGGTCCAGTCAAAAGAGGAGGAGATGAAGAGATGAGAGAAGTCAACGGGTCCTCCGGCACTGTGACAGCTCAGCCCGGTCACCGGACCATGATGTCCCTCAAACACCTCAGTGATACCCGCCTTACTGTGACACACACATGAAAAGAACTGTGAGGATTTCTACTAATTACCTTCCTCCCCCCAAAGGCCTTTCCAGAATTTGTTGGAAGCCACAGTGTTGCATTCACATCCAGGTTGTAAACCAAACAAAAATCTGTCCATTGGAAGACATTTGGTGCTAATGGGGACAGAGGTCAGGGGGCACTCACCTCCCGTGGCGACAGGCTGTGTAGACAGAGCCGTCCTCGCTTCCCACCACAAAGTTGTTCACGTCGCCCAGAGGAAAGGCCATGGAGGTGACAGCCACCGCTTTGCTCTGTTTGAATACCAGCTCCAGACTGTCCTGCAGGGAAAACACACGCTGCCTCAGACTCTGACAAACCAACAGATATTTATGGCAGCATGTCTGCACGTCATCCATACAAGTTGAACGTACCTGTGGCTGGGAGAGCATGTCGAGGCTCCAGGAGCACATTTTGCCATCAGTGGAAATGCTGATCAGGTTGTTGGCGTTTTGGGTCCCTACCACGTTCACACAGTAGACGGGGTGCTGAACACAGCGGAGCGCAGTCAGGAGGAGTTAGACAAGCATACACTTACTGTACCAAAAGTCAGCCAGATGTAAACATGTGGAGAAATATTAGAACATAAATGAAGTAGTTTGGGAGTGTGAGCTCCAGTGCATTACTGTGTGTGCAGCTGCAGACAGGGGAGTTCTCTGAACTGGGGTGCGCTTGTTGCTCCTGTTGTCCCATAAGACAATCTGTCCGGAGTACGTCCCGCCCACCACCAGGTTGGGGTGAAACTTTGCAAACCCGGCTGACATCACCTCTGACTGGAGGAAGAAAATCATACAATTTAAATATATCTGCTTCTGCCTAAATATGTGGCTGCATTAAGCTGAAAACGATTTATTTAGCGATGTAAACTTTCTTAAAGAGAAATATTCCAGTGGTTTGTAGGGTTTGAATTCTCTCCTTACCTGGCAGTGGAAGATGTACTCGGGTGTGTCTTTCTTGTACTTCATGTTCCAGACCAGTGCCACTCCATCGGGCTCATGGGGAGCATCCTCGTTGTTGTTATATGAGGCCACCAGCAGCTCTGGATACTGAGGGGAACATGGCAGCCAAGAGGCGGCGAAGCGAGGCAAGAGTCATTTAAGAGTCACAAATGAATCCACAGAGTATTCATAGTCAGTCACTTAGAGTCAACATACATGGAATAATAGGGAAAAGGTTAGACAGCATAACTGAAAGGTTAAAGCCCCTGTGTCAGTGTTCTGACCCACCTGAGGGGACCAGTCGAGACAGGTGACCACTCTGTTTTTAGTCCAGCGCTCATCTGCAAACTGTCTGTTCAGAACCAGCTTTGCGCCTGCCTGCAAGTCACTGTGAGGGGCCGAAAAAAAAAAAAAAAAAAAGAGATCAACCCTGCCTATCCATCAGTCTATCATTTCATTTCTATCTGCAACATTTGCACATGTGCCTCACCCCTCCTTATCCTCCAGGTCTCGACCGCTGTAGTCGAAGCAGACATCCACCTGCTCAGCCAGAGCTCTCTCCACAATTCTGCTGCCTCGCTCGAAAAACGACAAGAACTCCCCAGAGTGCAGGACCTGCAGCTTCTCTTCTTCTGTCAGCTCTTTGGGAGTGTCTACACACAGATAATAGAAACAGATAAGGAAAAATACTAGAAACAATCATGCCATTTGTTGTACTAAATATTTGGATAGAAATAAACCATTACTTAAAGAAAACATCTGGTATGGTAAGAGTAAAACAAGTACTAAAATCATTAACAGTTAAAGCACAGTTGATTGCCTGCCACATTTACTGGTATCCATAAATGAACAGCCAGCTCACACTGTGAAAGTTTACGTGTTACAAATGTCTGTCCTTACCCTCGTCCTGCTGTTCGCCCTGTTCATCTTTCTCCTCCTGGGTGTCCTCCGCTGGTGGGAGAGCAGTTATCTCCTCGTCCTCTTCCTCATCTGGAACACAAACACACACACACACACACACACACACACATATTTGATTCGATGCTTTATTCAGTTTTGATTCAGCCAAGGTAAAAGGTTGGGAAAACGTGTTCGTGTCTATGTTTGTTTACCTGGTTTTTGATCAGTGTGTGTCGGTGCCTCGGTGGGTGTCTGTGTTTCTTTGGAGTAAGACACCATTTCCTTCGGGACAAAGTCCACCTGGGTCACTTTGGACATGCCCAGCCTGACAGCTCCACGTCTACACACACACACACACACACATATACACCATTGTTGAAATAAGCACACGTGTAAACAGGTTTGCAATACAAAGCAGAACCGAATGCAAATCTCACATGTAAAGACATAAATAATGATGTACAGACATAATATTAACACATTTAGACAAGTCTAAGATGAAACCACAAGAACTGAATAAAGCTGGAAGACAAGCTAAAGGAGAGAGGAGGAGCAGTACCCCATCAGCTCAGAGTCGGAGTGGAGTTGCAGAGTAGAGGGGTCAGGATCCCAATGCAATGTCCTTATACAGCCAAACCACCAGACGGTGTTAGTAAGAGAAAGACAGGACAGACAGACAGACAGAAAGAGGAAAACAAGAGGATGTAACCAAACACAGAGGACAGGCAAAAGGTGAGCCATTTTAGAGATGTTAAAGGTGGGAAAGACAGCAAACAGAGAAGAAGAAAGACAGAGAGAGAAGAAGAACGGAGTGCGTGTTAATTGAGAAACATCAGCGTGCCGGTGAAAAGGCAAAAAGGAGATATGTCATAATTCATCAAGTATATTTACCATGTTAATACACACACACACTCGGCATGCAAGTACAACTCAACACTACATAAAAAATGACCTAAAACAACCAATCCCCATCTTTCACACACACACACACACAGACCTTGGTCCTGCGTTTCCGTCCCCAGAATCTTGGCTTCCTGCATCGCTGCCCACTGATTTGTTGGAGGGAGACATGGGGGCGGGGACTAGGTAGTGAAACAGACACGTATCTTCTGTTACTACCCTCAGGGGCTGAGCTGTGAGTGCGAGCGTGCATGTGTGTGTGTGTGTGTGTGTGTGTTTGTAGGTGCGTAAGTCGATGAATGGGTGGGTGAGTGAGGGAGAGTGTGAGTGAGAACGAGAGGGAGGAAGTGAGGTATGGAAGAAGTGTGTCAATGAGTGAGGGAGTGATTGAGTTTGCATGCAGTAAGGGGGACAAAACACAAAAGGACAGACAAAGGGGAGAGAAGAGAGAGAATGAAAATAAATGGCAGGCAGGTTTAGGTGTCATGCACAACAGTTATATAAAATGTTCAGATATTGTGTGAGGTGAGGGGGTGGGGGGGGGCGTGTCGGTGATGGAAACCAAGCCAGACAGCAAAGTTAGAGGTGACACTTCACTCCAGCAGACGACCAGAGAATGATTGGAGATAAGCAAGGGTGGGCGATTAAAAATAGAAGCATGCTGGCGTTTTGTGTGTTTACCATGGGGTATGTCAGGGGTGATGCCGACGCTCTGTAGCAGAGCCTCCGCCTCCCTCCTCTTCCTCTCCAGGTCAGAGTCGTCATGGCCAGAAGACCCACCTCCCACCTCGGCTCCACGCTTTGAGTCTCCCTGCAGAGTACAGAGCAAGCTAAAAACAAAGCAGCAGCCTGGCAGGTCCTTCGGTGCTATGTGAAATTAGAGCATGGAAGTTACTGTTTCTACCGCTTACATCCTTCTTTTTCTTCTCCTCTTCTTTTCTCTTCTTCTCCTCTCGAATCTGAGCGATCCGTTGTTTCTTCCTCTCCAGTTCAGCCTTCAGTTCACTCTTGTCAGACATACTGCAGGAGGAAGACAGGATGCCACAGGACAATGAAGAGACTTCAGGAAACACTCCCTACGATTGTTTTTTCCCTTTGATGTTATTTAATTTCAGTTCATTTATTTGCCTCAACTAAATGTCTGAATGTAAATTCTAGGCTTGTTTAGTGGGGCTGCAACTAACAAATAGCTTCATTATCAATCAATCTGTCAATTATTTTCTAATTGATGACTCGTTTGGTCAATAAAAGGTCAGAGAATAGACAGGAGATTGTCCTTCAAGTGGAGGACCAGAGTTAAAGCTTCACTGTTGGCAACATCAGATATGTCTAATGTATAATGTATACATACACAGAGTGCCTACAAGCACAGTCATTCCTGTACTGTGTAAGGGGGAAAATCTCTTTTAAGGGATCCCTGAAGTATGACATTAGTAGTATTAGATTACAATCATTTCATCGCCCTAATTGCCCTCTGAGTCACTAACTGCAAATGCTTCAAAACCACATTGCAGATCTATTTCCGAGCTGAAATTAGTAGTTGATAAATTAATTACTCGGCTGACAGGAAGTAAATCAACAACTATTTTGATTTCAAGCAAAAACACCAAACATCCTCAGTTTTCAACTTCTCAAATGTGAAGGTTTCCTGCTTTTCTTTGTCATACATGGTAGTAAAGTATCTTTGAGTTTTGGACTGTTGGTTGGATAAAGCGAGGAATAAGATTTTGCAGACAAAACGATTAATGATTAATTGAGAAAGAAATCAGCAGATAAATTGATAATGAAAAATAATGATTGGTCGCAGCTCCTCTCTACTTGATGCAAACTGTTTTTCTGGCTTGCTTTCTCCAGACTGAGGCCAAGCTGGTGAAAAACACTTCAAAAAGGTGAGTGCTTGAGTGAGAAAGACATATTCAACAGCTGCAAGGTCATTCGTTTAACATTAGAAATTCTGCACAGCAACAGATTGTTTTTTATTTTTTACGGAAGTTGGAATCAGCTTTTCTAGGATGCAAACTACACATATCAGTGCAGCAGTATTGTGACGTTTGAACCAGTGCAGCAGCATTACAAGGTAGCCCTGGGCCTGTCATACTGGTAACATGTGAACACCAGCCAGCTGTTGATAACAATGTTCTCTTTATCAGGGCTAACCAAGAATGACTGAGAGGGTGTATTATTCCAAAAATATACAAACTGAATATAAGCTGTTAGGCTTGGGAATTGTGGCTACATCAGTTATATTTTTATCCTAAAATTAATATTCCTTTATTATCCTGACACTCACTCCTATATATATATTAAAAGTCAGAGTTTTAAATTTTAGTGTAGACATGTCAGCATATATTTTACACACACCATCTACAAACTGGTCAAATGCATGTCCTACTGCTATCAAATGTGTGTCGTGGGTGACTGTCCATAACAGTTGGACAACCATCACAACTCCACCCACTGTCATCCTAACTGCAGATAAAAATCTAAACTAGCTATTGTGTCCATTTCACCTCGTCTTTCTTCATTATGAGTCGCTAATTTAGTGAACGCTTCGTGTTAAGAACGCTTTCTACTGGGTCACGGATTTGTCAAACATTTTTATAATCTAATTAACGGCTACACTCATTACAGGCAGCTAGCTTAGCTGTGTTAGCATGCTAATCTCCATGGCACCGGCGGGCCTAGCTACCCGTTATAATAAGCGACTAACGGTAGCATCGCAAAACCAACGCCCGAGCCTTTCTGCTTTACTGTGCCGTTTACTGACACGTTTAAAAACGACACAGTTGTGAAGGCATAATAAAATACCTGATATCAGATGTTAGATTTAAGTAGACAGACGACAATAGAATCCAGTTTCGTGTGCGTTAAGTCTGAAGAGAAGTGGTGGTGGAGGAGACTGATGATGCTGGAAGAGAGGCAGTAGTTTACTCAGCTGCGTTCTTCCTCGGCGGTTGGCAGCACAGCAGTTAAAGTAGAGCATTACCGCTGCCTGCTGGCAGATATTATATCTTCCTAGAGAATTACTAAATATTTGATGGTTTTGTTCAGCTACAACTATCCACTGTAACCTATTTGTTGGCAGGAGTGGTGGAAGAAGTATTCAGATCCTTTAGCTAAGAAACATTAGCAATACTAAAAAAATAATCAATTACTGGTAAAAGTCATGCATTCAAAGTTTTACTAAAGTAAAAACTGTACATTGAGGCAGAGGTTTTTCTGGAGGTCTTAAATTGAGAACATAAACTGGAGGAGAGCTTGGCTTTTACTTTGTAAGTACTGTATTTCAAACAAGGCTAAGGAAGTACCTTTTCTAAATATGATATAGAAACAATTTCTCATCTACTTTTTGATTGTGAAATATCCCAAACATTTAGGGCTGCTCTAGAGTCTCACTTTTTCACTTCTTTTTATTTTTGAGGAATACTTTTGCGTTCCCTCGCAATATGTTTGGCGTTACTTCGCATTAAGTTTGCATTCCCCCTGATAAGCTATAATACACTACAAGTTTTGGGAAGATAGAGTTCAAATCCTGTTTGGCTTAAAGAAGCTTTCTTGGCTAATGGTAATAACAGTAAAGACTAGTTACAGTACAGCAACTGTTCTATTGTTTATAGGTACAATGTAAACCTTATCTGGAGGCTCGACACAAGAAGCGACAGCAAGCTGCATGCCAGTTATTCCAACTCTTTATGGTGTCCCACCTGCAGCACAGTACACCCTGCAGAAGTTTCCTACCCACGTATTTTACCCAATACTACAGCAACTATAGCCATATCCACATCATCATAGATTTAACCACAAATGCAGCCGTAGTCCGAGCAATAACCAGATCCACAGCTGCAGTGGCTGTTTACTGTCGGAGCTTGGCTTTTTGACAACAACAACAACAAAAAAGTAATAAGCTTTTTATGTCATTTATATCTATCTATCTATATCTTTTGTTAATGAAAAGAATAGAAGTACACGCTTGTTAAGAGAGAAATGTAGGCCACTTGAAGTATCAAAAGTATAGGCGAATTATTCATAATGCAGAATGGCCCATTCCAGAGTGTCAAATTAATAAAATGTATTTATTACTGGATTATTATTACTGATAACATCAGTGGCGACGCAGGCATTTTATTCAATGGAAGGGCACCTTAGAGGGCACTTTATCATGGTTTATCTACCACAGGGGCATCCAAGAAGGCAATTTTTGTGCATTTCTGTTTAACATTTCAAACCACATTAACAGAGTTTAACAACTTTAATTTTGTGGCTGGCTGAGGCGGATCCAATTTAGCTTTTTTATATACTGTTGTACTGCTGTATATACAGTTGCTTAGTCAAGAGTACTTCCTAATATGTTATGAACTGATCATATGTATTTTAAGAAAAATCTTAATCTTCAAAGTAACTACCAACTATAGCTGTCAAATAAATGTGGAAAAAAAGGGATGGCAGCAGGGAATGAGGCATATTTCCTCTTTTTCCAAATCTATGCAAATGCCACAGAATAACACATTCAAATGATATATAAAATCACACATATTCATAATCATTTGTCAATTTTAATTCTTCTTTGTTGTTTTTATTCCATACAAAGGTTTATTGTGCATTTCTTATAAACACCCATATAAACATACAGCAATTTACTCTTTAATGTGGGTTTGCTGACAGTCCTGCTTTGGTTTGGTCTTGTGATCTCGTTTTGTAGTCTTACCCTGCACAGAAGGCTATAGTTTCTTAAGCATGTTGTTTTTACTGTTCAGGAGCTGGGTCGGCATAACGAAAGGGGTCATAAAGGTCACGTTTGAAATCATAAGGGTCAAAGTAAGGTTCGGGGGTTTTCTGGGTGGCTGGTGCTGCTGGGACACTTTCATCGGCTTTTGCTACTTCCTCTGTCACCACTTTCTCTTCAGCTGGTGTGTCTGGTTCGGCTGTTTCCTGGATGGGGCGGGGAGGGTGATCAATGAGGCAGTCAGGGTCCCAGTATGGGTCACAGTCATACTCCATCCCTTTAGCAGTGATAGGAGGGGGAGGTGGGACAGACTTTTTGGGAGCAGGAGGAGGCGGGGGTGGTTGGGGAGGAGCAGCAGCTTTTAACTCCTCCTCTGTTTTGGGCCTGCAGGCGGGGTTGAGTCGTGGGTCACAGAGTACTGGAACAGCCCCTGTTGGCAGGTAGACGATCTGAGGCTTGCACAGTGGATCTTTGGGGTGACACAGATAGACCCTCTGAGCATTCTCCAGAGGGTCTGGTGTAGGAGCAGGGGTGGTGGGAGGTGGAGGAGGCTGAGTGGTAGTAGTTGGCGCGGCAGTAGTAGTCAGTACACCCATGACGTTTTGGTAACTGGAGGCATCTGGGCCATAGGTCACCTCCAAGTGACGCATC
The DNA here is from genome assembly GCF_043641665.1 of Enoplosus armatus. NCBI lineage: Eukaryota > Metazoa > Chordata > Actinopteri > Centrarchiformes > Enoplosidae > Enoplosus > Enoplosus armatus. The sequence goes on from NC_092193.1 coordinate 15,491,483, forward strand.
TGCTGATACAACATCCTGATCCTGTCAATCTCATAGAGCTGATTGAGAAACACAGAAACAAGTCAGAGAGGGGAAAAAAGTTTTAGTTGAATAATGTAATCCAAGGAGAACCACATGTGCAAGAATCTCCAGTCAACCTCAACTTACTCCTTCAATGTGTCCAATACTGTTGTAGAAGCGGTAGTAGGACTGAAAATCAGGAGTGCCTCGGTACCACTTTGGGTCAATGTTCCTCTTAGGCCGAGAATTAGTCAAGAAATCATGTGCTTGAGCAGAGCCGATGCTGAACGGATTCCCTGTGGAAGAACACAGAAACAGGATTTATAAAGGGGAAAAATAACTCACACTCACTCAAATCACTCAAATATGAATTGAAAAAGTGTTTTTCAGTTTTTTAGTGGCATGTAGAAATATAGTACAATATTTATGACAAATACATTTTAACACATTATAGGATTATTCAACTATTATTTGTATGAATAAAGTTAGTGATAGTAATAAAAGCAGAGTGCCAGTGTCTTTCCAGAAATAGCTGCCTTTTGTCTTACTACTTTTATGTCTTGGAATACATTCACTTATACATTAACTTTAAAGGTAACAATAACCTAAATATACATTTGATTTGTAATACTACTCAAAAACAAAATCCCAATTGCTATAACTTGGTTTACAAATAGCCTTCATATCTTAATAAAAGTACAATCTGCAAGAAGGTGGCAGAAATACCTCCAGGATTCTTTACTTTCACCAGAGATGTTGCTTCTAGCCAACCTGGAGGGAGTCAGGGAATACATTAGACACACAACGTAACACTCCACTCCACAAAACATTACACAGCAAATCAAAGGGACATTCAACTTGAGACTATATGAATGGTGTTATCAATAGCTACACTTTTTCATTCAATCATCAGTCATCTTTTTATTGGTATTTAACTCCTACACAAAGGTCAGATGCAAGAAGAAGAATTTCATGCATTTTATTTAGACAAACCTGGCATTAACAGCAGGCAGCATAGCGCCCTCAACAGGGACACCTGGGAAATCATCCTCGAAATCTGCAAATTGCAACATCATGCAAAAAACAGATAATTTTGCATTCTGTCTGACATCACTGCTGTTATTTACAAAAGCCTATTAAATCGGTATCCAGAATGCACATTGAAAGCACAAAAACAAACAAAAAGGTTCAAAAGAATATGGAGGGACACTCAAAAGTATCACACTCCATGACATTAACCACCAGATGAAGATGCCCTGCTGTCAGAGCAAAAACAACCTAGAAAAGAATCACCTGCCGATAAGATTCCTAAAATAGTGATCATATTTTCGATTACCTGTGAAGTTACTTCTGGACCTTCCATGTTTTTTCTATTATAGTAGCTGACTGATATTTATTAACCAATTCGAATCCTTTGGCTGTGACATTTGCAGATTATCTTTTAAACAGCTGTCAGAAGATTTTGCCCCAAATTCTTCTTCGTGGGTATTTTCTGCTCCAAGTCAAGTGAACTGATACAAATTCAATATTAACATTGCAAAGCAACGGTTGCCGTATTTGAACAGCTCTACTTTTAAACTTGACATGGCTACTAGAGTGAAAAAGAGAGCTGAACCTGCTCACCTGCTGTTGCATCTCCCCGGTCCTGGTCTAATCTGCTGCGCAACATAACTCTTCATAAATACTGCTGTTAATACTGGGACCTCTCCATTGGCCACTGAAGTGCTAGTAGGCCTGACTCCACCCCTCATGCATTTTCTGTTGAGACGTGGAAGAGCTCATTAGCGCACTGAGCAAGAACCAGCAGTAAAAGACCAACTTCAAACAAAATGTGACTCCTTGTAAAGCCACAAGAAACAGGCCTGTAACAGCAGGGCACCTACTGGGTGCACAGGCAGTCCAGTTTCTGAGCTTTTCCTATAGGGGTCACAGTCCTGGATGAAGCCATCACTGGAGGAAGAATTTATGCATTCACAAACACCACCTTTTCCTAAATCTATGGCTGCCCAATATGGATTTTTCTGTTTGTTTTAAGGACCAAATATGCAACATATATTGACATGCAACGTGCTACCATGGCCTAATTCTTGACAAAACATGCCTGGCAGGTAAAAATTACCCTCTGTCCCAAAACAGCTGGATATGTCCTTTTAACTTTGGTCTTGGCCAGTCAAAAAATAGAGGGGGAGTCCCGTCAACTGCTGTTTAAGTCCCCAAGAAATATGCAGGAATTATGGGCTAGCTTGTCTGAACACCAAGTCAATGTAACACAGCCTGGTAAATGTTGTTTAGTCACTTCAAAACACCAGTTTCCACATTGATGCACATATTTCGGAGTGCCTAGATAGCAGAAGTACACTTACATGCACATAATAAGTTATAAAGTTACTCTTTGGATAATATGATGGTTATTTCCCACGAGAACCTCTTTTCCCTTGTCTTATATTTTGTGTCCTTCCTGTCTCAAAAGGAGACAAAATGTTGGGAGGTTAATATTCACCATAAAATACATAATAGTCATAGAGCTAAGACAAAACAAAATTATATTCAAATGTCTTTTTTTCCTATTTGCAATGAGATCAGGACACCAGTGTGGGTTCAAGGCAATGAGTGACTATTACAAGTGATCCAGAATATAATGTGTGAAACCACATGTGATATAAACAACCACACGTCAACAAGTGTGACCAGGCTGCACTGAGGATTAGTGACGGTAGTAAATTATAAAAATGCGTCTGTGGCCATGTAACCCGCTACTCAAGTGTTTTGAGTGTGTGTGTTTGTTTTGGCTGCCCCATTGACTAGAATTTAATTTCATTACATTCTCAGGCCATCTTTTGACTTTCTTGTGTCCTCATTTTCATTTTCCTCGGGGCTGCTCTGTGCCTGCCGGCTCTGTGTTTGTCATTTCAACAGTGAAGCAAATTCTATGCTTCAAACCAGCCGGTAAGGCTGCGATCAAAGAGTGCAAGAAGGAGACAGGGAGTCTATAGGGGTTCTACCAGGTGGCTAATGGTGAACATCATACTGTAATTGCTCTGTGTGTGGAAGGGTAAGGGTACCTGTTACTGTAAAATGATATACATTGTACGCTGAGACAACCAGCCGCCGCACAAAATAAATCAACTTGTTTTACAGAGGGTGTAAGGATCTGACATCATTTTTCATTATTTTTGCAGGCTTTTCAGGGTAACATTTGTATATTACATCCATATATTGGCAATATTTAGTGAATTATACAACAACAAATTGAGTCAGCGTACAGTAGTACTTGTGAAGTGAATCTGGATAAGCCTTGTGGCAGTGTGAAGAAATAAACTCCCTGAATAATGAATAATAAAAATATCATGCTGCAGTGTCTTTAAAAATTACAAAACAGTAGATATTACACCATGTTCAACGAGATTCCTAATTATATCGCCATTGTTTTGTGATGGAAAAATTACCATCACATCAATTACCGGGCTGTTAGTTACGCTATCTTAAAACACTTTTTAAAGAGATGATTACCTGTGACCCAAAATCATTCTCCTTGGTGGCATTAAAGACTTCTTAATAGGAGTGGATCACCTTATCGTTCTCTGTTTTAAGTCAAACCACTAACGAAAGAAACCATGGAATAGCTGCATTACTGCAATGTACAGCAGTTTTTATTGCACAACTTTACCACCACCTTCAGGGTATCAATTATCATAACCTGTGTCCCTCTGATCTTCAAGTGAAATTACACCTTGTCCTGGAGCTCTCTGCAGGACACAAGAGGAGCTCAGCTCGAGAGTCATGTTTTCAGCTCAAGACCCTTCATTCCACAGCTATGGTGCCTCTGTGCTGTCTTTCCTCAGCAGCAGTAAGGTAACTTAGTTCTTAGTTTAGTGTGTAACAGTTACAGATTACTAAAACAGGCTAGAATCGGCATAAAAATGCTGCAAAATAAAGGTCAAAACTATACTACAAAATCTGTTGTGTCACAGTAGGAAAAGTACAGGTGTAAAGAATGAAATGAATGATGGCTGAATTTTATTTAGCTGTCAAAATGCTTTGAAAAAGTTAGTGGTGAAATGTAAATGAGTACATTTACTAAAATACTGAACTTAAGTACAAGTTTGAGGTACTTTTTATGCTGCTTTAAACTCCAATACATGTCAGAGGGAAATATTCTACTTTTTGCTGCTCTACATTTATACCCATATTTACTGGTTACTTTGCAGGTTGAGATTTTAAATACAAAACATGTGATCCATTTAAAAATGGAGTATTTTCATATTGTGATAATGCTACTTTTTTAATCTAAAGTTCTTCATTCTTCTAACTCTGGAAAAACACGTATGCAAAGCATAACAATAAATGTGGAATAATGTGAAAATGTAAATAATTAAATAGCCTACCCATAGTGGTGTGTGACAGCTCTGTTTACACTCAAGAAAATAATCAAATAAAAAAATTAAGGCAAACTACTTCTGAGGTCAAATTACTTTATAGTCGTAGTGGAAATTGTTGCATAGTGTTATCCATAAGCAGGCTGCAAGTCACATTTCATTACATAATTACCTTTGTTGCTTCTGAGCTTGTTACCTTGTTACCCAGGACATCTTACTCAAGCGTCCTTCTGCTGCCACAGACAGGCTTTCCACTAGGCGGCAGTACGATACAACACCGGAAATGTCCGACTCGTTATGTCAGTTCCTTTAAGGATGTCGAAGTTTTGTAGTTCCTGTGTAGTTGACCTGTCAGCATTGTAGTACAAGCTGTCACTGCTGATAATTTGTCTCTTCTTCTGGTAGTTGCAGTTTTCCGCCAGCAACACAGCGAGCACCAGGGCGTCGGACGCACAGGATTGTTTGAATTTACCGTTGTTGCTGGTGTCAGATAACCAGCGAGCTAACGGCTAAAGTTAGCCAACAAGCCAAAAGCTTGACAGCTAGCTTGTTAGCTAGCATTCGACGGTAGCTAGCAGCGTTAGCTGGCTTTTTGCAGTTAGCTAGCTAGCCTGCTGGCAGTACGAGTCTAGGAAGCCGCCCACTCCTGCTAAGCAGCATTCCGGACAAAAGAGTGAACGGTAAGTAAGCAGAAACTTAAAGTAGCTATCTAACGTTAGCTTACATTATCATCCGGAGTAGTTAGCATATTGATTTGAAGGATTTTTGCCAGAGGCGAGTAACGTTAAGCCAGGGTTTGACAGTTGAGCTGCACAACCAGTGTCACCAGTAACAACTCCTCTGTCCGCTGTGTTGATCAGTGGTTTCACCTCTGTCATTACTTTTGACAACTTTTGGCATATATGTGTTTGGTCCTGTGACATATTAAAATAAGCGAGAAAGAGTCATTGGGAACATTGTGTGACATGCAGCTGAAGCCTGTGGTTCTCAAAGTGTGGTCCGGGAACCATCAGGAGGCCAGGAAAGGATTCCAGTGGCCCAATAGCAAAATGGACATTTGATTTCTGTGTTTTTAACTTTACTGCAACACGAACTGTAACAGAATACAACAGTGACTTTTTGAAGGCTCTCCATGTCCACACTGTTACACCCAAAACTACAGTTTACACCATGTACTTTTAGAGCTGAAACAATTAATCGATGAGTCAATTGTATCCTATTTTTTATTAATTGGCAACTATTTTGATCATTGATTAATCATTTGAGTCATCTATCGAGTAAAATGTTAAACACTTTCTGGTTCCAGCTTCTCAAATGTGTCTTCTGTGTTTTATATGATTGTAAATGGAATATCTTTGGGTTTTGAACTGTTTGTTGAACTAAAGAAGCAACTTGAAGTTCATCTTGGGCTCTCGGAAATTGTAATGGGCAATTTTCATAATTTGTTGTTGTGTTTGTTATTGCAGTTTTTTTGTAGTATTAATGATTAACGATTAATGGAGAAAATTACAGATTAATTAGTAATGGAAAAGCGTGTTAGTTGCAGCCCTAAATGCTGGTAGCTACTGTAAATCAATAAAAAAAAATTATTTTGAGAGGCATTCTTACTAAATAAGGTTGTAGGGGCAGTCATTAACCTCTGTTGCAAAGCATCTGGTTAAATAAGACTTGGCACTGTCCTTTTGTTGCTTTCTTATTATAGCAGTTTCAGTTATGATCACATGTGCTGATCATGTAAATCTTCTCTGTCAGTGTGTGAGAGCCATGCTGGGCTTCTTGCTCTCAGTGCTCAGCTGTTGCCAAGAGAAAGAGGCAGGGGGTTGCTTGTGTAAGTGCCCTGTGTTGGATCAGGTATCTGTCACCACCAGGATCGTGTACTGCCACGGCTGTCACTCATTGTACTGAGTCACACTTTCAGAAGTGACACAGCAGCCAAGAGCTGTTTAGACTTCATTGCGAGTTAGATAAGTGACAAGTTTAGACATTTCAAAATGATGAACCCGTGTTTTTTTGGTGGCGTGATGGAATTTGTGGAATGAGGAAGAGCCTTAACCCATAACACAGGAACCCTTGTAATAGGATATCAGCAGGAGTTTCTATTGTCCCACTACATTTGGACAGATGTCACATCACCATTGTGGATGGGATCTTTTAAGGTGTTTCACAGTTTGTTTAGAGAATTTAATGTGATGTTAAAATTCAAAGACTATTTTTAGATCCCAGACCTGTTCTACCAGGATACACAGTTATAGACTCTTCCAGGTTTATGAGGTTTATTAGGTTCTGGTTTTGTTGATAAATTGACAGAAAAGTAATCTGCAACTATTGTTATAATTGATTAATAATTTAAGTAATTTTCACACAAAAAATCAGAACATTTGATGGTTCTAGCTCCAGAGAATTTGCTGCTGTTTATATAATTGTAAATAGAATATCTTTGGTTGGACAAAACAAATTATGTTACTGTTATCTGATGTTTTATAGACCAAACAATTTACAGATCAGCAGATGAATCAATGATCAAAATTATTTTATTTTCAGGCCTACTTTATGATATCAAGTACAGATATCCAGGGTGTTGTGCCTGTTGAAATCCTACCCATGCAATTTTTCACCTTTTTTCAAGATATTTCTCTGAACTTTAAATCATTTGTTTTTGATATACTTGATAATGGAGTTTTGTTTCGGTTTAAAGTAGCACTAAACATGCCAGTGTGTGCGGTCACAAGAAAGTCATCCAGCTGGCTGTTACAAAACAAAGTCAACTGAAGTTTGGTGAAGCAGGACTGGATCTCCTGATGCCAAATGTGACGCAAACTTGATCTCAGTCTGACAGTGAAGGCTGGACATTTTATGTTGAAACAGGTGGTGTTTGCTTGATTTTCAGTTGACCTTAACATGTGTGCCAGTGAAAGCTATTATTTCTTTATCCAATGTGTCCTGGTGGTTCATTGAGCAAAGGCACATACTGTAATCTCCCTCTGTTACTGGGTCGAAGTTGACTCTGCCATAACCCTGCAGTCTAGATTTACAGTTTGTCTGTACTTTTTGCTATATAATGCTTACTATAATTATGTAACATAGAGTTCATGTCCAGAGTGTGGGACGTCTGCACCTGTGTGTCCCTATTTTTATAATCATACTAGAAGATGGCATATGTGAAATATGCTGTGTTTTAATTGTTTTGGCCTTTGACACAGATGGAGGCCGAAAGCTCCAGCGGGCTGCTGCTGTCCAGAAAGAGGAGAAGAGAGGGCTCCAATGGGGAGGCCGAGGAGGGAGAGAGGCATGTGAAAATCCTCAGATGTACTGTGGTGAGTCAGCTGTGTGCTTCGGGCTGTCATTGAGCAGCGTTTGTCCAGCAATTTCTATAGGCTCTGTACATATGGAGGCCACTCTGGCTGTTTATATATGCATGTATGTGATATATTGATAGAAGAATGAACATTTAGATTTTTGTCCCACAGTATACATGACAAACATAAGGTTGGTTTTTTTTTTAATTATGTTTTCTACAGAGGTTTTCTGTTCTGCTCATGTGTCAGACTTAATGTCGGCTGATGAGTAGTGTGCTTAAAAAAATGTTTAACCACAACAGCGACACCGTTGATTTCCACATCAGATTGTTCCAGGAAAGGATATTACAAAATAAGAGCGTTCATTTACTTTATCCAACCAGGGAAGGAAAACTACCTTGATCACTGAAATCTTTCCCCATGTCTTGGTACGGGTCTTTTAGGGATTGAAGCACCCTGCACCTTTCGCAGATGAGCTGGAGCCAGCTGATGGTCCCTATGAAAGAGTCAGCATGGAGGAGGCCAAGAGGGGAACACCACGTGAGCCTGATTCTTTCAGTCTCTCAGTTGATATGTCTTTCTTTGACAGCGTCTCAGTCTGATTGAGACCTTTTATGTTTCCTTTTCTCCTTGTGTTTCTTATAGACATTACCCCCCCCCCCCCCCACAATATCAGTACATTTTCTCTTGGTCTTAAGTACAGTCATACATGCGAACAAACAAGTACAAAGAATGAATCTTTAATCTCTGCATGTCTCGTCTCGTCTCTCTCCGTCCAGCTGACAGACCGGTGCGGGTGTATGCAGATGGCATCTTTGATGTTTTCCACTCAGGTCACGCCAGAGCACTCATGCAGGCTAAATGCCTCTTCCCAAATACACACCTCATAGTCGGAGGTAAGTGCGAGACTGTGAGTGTCTGTCCATATAGGCTTTCACTGCCTCAGACCTGTTATCAGCTGCTTTTTTTGTAAGTGTGACACTAAAAAAAAACAGGAAGACTATCGAGGTGGTTCCAGCACATGTCAGAGTAATATAGACATCTGGCAAAATTTAGATAAGGTAACTGAGGCATATTGTGAGCTATTGCTGGATGTGCTGAGGTCTATGTTATACACCTTATGAATGTTGTTCACCATCACATTGTGCTTCCTCAGACTGTTTGTGATAGATCTTTCTTATAAAAAAGTGTTTCATTACAATACAGTAAAAATAGTAAGCTGAAGTAACAATAACATAGACAAGAGCGTTTTTCAGTGTCCCCTGGTTTCTCTCCCTGCATCAGTTAAATATATTTCCATGTTAACCAGCTTCAAAACCTCATTCTTTTTTTCCTAGTTTGTTAAGAATTAAAATCATGGTTAAGACATTTCAAACAATAATTTCTGCATTTATTTATCAATTTATTCAAAGTGTGCAGTGATGACCTGACCCATAAATACAAGGGCTTCACAGTGATGAATGAGGATGAACGCTACGATGCCATCAGACATTGCCGCTACGTGGATGAAGTGGTGCGAAACGCTCCCTGGACGTTAACGCCAGAGTTTCTCGCAAGACATCGCGTGAGTGGCTCAAACAGAGAAACACCTGAGTTAAAAGACAAAAACCATCATTAGAGATACTCTATAGTTGTATAATAATCTTGAGTTGAGAGACCAACACATTTTTAGTGAAATAATCTAAAAGAATGAGTTGACAAGCCACCATCCCTGATCTTCTGTAACCTTTTCCCTGCTGTTTTTTTTGTGTGTATTTTTTGTTTTTGTACAATTTGTAGATCTGAATCTACTGTGTTGATGTATGTTGTAATGACCTCTTCAGATTGACTTTGTGGCCCATGACGACATCCCATACTCCTCAGCGGGAAGTGATGACGTGTATAAGCACATCAAGGAAGCTGGTGAGTAACCAAAGAGTGGAAGTGTGGGACGCAAGTAATTACAGGATACAGTTCAGTATTTACTACTGCTTCCAGTGCAGTCCATATGGTTCTGTATAGTACTATAATTAAAAATATTTTGTATCTATTTTGTATTGTTGTGTATCTTAAAATAAAATGGAACATGGCTCAGGGAAATATAGAACAGTATATAGTCATCTACTTTAAAGGGTGATGAGTGAGTCTGTCATCCAAGCTGTGTAAAGGAAGGGCTATTTGCTCATGTTCTAACTTTGAGACTACTCCTTTTGCGCATCGCTTCAGCAAGATTTTTTTGTTGTAATACAAACTGAGCTGCACAAAAAGCACCAGGATTTTAAGATTATAGGAATGACTGTTATGTGGCTAATGACAAAGACCACAGCTTTCTTTTTATGCATACCATGAAATAGATTTTGCACACGTTCCTTTTGTGTCCTTAATGCGTTAGATAAGAAAAAAACACTATTATTACTGCGACCTCTTGAATGAAATCTATAAAATGCAATAAGCTGTGCCACTTTTAGCCCCTGGCTAAAGTCATCTGATGGACAGAGTGTAACTATTCACACATATGTATCTGGTGACTACTGACCTTTTTGTCCCTCTGCCCTCCACAGGTATGTTCGCTCCCACCCAGCGGACAGAGGGCATCTCCACCTCTGACATCATCACACGCATAGTCCGTGACTATGATGTGTATGTCAGACGCAACCTACAGAGAGGATACACAGCTAAGGAACTCAACGTCAGCTTCATTAATGTATGAGACCTAGCTTTGGTTTAACTGTGTGAGTGTTGAGTGAAGTTGGTGCGACAGTGATGGAGCTTGTAATGTGGCGGCAGTCGTTGGTGTGTGAGGCAATTCATGTTGAATATGTGGCAGTTACAGACCTCTCGTCTTATAGTCGTAACTTCTGCTGTTCCCACTCTTATCAGGAGAAGAAGTACCACCTGCAGGAGCGCGTTGACAAGGTGAAGAGGAAGGTACGTGACGTGGAGGAGAAGAGCAAAGAGTTCGTCCAGAAGGTGGAGGAGAAGAGCATCGACCTCATCCAGAAATGGGAGGAGAAGTCCAGGGAGTTCATTGGCAACTTCCTGCAGATGTTTGGCCCTGAGGGAGCTCTGGTGAGGATGTTGGTTTTGTTTGGTCTTTAATCAGTTTAATCAGACGGCATGACGAAGAACACGTCATTATTTACACTGTATGGCCTGGTAGACAAGTTGCAGAGGGAAGGAAGGCTTTATAATCTATGATCTAATCTGTCTCAGTCAATTTACGACACTGTTACTCTGTTACACTGTTTAAAATGATAAAATAGCATAACATTTACTGAGGTGCCAGTAACTACTTGTTCAGGGCTTGAAAGAAAGAAGTTAAGGACTTGACTCAGGACTTCATAGCCAAGACTTGAGACTTACCCATGTAAGTCACCACCTTTTGAACTGGTGTGAGCTTAACCACTGACTGAAAACCTATGGTATGTTTATAGAACATGCAAAGTACTGTGCATGCAACTGTAACTACTATCATACCAATGACCCAACAGTTTCAAAGATAGGAAAAATCCTATCTTCGAATTACAGAAGCAATTCCTAAACTCATGGCTGTGTCCTGTCTCAGACCTCGTATCTTATCTGAAGAACTCCTAACTAGAGCTGTAAACTCTATTCTTCAATCGGCACTCGTCCTGTCCTGCCTGTATCTGTGTTCAGGATGTACACGAGACTGTCTGTATCCTTGATTAGATTATAATATCAACGGCCATCTCACTTCACTTGTCACTGGTTAGCAAGCTTGTTATAATAGACAAGAAAAGACGAGTGCTCAACTTTAGCTTTGATGAGTCAGAGGCATTAATCGTGTCTTCCCAATTATTATCAAATTACAAATTAATCCAGTCCTGCAAATTTAAAGCATCATCATACAGTTTGAGAAGCCTGTCATCATAATATTTCTGTGTTCATGTTGTTCCCCATCTTCATTGTCATTGCCATACAGACCTAACAACAGTGGTGCTGCCCTTTTTGGCAGTTATTTTGAATTCCTATCTTCTGATTTAGGAAATGAGTCAGTTAGGAGGTACTGTATTAGCTAAATTCCTATCCTAAGATAAGATTTTTTTCCTAAATGCAGTAAGGAAACATTTAAGGAAATGTTTCTCTAATACCACAAATCCTAAATATCATCCTAAACTAAGATAAGACAGGATTTCAGTACAATTCAGTTAACATTTTCTGTAACGAGGCCCCAGATCACACTAATTCTGTTGAATGAGCTCAGAACAGAGATTATGTAATGACAAAGCCAAAATGATGAAAAGGTCATCACAAACCAAGAAAGAAACCCAGAAACCCAGAACTGTTGCCTTCTGACTCTACTCTTTGAAGCAGGGTTTTTTAACTCATCCCGTGTTAACACTGAACTGATGATGTCTTCATGTTTCCGTCTCACCTCCACAGAAGCACATGCTGAAGGAAGGGAAGGGCCGCATGCTGCAGGCCATCAGCCCCAGGCAGAGCCCCAACAGCAGCCCCACCCGTGAGGAGCGCTCCCCCTCTCCCACCTTCCGTCTCCCTTTCTTCACCAAGACCTCCCCGCCGCCCTCGCCTCCGCCCCACCACAGTGGCGCCCGCGGGTACCTCATCAGCGAGGACGACGACGAAGACGATGAAAACTAGAGCGCGTTGTGAATTCTTCTCTTTTGTTGGGGCCACAGTCAGTGCTACCAGTTAACTGAGCTGTCGAGTAACGTGGTTTTCATCGAGCTCCTGCTTCCATCTTCTTTTTGTTTGTTTATGATTTTACTTTAGCACCTCAGCGTGACGTTAACAGCCAGTTTCTCCACAGCTCTTGTTTTTAACAGCCAATTTTTGTTTTTGTGTAACGGTCAGTAAAAGTTACCACTAGTCACCTGAGTTCTTTGAAGATTAGTCTCATTTATCTCGGTCACTTTTGATGTTGAGTTTATTAGTCACGCACTGTCACTTAGGAATATTTGCAGGTGTTACACTCTTCCATCTATGACGGTATTCATAAGGTAGGCGTTGTAGTGGGGTAGGAGTTTGTGTTTTTTCTTTTTGTCATGGCTTTAGCGGGAGGGCTCGCAGGTTTCTTGGTCACTTGTTGAAACCGCACATCTAGTTTGGTGTGTGAGAGGTGAGCTGAGGCCTCACGGAGATGCTGTTGAATATCTCCAGGGGACGTTATTCAGAGCAGGTCAGAAAACTGGACATTTAAATGGTCTGCTAAAGGGGGGGGCAGATTATATTCTGCTCATACTAACAAGAAACCGACCTGGCCTTTTTTTTTTTTTTTTTTTAATAACAGGGAAACTCCAGATTGCATTCGATCTGAGCAGAATCTGAGAGTCGAGTGTTTAACTAAACAGCAGCTTTTTTTCCCACGTTTGTCTGCCTGCTTTGGGGCTATGCGTGTCTGTGTGTACGTGCATGTGATGTTTGTGCGTGCAAGCTCTTGCGTCAGCATGTTTGAAATGACTTCTGTCAACATTCTCCATCTGCTGACAGATCTGGGTTCAGCTTTGACTTTACGGCATATAGTAATACATTTGCTTTTAAATGTTTTTGTCTGCTGACGAGATTCAGTCTTTGGAAGACTAGTTTCAAACTAGACGCCTTTCTTGTGGCGTCAACTAAAGTCTTGCGAGGACGACCCATTTAAATGTTGACGTAGAAATACTTATTTTTGTAGATTTCCTCTTTCCTTTCTTTATCCTCTGTACAGAGAATGATCTTAATCATCCCTGTTTAGAAGTGCTTTGACAGTCTGAGCAGTGAATCAACCTGAGCAAGGCTGGAGTTATATATATTTTTTTGTAATGCAGATCCTGCATCACCTGGGCCTGTAAGGGGAGTAATAATTTTCACCTGATACACGTGATGGCAATAGAAAGTATTACGTTTTCATAACTGTCTAAATGCCCTACTTCTACTAAGAAACTACATCTTTTAATAAGTTGGAGTCACAAGCACAAAAAAGGATTGTTTTATGAATAAGGCCTCCTCATTGGTAGCACACACACATAGCAAAATATACAAGGCCGTCCCAAAAATGTAGGGCTTTGGGGTTTTCCAAATCTTCCACAGACCTACGGGTGAACGGAGTCTGTGCACATCGTCTTTTTTTCTTGGCAGACTGGACTGCACTGTGTCACATAAAGTGGTGTGACGGGTTCAGATTTATGCATCACTGAAACTCCAGATCAACATTTATGTAGCTACCTCTTCCTCCTGATTCTGTTTCCTAAGATGAGCACAACGTACGAGCATTAGTTTTCCTTTCTGAACAGAGCCATTGTTGCAGCACTGAAGCAATGTGACTGGGTATAAGTATTTGAGATTTTTCCGGCCTCTGTGTGTGTCCTGCATCTCAAGTGATAAAGCATGTCTCGTGTCTCCTATGTAACCGAAAAATGAAACATCACAGGTGATCTGAAGATGTAACGCAATACTGTTAGATGACTCTAATATAAATGTTGACAGACGTCAGATTGGTCTGTTCTAGGCTTGGTTTCCCAAAAGAACTTGGGGTTTAAATCAATCTTTGCTGCAGCGACAAAGACTGCCTCTATTCTTGTGGGTGTAAATCACATTTTAACGTCAGGGGAAATAACTGGAAGGGATTCACAGAAGTTAAAGTCCTACATTTTGGTATTAAAAGTGCAAAACCAGTATAGTTTGCTGAGGAAATCCAGCCTAGATTTTGGTGCTAAGCTACTTTTGGGAAGCCTCGCCTCAGTTCTTGTGGAACCTTTTCCTTTTAAAATCAGTGTGAACTTCTCGGTTAAGAGCGTGTCCACGTTACGAGTTCAAGGTGACAAAGACTCGAGTGGCAAGCCAGTAACAGCCACTACTGCTAGATACAAATGTAAATGTTCTTAACAGCAACTGTTTTAATCATGTATCATTTTACTGTTTGGGGTTATTTTTGTTTAATGTCCTGGATGTAGAGGAAGAGCAAGACAGGAAAAATGTATTAAACATGTTGGCCAAAGCATTTCTTCTCTGTGACCATTTATTTTGTCTCCTGTGGTTTAATACAAATGCTGAGGGGTTTTATGGATTGAGCTTTAGTCACATGATAATGGTTAGTTTGTTCCTTCACAGCCAATTTTAACTTGTGTAGTCTGGAGGTTTGTTTGGTCGGGTTTGGGCACAACTCACTCACAGTTCAGCTTAGTTTCCTTTCAAAATGCGCAAACTGAAAGGTTTTGAGCAAACATTTGTCAAATGAATGCACAGGATGAAAACTGGAATAACCAAAGCCATGCTGCAACCAGTATCGCCCAAAATTCCATTGTACCTACACCACCCCCTCCCTCATTTCAGACAATGCCAAGAGGAAAGAGTGATAAAACAGAATTCAGACAACCTAAAATCATATTAGGCAAATGAAAACACACAGAGAAAGAGAGAGACAGAGGATAGGTGGGGTTGGTTACATAGTCAGATTTTATTGGACAGAACGGTCACCAGGGCTACAAACATGAAGAAGCAGACAGTGACGAGGCAAACACCAGGGGGAGACCTCACCTCACTGCAGACACTCCCAGTGCCAGATTTCCCCAGAGCATCTTTGAATCAAAATAGCGTGACAAAGATGATCTTAGTGCTTAAGAAACAGGATTATTTGGGTCACGTACTAGCTTATTGGGATGATGGTTCAAACCTCAAAACTGTCTGGAATGTTCTCCCATGTTTTAACTTTACTTTGAGACCTTTACTCACTGAATGCTGGGAAAACAAATGGTGGAAAAACAGCAAGGGGAAGAAGAAACAATACACTCTCCAGAAAAAGTACAAAAACAGCTCGGCCACTATCAACTCCTCTTTCCTGACTACCCCTAAGAATTGTTGAAATGAGACCTTTGATCCAAATGACCGTTCCCAAAAACACATATCAAATATCAAATCAGTCCACAATACAGAATCAGACAATGCATCTTAAATTGAAGGGTAGACTCTACTGAGACAGAAGTTCATGAACAGGAACTATACCAGGATTCATTTTAAACCACAACAGCTACAACTCATCTTACCAGTGATTAACTCTAGGACTTGTGGGGGCTTCTAAAGTAACTGGAGAGTAGGCAGTGGAACAATAACACTGAATAAACACGACAGGGCACCCTTCAAAGTCCACTCCTCTCCCCCTGGTCCCCACCTGCATCGCTTGTCTTTTTCTTTCGGACACCGGTTGGTTTACAGGTTTACTCATCACTACGAGATATATACGATACAATGGTTCACATTTTGCATATATCTGTGCATTATATCATATTTACTTTTTTTTACGATGTAAATTCAATCTCCAACACCTACTTGGGAAGGGGTGTGGGTGGTGGTGGTTGTGGGGGGTGGGGGTGTATGAGAGAAGCTATAAGGATTAAGGGAAGGAGAGAGACAAAGTAGGAAGGGGCAGAAGAAAAGAATCTTAAGATAGATGGGAGGAAAGTGGTCAGTTCGCTGCCTGGCGGGGGTTGAACTTTAGCAGCGTGTTTCGTAGATGCCGGAGCGGCCGATGTACCGCACCCATTTGATGACGTCGTGGTCACTGTAGTTGAGCTTGGACTCAAACACCTTCAAGTAGCGCACCTTCAGACCAGAGGGAGCGAAAGGAACCTGCCGAGACGAGAGGAGGAAGGTTAAGACGTGTCAGGGCGTGTGTGTGTGTGTGTGAGTGTGAGTGTGAGTGTGAGTGTGTGTGTGTGAGAGAGGAAGACCGAGACTGTAAACTATCAATGCGTTCTGACCTCAAAGTTCATAGAGATGGGAGGCCTGGCCCATTTCTTCTTATCGTTGGTCGGCAGCAGCTCGATCTCAGCACTGATCTGAGACTCCTTCATCCCAGCCATGCGTTTGATCCTGCACACAAACACACAGGAAGCTTTTTAACTGTCGTACAGGTTTCAGTTAAAATAAACCTAATTTTCAAACAAGAGTAAAAAAGGGTTTACAAAAGAGAAGAGGGCTGTGTGTCTGAGGTTAGACAAACAAAGACACCAAAGAGAAGCTGTTAATCATTAGCTCGACACGGAGAGCATAAAGAAATGAGTTTGGTTGTATCTCCTGAACGTACAGTCAGAGCCACTACTCACTTCCAGACAATGGCGTTCTCACTGGCCTTGTACTTGGCTTTTCCCTTCATACAAATCACCTGCACACCGCTGGTGTTGAGGGGCGTTGGGATACGCACCTGAGGAGTTGATAATGGAGATGAGTAAAACAATCAAACTTCACACACATGATTGCAGATTACATTTGGTCATGTTTAAGCTACAATGTGAGGAAAAGAAAATCACCAATTTTGTAAAGTAGGTCTGTTTGCATTCATCATCATCATCTTGACTTAGCTAAGAGCTCACCTCGATCTTTTGGGCCAGCAGCGAGGGTTTGAAGTTGGACTTGATGACCACCTTAACCTCCAGTTTAGTGCGGCCAACCTCCCTGACCAGAGGAATTACTCGGAACGGCAGGATGATGTCTTTAGTGGTGCGATACCTGCAAGAAGGGGAAGAAGAGCAAAAAATAATTTATGCAACAAAATGAAGTCATTTTATAAAGCATAAACACAGATTTGATTTCAGGTTGATTTGTTTCTCATTCATTTCTCAAAACAAACAATTTCTAGATAGAATGAACACAAAGCAGTGTGTGTTATATGCTTTTAAAATGGTTTGCACGTTAAAACGAATGCCCTGTGACATCCAGCGCTTGGCTGGACAGCTTAATAATAAATAAAACTTTAAAAGACTTAAAAATCCATCTACTGACCTCATGAGCTCATACTCTCCATCAGGGGGGATGAAGCTGATGCTACGCTCCGAGTCAAACTTACTGAGGCGTACACACTGGTGGAAAGTGCAGTCGTCGATGGCTATGGACTGCTTCCCACTACTGGGAGCAAAAACACATCAGAGACAAAAGAATATTAATTCACTTTATTATTAATCAATTACTAAAAATGATATCTAATAACTATGATACCAATTCTCCAAAGATAAAACTACTACTCTCCCTCAACTAATGCCCATAGTTAAAAAAGAAACATTAACGTACGACTACACATAGGGACACGACTGCTAGTATCAACACATAAAATGACACTATTGTGCAATAAAACAAATCACTATCCCCGTTAGGTGTTTGGGTAAAGAGTTAAAAGTCAAGCAGGTAGGTGTGGGGTAATAAAACAAACCAACCATTCCACAAAATAGAGAAACAACCACGGAGCAGTACACTGAAGAGTTAACAAGGTGTGTTTGAATTGCATTGAGTGTGTGGGGAGCAACAGTACATGAGATGTACAGATTCTTAATGTACTTAAAGGCTTACACAAGGCAGAGGTGTGTGTGTGTGTGTGTGTGTGTGTGTGTGTGTGTGTGTGTGTGTGTGTGTGTGTGTGTGTGTGTGCAGAGGGTGAGGACACTTGTCAGTACAGTACCTTCCTCCCCCTAAATCACTGAGGTACAGCACATAGAAAAGAAAGAGAGGGAAAGAAAGGAGAGATGCGTCCAAAAGGAAAGAAAAAAATAAAAAATAAATTGTAAAGCCTGTCTTGTTGTAAACAGCAAGACAACACTCATAACACAGACACGGGGCTAAACAGACATGGTGGTCTTTTAAAGTTTGACTCAACAATGAATTTCCTTGTCACGAAAATAATATGAAAGCACCACTCTCAATGAAGATAAGACTATCTCAAATATTTTTCTTCCTCGCTTATTAAAACATGATTGACTTCAGATATTCAATTTGCCGCCTGCTGCCTCGTTGTGTCACTCACCTCTTCCCTGCTTCATCAGACGCTCCTCCCTTGCCCTGCTTGTCGATGACGATTTTGTCGTTCATGCCAAATTTGCACTCGGGCATTCCACTCAGGTAGCTCTTCATCACTACGCGGCCCGACACGTGGGCGCTCAGGACCTGGCCTGGACAGAGGAGGGGGGAAGAAAAGTGACTTACTGAATCTAAAACTGAGACTACAAATCATATTTGTTGTTTTGAGGAATCTAATTCTGCTGAACTAGATCCAAGTAAAAATAAAAAGGGTAACAATGCTATCAAAAATCAAAACTCAAGATTGGAATTTGTTATCACGATCAAAATGAATACTTGAATGAATAAGTCTTTTCATAAAAGCAGTAAAACTCAACAACGAAGTCTGTTTTCAGCACAAAGGTCTGTATTTGGAATTAATTAACTAAGAGTGTACTTCTGTTAATAATTTGTAGCTGAAACTGTAACTCCCTCAAACTTCATCTGCTGAAAATTAAATTTAATGAAAAATGGTATGATACGATCAAAAGCACAGTGACAGCTACTAAATGGACCTTGTAGTTAAATTGTCTTGTCAACTACTGTTTCCAAGGTCAAGAATAAACTTGCAATCTCACCCTTCAATGCCAACATGGATGGGAAGTCCTCAAATTGCTCAGAAAAAAATGGAAATTTGAATATCTACCAAAAAAACAAACAAACTGAACACTGATTGCGTGATACGATCGAAAGCCCCAGAACAGCTACTAAATGGACCTTGTGGTGAAATTGTTTCGTCAGTCCCTCGCTATTAAAAGGTAAATTGGTGCGAAAGGAGCAGGAGTGATCTAAATATTGACATCTGATTCACTGACTCTCTGCAGGTCTACACCTGACAAATATATTAAGAAATACATTTTAAAAATCAAATATGAACAAGGAGAGACATAAAACACAAAACTCTGTGGTGGTCACTAGTTGTTCTGAATGATACGATTTCAATAAATCATTCATGCCAGCAGCCCCCACCCAGTTAGAGGAGGAAATATAAACGGACCTTGTGGTGACATGAGCAGGTTGACGCTCTCCAGTACGTCCAGGAAAAGCTCATTGCGGCGATATTTGATGCCCTCGCGACGCCAGCCGATCTGCCCCGTCACCTGGCTGGTGATCTGAGACTGCTCCTCTTTTGTCTGGGAGACAGGGAGAGAAACTGTATCACCACTGACAAAAGGAGAAGGCCGACAGACTGACAAAAGAAAGAAGGCGATGAAATGGGATCATTAGCTCTACAGGGAGGGAGGAAAACAAACATGATAAAGAAGATAAAGAAAGACGTGGATAAAACGGGTTTCCTGAGCTAGAGTCTCAGGATGTTGGGTATTACCTGGTGCTGCATTATGAAGCGTTCAAGACCGCAGTTGGGGGGAAAAAAGGAGAGAAAAACAAACATTTTTTATAGTTTCAAAGCAATTTTTAGTTAAACACACAATAAACATAAATTTATTTCAAACATAAACCAAGAAGGTGCCAATTAAGTTCTGGATGTTATTCTGCACACACTTTCTTTATGACTTGAGTCATAACAATGAGTACCTGCAAATCCAGTTTTTATATTTCCACTTAGGCTAAAGGAGGCGTACATTCAAATCTTTGAAACCAGTTCAATTTCGATCATGTTTGGCAAAATTGCCTGCAGCTTTCCTCTAATGGTTTCCTATAATGCTTTGTGTCCACAGTATTTTGTATAATTTGAACATAAACTGAATATTACAACGTTCATGACAGTGTACCTAATGAACTGGCAACTGAGTGTACACCCTTGTTCTCACAACACAACAAAACTGAATCTCTAGATTTAAGACTGATCTTGTCCTACTGACCTGTCCCTTAATGCCCTGCTGGGTGATGAAGGTCTTCAGAGCTCCGGTCTCTGAGTTCTGGGGGTAGCCAAAGTCCAGAATCTCTGTATGAACAAACACAGACAGTATACCGCCGGTAAGAGATAAGAAAGGTAAGAGAAGAAAACTAGGCCATGTAGTGATGGAAAGAACCAGTGTAGACTGACTGGGACGTTGTTTTAATACAAACTTGCAGCGCAATGAAGCCACTTTCAATCTGCATCTGACCAATTCATACCAGCCTCTGTCGCTGGTTAATCCCGGGTCATCACTATTCACACAAGATCCAGGTCTGCTAAAGACAGCTGTCGACTTTCAGATTATTACACATGGACCCTTATATGCCACACATTTTAGATTAATGGAACAACCTACAACCATGACTACATATATGAGATTGAGACCATCCCTATGAATATCTCCTACATACAATAATTGGATTTCACTCTATATGTTCCAGGTCTCAGGTTTATCTCATTATATTTTGGATAATTAAAAGGAATTCCGCACAATTATCGTCTCCTACCATCGAGCAGCTCGTAGATGAGCACGAAGTTGTTCTTGATGTTCTCCTCGCTGATCTTGCCAAAGTAGGCCGTCATGACGTCACACATCTTGTAGAGGAACTCGAACACCATGGCGGCGTTGACATTCTGCTTGGTGACGGCCGCCAACCAGATGTTGGAGCGCTTGACATGGAAGAAGCTGGTGCGGGCAATGTTGGTCACCGGGGATCGAACCTGTTGCCGGGCGTGGATCACGTTCACGCGGAACGCATCCACCGCATTACGCCTGAGGTGGGAGGGAGGCCAAGAAAAGAGAAAAAAGAGAGAGACACTTATGTTGGGGAGTTGAGACAAGTGTTTTATGCTTTCCCACTATCCCACCCTGTGACATCCTGTGAAAATGAGTTTGATATCCAGTTCTGCACTGGACTCAAAGTAAATAACCCCTTCGGACCTCGACAACATATCCAGCCATTTCGAGGCATGAGCAATTGTCAAAACATTTTCCCACTGACTGCAAAAAGGACGCCTCAAGTTTATGCATGTAGACGGAGTAAAGGAGTGTCGTTTTGTGTAAATGATAATTACCAGGAGGGAGTTTAGGTTGACAACCAGGAAACAGCATCATAACTCCATGGAAACAAAAAGAAAATGGTTTAACCATGTAGGGTCCTAATCTGATCATAAGTTGGACTATTTATTTATTAAAAGATAACATCTGAATTAAATTCTGCTGATCTTGAAATACTAGTGAGATAGAATATATCCTAAAGTAAACCTTAGTGCCATGATGCTTTGGGGGAAAGCAGCCCTGGTTATTGTGGATGTATAAATAATAGGGTTTAGTGCAGAGGATGCAACACGTTCTAACAAGAATACCAAATCCTACTGAGAAACGCCTGAGAACATCTAGAGGAACAAACTGTTGACCATACTGATATAAAGAAAACATCACATAAAATAGTAACTTAAACGACGTATGTAGACTACGTGATACAACCTTTACTGTTAAAAAAGACAAACATAACTTGATCATCGGTGTCCTAGGGGTGAAGCTTACCTGTACTTTAGTTCTGGAGGAGCAAACTGGACCCATTAAAACCAGAATTTGAAAACAGTAACGCGTAGTAAGCAGAAGGGGAGGGGAATGGCGACTGAAATAGTTGCCAGACTTATCCCAGCAGCCTACATTCGGTGAGTCAGACAAGAAGAACCAAGCCTGCAGGTAAACAATTTGACCACTCTTATGGATACTGTACCGGTCGCTCACATTTTTGAATGGTACCATGGAGAACAAATGTACTACAGACATACAGGTGGCAGCCTTCTTGGTTGATAACATTTCTACAATGTCTGAAAAGCATAAAAATATATACATCTATGATTGCAAGTTTAGGAATTCAACAATGGCGATTACTTGATGCCCATGAGGACAAAAAAGGTACAATATGTCAGTCTAGGCTGCCATGATGTCTGCCTTGTGCTTAAAACTGCTCCTACAACACAACTGACAAGCTTTAAGCTTTGATCAAAAACAGAACTCCAATAACAAAATTTTACCCACAACCAAAATCATAGTTGATTCCAGTTTACGTTACTTAATTTTACAAATGACACCCCACAAAATCAAAAAGGGCAGAATCAAAGGATGAGAGGACTAAGTTAACCGTCATATCCCATGCTCAGACTCCATGCTTAGGCACTGGTAGTGCCGTTTGTGAGCATCAATACTCTGAAGGGCTCTGGTAGTGGCTGAAGTCGTTGGCTATGATTGACTGGCTGTCGTATCTCAGTATCTGGTGGTTTATTTACCACTTTAATGTCATGACAGGTGACTCATGCTTAGAGGAAGTTGACTGTGGAATCAATGGGCATGCAGTTAGGGGTTTCAGGGGGGTCACTGATTGGTGGCCATGAGAGGGGGAGGGGTCATGCTTGATAGGCTGGAGCATCTCTTACCTATTCCTACAGGGGCCAAGATGGACAGATGGAGGAAAATGGTGATACAGAGGATAGAGAGGAAAAAATGATGAAGTAAAAGGAGAGGAGAGAGACAAAAATGCACAAGAGACATTTTCGTGCATCATGTACACAGACAAGGTGAGTAATATGGTGTTTATCATGACGCCACCATTGAAACCGAATATGTCGGGAACAAGTCAGCAGCATTATATTGCTCTTCATCGTCACAACATTACAAGTGCATATTAATTAATTTGTATCACTCCATAGCAGCTCAAATATGTCGAGTGGATCCATTTCTATATCAGCTGCAACTAAAGGCTCTGCAATATAAAACAGGAGTGACCATAGCTGTCAACACAACGTTACTGCACATTAGAGCACCATAATGTGTCTGGTTTACTCTGGTTTGCACTGTTGCAGCAACAGGAAGCTCAACGAAAGCAACTGATGCCAGGACCACTGTGGTTTTCTACTGAACATAATATGAAAACTGTAGTTGTTGTCGCAATTAAAAGTCTCTTTTTATGTTTTAGCAAAATTAACTGTGGTTAAGAAGACCTGAATTCAATTTTCTTTTCCTTTCAGTACGTATTCTGCGGTACACATTGTGCTGTGTCTGAGGAGGCAGAGGCAAGCAGCTGTACTGTATTTGTGCTACTGTGACACAAGGAAGGAGCAATGGTTAAAAATAAAAGCAACCACAATTACATTACTGATTGCTGCCTGGAAGCAGGACAAAAGATTGAAGGGATCCTGGCACACTGTATGTCATTTAAACAAACCTGCAGACCTTTCATTCATCTAAGTCAAACAGACTATTAGTGTCTCAGTGGCTAAGTCTGCTGATGCAACATGTTACACTGAGCAGCTCTGAATTGCAGCATATACTACTCTGTTTCTGCCCATTGTCTTCTCTGCACCTCTAACCCTACAACAACAAAAACTGCTCAAGAGATCAAATTTTAACCCGGTGACCAGCACTCCTGCTGTGTACCCACATAATTGACACTAGGAAATCAATTTCAACCCCTGTGCCCTCTCTGCACCTTGCCAACCCTCACTGAGTAAATCTAAAAGGCACTGGACTGGTGTGTGTTCTGGAGAGATGCCTAGCCTCTCTTCAATCACTAAATGTGGCTGGGTTTGCACAAAACATAAAGTGGTAAGTGGGTGTAAGCATGGAGACCTGGTATCTCCATTATAAGTGGATCACATGAACAATGTGTCACAAACAATCAGACAAATGAAGAAGAGGAAAGGAAGAAAGAGAGACAGTATAAAAGTCAGATCTTCACAATATGTGTATGTTACATCCACACTGCTGAGTTGCTGTCCATAACATACCCATTGATATATGCCCAATGTGAATCTATGTGGATGTAACCTTTAACCTGACACATGTGGCTAGGTTTTTAGGCTATTACTTCAAGTCTACACTGGCTATGACTCCATGTTTTTAATCGTTCCTCTTAGGCAGCAGGACCAGTTTTCTTTTCACCAACACTCCTGAATCCACAACTATTCTTTTTAAGCCATTTAAACGCATGTTATTTCCAACTAGGCAATTAATTCCCCATCCCTCCATGCCAAACTTTAGGTATTTTCATAATTAAAAAATAAACTAAAATCCTTACCTCAAATAATATGGGAAATAGTGAATGAGGACATTATTTTTTCCTGATTGTACTTGTGTGTTTTTTTTTATTACAATCATTGGTATATTTTGTATCATCTATTTATTGGGAAAATGTGCATGTTTTTATATTCGTAAATAAATGCATTTTTATGGTCATTTTTATTCTGATTACAACAAATTGGGTTCTTGATCAAAGAGTTAGTAACATTGTTCTAAAGGTAATCAGAGATTATCTATTTTTAAAACACCTTTTAGAGGAGATAACAAAACAGACAAATGAAAACTTCTTAGCAGGGAAGAGGGACATAATCCTCTCTCATTGCTTCAGAATCAATTCCAACCTGTCAACCCCCCACTGGATCAGGACCTCCTCACCGTCATGAAGTCCCCCAAAATTTTGGAAATGTTACTGCAGCTTTGCTCCTGTGAAACCTACCCAATGTCATCTCTGTAGACCCGGGAGATGAGGACCTCCCCCTTGTGGTTGTAGATGAACAATCCTCCAATCATTGTGGCTGCTTCTCAGTCCCAACTGGCCATGGTGAAACCAAACCCCGCCTGAGAAGAGATAGAAAAGGAGCAAGAGATTGCAGGAAGGAAACGGAAAAAGGGGTGAGAGAGGAGTGAAAGCAGTGAAAAGTGAGCGAGTGACCAACAGTACAGGGAGGCGCTTGTCCCTCACATCCGCTTTCTCTGTCTCTCCCTCTCACTCACACACACATCACTCTATTGCCAATTGTATATATCCTGCAGCTGCCCCACTGTGGTGACTCATTTTTTATACGTGCATGTGCATACACGCATTAGAAATCACTCCTATTCAGGCTAAAAAGACTCCACTACCACCACCCTCACCACAGTCAAGTCCTTGTTTGCTTCCAAAGTAAGATTAACAGCAGATTAGCAGCAACCAGTTTGAAGCAGGATGCCACCAGGTAGCCAGCTACAAATCTGTTGCTTTTACTAGGTTGCATTTCACTTCAAGATGTCTGGATTTTATAAGACCTAACATTAAATCCAGAGTAAGATCAAAACCTAAAGACAGCAAAATTAGTCTAGAAGCAATGTAGTTATTAGACAATTAGCGTTCAGTGCTTAAGGTTTAGATCGAAAAATCACAGGAGTTTGCCTTCATTCAAGAATGAAGCTTCTGGAAACCAGGGGATGAAGGACATGCTTGAAATTCCTCGAAGACAGAGGCCATACAACTCAAACACACAGTGCTCAGAGGAAGTGTACAACACAATCATATGCCAAAGAATAGTGAAATGATTTCCCATATGGACATTGCGGAGTCGTGACCGAATAAACCGTGCACAAGACCTGAGCGGGTTTAATCGCCCTTTTATTGGCCGAAGTCAAGATGTCTGCTCACTCGGGCCATTTCCTAATGTTCATGCATTTTTCATATTTTCTCATTCTCATTCTCAGGTTTGCTTGAGACGCTTTGCTTTTCTTAAGTGGCTACAGCATTGACAGAAGCTTGACCTTCAGCTAAGATCAAATGATGGAGAATAAACCGAGTGAGAGATAGCTAGCTAATTTAGCTTACGATAGCAGGCTAGCTGGCGGTGATGTTCAGCGAACCAGCGTCGAGCCGTGCAGAATTTTAAATGGACTTCCGGTGAAAAGAAAATCTGACCGTTCGACGACCATTTAACATGAAACACTATTACTTATCGCCAACTTACTAATTAGCAGTTAGAAATTTTAGCACCGACTGTCCATAATAACGTTAAATCGTCAATAAAAGTAAGCCATGGAATGCTGAATGCTTTTATTTGGAAGGGAAAAAACGCCTCTTTCCCGTTATTATACTAGTTATCGCTGCTAGCTTGACGTTAGCTAACGGAGCGGCAGCTAACATTGCTAATGCTAACATCGCCCCCGATTGAAACAGTTTCACCGGCTGTCCGAAACGGTTACAGGGCTACAGTTGACCATTTTGACGAGAAACAGGTAGCCTTCTCGACTTAAGTGAACGTACCCTAGTTCTCTCACGAACGCCACCAGTCTTTCGCTCCCCGTTTGCCTTGGATGTAGCCTCTGTCAAGATCCGGTAGGTTCCCAGTTCACACACCCGCTAATTCCGCTCCTTCCTCCTGGTCCTCTGATAGCTGTCAGCTGACCCGCCGTCTTTACGCACAGCCGTTCCGCTGTGACAGGAAAAGGCGCGGCTGGAGCGGTGTGTAAACCGCACCCAGGCCTTGTTATGATAAGCTATATAGGCTACTGGTCAAGTATTTGTTTCACGGTAGTTTATTATCGGTGATGTTGCTATAGCTATACAGAGCAGCACGGTGGGCTAGTCCCCTTTTGAAAATGGACTTGGGGCCATGTTGGCATTTATCCAACTTGCGTAATTAAATGTTCTTGAGTAACACAGTGGTATTCCTTTCTTGCTCCAGAGGCGAATAGCTGCTCTTAAACTCTCATCTTAAGTGAATGGGAGCAAGAAAACTAATTTCCCTGTGGGGAAAAAGGAAATATGTTTGTCCTTTTAAACTAATAGTTGTGTGGGTGGTCTTATTTTATTGTCCTGCAGTGTCCATCTGATTAAACTCTACTTTTATTTTGTCCAACTCTCTCTACAGGAGTTCCCCCCCTCTGACCACAGGGAACATTTTGCATAGGGTCATTCAGTTCTGAGGCAAATCTAAATGTACACAGGCTGATCTTTTGCACACACCCACAGCCCTCACACACACACACACACACACACACATCTGTGCACCAGATTGCCTAACCTTCGCATTCCTGGTCTTGGACAGTCTGGAATCCACTGCCTTTAAATGAAAATATGACCTCAGGTACCATGAACATTTCTACTTCACAAACATATGCAAATAAAAACGGAACACAAAGCAGCAAAGTTAAGTCATAAAACTATATTTATAAATAAAAAGACATTTTTTTTTCCTTGATAAAAGAGTAGTGTGAAAGACATGGTAAGAAACATTTTTTCCACTATACATTATCACAGCAGAGTCTGAAAATGCTCTGGTTAACAGATGAAAATGCAGTTGTGTAGTGTAAAAATGACTCTTGAAGCTGGATGCTCATGTTTAGTGTTGAAAAATGAAACTAGTTGTGACCAACTACGTATATAATAAAACAAATGCATTCTTACAGTATGGAGGACTGCGATTCTCTTGCACTACATACACATTTTTCCATTCCTTTCTCTCTTAAGTCAAGCAAACATTTAAAAAGTCTGAATAAGAGTTAACAGTTAGTGTTCATTACAGCTTTCTTTCAGGGTTTTTTTTCTTGTTAGAGGTCAGGGAATTGAAAAAACAGAAGGAGACAAGAGGCTTCTTTCTCTCAGTTTTGCCGTGAACAGGGGTGGGGGAGGATAGAGAGAGTTAGATAAGGAAGGCAGAGAGGAGGGAAGAGTGAAGAGAAGAACAAATGAAAAACATCCAAGTAGAAAAGCGCTGAGTCATCTTCCCCAGCTGTCCGTTTCCACTGCCTCCCTCCCTCTCTTGCTCTTTGTCCTTACGCAAACTCTTCCCCGCCGAGAAGCGGAAACTGAGAGAGGCGCTTTGGTTCCATCTTGAGCGAGGGGGTTTCTTCACTGAAGAAAGTATGGCCACTACTACTAGGAAGAAAAGCACAAGAGAGGAGGGGAACATTTTCTCTCAGCACACACAACAAGCTTGGTTCCACATCTGCTTTTAGGAGAGTGGAACCAAAGCCTTGGGTTACAGCTTTTGCAATCTTCTCTCCGTCCTGTCATGTCATGCTGTCCTTCTCAGCATTACAATGACACGAGAAAGCCCAGTCTGCTGCTTTGTTGTCGGCCTAAAACCTGCGTTTACATCACATCAACAAAGAATTCTCCGGCATTGCCCACCGCCATGCGCAGGGACTGCCGTGAGGCAGTGAGCTCAGGGGGCACAGAGGTGAGCTCCCTGCCCGGTGGGGCACCAGGTGCGGCTGTAGACAGATGTTGGGGCTGGGGGGGCAGGCCAGGGGGGCCATAGACCAGGCCAGGACCATAGGCTATTGAGTGGGAGTTGGTACTGCGGTGGCTGACAGAGCTTCGGATGCTTCGCTCACTAGGGGGAGCCACTGAGCGCTCGCTTGGAGCTCGGTGGCTCCTGATCTCAGTTTCACTGCCACTGCCACCGGACTTTCGACCCTCATTCTTACTGCAGTTAGAACCACTGCTTCCTGTAGACAGAGTAGAAGAGACAATGATTAATATCCAAGTGTAATATACAAACGTGTTTTTCTGAGTGACCTACATGAGCCACTCACTCCCATCTGGGTGCCAGTGAACTGACGTAGGCAGCACTGACCCAGTTTGTGGGAGACTCTCAAGAGAGCTGCATGACTAATGCAGACATGGTCATGGAGCATTCACTGCCTTTCACAGGCCAAAGAGCTTAGCCAATGAAAGGCATACTGATACTGAAAGGCAATTACATGTTTTCATTTTATTACCGCAAAACAGCCTTCTTGCTTTTGAGTGATGAATTTAAAACCATCACAGTTTCTATGTTTAAAAGGAACATTCTGACATTTTGAGAAGCACGCTTGTTGCCATCAAACCCACAGACAGATGAAAAGATACCTTTTATCTCTCTGCATCTTTTAGATTGGTAGATCTGAGGCTAGCTTAGCAACAACTGTGGAGACTACAGAAAGCTTCCATAAAAAGCAATATAATGCAACTCATGTTGTAACCTGGTAGACTATTCAGCAAAACATTCAATGGTAGTGTGCAACCACAAAAGGGCAGGATGTCTGAAATGTTTTGTGCAGTCAGTGGGCCCAGCTGCTATTAGTTAGTAAATATCTCCATTGCGTAAGCAAACTGCTCCTCTAAAACCACAATGTCTGGTTTTCTATTTCTACATGTTAAATACATGAAATTAAACATGTAAATAAGGCAGCTTTAGAGCTGTTGAAGGGAATATTTTTCACTCTTCACAGAGCTACGCTGTTTCCTTCAAGTCTTTGAAGTAAGCTAATTTAAACATGCACTGAAACTATAATTGTAGAGAAAGTGTGGAGATAAAATGTACGTTGATATTCTCATGTGGCTCTGGGTAAGATGGCGAACAAGAGGTCAAACAGCAAAATGTTGGAGTATTCCTTTAAATCCCTCTGTGCAAAGTGACTTTGCACAAACTTCAGCCAAAACCAGTCTGTAGGCTTATAAAGGTGGTTGTTAAAGGTTTGTAGTTTGCTCCTTCACAAGAAATTAACTCATGTCAGTTATAATGAGTGTTTGCAATATACTGTGCAACATACAGATGGATAATGCAGCCATTGGAGAATTTTCTGCTGACATTTTTCCCCATGAAAACATCTTATTAATTCTCAATTTTGTTTTCCACTAACACCTAGCCGATACAGTATGTTCTCACTGCACTCACCACTGTGCTGGCTTCCTGCACTGCCAGCGCCTGGGCCACCATGGAAGGGCTGTGGCAGTTCGTATGGGTGTGGAATGGGGAACTGGTAGGGCAGGGTCATGGGCCAGGGGGCTGCCCCGGGATGGGGCAGAGGGGGGAGAGTGTCCTGATCTGAGGCGCCCCCACTGGAACCATCATGGTCATGGAGAGACAGGTGGGTCATGTCTGAGGGAGATTGGAGAAAGAAAACTGATTTAGACTTCCACAGTAACACCCTGACCATAACACTTTGGGGAGACTTGCTTTCACTGCGAACACTCAAAGCAGATCTTAGCTAAGCAAAGAGCCGAGTGTCCACTTACTGCCACAGAGGTCTCCAAAGATGTAGTAACACTGTTCAGAGAAGGTGATCTTGTTGACGGTGTGTCGGATGTAGCCAGCCTTCAGCAGGTTGCTGGCGTATTTACGGGCTTCTCTGCGATCTGAGAACCCTTCCACATGATGGAAGAGCCAGTCCACCACATCAGAACCTGAGGACACAAAGACACACACATTTTAGGTACTGGACATAATTTGTACTGGATTGATTCAAGAGGTTTTAAAGGCACCATTTCAGCCACATCAGTGAAGCACTAATAGTAGTCTGCTTTGACAAACATACCGATAAAAGCGTTAGCGATGGTTATCTTGAGCCACATCCTGTCCCGCACCTCCAGACCTGACTCTGGGCAGGCCATGGCCTTAGCAACTGTTGCCATGTCGGTGTGGATGGAGAGGTGGAAGTCATCGAATCCTGGGAAAGATCAGAGGACACATATACAAGTTACCGCGGGAGCTAAACCACATGTTCCTGTCAAGAGTTGAGATAGTTTGGGTCTGATCTGTCTCAAATTTGTCTGAGATTTTTATGGACAAAGACGTTAATCTCAAACAAATATCATAAATGTTGAGGTTTGTTTTGTTTCCTACAAATTGAATGAAAGCACAGCTGAGTGCTGTTACCGCATCTAGACAACTCCAAAAGTGTTGGTCTGTTTTGGCTTAAATAATATTTGGGTTCCTGTGGTCTGTACTGTAATTTGACCTCTGTTAAGTCTTGATCATGAATCAGACTGGATTAGGCTGCATCTTTGTTTGAGTTGGACTACGACTGAGCTCTTGACAAAACCCCAACAAAAGCCTGTTCATGATGAATTAAACGTCCTCCCTAGAACACTATTATATGTCATATATCATCTCACTAAGGTTCATGGCATTCTAAGATATTTTTATTAAGTGTTGTAATTTACCTTTCGGTGTTCACACTTCCTCTCAATGTCTGTCTAATCTACCTCCACTTAATTTCTGTTATTTCCCAGAAAGCCAATAAAAAGGGTGTAAACATCTTCCCTTGAGAGTATTGTCCATGTGACTGAAGATATACATTTTTCACTTTTCAATAACTTGTTAACAAACAGAAGTAAATGAATGAATATATTTCTAAATCCTCAAAGAGGAGAGACAATTTAAAACATATTTAGTATTTGAGAAGTCAAATTTCATACCTAGCTACCATAGTTTAAACTAGTTATATATTTTTATATTATGCATTTTTTCTCTTGTTGGTTGAAAACATCCACATAAACCTGACTTCAACCTTTGATGCTTCAGAGTAGTGCTAGCTGTTGTCAGTGCACATTAACATTAGTCGCACCCTTTATGCAAAACTCAACATTTAAGTGGTTGCACTGCATTATGTACTGTTGAATCTTCTCCACAACAGATTTCTCCCTGTATGATGTTGAACACAAATAGTGAGTGTAAAAAGAAGCCCATGCTCTGATTTTGAGGCACCAACTGTACTCTAAACACTGATATTTTTGATTGCAGACATTTTTTTCTGCTTTTAAACTTCACTGTAGCTGAACTTGAAATAACTCCTGGCAACAATACACGTGGCCTTGGCTTTTAAAAGCATGTGATCACGTGAAATTTATGTTCTGGTCTGAAAGGGAAAATCTACAGAAATGTGAATCATATCAATTTGGTCAAGAAAGTGCGTTCAGAGCGGAAAGATTTTTCTCCAGAGAGAAAGACATCACTGTCCTTCCAAAGATTACAGGGAAGATGAAAGTTGTGAGTTACGGCTTAGTTTTGACAAGAGTTATTGAGCAGATGGAAGATGTGAGGCTGAACACAGTAAAAGCTGGAATAGAGGAGTCGCAGGAATGCACTGAGAGGGCAGGGCCACACTTAACACAGAGATTTACTAACATGTCTGAAGAAGATACTGGTATTACTGCATTTTTGGAGGTTGGAGGCTCCAAAATGAGAACTGATTGTTCAAAAAGTGAAATCCTGAAACAACAACAATCCTGCAGGATTTTATGCCTCATATTATAACAGTGTAAGCAGTCAACGATTATCTATTAAGTGCTTTAACAAGTAGTTAATCAAAAAGCCAACAGAAAACATAGTACAAACTGTAAAAATTATAAAAGCGGGACATTTAAAGACAGAAGGGGGAAGAATGTGCACAAAAAAATCTATGTAGAGAAAGGAAAGTGAATGGAAAACTGTGACTAAGAGTTGCGGTCAGACGTTAGTTGTTGTTGAATATAAGTGCCGCGATAAAAAAGCTATAACAGGTAGCTGCAGGGGTGATATGACACTCACGTTCAGTCTCGGGGATAGAGCTACTGATGGAGGAGCTGGTGGAGGTGACGGTGCTCATGGAGGGGCTCATGCCATACGCAGGGTACACCCCGGTCATAGCCGCCGTGTGGGACACCCACGCAGCCGGGTCAATGGGCCGGATCGGCTCACCTGTTGAATTACATGTAGGGTACTCAATTACCAAAGCCGGAGTAACACATAACGAAACAGATGGCTCTGCATGTGTTTGCTCTATTCAAATGAAAAGGAAAAAAGGAACAAGAGAGATAAACACTCACTCCTGGGCAGAGCGAAGCAGCTCCGAGGGTTTGGATCCCAGCATTTGGCCACAGTCAGAGTAATGGGGCTGGTGATAAACACAGAGACAAAGCTTTAACTTTACAAGAATTCAGCTATGAAGAGTATTTCTTTTTACTGCTGTTAAACAGTATGCTTGTTGTATCTATTAATGTGGGCCTGTTTGCTGCTTACCCCGGCTTGTGCACTATGTCCCTCAGTACTCGAACTGCATCGTCATTGCTCATGTTCTCAAAGTTTATGTCATTCACCTGCAGGGACAAAAATTAAAGACAAAAATTAAACAATCTCTCAGGTTGTAAACATATATTTGTACATAAATACAATTCATTATGACAATACAGGATGGGCCAAACCAGACACAAAGCCATTAATGAGACTGACAGTGTCCAACATGGTGTGTTATATTAAAATTCAGAAGTGGGTTTTCAACAAATAATGAAAATGGAAAAATTATTATTAACGCAGCTGACAGACACATCATGCCTTACAATGTGACACTTCAACAGTATCTTATAATGTGACAGAGATTAAAAAGAAAAAAGTGAAGGAATGAGAAAAGAGGAAGAGATTGTAAAACATTTTATTAAAAGTCTTCTTGCTGTGTAATGATATACTGCCACTGGCATTAATTCACTGATCGCAGTTCAGAAATATGTTTTTTTATGCTTTACACATGGCCAACTGAATTAAAAAAAACCTTTGATCAGTCTCACATTACTTTCAGTTCACTGCAGGCGCTGGTGCTAAACACAAACAGAAGTCCCCAGAATGCACAAACACTAACACTCAGTCTCTCTCTTTGTCCGACACACACACACACGTAAACAGACACACACCTGCAGCAGCATGTCCCCAGGCTCTATGCGTCCATCTGCAGCCACCGCTCCTCCCTTCATGATAGAGCCGATGTAGATTCCTCCATCTCCCCTCTCATTACTCTGACCCACAATACTGATGCCCAAGAAGTTGTACTTCTCTGTGAAAAGGAGAGGGACAGACGATGTATATTCAAGAGTGAAGTGAAGCAGCAGTGAAGCAAGTAAAGACATAAAAGATGACCACGACCTGCATCAAAATGGAACAAATTAGTTGCGTTTTCATGTTTTCCTGTCTTGTGAAAGGACTTGAGCTCAGACTCTATTTAACATCCAATTGCATTCTGTGTGCAGCTTCCACACGGCCAAGTCACTTACCCATGTTGAGAGTGACAGTGATGATGTTTAGAGACATGGTGGAGTCTGTGATGCTGCTGAATGATGAAGACTGGAGGGAAGAATGGGAGGAAAGAAATAGGAGAAGAAGAATCAAAAGTCTGAGACTGGAACCCAATTTTAATAAAAGAAGTCTGGGGCTGATTTGCAGTCCTGTAAGTGTGGGTGGTCTCACCCTGTCCATATTGGAGGCCTTAGGTTTCCGACGGCGACGGCGGTGTCGTCTCATTAGACGAGAGGAGCTTTGCTCGGTGGAGCTGCTAAATCTGAATACAATATACAATGGAAAAGAAGAAAAGCATGTTTTTAGAAATTATACACATATTGGAAGGCTAATATATATTGCTACATGATTACTCAACTAAAGAAATGATACCATATAAATTCATCAGAAAATAATTTTATACCTGAATTAAGCTTAAAACCATGACAGATACAGAAGCTATTTTTCCGTGTAACTAAACACTAAACATCAGGCCTTAATGTCACCTAAAAGAAGGCTTGCCAGGAGTCAGGACCAGCTTTAACTAAAACAGACTCCAACCCACTTTATTTACAAGTTACAACCTGACTGACAAATCAATGTTTGACACCAATATCCAGAAATTCTGTTGTAGCAAAAATCCATTTCTTTCTGTGGTGGAGAGAAACACACATACTGACTGAGCTTTTATCCAGATCTATCAGAGCTGCATCAACAGGAAAAAACATCCCTGGAGATGCCTGCAGACTGAGACCAGCAGAGTCTCTAAAGTGGGTTGCAGATATTTCTACGACTACTGGAGGAGAAGCCGGGGGGGTAACCACAAAAACCACCAGACAATTAGATTTTACTAATCCCAGCCAAAACCCATCAACTGTAGTTCCAGATGCATTCCTCAAGCAAAATGCCTGTTCTCATGGAGAACTTCGCTCATGAACAACAAGCTGAGCAGCTACGCAGAACATCTGACCTGCTGGTCGCGTCGTCATCCTCTGAATCAAAGCAGGAAGTAGACTCCAGCTCGCTGCTCATGAAGGACGAGCAGCTGTCGTACTCGGCTCCCCCGCGGCCCATTGCCCGCGATGAGTAGCCGTTCTGCCTTCCACCTGCATTATGATCAGGATCACACAGGTATACACGAGGCACACGAAAACAGAGGTGTTTCGTTAAGAAAAGCTTAGAGAAAAAAGCTGAAAGAAGAGCTGTGAAAATTATGGAAATAAAACTGATACACTCAGTACAATGAAGAAAACAAAAACTATGTAGCTTTCTGACCATGGTCATTAGTGTGTTTCCGTCGCGGCCTCTCCCTCTCTCTCCTTTGCGACACCATGGAGCCAGTCTCTGTGTCGTTGTCCAAACTGTCCCGACCGCTTGCTGCTTTCCCACTTCAGACAGAGACAGAAGCCAGAGTTAGTGTTAAAAAGAGATAGAATTACACTGCATCATTATCCAAGCAGATCATTTAAGGGTCACGAAAACAAATGCTTCTATTAAAAGCTTCTTGTTATAATCACATTACAAACTATGTTGAGTATAAAGCCTTCTCTGGTTCAGTGTAGTTGAGGTTGCTCTTGAATATTTGGCAGCGAATGCAATTGTTGTGTTGGTTGACTTATTTCAGCATTTCTTTTTCATTACTATTACCCGTCTTCTGAACCAGATTGCACTTACAAATGTGAAAACTGGTAATGACTATATTATATACCTTTTAACAAATATATTAAAGAATTAAAAGACTGGCAACAGGAAGCATGGGTAAGAAATCAGTGCTCTACATGGCTAACTAAACAATGAAGATAACATCATGATAAATGGGTGAAAGAAGTCACAAGGTGCCATACTTTTTCCATTCAATTTACTGTTTCCCCTTTTACTGCAGCTAACACAGAAGGACTCATTCAAGACACATGCAGAGCCAAACATTAAGTACGCATGGCATCTCTCTCACACACCACACAAAATCTCCCTGTTGCAAACTAAAAGAAATACACCACAAAGTCTTTTCTGAATATACTGACTGATAAGAAGGTGGTCTTGAGTCTCCGATGCCCCCGGTCCTCTCCAGAGGGGGTGCCGCCTCCAAACTATCTGCCACTGAGCCTCCATCTGTGTGGGCCCCGTCTCCAGAGACCAACTGTCAACAGACAACAGACAGAGGATCAGGTCAGTCAGAGGGTTGAGATAAACACTCAAGAGAGAAGAATAAACTGAAAGACACAGAACAAGTGGGCAGCAGACCCACGTCAGAGCACTACTGTGTTTACACTACATCTTATTCAAGGGATAGATGGGACATCCAGTTTTACTATTACTTAAAGGCTTGCCAACATTTAGGGACTTTTAAGGACTATAATGTCTCATTAGATGAAATGTAAAAATTAATTTGTCCTCTACTAATGTCCTGGTGAAAGAGCAAAGCCATACAAAGGCAGCTGTGGATTCAAAGAGCTGTGGAAGAAAGAACGTGCCAAGAACTGCCAAGATTTGTCTACCTGACAGTGTTGCCTAAGTTACCAAAGTGTGGGAAAAAGTGAGCTCCAATGGACCATGACAGTGTCTTCAAGGGAAAGTATAGGACTGGTAAATTTTAACATTAGATGTTCACATTTCCATCTGTTTTTTTTTTTTTATTATTTACTTTCAGCACATTCCAGTGACATTAGTCCTGCTCACTCAAGGTTTTTCTTTCCCCATTCTGCCATGGCTCTTGAGTTCATCTTGGATGTTGTCCATATTAGATATGAAGCATGTACTTGCATAATTTGCACGCAAAAACAGGTTTAAAAGCTATCATGAGATCAGTGTGAAACTGTCACCACTATCAGCAGTCTATGGTTGGTTAAGAAGCAAACATTTGCTCGATGTTTAGGTCATAGCTGGGATATTTATGACTACAACTCAGCACCTTTTCAACAAGTATACTGTATCTGTTGTGTAATGGGATAGAAATGCAGAGCCCAGTGCAAAGAATCTGGTATAATTTCATTGTATACACAGCAGGCGATCATCCAATTTATACCTGTATAATGTGTTTTATGTTCAGGTTACAGGGAGGCTACCTTGGTGTGCAGAAAGGGGAGAAGTGTACTTACAGCAGGACAGTTGAGGTGCACTGAGATATGGTTAAAAAAAATAATGTGATAGACAAAATCTGTTTGTCAGCCGACAATAAAGTACAACAGGCCAGACTGAGGGTGCTGGCCTGTTGTGATGATGTGATGTGATGATAGCGAGCCAGGCCCGTAGACCCCAGAGAACAATCAATCAGATCATTGACACAACAGATGAGCGGTGGAGACAAACAAATGGACGTACTGTAACAGAGATAACGTTTCATTGTACATGGAACATTTTAACAACCCCCGAGAGATAACAAACATTCAAACACACACACACAAAGAGAGAAATCGGCTTTGAACCACAGCCAACCAAACGTCCACATAGTCTAATGAAAATGACTACAACAGAGGGACACACACACACACACACACACACACACACACACACACACACACACACATCTAGTGACAACACTGTGCTGATGAATCTCAAATTAAACCTATAATTATAACCACGCAGTGCTAAATTAACTGAATGCATCAGCCTTCCGCATCAAGACACAGAACACTCTTTCTCTCAACTTTATTCTCCCCATCCTGTGAGATTCAATCTTCTTGTTAGATGATATGCAGTGAGGCTCTTTGTTATGGAGTATTTTCCTCCTATCCTGTGATTTCACTTGCTCTTAACCTAATTTCAATGTGGAGAAGAGAGGAAGGGAGGCTGTTGCACCGGCACCAGATGTCTCTTGTGTTGTGGAGACAGGAGAATTATTTGTCAGAGCCTCTAAATGAGATATTACATGCAAGTACATGTATGCATGTGTTGCATGTGGAGGCACATGTGAGGACCTGACATGAAATTACCATTACAGATTATTTTCTTTAAAAGATCTTCTTAAAAACACAAGAGCATAGAAAAAGAGCAGGTTTGCATGTGTCAGTTGCTACTAGGATCATTATATGTGATAATGATATTTTCACGCAGATGCAGAGGGCTTCTCCCTAGAGACACACTATGGCTGTGGTTACTGGTCAACAGATGGGAATCATTGTTATACGTGCACGCAAGCAGTTAACACACAACCACTTAACCACACAAATACAGTGATCACAGACAAGCACACTACAACAAAAAAATAAACAAAACCAGAAAATTACTCCAGGATGTATTTTGAACTTACCCATGACACCACACGTCCATTAAAACAGGGCAGCTTAGCGTTGTCGTCAGATATTTCCTCCTTTACCACCCTGTAAAGAGAACAAAGCTCTGTTTCAGTAAACCTTTACCAACACAAAAGCACTCTCAGGGCAATAAAACATGAGGCTGCATTTAGAGGCAATGGAAGTGGGCGATACTTCCATCAGGCAAGACAGACACTGACAACTGGGTGAAACCAATGATTTAAAAGTGCACTTACTACACTATTTTTACACACTGCCAGCCAGAGATGCATAATGTTGCCTATAGAAAATGTCCGTGCTGATTATTGTGTAATGACGGCAAGTCAGCAATCCAAATGTATTCCCTAAACGTTTCTGCAAAGATAAAACTACTCCTTGATGCTTTGCAGCTGAAATCAGCTTTAGCTAGATGGTAATACATCACCAAGGTGAAGGAACAACATATTTAAAAAGGAACCCAAGAAATGATAAGAAATACATTTCTACATGCTACCATGTATAACAGTTTAACTGACTGTAGATTAGGAACCAGTGAAATGAAACATTCAAGGTCTGTCAATAAAGATTATACAGTTTAGCAGTGTTTAACAAAATCCCAGAATATCAGGGGTGAAAGCCAACATCAAAAAACCAAAACCAGTCAAAAGAGGGCAAGTTTCAGGCATTATATATATGAAATTCTTAGTGTTTGTCTATACTTCAAGGGCTGCTAAAAAAAATTAATTTAACAAGCATGTAAAGATCTCCTGTGCAAGCATATATGTGTTTAACCAGTTCAAACCTTCCCAGTCAATCCATCTTCAACAGACTGAATGCTTGCAAGAATCAGATGTCAGGTGGTACCTCAACAACACCTTGTCACACAGTCCAGAAGACAAGTCAGGTTTGCATTTATCAAGTGCCTAGCTGTGCCTTTCAGAGAAGAAGGAATAGTGAAGTGCAACAGTGTCGGTGAGACTTTCTTTGAGAGTCTGAGTAAATATGGTCACCAGTCTCTATTCCAGTCTGACAGGTTGCTCTATCTATACCACAGCTTTGGAGTAAAGGTTTCAATAGTTTATTTACAGAACATACCTTCACTCTTCACAACATGAATAGCTGTGGCTCCTTTCAAAACATCTTTCCCACTTGCAAATGTTAAGAACTTGTTGCCCCACCCTAGTTTGCGTTTAGCCAAAAACAACTTTGGAAACCTGGCTGAAATGTCTTTTTTAAGTACATTTCCCCCTTTTTTAACTCTGTAGAGAGCACAGTCTGGAGGACCATAAACGTCTACTTTTCCAGCCATGTTTTAACACAAAAGGACATGCTCATAAAGCTGCCAGAGTGATGAACAGGGCATTCCTGTGTCCAACTCTGCATTCCTCGGGCTAATAGACAACAACAGCAGGGGCCTGCTGCACTCAACGACTGACTGAAACTGGCCGTTTACACTCTGACGTTAGCCTGTTAGCAGAAACGTACCATACATTAGCCAGCAACTGACAGTAGTAACCGTCAGTAACTGGTTATTATCAGTGTTGTCAACGACCCATGTTCCCACTTTATCTAAAATAACTTAAAATGTCATTCAGGACTTTCGCTAGCGTCCGTGAAACTGACAAATACCAAACTTGGTCAGGCAAAGTCAAGGCACAAGACGCATAAGCTAGCCACATAACCAATGTAAACAAACGGGGTCGGGACGCTAAACAGACCTGCTAACGCTCGTCGCTAGCAGCTAACAAAGGAACTGCAATACAAGTAGCTAGCTAATGATCGACAGCCAGGTAACGATAAACGGAATGACAAGCCAGCGGAGTGAGGCAACAACTAAGTTAACGTTAATCTAGCTGCACTAACGTAGAGAAAACCCAGGAGAGTTGTGCCGATCCCACGTTAACACAATAAACCCTTTAACAGTTACCCGAAGTCATCGTCCATGGATTTGAAGAAGAATTTGTAATTTGGTTTCTTGAGGACATTTTTGAAGTCTGCCAGAGTGACTTTGTCCGCCGGCACCGACAGTTTCACCAGATACGGTGTCTCCTGGTCGTCGAGGTGGTAGATAATTTTGGTCTCCCCCATCTCGGACTGCGGCTGAGGCGAGGCAGGCAGGGTGCATCAAGCCGAGGGCCTGGCAGGCTCCCTCTCGGGCCCCGACTCCCCGTGGCGCTGGCGGCGGCTGTGCCGTGGTCCTCCCGGCTCTCCCCGGCTGACCGACACGCTGCGTAGTCCTGGTTCTCTATTTTCTACGCCAGCTCGCTAATGTTACGCCTGTCTTTCTATTTAAAAAAGCACCTTGCTCCTCCACAAAGCGTCCTAACACAGCCCGGAGATCGAACCGCGTTAGTTCCCGTTTATATCAAACTTCCAATATCCCGCTGAAAGCTTAGAAATAACCGAGAATCACTTTGTAAACGCAGGAAAGATAAACAGTCTCTGAAGGGTCGGTTTTCTCTTCTCGCTAGCTGCCAAGCTCTGTACTTTGTTGCACACGAAGCTGCACAAAATCATCCAAGCCTGTCTCGGAGGGGCGCCATCCACAGGAGAGGAGGAGACTGACAGCTTTCCGAGGACACTACTCCTGCTGCAGTGGACGAGTCTACAGAGGCGGTCACACAGACGAGGGCAGCACGGGGCCCCTGCAGCCAGAGGGGCCACCCTCACCAGCACACATCAGGGACAGAACATTATATGATGTGGGATTAACGGCTGTTGCTCATTTGAAAATAGAAACTTTGACTTGGTGATGATATTTGAGGAAAACATGTTACAGGAGGCCTATTTCAGTATGCAGTGGAAAAAACAAAGGGAAAAATAAGCAAGTTTATTCCTTGTATCCTTCAATACTTACATTTACTTTACAATAATCTTATTTTAGCAGTAACTGACAAGCAAAACGTAAATGTCCTTGTACATTTTAAGCAGCTGTGTAATCAAACCAAGAAACGTACAGACAGGTGTTTTACTTATTACGACTTCTTCTCAGGTCTCTGTATGCTGTATGTGCTCTCAATGTACAGACTAACACCTCACTCACGCTTCTCTATCATTTTTATTAGTGTATGGATTTTGATGATTCTTCTTGATTCCTATCATAGCTCAGCCCAACCTGAGCAGAGGTCTAATCAGCCAGAGTAAGTGAGAACACCTGTGTTGGTGTCTGATTGACTTTAAGTCTGAACGAACAATTTTCAAGCAGATTTGTCATAAAGCTTGTTTTTCCCCATTAACAAGTCAAAATTATCATGAGTTATCATAATCAGTAATCAGCTTATTTTGACATTTGCGCAAAACCTATTACACAAGCTGACTAATTAATAGTTCACCCCCAATTACCACTTGGAGGTTTGCAGTAAAATCTTAGACATGAGCATGTCTACACCATACATGCTTCACATTTAGATGGAAGGCACGACACAACTGGTATCATGTTAAGATCTTGTTAACTGGAGGATGCAACATTCATTCCACTTCAATCAAAGGCTTCTCTCACAGGTTAATATATTATAAACTGTAGTATCACTGTGTTTTGGCATCTAATATGGAACACTCTGAAGTCAAATGTGAATATGTACAGCAACCGCAGTTTATTGGACTGAATTAACTTTGATTTGCCATTACAGACAACACAAAGCAAAGAGTAAATATAAGATATCGCTCAATGGACAGTTAGTGAACATTTCTCAAACAATCAATGAATGGTGTACAAAATGGAGAGTCTGAAATAGACATGATCTGTCTACTTTTCTTCAGAGAATAAAACATTACTGGTATCATCATCATCTCCTTAAATCCTGTCGCTCCAGAAGTCGGACCTGACATAATATTTTTACGTACAAATACAAAAAAAGGAGGGGGGGGGGGTTTGGTCTCTTTCTCTTTTTTAAATAAGCTCTGAAGAGTGCTGGGGAGCAGAGTGGTCAGGCAGGTCTTAATCATCTAGAAAGTCATCGTCGAGGTTAACGTCTGTGGTGTCGATGTCATCCAGCTCCATGTTGTCCAGGTCCACTTCTAGCTCGTCCAGAGTCTACAGAAAGACACACACAAAGCAGAAGAACCAATTTGAATTGTATTTTTTATATGAATTGTGTTGTAAAAATAAAACATAAGACATCAAGAGCATGAATGTCAATTGAGAAAATATCCCTCTATTTTAATAAAAATATAATTAATGCTACAAAACAGCAGGTCATTCAAACAACTGAAATAAACAATATTGATTGACTATTAATTCATTCGGACTGAGTAACAGAAACCATTGTATGATCAATAGAACAGACACTATAATCAAACGATAAAGACAGAAGAAAGACAAGTCCAACCTTATCTTTCTGTGACTGTGAGAATTCAGGGATTTCCTCCTCCTCTTCTTCCTCTTCTTCCTCCTCCTCCTCCTCCACTGTTGTAGGAGCAGCAGGTTCAGGCAGTGAAGACGTCACGACTGCTGCTGCAGCAATGGGAGCTGCTGCCACTGACTCCTCACTTTCCTGTGTCTGCCGGAAAAAGTGAGCAAACTAAAGTTTGGCTGAAAGTTTGAATATTACTGAGCGTTGTTTCCTCTACTTTTTATTGAACCTTTTGTAAAATCCTATTACAGAAGGTGAACAGGGTAAACAAAGCATATGTAACTGGCTGCAAATGGTTTGTAATCAGGTTAAAATTAGATAAAAGTTGGCTCAACAGAAAATGTTGGATACTGCAGACAAACCTTGGAAACAGGAGGAATGAAGGTTCCTTTGGGCTCGTAACCCTGAGCCTCCTCAAGAATATTCCTGTCTTCATTGAGCTGAAAGATGTTAGAGTTTGTTAAAATACAGGTGAGAGGATTGAGATACAACTATGGAATATTGTCTGCACACAACACAACTATCTCATCTGTTAATTTAAAACTCAAGCAACTCACCGTGACAAGAGGATAATCTTTGGCAGGCCTAGTGGTGCCCAAGCAGGTCTCTCGCAGGTAATGCTCAGCTGCGAAGGCTTCTTTCAGCCCGGGGAACAGATTCTCATACTCTGTGGGGTCTGCTAGGGACTCGGCCGCCTGCAATGAAGATTCAGTACAATGTGCCATGGCCAACAACAAATACCCAGATATTCAAACTCTTCTATTCTCTTTTTAAAAGGCAAAATCTACAATCAATAAACAGCAAACTTTCGGTCCAAAACCCCCACAGATGGGGTAAGACCCCCAGAGTTTCCGACCTTACTTAATCTTAGATTTACACAACATGTCCTTGCTGTAGCAATATTGTTTCTAATAAACCATAATCCTGATAACAGAACTGACCTTCTGGTTGACCTTAGCCAGGTTCTCCCTCCACAATTTGACCACACGGGACACCTGACTAGGCAGGTAGGTGCGAGCCAGGAAAGCAGCTTCAGGTAATCGGTTTGTCCTGATCAGAAGCTCCAAACACTGATCCAGTCTGTGGAGACGATATGTAGAACATTTACCCAGGTCGCCACATATTGCATGTCATCAATACATATCTATTCCCGAATTTGTCTACCAGTGTCACCACCGTTCAGTCTCATACTGGTACTCACTTCCCCTGCAGGAAGTAGGTCATGAAGGCCACATTGTTCTTGCCGTCCCTCTCTGCCCCCTCAGCCAGCTTGCCCACCATAGTGGCGTTACCGGAGGCAGTGGCAAGGAGGAGCAGGCCACCGTAATCCTGGGCGTGGTGCAGGCACTCCTGGGCCAGGCCGAATTGGCACTTACTGATAGCCAGCTCCGCTAACTGCTTCCACTTCTGCTCTGCCTGCAGGGTTTAGAATGACAAATATTAGAAATGTACTGGACACAGAGAACCTGACCAATGACAATGTGACATTTTTAGAGTGGGAAAACATGTGATATGCTACAGAGTTTGCCTCAGTTAGCCTGCCAGCTAGCATGCTCTTACCTCTGCCTCCACAGCCAGCTGGTAGGCGATCTTCAACTCTCCCAGCTGCAACGCCAGCTCAAACCTGTGTTCTGGGTCTGTGGACACAGCCAGCGCCTGCTGCTTGAAACCCTGAAGAGACACAGAACAAAAACAGATCAGCATGGGCCGACTACTGCATCTGCATCTTTTCTGGTTTTGAAGTTGAATTAAAACTGACTTACTGCAATAAAAAAAGGAAATCAAGTCCTACTGTAGTTCCATACCTGTTTCTCCAGGAAGTGGGCCACCCTGGTCCGCTGCTCTTTAGGGATTGTGGGTAGCACCTTGTCAGCCATTCCAAAGTCCCTCCTCATTACAGCGGTCTGGTACTCCAGGACAGAGACCAGCAGGGAGTAACTGACAATGTTGAGCTCCTTGTCTCCCAGGTACAGACGGTCATCTTTTGGTATGTAACCCAGCAGGTACATGGTTCTGCAGGGAGAGAAGGCAGCAGGCGTTAAAAGATGCAGCA
The DNA here is from genome assembly GCF_043641665.1 of Enoplosus armatus. NCBI lineage: Eukaryota > Metazoa > Chordata > Actinopteri > Centrarchiformes > Enoplosidae > Enoplosus > Enoplosus armatus. The sequence continues at coordinate 15,536,013 of NC_092193.1, forward strand.
TCTGTCACAGCAATCAAATAGACTTTTAGAGCTTGGCACAAAGTCTATAAAAGGTTTACAGGTTTTACATTTTACTCAGCAATCCACATACCCACTTCAATTCAAGCTAAACTATCTGGATTTGTACCTGTCCAGGTGAGCAATAGTGACGATCTCTCCTCCTACATAGTAGTTGAGTCTGTTCACAGAGCTGGTGTAGATGAAGCAGTCTCCTACCCAGAGGCCAGTCTTCACAATCTCCTGGATCTCTCCCTGGACCTGGACATAAACAGCAAGAACACAAAGGTGATAAATGTAACGGTGTAGTTTTAACACAAGACAACACTCTTCCATTCTAAATATAGAGCATTAAGTTGAAGCTATGATATGATGAATACCAGAATTTGGAATAGCGCTCTGTGGCTTTACCCATGATTCATTAATATATACATTAAAAACCCAATGAGCATTTTAAGCACTGAAAGTAAAACAAAACTCCTAACAAATGGACATTGTATGCATCCACATCCACACACCCACCTCGAAGGCATCTTCAATACCATCCTCGGTCACTCCTTCATTGTTCTCTTGAGAGGCAGCTACTTTATCTGCCATATAACGCAGAATGAAGAAGGACTCCTCTGTAGCAATGCAGACCAGTTCACCAGAGTCTGACCAGAAGATCTGGACAAATGGAAAAGCAGGGAAAAAAGGGTGAAGGAGAGAATGAGACAAAAACAGAGAGTTACTAAAATGACTGGACACCAGCCTCTGAAAGGCCTTTAATAAATTACTTACATACAGATCAAGATATAGAAGCACAGAACTGCTACAGCTACTTCGTTACACAAAAATCAACACGTGTAGAACCAAAGAATTTGGTAAACATTGCCAGAGACTACATTTATAATCATATGAAGGCCAGGACCGACAGGTAAGTCAGTCTTACGTGTTTGGGCTGGATCTCGATGCGGCGGACCAGCTCTGTGTTCTCCCAGTCATAAAACGCCAGGCCATTCACCGACCTCACCCCAAGCAAGAACCCTCCATAGATCCCTGCAGGGAAGAATGGAAATACATCCAGTGAAGAAGACAGTGAGGAACTATCTACTTTCAAAACCACAAGTCTACGAAACAGCAATGTTCACATTACCTTCAGCTCCAAAGTCAGGCTTAAAAGACTTCTTTTCTTTGAAATTTTTGAAGATTTTGACGATACTGCTGCTTTCTCTGATGGCATACCTGTTATAAAATTTAAAAAAAGAGGAGTGTAGCAGTTATTTCTCAACCCTCTGGTACAGAGGTATAAAGCAAGTATCTCACCTACTCTTTTCAAGCAGCATACTTACTCAGATGAGTCATGTGCCCAGACAAACTCCTGCGCTGAGCCGAAGCTCTTGTTCCTCAAAGCCATTGCAGTATAGATGATATACTCTCCATCTCCACACACCACAACAAACCTGGTGCACACAAAAATGCACACATGATTGACAGAGATCTTATTGCACATTCACCTGTAATCTGGCTACTGAAGACAAACATTTCTGGTGCTCATGTCTGACTGGTTATGACATTTTTCAGAAACAAGCAGGCTGAGCATATGCATACCTTCCATTAGGGTTATGCTGGATGGTTTGGGGGTAAATCTCACAGCTGCCCATGTCTTTGACAGCCAATGGCAGCCTCTCTCCATCCTTGATCTCAGCATCACCCATGGCCTTCAGGTTGGCTTGCTGTATTTCGCTGTGTTTAGCCCAGATGATTTTTCCATTCGTGTCCATAGACATGGCCGGCTCCTCCCGACCCACCTACACAGCAGAGGGAGACCGAGCAGAAAGATGGGAGGAGAAAGAAAAGACATTTTAGTTTTAGACTCTTCATAGTGAGTTTCTATACAATCAATATTATTTTATAAGAATTACTCTTCCACTCACCTTTATAATTATGCTGCCTTCGTCGTATCCCAGCGCCACATTATTGGAGCCCCTGAGGCCACACACACACCATACTCTCTCCATGCCATAGTTCAGAGTGCTCTCCAGGCGGTAAGTGCTTGAGTGCCAGATGCGCACCGTACCTGCCGAGGGAGGAGGCAACGTTGCATGAGGCGATGATCAATGAGGCCATGAGATGATATGTATTCTGGGGGTGTTTGTGTACAGGGGTGAGGATGAATGCTCACCATCCTCTGATCCGGTGATGATGATGGGGAGCTCTGGGTGGAAGCTGACGCAAGAGACGTTCTGGGCGTGGCCCTCCAGAGTCTGAACACAGGTCTTGTTCTACAACACACAGTTGAAACTGTTATTTTTAAAACTATCAACTCTTTTAGTAACCTGTAATCTTTTACTTTATATTAAACATAATGCAACAAAAGCCTGTGCCATGCTGAAGTGCTTATTAGTTCCATGATCAGTGTTCTGTGGCTTACTCTCACCTTCCCGAGAAGGAAATGAATGAAAGGTTTTCTAACCTGGTAGTCCCAGATCTTGACTTGGCGGTCATCAGCCCCTGAGATGAGGTAGGGCTTGTCTCCTCCACTGTAGTAGTCAATACAATTGACTCCTTTCTCGTGACCCTCCAAAGTGAAGTTGGGAGACGAAGAGCCTAGCTGCCAAACCTGAAACAAGCCAGAGGACATGACAGAGAATCACTGAGTGCACTACAGAGACATTTAATTATATATGTGGGTGTAAGGTAAGACTGAGCTTCATCTATAGTCATTAAAGAAACTGCAGTACTGCAGTAGGATCTGGTGTCCCACAGCACTCATCCAATGACAAGACAAAATTAGCAGCAGTAAAGGTGAAAACAGCAACAGCAAGTGGTCTCTACCTTAATCGTCCTGTCCAGGGAGGCACTGGCAAACTGGTTGTTGTCCTTGGGGTTGATGACGATCTGCATGACATAGTGAGTGTGACCCTCAAAGACCTGGCTGCACGACCACTTCTTCTCCCAGTCCCACAGCTTGATCAACATGTCATCTGCACAGAAACAGAAATACATTCATGCATGTGCGTACACAAAAATACATGCGCGTATGTAGACACTGGTATTTGAGTTGAGTCAGAAGAGTCTAGTATGCGACCAATTAAAATATCACGAGTTTACTAGCGCACCACTGCTGGTGAGGATGTAGGGCTGGGTCGGATGGACAGCGATGCAACGGATGTAGTCAGAGTGGGCCTCAAACATGTGGACCCGCTCCAAGGTGTTGTAGTTGAACACACGGATCTGCATGTCATCCTGAGCACAGAGGGAAAAAAAGGGGGAAAATATTTGAATATTTTCTGACTACACAATTCATTGAGTCAAAAAACAAAAATAGACAAAAGATCATCACCATTACAAAGTAATCTGGTGGTATATGCTATTTGAGACAAACACACAAAAACTGTATAGCGAGATAATTCCTAGAATACTTTCTGAGCCAACATTCAAACTGCAAATACCAACATAACACCAATATCAACTACAAACAAGATCATACTCTCTTTATAGTCATATACTAGTTTGCAAAACTGCTGGTGTTATGGATGACTACTGTCCAAATCCCAACACAAACAACTGGATGTAACTCACCGCTCCAGTGATGACCCAGTTCTTCCTTGCCACGAACTTAGAAGCTCTGACAGGGAGGTCGCATACTTCAAAAGTCTTTACAAGTGTCTAGAAAAAAGAGCATTACCGACTGGTTTTAAGTTTGCAGCATCATCATTGCTTTTATGTGTCATCCTTTCCATATTGTGTAGTGAAACGTTGTATGGGTGGCCCATTTATTTGTGATCATACCTGTGTTTCGTGGTTCCACACACAGACACTGCCGTTGTACAGACTGGCCAGCATCCATGGCTCAGTTGGATGAAGGTCTACACTCTTCACTCGGTCTGACCTGGCTGTCAGCCTCCGCTTGATGTCCAGCCTCAGAGGCTGAAAAGACAGAGGAGATCAGTGTCTTTTCCTAACGCTGTTCAAACTCTCAACATGAGGGGCTTTACTTGGGCATTTAATGATTTGGTAGAAATTCTGTAGTGTCAACGTAAAGACCCGGAATAATAGGACAGGCAGTAAAGCCAAAGTAACCGTTAGCATGCTAACACTGAGCACATACACAACACATTACAATGATTCCAGTAATCATATACGTATACACCCTAACGTTATTATAATTCATTAGACAACTATCTCAAAAAACTGTAAGTACATATAAAGCTTACAAACAGCCAAAGTTCGAAATATTAATAGCCGCTAGCTACAAGCTCTCATGCTAATTTAAGCTAGTTAGCCGCTAAGCTATTTACAAGACTGCATTATTATATGACAGTTTGACTGTTCACTGTCCTTTTAACATTAAATCAGCAGAATCAAGTGACATGTACGGAAACAAACCATGCCGGGGACTGTTTTAAATGTCTCTTACCATGTTTTATCCCCGTGTTGTCACAATAAGATCCGATAAATGTGTTGTGAACAATCCGTGTCCGAATGTTGAGACTTCAGTGAACGGACCACTGGATACTGACGTGGAAGTTCCTGAAACTCAATCTCGCGTGAGTTGCGCTGCGGAAGTGGTGACGTGACGTGAAGGTCGGTGAGCTGTGAGTGCGACAGTCGATGAACTGCCACGGTGACAGGAAAAGACTTGTTATCCATGGCTGTATGACAAGTTGAGGTGACATTATACCAAGACATTTTCATATGTCTAATTTGATCTATTTTGTACTTGTCCGAGATTTACTGAGCAGTGAATACAACTTTGGTTGGAGGCCCATTAGAACACATGATGATTGTTCAGCATTTGTTATTAACTGAAAATATATATTTTTTTATATTCATCACTGAGCTGATTGAATTCAATTCCTAACACTATAGAGGTGATTGAGAACACTGGCATGTCCTTAAATTAGCTATTTTGGCTTGTTCTTATGTGATTTGATCAGAGTTCAAAGGTTTCATTTTTTCTCTCCTCTCACCTACAAGATACTACCATATTTATTCCAGCAGATGGCGATTTAAGCATTGCCTTAACTGTGACTGTAAGATGTGTTTAATGCAATGTGTAACAGATGTGAAAATGTTGTTACACTCAAGAAGAGGAAGCAGTATTGGTTATGTTAATTACAGGTGTTTTAGAAAGAAAAATACTGACTAGTTAAGTACCATCACTGTTTCTGATGTTAGACCCACTGTAAACACCCAAACTTAAAGTTCATAATAGTAACATGTTTGTCTCTGTTCATACACAACACGATATGTTGTCTGAAAAGCACCTTTATTCATTTTTTCATCAGTTTGGTAAAACATGTTATTGTGGAGCAAACAAAGACCTTGTTAACTGAGTAAATGAAAACAAACACAGATATTTAGCATTTTATTCTTTTCTCTTGAACACCTGAAGACAAACCACATCTTCACACGTCAGCTCCTGTGAGAGGAAAATGAATCTGTTAATATCATTAAGCAGGAGGAGACTTGAAATGAGAGCAATAACAGTATCAAAACTGTCATTACCATACTTAACAATCACATTCTGCTGTGAAATACATCCCACTAATCCAACACATTCCCCACATTATGGTTAAAGTCTTTCAACTTTCTACTGTCAACCCACCAGGTAGAGTTTATCTCCTTCGGTCCAGTGTTTCCAGCCACGTTTGGCCTTCTCTCCTTTCTGAGTGCACACCAGTTTGTTCCCCTCCCAGGTCACCAGACTCTACAGGACAGCATATAGTGCATTCATTAAACAATTATCTTAATTCAAAACTCTGTAATGTATTTTTTGACTCAACATTGAGGTAAGGAATAAGCCTGTCACTAAAATGTCCTGCTTTTCTTACCTGAAGGTGACTGCCGCCATGAACAATTGCTTTCATGTTGATGTGTAATTAGCACTGAATGAAACCAGCTTTTAGTGTACACTAATTATATTTTTCTTCTTTTGACATAAACAGGTACTAAATGTATCAGTCAGTGTGCCTATCAACTAAATAACAACCAGTTTAATATATTGTAATGAATTTTACTAGACTGTAAAAATGCAATGCTTTAATTTCATGAATTCTGTTTAAAAATGAATCTTTCTTACTCTCACAACTACATTGATGATAAGGGTATGCCTAACATGCCTGCGAGTATCTGATGCACCATTGGCAAGTCATTTTGTGCAACAAAGCCATCGGATGTCAGTGATGTTATGAAAGGCTGAAGATGTAAACAAGATTTTCCCTGCACTTCTTTTTCAAATGTCTTCCATCCGTTGGCATTCAGTATGCAACAGTGCATCACCGCTAATCTCAGTTCATTTTGTCTCATCGGCACACCACTGTTGGTTGCCTCTGTTTTCAGCGCTGATACCACAGACCAATCTTTGCCCTGGCCACGCTTAGATAACACCGTTCTCATTATCATACAAGCAACAAGGAAAATGAGAAATATCGAGTCATCAGATAAACTATCGCTGACTCATGTCCCTTCAAGGACTGCATGTACAAGAGGTCAACCCACCTTGACATTTCTGTTGTCTAGTCCCTTGGTGTACTCATCGAACTCAACCCCTACAGTGAAGGCGAGCTCATAATTCCTTAAGGTACTCAATGTTTTGAAGTCAAACTTGTCTCCATCTTGGGCTACGACTTTGGTCTGAGACAGGGAGATGGCAATTTTCCTTGTAGCAAAGTCAATATCTGGGGCGAGAATAGAGAAACTCAATTATACAATCTTTTCAGGGCTTCCAGATTATGGTACATTCATTATATTTTTACAGGAATAGATAAGATAATGGTAATATGGATGGTTTCCCTCACTTCTATGTTAATTCTTACAGTATACTTAAATTGTTTTTCTGGGAGATTTCAGTCTTGATTTCTGGCCATGATTGAAAAAATAATGTAGTCGACTGGGCATGATTTTCAAATCATACAAATTTTACTATTTGACATCAGAGTTGTTGTATACTGAAGAATCAGTGGTGAAATAATTGTCAGAAAAAAAAGTTTTTGCATTAGCTCCAGATTAGAACGAACAGCAGCGCAAGGACAGAAACACTCTCTTAACAGAGAGACTGACGGAGCATGAAATTGGATGATTTTGTTACTTGTGCAGCTTGTCCAAACTATCACATCACCCTGTAACACTACTTTAACACGTAACTAAGACATCTCAGGCCAAAATTAAAATCCACCAAAATTAAAGGTTTCTTACTCAGCACTTTCAAATAATCCTCAAATTTCTCACTGGTTTCCAGTACCCATTTCCCGTTGAAGTCTGCAGGCATGGTGGCAGCTGGTGACACTGTGGTGTTTAGACTTTGGACGGTGTATGGAGGGGGAAGGGACAGTGTGGCCTCCTGCTTTTATATGAGTCAGGGGGCATGGGGGCAGAAAACTATTGATAAGTGAGTTTATAGCTTGAATGGGATTGGCAGGGGCAGTCGTTTTGGAGGGGGAGGAGGAAGACTTTCTTTCAGAAATCAGTCATTGAGGGAGGTTATGGAGGGTATATGTGGGGGTGCCCACACACATGCACCTTTACACACACACACACACACACACACACACACACACACACACACACACATGCAGACAGTGATGGTCAGTGTACAATGTACAGACAGGAGAAGCTATTTTGTAACATCTGCCAACAGTGTGTGCTCTTTATTTTATCTTTTTTCTGTGGCAAGCTCAAATACTAAACCAGAATACCTGAACTTTGAGCATGAAGGTTAATGAAGTTCAACTAGTCTTGCAAAAAAAATCTCTTAAAAAATCAATGCTATGAATATAGCAATTTGAAGTTCAATTAACTAGTTTGAAATTATCTACTCCTTCTCCATCATTGAAAAATCCAGAATCTATGAATATGCAAATTTCAGAAGTTTGAAGTTTTAATCCTTGAGATTTTCATCATATCAAACCCAAGTTGGGACACTATTTATGGCTGGCATTTATTCTGCACTAGCCATTAAATGTGTTTACACTCATTAGTTATCTGCCGCCATTCTTGCACTGGATTCACAGCAATCTATGCATGTAACTGCTCAAAGCGATTTCCTGCTTTCTGTGATTGATATACAGATCATTTCTAATGCAAGTCTGGTACTTGCATTATTGAAATGTCAGCATTACCACCAGTAAACACAAGTGTCGCCAAATCAACCAGGACTAAAATCTTCAGGATTACAACTTTAACAACTGGACATAAGATGTCTCCTACTTCACTCAAAAATCCACTCTCAGTGTACAGCATGTGTGCTGGAGGGTTCAAGTTTCCATATCACACTTCTGTAATTGTATATTGAACCATGACTGACTTGCAAGCTAGTTGTGATATCACAAAATCATGCTCTTAAGTATACATCTTAGACTCAGATTTAAGATGAGCAAAGAGAAACTTTCCCCCTTCAGCAGATGGATGTGAAAACAGCCTTCTAGCATCAAACTCTGCACATAGCTCATTCTGCACAGTGAAGGTCAAACATCCAACTGACATAACAATAAGAAAAACACATTTTTTGAGCAGAGGGAGACTTTAAAATCAAGCTAAAATAATCTCCTGTACAGAGCTGTTTGTCTGTTGATTGCTGAACATGAAAGTCGAGTAACTGACTTTCTGTCAGACAACCCATGCACTTACTAGAAAGGCTTTGTTGATAATAAATGCAAATGCAGAATTTACTCAGGCTCTGTTTCGACCCCTCCCTGAGAGCATAATTTTTTTAACCAGCCAAAGCAAGAGTAGGGAGAGATCAATAACAACCCCCCTGGGGAGCCATAAATAAACAGAGCCTGTAGGTAGACGCTGGGGTGGTGTCGGGGTGTGCACAAGAAGCAGCAGGAGGCAGAACAGCAGGACAAGCAGCAGCAGTATCAGCAAAGAATGAGCAAGTGAGTTGGACAGCTTACACAGACTGCTCAATTGGTAATGGCAATGCACAAAGTGAGCTGACAGATTAGCTGATTCAGAGCACAGCGCGGCTTGAGATGTCTGGCTGAAGCTCCGCAGGCTTCACTTCACTCGCTGAAATTCTCAAGCAGAGGCCCTCAGATTCGCACCATGCATGTCTGAAAAGGCATTTTTGGATAGAAGGAGCTTCTAACTCCTGATCTGTGAAACTTCAGTAAATAACAACCAATCATGTCACTGGTTTTTCACTGTTGTATGAACTGCCATTTCATTTTCCAACAAGTCTGATCAACAAAACAAAAAGATGAAATGGCAGGTTGAACCACTCAGAAAGACACATGACATTATTGAGCACTGTTTACTTTATTGATCGATTCATTGTACTATCAATGGTGCAGTCCCAAAGGAACTGGGAGGGATAAATACACACTTGAGACTAAGCATCTGCAGCAAGGGAGTTTACAGCCCTCGAACACACTCAAATCTTTTTTTTACATCCACAGCATTCACTGAGAGAACTTAAATGGGATTAACCCTTTTAATTTGTTGCATTACTGCTCTCTTCGCTTCACTGCGTACATTACTTTCCCACTGGTCATTTCAGCGCACTGCGTTATCATTCTGGCTCACCCATCAGCTACACCTACAGTAGCAGTATGCATGCACCCAACACATCTATAACTTGCTAATCAAAAGAGCACTCGCCCTGCGACAGATATGCAGTATTGCATTTTGTGATGTTACATGATACACACCTGCCCTTTACTGTACTGTATGTGAACCGCCTTTGGCAGAGTAAAGCAACAATCTTGACGGAATATTTTGCCAAATGTGATGGTTGTTGTATTTGTAACAGAAAAATACATAAAAGATTGGTAGGTGGACCTATGTAGAGATGGACCAAAGGGAAGTTGGATGGTTTGTCAGAGGCAGGGAGCCGGGGGCCACCGTCTCGTTCGATCAGAGCCAACTTAGGTCTTCTTGAAGACCTGCTTGGAAACAACTCCTGCAGCTCTCAGCTCCTGCAGAGAACAAAATACAATTGAAAAGTGTTTAGAACGACCTTAACATACTCAGACATCATTGGGACTAATGGGAATGACAAAGAGGAGCATGACATGATCATAAGCCCTACTTTCTTCCCTAAATCATACAATCAAAAACAGAAAACTGACATAGCAACTGTAACTAGGGGTCGGAGGGACTGAGGATGGGTCAATTATTGGTAAAGGATGTAAGGAAACATTGAATGTGAAATACTTTAAATAATTTAAGGTATTCTAAAGGACAGCAACAGTTTTCTACAACACCTTCCAGCATCCACCTTGCAAAGTATTTTCTGCCACCAGAGGCCACTGTTGCTCTACATTTAAACCCTCTTCCAGCTCCTGGGAACTTCCAACTAATAACTAATTTCATGGCTGCTGATTGAAAACATCTGTTGGCACCACTTACACTAAATAATTTGTCTGATTATTTTTCTTTAGCTTCCATGGCAGTAATCATAGGGAGAGAAATCTGATAATGCTGAGCTAATGAAAATGGTAATGCGCTAGTCATTATTTTAAAGTCTTTTCAAATGCTAATGCTTTCATTACAGGCCACACTGGGCCACACAATGAATTTCACAGAGGAGATGTTTAAAAGAAAACTTAATGAAGGCCTTCTAACGGACATTAGATTGGAAACGATAATAACATGGCAGAGGCTGATGGTGACATGTGCTGGATCACTAGAAGACTCATGATGACAAGATGTAGAGTAGCAGAATCTGGATGGCTTCATTCATTTCTAATTTAGCATCTTGCATCATCCTGTATCAATCCTTCTGTTTTCCCCTTAAAACAGCATATTTATGGATAGTTCCTTATACAGAAATAACATGATTTATTTGGCAGTAAATGAGCTACATCCACATGCTTGTAAACCTTCATATTGGTTGTTTATGGCCCGTGTGCATGCACCTCACACAGTATAATGTTACTACTGCTGGAGTGAGTGGGCCAATTCATGAGTCACACTTAAAAAAACTATATGCACCGTGCATACAGTGCTGTGAGGCATTTTGGATTTGGATTAAAATGTCCAAATTGCATGCATTAATATTCATGGCAGGAGCTGATGTTTTCTCACCAGATGAAGCTCATCTCCGTCCACCCAGTGGGTCCAGCCTCTTCCTTCGATCTCCCCCTTCTGCACACACACCAGCTTGTCTCCCTCCCAGGTGATGGTGGTCTGCATGAGGCCAGAGGTCGGGGGAGAAAATGTGATTATAACACACGCAGGATTCATGCAAATGTGGATGCATGTTTCCTCTCATAAACATATAGATTTAAACACATGTATGCTGAGGGAGAGGCTCAGTCTTCCTCCACCCCTATTAAAAGTAATTATTCCGATAAAATCCGCACATACAGACGCACGTCACCCTTTCTCTCAGCCACCCTCCAAACAGCTTATAGCTTATCTATAATCAGCATACAAAAAAAGGTTTTTCAAGGGGCACCACAGATAATCTTTGATCCTATTTAGCATTCAGGGACTCAATCTGATTAGATAAATGCGACTCTTGCCTCTCCCTGTTCTTTTTCTGCAGTATCTGACATTGGTCTTCATTACATCAATTCATTGACAAGGGTGTGAAAAGTTTGAGCAAAGTTTTGCAAGTATGGTGCAAAGTTTTGTATAAAGTGGCCACATGTCACCACACCATATGCTCATTATAGTCTGGAGGGGTGCCACCAAGAAAAGTCAGTTTGAACACCTCCAGTACGGGTGGGAGATTAACGCCATAGGCCACCTCACCTGCAGCAGTGTAATTTAACTGTAGAGGATAAATAAGTGGTTTAACAGGCTGCTCAAAGGTTTAAAAAAGTAACGCATCATGTACACATTCATTAAAATGCATAGAATCCCCCTCTGAATAATATATATACTCACCATGCATTTCCTGTCGTCCACTCCGGACAGATCCTCCTCAAACCCTTTGCCCACATGGAAATCCATGTTGTAGTTTTTGAAGGTGCTGAGGGTTTTGATGATGATGTGGTCGCCATCGTGGGAGATGTCCTTGTCAGGCTTCAACAAGGTGGCGATCTTCCTGATGGCTACATTTACATCTGCAACATGGGAGAAGGGCCATGAGAAACAGACGCATACATGTATGTACAGATTTATATTCATTTAAAATCGTTAGATGCAGCAGTGTCCAGTCTAGTTTTTCAATCCAGCTTGTTCGGATTGAGGTGGAACATTTCTGTTGAGTTGAATTGTGAAACGTGTCTGATATTCCTGACAATAACTATGATTATTGCATTACACTAATTGGAAGATATTAAGTATCGCAAAAGAAAAAATACATTTCTCTGATTACTGTGCTGACACAATGTGAGATATGAAACAAAATACAGGATGGCTGCAATCTCGCTCTACTACAGACGAAATATTAGGATTTCTATGAATAGCAGAGGATTATTTACAGGTTCATAATCTTGACATCAAGAGCTCGATATTAATGATGTAATGATGATATGTACAAACTCACCAAGGGCCTTCAGGTACTCCTCGAAGTTATCGCTGGAAATCATTTTCCAATATCCGTTCAAATCAACTGGCATGTTGGCTGCTTCTCTGCCGGCTTCCTTACTCCCAGTGACTGAGGGGGGGTCCGCTGTGGACGGCTACTGGTGACCGAGTGCAGAAACCTGCTGTCAAAGCCTCAATATGAAGCAAACTCGCTCTAATCCGATTACCTGTTTCATTTCCCCATCCCAATCCGCACCACGCTTTCCCTTCATATTGTATGATGGGAAAATGCGGCATGCATACATAATGTAGAACACACATGTGCGCTTTATGCTGGAGACTGCTTACTCCGCCTATGTGGGATTAGGATGAATACACGTCCTTTACTGACCGACACAAGCGCACTTGTACTGAGGTCCACGTGTGGCAGATTTAGCCTGGTTCTGTTGAATATAATGAGGACGTTTCAATCATGTTTACATCAGGGTTATTATCAGTGGTGGAAAGTAACTAAGTACATTTACTCAAGTACTGTACTTCAGTAGGCCTACAAATTTGAGGTATTTGTAATTTACAGTGTTTCCACTTTATGCAACTTTACTTTTTACTCCACTACATTTGTCTGACAGCTTTAGTTACTGGCTACTTTTCAGATTACAATTTTCATACCCATGCCATAATTTTCATGCATCTCCAAATTGTGTGAATTTCTTTTGATAAACTGACAGTTTTCCTTTATGGGTTTAGGAAACTCTCCTACTTCTTAAACGAAATAAACTATTTAAAACAAACCTTGAATTAGCTGGAAAACAAATCATAACAAAGCTGAAAACAGGTCATGAAATGTGGACTTTTTAGAGATACATGGTTCTTACAGGAAAGTGACGCTACAAACATATGATGATGTTATAGACACTACCCAACAGTGTATAAAGTAGTTAAAATCAGCTCAACCTTAAACAACTACTGCAATAAAATACACATTAATGCAGCAGTAGTATTAATCCAGAACACTGACAGGGAGCATTTTACTGCAGAATGAGTACTTTTACTTTTTATTTTAACGGTGTGGCGTTGCTACCTTAGTAGCCAGTAGTAAAGAACCCAAATACTTCCTCCAACACTGGTTATAATCACGATGCGGGGCCATCGGCAATCAGCCTGATGGAGTATCACACAAAGATCTATTAAAACATTGATCGGCCTGTGAATGTGACCGACCACGCAGAGTGGGTAATAAGTGCAGTACAAAAGCAGAATCACCTGAGCCTAAAATGATCCAACTGGAACAATTAAATGTGGCACTATAGGACTGTCACATCGTTTGTCTCGCTCAAAAGACTCAATTAATTTGATAATCTCTCTTTTGGGCCAGCTGCAGCCATCCCACTGTCTAAATCCTTTCCTGACTAGAGCACAGACAAAGACACACACACACACACACACACACACACACACACAGCATCTTTCAAAGGATGCCAGTTAGTATCACTCACAGTGGCGCTTTCAGACATTGGCCTCAGTGAGAAAACACCTCCTGTAGCTGAGCAACTGTCAGGATTATTTTAAATCCTTTGATGGAAAAAAGACAGGCCTCGCAGACACACTGTGTGGATGATAATGGGGAAGCTGAATAGATCCACGATGAATTGCTGTTGGGAGGCTGCAGTAGAGTAGAGTATTATTATTAGAGTAGAGTTTATATCTCTACAATTAAAACTCACAAGAGGTGTTCTGGTGGCCTATAGTGGTGAAGATGCACACCGTCTAATATAAACAATACATACACACAAACACGTGGTGGTAGTTTAACGGCTGATTCTTGGATTGTTAAGCATCAGGCCAACAAAAATGAATACATAAATAAAGTTTTCTGTAATTCTGTCTCAAGGTGTTGAAACAGCATTTAGACCTTCTTGATGGAAAACTAAATGTGCAGAAAGTGTAATGAATTAATGGATGTTTGCATCTTGAACTGTTTCACAACCATTGTCTATTATGAAGGGATTTCTTTTTGGGATGCTTTTGACCTTGTCTGCTTTCTGGAAAAAAAGATCAATAGTTTGTTCACACGATTCAGTTTTCAAGCTCTTTAGTTCATATTTTCTAATATATCTTAGACACTGAAGGCCCGTCTCCGTTTTGATTAAGGTTGGTAGACTGTGAAATCACCAAGGACAACGGTGGAAATAAGCCCAAGAATTTATAGTTTTATATGTTGTATTTTTAAAAATATGTTACCTGGTAGTGTAGTTTAGTATTTTACAAACTTTCTTTTTGGGATTTGGGTTTTTGGGGGGACTTGGACTCATGACCTCATTATTTAAATAGTCCTGGTTACGGCCCTGCCTGGTTTATGATTGTATACATTTAGCCAGCTACAAGGAAAAAAACACCAAACATACTTCAAATATACAAGGTTTTATTTCAATGTATCCATCTCTGCAATGATGTGCAATGTGTAAAACTACAAAGGATGAAAACATTTAGCAAACAAATGTTTGTTCACACTGTGACACAAAGATGAGGCTCAGTATTTGCAACATTTCGTGTGTATGATTCAAAAGACACCAGAACAGTGTAGACGTTTCCTACAGAAAACAAGTGATGCATGGAAAACACATTCAGGCCAATTGGTGCTTCGATGCAGACGCTTGCAGGTTGTGCAAACCTCTATCACATTGCAGTCCAGTGGAAGTTACCAGAGCTTCCAGTCCCTGAAGACAAGCACTGATCTGTGAGTGAATTCACACTTCAAGGGCTCCCGTGTTCAGCTCAACGCTGCAGCAGTCCACCTATCAGTCATCTAGACTCTTCACTGGCTGTGGAGCCTGTTTGGCGAGCGGCCTCAGCACCGTGCCCTTATTTCTCCTCTCGCTGGCCTCTGTGTAGAGGTTGTGCTGGTGAATATATTCTATCACAGAGTCTGGTATCAGGTACTTGACACTCTGACACCGTCTCAGAGCCCGGCGGACCTCAGTGGCGCTCGTCTCATTCCTCACCCATTCCCTCACCAGGAAAATGTTTTGATTATGGCGCGAGAGCGTTTCCGACTCATGCACGGCTCGTTCGGGCTGAAGACCCCCTCGACTGACGCAGACGAGGCCAAAACGCCCGGCCACCTCCTCCACGTGGTCGTCCCGCCACAGGCCAGGGATCTTGAAAGTGTCGAGAAAATCAGCTCCACACAGGAGCTTCAACTGGGGACAGGGGCCTGAGGGGAGAGGTGGAGTAAGATAGTGAGGAGGAAGACTGCTTACTTCTTTGAATATTTACCATAAAAGAGGTTAAAACAATAAAATAAGGCACAACAAATATGACTCCATAGAAAAAGGTAGTGAAGCTTCCTAAAGCTCTACTTTAAGATAGCTTATGATGCTTGCTGATGTAGAGTGCTTCATAAAAAATAAAGAGCTTGCCTCAACTCAGACCCCTGAATCATTTGTCTCTATCTTCAAAAGGTATTCACTCATCAGTCACCTGTACAATTTTGACAGTCACCTTTCAGGGGTCTGGCATCACTGGTTTCCTTCAAAAGATTTTATCCAAACATAATTATTCTGTGATCGGCCTAATCATTGATATTTCAGTTCTCATTCTGTGCTTTTTTTGAGCAATTGTGATGGCAAAGAGTGACATAATCCTCAAGTGGTGCTAGTTTTGAATACATGGAAACGGGCCAGTTGGTGTTTGCCAACTGGCTAGTCCACAATCAAGCTAAAAAAAATTGCAATCCCAGAGTGTCCATAATGCTGGGGGAAAAAGAAATTAAAAAACTGGAGGCAGTGGTGATGAGAATATTGAGGAAAAAGCAAGTGCACATTTTAAGTCTGGACCAGGCAAATGAAAACTCAGAACATGACTAAAACTGACTTACTACTTCTACAAATTACACAACTTAGATATTCATGGTGCTGGAGGCTAAATAAATATTTATAAAATGAATTACCCTTGGAGTTCAACTTTTCCGTACAACACTCAAACTGAACTATGACTTGTGTTTTGAAGACGCTACATAAACATGAACAAAAAGCATAGCAAACATAGCAAACAAACTAGAGACTTTTTTTGGCAAAAATGTTCATCGGTTATTCCTATCCACAATTCTATTTTTCATGAAAGTTTTCATCTTTATGCGGTGTTGTGTAAAGAAGCCCTGACATCTGGTTATAGGTATTCCTGTAAATGTGATTTTGATAAATCATTGACAATCCAGGAAAATGTTCCTGAGTACTGATTGGCGAGTTCACAGTTGTACAACAACCATCATGTTCTCGCATGCTTTAGCTATGTATTTGTGAGCTTGTCCTTCCTTTGAGCAACACACACACACAGTCTTAAAAGTATTAAAACTATCCTTAATACTCTTTAACTGCTGTTAGTCAGGACCACGGAGCAGCATTAGGCTCCTACTTTGCATGTGTTAAACACAGGCACATTATGTGGGATTGATGAAAATCCTTAACCCCAAGTCTGTTAGAGGGCTTGTTAAAGATGGGATAAAGAAATACGATCAAAAAGGTTTTATCAAGCACTGTGTGTTTTGTACATTGTAAGAATACCATTATTGTGTAGGCTCCCATCTCAAAAAGAGTCTACAGCCACACTAGTGGATCTGTGTGTACCAAAGCACAGCAATGTTAATGTTTGCATGCTAACATGCTCACAATAACAATATTAACATGCTGGGGGTCATGAATATCTGTATATATAAAAAATGTCATGGCAATCAACTGAATAGTTGTTGAGATATTTATACTTTTATATTATATTTGACTAAAGTGGTGGACCTACCAACTGACATTATCATCCCGGAGTGAGAGGAATTTACGTTCAATGCTACAAATTAAAACCAAATATAAAACTGAAAACAGCTGGGGTCAAAGGGTTTCAGAGCTGATCCATGTTCCCAACAGTAAGAAGTTCTTACTTGAGAGAGGAGTGTTGTTTCCACTGGAGTCGTGGTGCGTTCCTGCGCTCTGCTCAAACTCCTTCAGAATACGCCCATGATGATACCTGCCCAACAACCAAAGGTATGAGACAGAGACTGTGTTGTTACCAGCAGCTAGTTGTTCCACACATGTGATGAGCATGATTACTTTTATGTGTATTCATTTATTATTTACCTTACTGTGTTTATGCATTTGAATTGGCAACATGTTTTTCAATCTAAACCTCACGCCAATAAAGCCTTTTCAAACTGAGCTGAATAACAAAAAGAGAAATATCCATGAGTCACAGAGGAACTTGTAAAAAATATGAATGAAAAACTTCACTGTTTTCAAGTAAAGCTTCTTAAAGGTGTTCTAGTACATTTGTGTGTGTGTGTGTGTGTGAGATGGCGTGTGACGTGGTCTCCGGACAACAGGCCACTTCATGCCTTGATCAGCACCCATGTTGCGCAAACACTCATGAGGGGATTTGTGAGAAATGTGGAGGAGGGAAGAATGTGAATAAAATGAAAGAAGTTAGAGTAAGAGACCTTTTTAAAATAAGCCTAAATACTGTCTGTATCACATGCCACATGACATATAAAGTGTGTGCAGTAATACAGTGTGAGGTACAGTCAGATCATTAATTCTATGGGGCTAATCCTTGATAGGGCCCAGCTGCAAATACATTTCATATTTGTGCACAGTAAACTTCTGCGATATGGAGTGAGCCTCAGACTCAGACATCCTTTATTCACATCACCTCTGCTTGCCTCTCTTCACCCACATTCATGTCCCAGACAGCCTTTTACAACTACTGTTGCCCCTGATTTCACCTCATGAAAAACCCAGACCTGACATGTGTCCAGTCTAGTTTGGCAGCCCCCGAAAGGCCAGAACCTGTAATTTAGGCTCAGCAAACCTGGCAACACTGTTACATAAGTGGTTGTAGTTGGCATAAAGCAGTGTGGGCAGAGGAGCAGCCGAGGATGGTCAATCCCTGTGAACTCTGCTGGTGCTGTGGAAAAACTAGGACGTGTCAGAAAAGAAAAATATTTGTCTTATATCCCATCAAGGATGAAGAAAGATGTAACAGGGACAGCAAAAGATAATGGAAGCAAAAAGCAGCTACTGAGCAACATCTCTTGTTGGTGGATATAAACCGGGACCAAGATGTGCTTGTTGCTGTCAACGTGCTTTATACCTCATGGTGACCACAGTCTCAGTCCAGTCTGGCTGCTGGCTCTCCCATTCATCAACCGTGACCCAGTTGGAGCCCTGGAGCGCCAGCTTTGCCATGGCAATTCGGTGCTTAGCCAGTGCCAGGCCTTGCTTGCCATAGCCGTCACTCACTGGAGACACGATGCCACCCACCACCTGGTACTGGCCTGAAGGGGGAGAAGATTAATGCAGTTTTTCTAGGTCACGGCAGGCGATGCAGAAATGGAATATAAATCAGTAGATAAAGTAATCTCTAAGTGATACTGATGTTTATATTATTAGTGCTTCGTCAGATCTCACATTTGAGGACAAATGCTACAACTGATCTTTTTAAAATGGGGTGACGAAGGCGCAAACTATATCATTGCTTATAGCTTATGTTGTGTAATCAATTTGAAGGGTTTAGAAAAGGCTTTAAACAATGAGTCAGACAAAAAGGTTTGAAAAATCCTCAGTTTGATGGGGAAAAACAGAAGCAAATCATGCTAATTCTAGTGTTTAAAAAACAGGCAAAAAACTCATTATTTACAACTGTAGCACAGATATTCAGCAACAGGAGAATAAAAACAGCTTATAGTAATTTTCTGGTTACCCTCAAACATTTGTCAGCTGATGTCTTATAGGTAAGAGGTCAAAGGGAAGCTGTAAGAGCATTATTTATGTTCCTGCCCACTGAAATGCTACTCTGTGCATAGATTCATAAAGCATCTTAGAGAGAGCTGACTCAGGACCAGTATAACTGTTAAAGTCTAATGATCTAATGATGACCATGTGATCAGGCCAGTGCTCTTATTTAGAGCAGCTTTGGAGGTAAATGGACCTGGGTTTATATAAAGGAGACTGTGTTTGCTGACACAGTTATTACATGTGGTAGCACATGTCAAGACACACAGGCTGCGTTTCATTTGTTGTTTTACATGCCCTCGTTGGCTTCCCCTCCGCCACCATCATGAGTGTCGTTCCATTAGTCTGAAAAACTGAAGTGAACTTGGTGAGATCGACCCTCGAAGGGCAGAGGGAGCAAGTCAACAACGATGATCACTCCAGAGGTGTATATCACTCACAATGCATTGCAGTCATGCAAAACACGTCCATGGTTAGGTGGCAGTACGTAATGTACATTGATCAACATTTCAGTTTACACATCAACGTAAATATGCTGGAGTTAGCTAATGAGCTTATTTTCATCTGTGTGAAAATTACGGAAGAAATGGCTTTTCAGTTTAAGTTTTTCTAATATATGTTATAGGTTTATATAGGTGGCTTATGTGTTTAGGTTCACTTGCCAAGATATTTTAGGTGTTGAACTTTCTTCTCCAGCTAGTCTGTAAACTTTGTCTGCTGTCTGCTTGGGGCCGGACAGATCAGAGACAGGAGGTTTATCAGGGCTTGTTTGCTGGAAACAGCTGCCTGCTGCTGCTGCTGCTGGAAACAAGGTTGATGAGAGCGGTGAAACCCCACAGTTGTACTTATTTGTAGACCATAATAGAAAAACAATGAGCTAGGGTCTAAAAGGTCATGTAAAGCTGCAGAGTTGGGTCATAATTCTCAATAGGTTAATCAGTGTGATTAACCCCTCTCTCACTACACACACAAGTCATTTGATTCATCGTTAATAAAAAGAATATACTTTTTTTATTTAATAATTTATAATATAATTTCTTTTTTACAGGAGCTGCTTTGAGCCTGAAAGTTATCCAGAAAGTCAAATAAAACACAAACGATTAGCAGACACAGTGTCTGTGATGTCTGACCTGTGCTGTGCATGTGGTCTCTGGCCAGCTCAAACAGCCTCATGTGCTGGTTGGTGATGGGATTAAAGGAGCCGCAGGCTAGCAAGACTAGTGGAACACGGCGGGTGGCCATCTTGGTTTACCCCCTCACACCACTGTTGAAGAACCTTGGGGGAAAGCAGAAGAGTTATTAACATTGTGCAGAACGATTTGATATTTGATATTTAAATCTTAAAGTCAGTCTGGGCTTATAAGTACCTGCCGTGTTGTAACATTTTGCAGAGGTTCGCCTTAGTTGGATTAACCTTAACAACCTATTTGTCATTTGGTGGGAGTATGAGTACAGCGTTAGTATCAGTGGTCCCAGTGAGAGTCAAACCCATAGCACAGCCATTTTCAGCCCATTTATCATTGGGACACCCAAAGCAGTTAGAAACACTGGCAAGAATAAATGTGTCTGCATTTTGCTGGAGTCAGACACCGAAGGAGGGGAACAACTGCAGTTTGTTTTAATGTGTACATGTGCGTGTAGAGAGTCTAGAGGGAAATTAACACCAGCCCCTGTCCAAACATTAGTTGAATGGTTTATTTCTACCAATGTTTCTGGCAGGTATCCAGCCCTCACTTGAAGAACTTAAATGTCACTTTAAACATGAAATTTGCTAGTTAAATTGCTAACTTTAATCACTGTATAATACTTAAACATGGCTACAAAACAACATTTTATAGTGTCGCCTTCCTGTCTGACCACTAGTTCTGTCATGTTACTACCAGTTTCCTCTAAATATATATTATATTGTATTTGTTTATGTGTGTGATTTGTATGACTATTTTGACCAGCTTTTGTTACCCTATTCTTAGAGATCTCTCAACATTTTATGTCCCGTCTATGTCTTGTGTTATAATGTCCTATTATTGTTTTTGTTGCATTTTAGTTTTCACGTAGAGCTTCTTGCTTGAAAAGTGCTATAAAAAGAAAATGATTCGTTTTATCTATTTATTGACTGACTAATCCAAAGATTTCTAATAGATTTTGTATTAGTTCATCTACTGTATGCAATTGATATCTTGAGATAAGGATGCCAGTAACTTCCTGCAGGAACCTGGATAATTCTTTGATCCAGCGCGGTGTAATTGTGACTTGAACTGGCGACGGGGGCATGCTATGTGCGCCAGAACAGAGACCGTCGCCTTTCCCACTTCAGCTAATAAGTTCATAGGTTTGACTTTATTAGACGTGGAAACTATGAGTTGCTGTAGTTTTTTGACAGTTGTTACAGTGCAATTCAAGTCAGAGGGCAGCATACAAAGTCCAACGACGTTCAGTCAACGCCTTGACATTGAACAAGCGGCTAACATTAATTAGCCTAGCGGACCAAACTACGTGCAGAGCGACAAACACACATGCGAGTGGATGTATACATAACACTGAAAAGTAGTACATTAAAACGGTCATATAACAACATACACAACGCTTACAGGCAGGAATGAGAAATAATTTAATTACCTTCTTTTCACATTGTTGCTGTTTTATGTGTGTGTCACACTCGTCGCCGTCCCCCTTCTGATGAGCTAATGCTCGAAGGTTCCGCAGAGAAAAACTGGCTGAAGTGCGACCCCTGGTGGAGGAAGGTTATTCTGAGAACTGACGGAGCTCTCCATGGTACTGAAATACACAGAACAAACGGGTGGCAAGTGTTTGTGATCGCACACAGTAAAGATGCCCAACATGATTGCTGTGCATTAGCTTCTCTTTGAGACCTGTATTACATCATTACACTGAGGTTTAGTTTGATACGTTCTTGTGTCTCTGTGGCTGAGGACAACATCTTCCCAGAAGAGACCTACTATAATCAAGAGCTGACCTTTACAGCGGTGCAGCATCAAACACCTACGTGCTCCTGGTAACCTTTCATTCCATTGTTGTTAACTGCTTGTCAGATGAGAAGGAGAAGCTTTGTTGAACACTAATTGACTGTCTGTGGTGCAACCAGCAACTGATTACAAAATGGCTGTACAGCAAATGGCTTTTCTAATAACTCTGCTTTTTCGCACGTTTAAAAGAATGTGAAGGTTCAGGTAAGTGCTATGGCATTCCACAGACCTGGTATATACCTGTAGACTCTGCACAGCGAGGACAGTCATGGCTACAGGAATTGCACATGCAGGCATACAAGTAACTAATTTCATTCCTATTTCATAGTATTGTCAGTTTTAAACCCAATACTGCACCCGGGGTTACAGAGGCCTTTTGTGTTTCAATTCTAGGTCTATTGGTACATTCCTTTTGCAAGACTTCAGGGTAAGAAATTGTGGGCATGCATGCCCCTTTGTGAAGAAACAAACAGACAAATATCATCCTATTTCAGAGCTAAAACTTGTTATGCATGCATGCTTAGTCGGCATCAGTTAAAATCCACAACTCAATTTGTACCAGCAGAGAGGAGTTTGCCTTACCCAATAATCTGTGGTGCCACACCAGAATTAGTGCAGAAAGACAGAAAAAGAGCTATCAGATTGATTTTCTATGGGTGGAGGAACATCTTCTGGTTTGGATTGTCTTGGGTGTAATACTACTGTAACATGAAGTTAACTTGGACATTAATGTTGAGTTGTAAGAGTCAGATGGATGGGACAACCAGGTCTAGATAGTGTATCCTGATAGCATCATTGGTTCAGTGGTTCGTTCATATGAAAAAGACATTTTCATGTTCACATATACTGATTAAACTACCCAAGATCTTAGGGTTAATTTTTGTAATTTCTATCTTTCTTTAAGGTAAATTCTTGCCAAAATTAACGTTCTTATAACAGTGAGGATCCAGCGCCTTAATGAATGGATCTTTTTGTTAATAAGATGAATAATTTAGCAGTCATAAACGGTTTAATAATTTATCAGTCATTAACTGTTTGGGCTTGCTCCAGAATATAGATGCTGGTAAAAAGTGAAAAAGGCAGCCAGCCAACTTCGTATGCGCTTGTGTGAAATGTTGAGAGTAAAATGTGTATTTGTCAATTACATACAAAGCAATATGTCAGTGATGCCACAGTGAATAACTCCTTCTGTCCCCTGTCCTGAATGATTGCTGAGCTGATGGCTTGACCACAGGTAGAGGGACAATCTGCTCATTGCACCATCTTTCCCCCATCACTGCTCTGCCGTAACTTAGCTGCCACTACCCATGGAAACAGCCAAATGGGACTGTGTAACGTCTGTGTAAGTGTGTGCATGTAAATGTGGTCCCCCATGTGTTTGTCTGCATTTGTGTGTCTGTTCTATCTTTGTTATCCTCTTAACTCACTTGAGGTTTGCCCTCTCTCTCTCTCTCTAATCCCCAGAACACACACCCACACCCAACAGAAGAAGACGAAGCATGAGGGAATAATTGAAGAACATGCGGCCGTTAGAGAAAACCAGTGATTCTGCCACAGGGTGAAAACTGAAAGACTCAAATCTGTGAGGGGGAGTATAGCTGCACGGTTCAGGCTCTTGTTAGGAGGATACAGCTGGAAAAACATCATACTGAAGCAGCTGCTTCATTCGATTATGAAAGGAGTATTGCTGTAAGAAAATGTTACTCCTTAATTAAAGTGATATATTTTCCAACATTTCCCAAATGTAGTCTAACTAACCTTACATGAAATGAATGTAGCGTGACAGCTAATAAACTGACTCAAGGATGCACATGGGTTGCTGACTATTCTGAATACCTAAATGGCCAGCAAGTGGACGTCAGCAACGTGTGGCACCCGATTTATGATCAAATCTGATCTTGTGTCTTTTATTATTATCACGATAATGAGAAAATGTCAAGTAAATGTTAATCTGAAGATCATTTAGAAAAGTTAGTTAGTTATTCGGGTTAGTTATTCAGACTTCCCTTTAATATTTGGTTGTTTTCTTGTGAATTTTTGTAATTCTTGTAATTTGACCTCCTCAGGCCTCTATGTAAAAACTAGTCCCAATTAGTAGACAGTAGTAGTAGTAGGCATTGCTTTGTTTTCAGGGGCCACAAGCCAGAAAGTTTGAGAAACACTGATTTAGAATCTGTTGAAAAACTTCCCTGTGTGCTTATGGTATTGTGATCCTCCAGCTCTCATATTAAATTAGTCACTGCTTCATTTTCGGGAATGTGGTAAGCTTCTGGTGTCCTACATTGCCATAGCTTGGGGTTTATTGAATTGATTGAATAACTGTAGCTGTATTCCTGTAGAGGAATGCAATCACTGGCACCTAACTCTCGGTTACAGCAGCCCTTTCATGAGGTGTCAAAATCAATATTTTCCCCTCTTAACTCCAAACTACCAACACATTCACACTCATCTCAGACAGATCCCCTCCCTGTACCCCCCCTCCAGCTCTTGTCCCTTCTCTCTTGTTAGCAGCTATGTCAAGCTTGCCAAATAAAGCCAGATTTTGTCCAAAAAGGATGCTTTGATTCTTCAACATAAAAGTGTACAGTTTGTCATATTTGGGGGAAGCCTATTTCGGAGCACCCATAAACATTAGAGTGTGAAAATACGTTTTAAAAAGTTGTTTCATTTTCACCCTGTATAAATGCAGCATTGTTTTAATGCCCTTATTTGACATTATTCAATATTAACACTCGATTGTTTTTTTATTTTGGAAATTAATAACCGGAAATGTTGTTTTATTGACGCTGTTTAAACGTCAGTGTTTCTCTCTCTCTCTGCTTACAGTACCCAGTGACTGTCTCTCTGCCTACCGACCATCCCTCGCGCGCCCGGCCAGTTGAAAACATCCTCGCGCTTGGGAGGTGATCCAGGATTTCGGAAAGAGGAGAGGACGGGGACACATCACCCACACAGCTCGACAACCATGCAGATACTCGGGGTCCCTTTTTGGCTGTTTTGGCTGTTCTGGGGCCAGTCCTGCGCTCTCGGCGGAAAAGGTAAGATCACGAAAAAGAAAAGGATGATAAAAAAAAATCAACTTGGCTTCGAAATGTTTGAGTGCTTTTTCGCGTTTGACTTGTACAAGTTGACAAGGACAGCGCCAACCGTCCGTCCAACAACTTCGCCGCCATTTAGGTTTTATTTTTGGCTATTTCTGGTGAAGTTCTGCTGAATATTCAGTTAGCTTAATGTGTGTTTTTTTTCTTCGTATTTATTGACTAGTTAGTCAAAGTTCACGTAATTTCCGACAGGGCAATTAACGGGACAGGTGCTCGGATTGGTGGGAAATTACAGCTTTGTTGTAACGATGGGAAGTTTTAGCCTACTGTGATATGCTGGTGGGATAAATGGTAAAATGTGGGCAAATAACCAATATAGCCATTAGGGCTGCAATTTAAGATTATTTTCAGTGCTGATTAATCGATTATTGTTTGCTTCAGCTATAGAATGACAGAGAATTGTGAAAAACACCCATTGCAATTTCCTAAAACCCAAGGTAATGTCTTCAAATGTCTTGTTTTGTCCCGCTAACATTTTGAAACTAAAGAAATTCCATTTATATATGACATAAGACAACAAAAAACTGCAAATCATCATAAATGAGCACGTTATCCAGGGAATGTTTGGTATTTTTGCTTGAAAAAAGGCTTAAACGATGAATTGATTATTTATCGACTACTCAGTTCACGCTAATTGACTAATCGTCTCAGCTGTGATGACAGACATAACTCATCATTATTTGACTTATTTAGCATACTATAGCAATTCACATATTAGCATATACATATTTATGTCACCCTTAAATGTTACTGGGACACATTCTCCAGATGATTTTATATCTTGGAGACAACCTTACATGTAACGATTAACACCAGAAACACGACGTTTATTGAGGATATCAGTGGTCTTGTTGCTGGTCATGATTGGCTGGTTGTCCAGTGATTTGAAGATGATTTCTGTCTATGATAATCGATGAGTGCTTGGGGAGGGCACCCATGGTCAGGGCGTTGTATTCAATCACATCCTCACCCTGTGATACTCTCACACCTATCTCTCTCTCTCTCTTTTTCACACACACACACACACACACACACACACACACACACACACAGTCGACTGGTGTTGCCTATGAAGGGCAGCGGCGGTTTACAGTGGTATTAATTGGGTCTCTGGAGTGAGAGCGCTGGGCTGACTGGCTGTCTGCACTCAACCAAACATTATTATCCCCCCCCCCCCCCCCGTTTATAAAAGACCTCCATATGGCTGTGAGCCATAGGGAGGGCTAACTAGGTTTAGACTAGGTTTAGAGAACAGTCTGTTTTCTGTAGAGACTTCAATGACTCATTCAGTTTTCAAAGATGAATGTGATGCGTGAACTCTATATATGCTATATCCTCAGTATCCATTGGCTATGCAGTGCACAGGCACATAATCCAGTCTGGAGGCCAAATATCATGTTACCTAACATTTTATGAAATGGCTGAATTTGCTTTGACTCAATCAATAATAGTAGGTCAACAGTATTTGATAATTGATAAGACTTGGTATTGTTGTGTAAAGCCATTTCCTCCGAACATATTCCAAAAAGGAATAGGTCAAGGCCTCTGTGTATAAGAGAGACACAGAGGGTGAGTTTTTGTGTGTGTAGATTTGGTATTTACAAGCTTTACAGGCTCAGCAGAATACAGTATATACATGAGACAAAGGTTTGCTGCTGAATATCTTTACATAAGAAGTCAGGAAATAGACCAGAGCAGATGAATGCCAAAGAACACAGACTGAGAGGATTAGAGGGGCGCTGAAAGAGAAAGAAAGGGAGGAAAAAAAAAACAGAAAACAAGATCAGATTTATGGGTGTCTTTTCAACAGAACCGTCTAGCTGCATTATCCTAGCCGGAACATAAATCGTGAAAGCGATGTGGAACGCAGAGGCATAACTCAGGTTTCCCTCTTCTGTGCAATGACTGGTGAAACAATGTCTTGTGGGAACTGCTCTGCCCGTCCTGCCGCTCTTTTCGTCTTTACTGTCATTCATGCCTTCTCCATTCTCTTTCTTTCCTCTGCTTTCTCCCTTGTGTTTTTTCCCCCTGGTCTCTCTCTCTTCCTTTGACTCCGCATCACTGTTTGGTTGCTCTGCTCCGCTGAGCTGATGCCGTTCAGAGGGCAAATGCCACAGAGAGAGAAGTGTTTCGTCATTTTCCTTCTCACTTCTTTTTCCAAGCTCGAACAGCCTTCGTTCTGATTTCCAGAGCTGCTGCTGCTGCTGCGCTCTCTCTCTCTCGCTCTCTCTCTCCACAGCCATGGATTCAATTCCAAAGTTTTATGGGCTTAAGTGAGATGTATAAATGGTGAGGCAGTCTTCTTTCTGTCTTACTTTGCCTTTTCTCATCTGGAGAGTGTCACATTCTCACTCTATCCAGGGTACCTCTATTACTGACCCCTCTACTAATGCCTCACAAAGGAGAAAAAAAGACATGTTTGTTATGTGTAAAAAAGTGTGTGCATGAGTTGTGAAAAAGACTGAGTACCCTTGTGCTTACTACTGGCATTTATAAGTGTGTTGAGGAACGTCAGGTGTGTGCTGCTGGAAATATATGCAAATGAGGGTAAATATGCAAATTAATGCCCTAATTTGGATGTTAATTACTCAGCACGGCTAATTATAATATGTCTGATGAGGCATAAGGTGGAGGAGAGGAGTGAAATGGAAGGGCTGCCATAGGATGATGTATGTGTGGTGATGAGAGAATCAGTGTGTGTGTGTGTGTGTGTGTGTGTGTGTGTGTGTCTATGAGAGACAGATAGGTGTTTATGTTTATGTGTGTATGCCAGTATCACACCAGCTGGTCCAGTGGCCCCGGTGGGGCTTTCTGGTCAGCACTGCTCAATATGTGGTGGATAAACATTGCATGCAGTGCTGACTTCTGAGAGACACCCTCACACACTGTTCTCTCACTAATGCATGGGAACACATTCACACACTCGGACGCTGCTGTACTTTGAAATTATCTGAGTAAACACTTTTTTATTTCTTAATAAAGACGCACACATATTTTTGAAGCTTCGCCAGGTGGCTGGTTGTCAGTAAATGACTGAGGTAGGTTTTTCAATCAAGACGTGCAAGTGTCGTTTCATAATGCACACGGACGAGTGGATTTCTCAATCTCAACTACTAGCAGGCGTGGAACAGAAATTATAGAGCGCAAGTTAATCGCAGTGTAGTATCACTGCCTCTGAATGGCAAACACAAATGAGCAGACCAGAGCTGAAGGATCCTCCTGTGACATTTAGATCCGCTGTATGGAACCGTTACAGTTTCGTGGTTAGTTACAGCGAGATGTCTAATAAAGAATGCCTTGTCTTATTTAATGTTAACATTACACATCTTATTTTAACTTTCAAGTGTAGCTGGACTGGCTAGCTAGTAATGTTAGCCTCAACACCGAACTGAACACAACAGCTAACTAACGTTAGGTCTCTCTGAGTTATTCATAAATCTTTGTTTGACTAGTTTATTACTGAACCTGCACATCAAACACTGTGCTGTCACACGTGAATTTCATGATTCACAGATGCGAACGTCTTCTTCAAAAATAGAGCTTTGTGTGAGATGCACATGCATCTGGTGGACATTGGTGCAGAAGACCAGAATGGCCTTTGGTTGGATTGAGTTTGTGTTTGTAGGTCTACGTGGCAATTCTCTTTAATGTGATAGCAGAGTAAGACTGAAAATGCTACTTTCAACATTTCAACTGATTTCGGCAATGATTGTGTTTGTGTTTATATTCAAATGCAAACCGTAGTGGTATTTCATGCGATGACAAAATGCTTAATTGATTTTCTTCATTATTAGATATGAGTGTAGTCGGCTGAGGTATAATTGTATTAGTTTCAAGTAAAATCTAGTAAGAGGCCTAATGATTCTGTTGTTTAAATTCAGGTTGTTTGCGCTCACTGACATTACAGTAAAAACAAAATAGCCTTAGTGTTGACAGCAAGAGCAGATCATCGGGCAAATAAGACGGAGGTTGAGTGCCTCTGAACTTCTATGGAGGTTTTGTGTCAGTGGAAAATCTTCTCTTTAGATGAGATATTTTTTAAGTCTTCAGATAAGCATGCAAAGCTACCAATTTTGAAAATGGCTTGTCCTCAGTCATTATTCTGACTAGAGCAATGTTCAGCTGCGACTTACAGACTGAACTGAGTCGCAGTGCTTCTGCTGTGTCCCATGAGCTGGTATCATTGAAATGTTTTCTATTGTCTCTATGTACACAGGCCTAGCAATCCTTTATTAAACAATAGATCCCGGCCTGTTGTGACTCATGATAAAGCCTGAAGTTATGAAGACATGCACCACTGCGCACTGTTTTAATTATAATTCCAATACAAACTTATTAGTCTGCCGCATGTTTGTACACCTAATAAATTGTGTTAACATTGTAGTGTGTGTTCATTTCCAACCAAACATAAGAAACACGCACAGATGCACACACGCGCACACCCACTCACACATTGATTGAGTCATCTCCCTGTCAAGTTGTCCTGTGTGGGTCTCTTGTATAGTCGGTCCAAAGCCTCACTGTACGCTTTGAAATGGCTTTATATTTGATTTTTTTATTGCTTCTGATTCCCTCCCCATAGTAACCATGAAAGAGCCATGTATTTTCCATCATGAGATATGATTCCAGAGATGTTTTACAACCACAGGTTTTCGTGAATATTGGAGAGGCAGGCTACAAAGTGAAACTACATAGTGTAACATCACAGGTGCTACTGAAAGTCATGCCAAAGGGAATTCTTTTAAGTTTTCTAATACTTTGCCTACAAGACAACTCAGTGTGTGACTGAAAAAGAAATCACAACAAAAGGATATTTTGAGAGTAGACTGAACATACCTGTGTGTGTGTGTGTGTGTGTGTGTGTGTGTGTGTGTGTGTGTGTGTCTGTCTGTATGTGTGAGAAATAGACAAAAAGAAAGTGCTTGTGTGGTTTTGCTCACACCTTCAGTCATGTCTGCATGCATGCACAGACTTGTGCACCTGGTGTACCTGAAGCTACAATTGCTGCTCAGGAAGAAAGGAATCACAGCAGGGAGGGAAAATGAAAGCACGTCCTCAAGAAGAAAGGTTTTAATTTTCATGAGCCATCAGTCAGACGAGTTATCTCTGTTTCTCTCTGTCTACCTTCCTGTGTCTTCCTCTATGATTCGCTCTCTACCACCACACCTGTCTCCGTCTGTGTCACTGACTTTGCCTCTCGTTTCTGCTCCCCTCCCGGCAGCAGCACATTAGATATGAGGGTTTGGATTTGTGTGTGTCGGTGCAAATATCCCTGTTTCTCCTCTCAGATCACTTTCATATTTTCACCTTCTCCTTCACCTTCCTTTGTACAGCTGCCAGTCTCGAGCCTCACCTCACTACAGAGAGTATGTCCCCACCTCTGCCACTGCCCTTCATGTCTCCTCTTTAGTTCTTTTCCTCGTCTGCTCTCTGTCCCCTCGCCATCCTTACTCAGTCTCTTCTAGTGTTGCATGTATAAATCATTTAGATGATGTAGTTATGAAGTGTCTTGAGGTGACATTGCTGCGTCCAAATCTGTGTTTGTGTGTGTGTAACACATTTGCTTAACGTGTCTCTTTGTGGGTATAATGGATTGTTTGTGCAATATCCATCGTAGCAACTTATCGTGCACCAATATGCTTACCTGAGACTCTTACCTGAGATAATATGGTGCTTCACGCCTCTCTGGCTTAGATTACATAGATAATGTCATGCTATGGTGCATGAAAGCAAAAGAATGTGTATTACAGGCAAATTAAAAGTAGATTAGTTTGCTTGCCTGATAACAGAACATATGCTCGTATATCTTCTTGTCAAACAACAAAGACAGAAATTGTATTTAATTCTGTTCTCCTTAATTCCTAATTGAATTTTCTCCTGAAAAATGATGACCTCTTTGATGGAATAGCAAATTAATACATTTTAATTGATTTAAAGTCCTGTCATGCACAAAAACATGTGAACATACTTAATTAATCCACACTTAAGTGGGAAAAGTTTTTTTAAGTTGCAAAATAAATAATAATTTACGGTGATGAGAAATGGGCAGTATTTCTTTTGAAATATTCTTGTGTGAAGATGTTTGTTGTTTAATTAAAAATTATGCTCAGAGACCAGTGGGAATAAGAGAAACTGGTTTATTTTCTGTTATTTCTAAAATTCTGGGTCCTTCAAAAAACATTGTATTTAAGGACAAGACACACTTCCTTCTTCTTCTTTCTTCTTTTTTTTGTGGTGTGTTCTCACTTTTTTCTGCTCACATTGTCCATGCTCTATAGCTTTCATTGTGTACAGCACTGGTGAGAAAATAAATATATTAAACATAAAGGTGCATAAAAAGGTGCTTTCTAGTTTAATAAAAGTTTATTTCTTTTTGCTGATGCAGAAGTCTAAATACAAATGAACATAGTTTGAACATAGTGTGTGTCATGTCCTTAAACAAGTGTCCTCCTCATATACTAACTACGTATATTAGACTGCCGGAATCATGCTTATTTATCTACTTACTAAGCAGATCAAAACCTCCCATGGTTTAGCACCTGCACAAATACTGACTTTTCCGGGTCAATAGTTAAACAGGAAGTGTTCTCCAGGGACTAAACAACGTCATTTGTGTTATCCACTGTGTTTTTTTAAATTTCAAAGTATAATTTCTTGTGTGTCCACATGAAAGATGAACTGTGGGCATAGGGCTGATGAGGCTATTTACACTGTATTCCTGTGAAACAAGTAGTGTGATTGTGAGCCACCTCCTGCACGTTTCCCTGATCCATAAATTTGGATGTGTCAGACCAGAGCCTCAATTTCCGATTTGTAATTTACTCCCCAGCACTGCCTTTGTTTTTTCCATTTGCAGTGTTTTTGATGTATAGTCTGTTGTTTCCCTCTTAGTCATCTGGCCCTCCTCCTCTGTGAACTCCTCCTATATGATCGTCTGACCTTTCAACCAAAACCTGATTGCTGAGTTCATCCACCAAGCTGTTTGACTCACATACTCACACACAGCCTCCCTGCTTTCCTCCTCTCTTCGTCTCTCTCTCTACCTCTCTGTCTCTGTTTGTCCCTGAGAAATGAGCAGCATTTTACCACCCACCACTCTCGTGTCAGCATAGCAACATTTCCCATCAAGTCCATGTCACAACAGATGAGTTTTAATTTTTACTTACTCTGGTGTAATGACATTTTCTGTTTATTTTATTCATGGTCCACAGCTTTTGCTATTACAAGTCTGTTCTCTGTCAGCAAAAAATCCTATTAATCTTTCTGCAATTTCAGCATTGTTTTTGCGCAGTCTGATAATGGTGCTTACCCAGGTTTTTGAGCTCATTATTGTTAATCGATTGACGTTCGTAATCGTGGACACAAAATGAAACATCCCTTTTATCAGCGAGAGCTTGGCTAGGCCTTTGTGTATTCTAATGTACAAAATCTCACACCAGCTTACCCTCACATACAATGTTGACATGCTTGTCTGTGGTGATATTTTCTCCTGTAAGGTGACAAAGAGAGCCTGAGAAGAGGGTGTTATTTGCAATTGATAGCACATAGTATTCAGACTGCTTGGTATTATGAGGGTATGCAGTATATGTCAGTGTGTTTCTGGTAATTGCTTTAATTGAGACTTAGTTCATTATTATTCATCATTGACTGTTGCCTCACATGGCTCCAATGTGATTCTTTCTCTCTTTCTATGAGAAGTGGCTGATGAGGTTTTGGTGTGCTGTGTTGGATGATGGTATGTAGTCACAGATTCTCCTAATGTTATCAATTTTCTTTTCTGAATATTCATTTTTCGTACATTTCTACATGTGGTTTTTGGCTTTTGGTTTCTGTGAAGGGTGGATGTAGTTAGGCTAGATGACCACCATCATATTGCATCAGTTCTGGAACCTTTTTGTCAAACGAATAGGTAAATAAATGAAGTCTGTTCGGTCAGAGGCAGCAGACGAATACATTTGTATGGTGTTTTTGTGCGACAGTGAAATGACTCCCTCTCTGTTAAATAAACTTTTATGCATGGTTTTTTCAAGAGACAAAGGCAGTCAGATCAAAGAAATGACGGTCTTCCAAACAAAAAGCTTGGCAAGAAGAAGCAACAACGTCCTCTTCAGTCTACCTGTCACAATTAACCCACGACTGAACTGTTAAATTTCTATTAAAATGCCAAGGCTTTGTGTGTGGATTGCTCACCCCCATATCTCTGTGGCACTTTTCCTCTGTAATTATAGTCAATTTTCTTCACTAGCAGACAATAACTTTATTGTGTTGAGTTGAAAAGACAGCGCCACCACACTGGCGCATCAGAGTGGAGTGCAAAAATTACTTTTGATAGTTGAAAACAAGGACATAGTTGAAACAGTCCTCCCTGCTTTGGCAACATTCTCTTAATATCCTCCTGAGACTAAATATTTTACTCTTCACCACAACACTATAGTCAGAGAAGTGCTTTTCTCTTCCAGATTATTGGATGAGTAAATTCAACTCTACAGGCAATAAAAACTTAACAGCTTTCATTTTTCCATTTATGCGATCCACTGGCAACATCGACGACGTTACTGAAATATGTTGCACATTTATAAAGCAATGGGTCGAACTGGAGCACATTGAAATTAAAAATGTGTAATTTATAAGTGTTGAATATCTGTTATCATTCACCTTTTTAAAGCTCCGATTGGTGGTGTTTGGGACCTATGATGATTACACTTTATTACATGTCACAGGAGATGGATATTTAGCGAGAGAAAACCAGAGCCCAAGAGGCAGCGGAGAGAGGGGGATGAGAGGGTCACAGATGAAATAACCAGAATGAAAGTGTATGGAAGTGAATAAGAGAGCACTGATCACACTGCTGATGTATTGGCTTGGGATGTATTAGCATTAAAACACATCATCAATCCTCCTCTCTCCCTGTGTGACCGCTCACCCACTGTACTTTATTTAAAGTAATTGGCCAGAAAATGGTTCTGAGTTGTCATCAGAAAAGAAAGTGCTCTTTTTAGCAGCTGTGGCAGCTCCGAGCTTGCAACTTGGGGATGTAATGGCTGTTTGCCTTTATTGGACATGAGTGTGTTGTTTCTCTGCCTACCTCCTTCATACCTTCTCTCCCACGGCTGCCCTTTTACCCCACGGCCCCTTGCACTGACACCCTCCCTCCTTCCCCTCATGCACAATTAAACACACACACACACACACACACTTCCTTACACATTCTCTTAGCAGCTCCTCAGCCTCTGTGATAAGGCTGTTGTCCTCCCCAGTAATAGGGATCAGTGAGTGTGAGTGGAGTGGTCCAAGATGGCAGCTTCACAAAGGATGAGACGGATGCTTGCAGATGAGACAAATCAGGGAGAAGATGGCCAGCTTACTCCTCTTGTTAACCCCCTGACCTTTGTCTCTCTTCCCTCTTTCTGGCCATTTGGACGACCGATACTGTAGGATTGCTCACATTGGTAGCAACGAGGCTCATACAATATTAAAGAGCTACACTGTTTACCTCTCAAGGTGCTGTTTGCCTCTCAAGCATCATTTCTTTATTTAGACAGTAGCCTGGAGATGCAAAGTAAAGGGGAAACACTGGTAATTGCTTTGGAAATCGTGACAGAAATTCGCCATCTTGGATTTTTACCGACTCTTGCAGGTGTTCTGTCGACTGGTATTATATTCAGAGGACTCTCTTCTTTCAGTTCTGCGTCGACTGTTCAACTGTCTTTGAGAAATGAGGACGATTTTGTAGCCATGGCGCGGTTAGAAAAAGGCGGTGATGCTACCCTCTTTGTTATTGCAGAATATGTAATTCATCCCTGTTGTCAGATATTGATTTTAGGAGAAAAGTGATGATAAACAATGTTTTCTTTCCCACCCTGATCCCTGTGGTAGATAAAAACAAACTGCTGAGAGTAATGTGGCTTGGCTCATTATTAAATTCTGAAAATGCCCTCTTCTAACTTATGGCACTGTAGGAGTAAAACTCCAAATATATCACATTCCCACCTGTAGTGACCTCACCACCCAAATGTCTTTATGCTGAGAGGTGGCGTTGAAAACAAATGCCATGAAGAAAATATTGGCAACACTATGAAATTTCACGTGAATGTCTTTCCTGCCTCTGAATTACAGTTCATCCGGCAAACCACTTAAGTCTGAAGTGTTGAGTTGTATCTTATTACCGGATGTACAGTGCAGAATTAATATAGTTTGACATACTTTGTCACGGCTTCCACACTGCAGCTGACTGACATCATTTGCCATCTAATTGTTTGAGAACTATCACATACACTTGCTAATATCGTCAGGTTAACTATTATTATACTGTCTGTCCTACCTGCAGGTGCTAGTCACCTCCAGTGTCCATGTATTGAACCTCCAGCTTTCTTGTTGAAGTTGAAAGAAGAGATGGAGGACAGAGATGCATCAGAAAATACAAATGAGAGAGAAAAGTGAGGAAGAGGAGGACTGGTAGAGAGACAATGTGAAGAGGGTGCAGAAGCCAAGGACAGGAGAGAGGCGAGATGTTGGACAGAGAGAGAGAGAGAGAGAGAGAGAAAGAGAGAAGCAGAGATAAGGAAAAGAATGGAAAAAATGAGAGCATCATGACAGAAAAAGAGCGAAGATTAAGGGAGAGGGGCTGCGCGGTGTGGTGATGTTTGCCATCGCCACTCATTGTTTGGTGGTGTGAGTGGTCTGCGGTCTGCTGCAAGCCCCAGAGCGATTCATCATGATTATGTGGTGGTAGGCAGGTAATGTCACAGCAGGCAGGGCTGGGCACACCACAGGCAGAGGCTGCCGCTATGTCTGGGCATCTGTCTTTGCCAGCCAGGGTCTAGTTGGTCACGTCAGCCTGCGTTGTGTCTCTGCTGTGCCCTCTGGATATCTCTCTGTTTTTTCTCGCATTTTCTTTTTTTCAGTTTGACTCTTTTGTATGGTATGTGGACAGTGCTATTTGTTCTGCAGGTCCACATGATGTGTTGCTTTTACATTTACAAATCGATGGTGTGTTTTAGCTCTCTATGTTGATGTTTTTGGTTATTTTTAGTCCCCACTCCTGTCGTCTGTCGTGTTGCTCCGGTGACTCATTAAAGATGTTTTAAATGTCAAATGTCAATTTCTGTCTCCATCTGTTTCGCTCTCACCTCCTTCTCGCTCATTCTCTCCTCCCTCTCACCCTTTTTTCTGTGATTCTCTATCTTTACCCTTCTTGTGTCTCTGACTTCTTCTGTGGAATTTTCTGTCATTTCAAACCTTGATCATTTACATCTCTTTTATGTTTCCCTCTTTACCGATCCCAGTCAGCCACCTACGCTTCTTCCAAAAACAGCTCACACTGTGCAGCGTTGAACCTTATTGCTTGCTTGTCCAAATGTCAGCAGTTTTGTACATAAACCTGATGTTGTCGTATGTGTGTGAATCTCTGGCGCTTGTAACTTTTTGAATGTGTGTATGCTCGCAGCTTTTCGTGTTCATCGCATTCTAGTGGGTGGGTGTTTTTGGAGCAGACAAACACAAACACAAACACACACACACACACACACACACACACACACACACACACACACAAACTCATTCATACATATACACAGTTTAACTTCATGTGCACTTCCTGTACACTAAGACTCTAATGCACAGTGTGGTGGTAGGGAAGTCTAAATGATTAATGATTGCCTCTGTGGTGTGTCAGCCAAGGCTGCAGCTAAAACCAGTGTCATTCTCTCTTACTGCTGTCACTCCATGAATATTGTATGGACTTGCTTGCCTAATAAAAAAATAAGTCCAGTTCTCTGCATCCACCACCAATTGGTCAAGTTTGAATCTCTCTCTCTCTATCTCATTGTCACACACACTGCAGTTTATTTTGAGTCAATCCCACTGTCATAAATACACACTGCCTCACCAAATGTTTATTAATCCATAACTGAAAATTGTCTGAAAATTGTCTCCAACAGATGCTCTATTTACTTTGAATTTGGGTAACATTTGCTTAAAACTACAGTTGTTTTAGAAAATGTCGCAAAAATGACTTTTTAAAACATGAAACTATATATTTGTATTGACTTAAGTTTATTGCCATTTTTCATTTTTTAACATACATAACACTCTTCACTGTACAGTTCTGAAAAACAAGAACTAACATAATAGAAATAAGTAAATAAATAATAATAATAATAATAGATTTGAAAAAAAATAAATAAATAATGAAACAAACATCATATATTAAAATACACACCAAAGGCACTGAGGATAGCATAAAATATTAAAGGTAAACATAGAGATATTGAATACAGCATTATTTATCTTTAGAGATATAGATCTGATTTTCCCCATTTTTAAGATATAATTTTCAGATCTGTCAGTCTTTCTATAGAAAAGTTGTTGATATGAGGAGAGAGGGAGCTTCGACCTTTTTCCACCCCCTCAATAAAGTCTGTCAACCCACCGTTATGGCAGTTTGGATTAGTTCTGCATTTCCACAGTCTTTCACAGCTAATGGGTCGCCCAGCACATATAACCTGGGAGAGAATTGGTGATCTCCTTTATACAGTTTTGTACTTGATCCCAAAATCTTAGGGTATTGCCAGAGAGCATGGCGCAATGTACCCTCTGAAATCTGACATTTCCAGCAGTCTGCTGTGTTTATAAGGCCTAGTAGATGTAATCTAGATGGTGTCCAACAGAAGCGATTGAGGATTTTAAATTGAATCAGTCTTACTTTTATATCCCTTGACAGCTTTCTTTGATTTTGGCATCTCCTATTCCATTCTAACTCATTAAACGAAAGGTTTAAATCTTTCTCTCAGATAGTCCTTAATACTGGTGGAAGTTTAGTAGCCTGGCAAAATGGAATAGGCCTCATGACCCAGTCCAAATATTTTAATATCAGAGATTGCTGACAAACTCCTGGATTACCTCTTCAAAAGGTTTCAGTAAATTGTTTTTAAACAGATCTCCAAGTGCCCAAAGTCCCTTTATTTATCCAAACTCTCCACAAGAACGTAAATATTTATTTTTTGGCAAAATGCAGTCAGAGGTAGCACTTCTGATTTGTTCCAGTTAACTTTGTAGCTGTGAAAAATAGCTAGAAGAGCTGGAATATATGTTACAGGGTCAAATGCAAAGCAAAGTATATTGCTGGCCAGTCTGTCTTGCAGTTCCTTCCAGTCCACTTTGCTAACAGTTGGGTTTTCTTTTTGCTCAGCTGATGTGTCTTCCAACTTGCTTACCCTCTCCTTCACTTCAGTCACACACGGGTCAAAAGTGAAGATTTTCTTCTGCATAATTTTAAAGTCCTCTATTTCCCCTGAAATCCTCAAAAAGAGTGTTATTTGTAACATCTCCTGTTGTTTTGTCGTCGCAGGTTAATTGTTCCATGTTGGATGAAGTTTCACTTTCGCCCTCCTGGTTAACTATCATAGACGGGTGACATATTGACATGTTGTAGAACTTATCACCTTCTTTCTTTGTTCCGGGGGCATTTTTTTTCCGGTTTTACACGTCTTTGGGTTTCTATGACTAATAAACCATCAAGAGTATAAACATTTTTTTAAGGATTAATTAAGGACACGATTTAGGCAGCCATCTTAGTCTTCGAGTCACATGACCTCCTGTGAGCCGTTTTTAAAGATTTAGGTCTTCAGTTGGAACAAATGGGCTTGGGGCTGAGTGCCACAGAGGGGAGGGAATTCAAACATTGGAGAGCTCCTCCAGTGCCACGGAAGACATCATGAAACTGTTTTCCCAGGCTGAGCTGTACGCCTCCTGACGAGTAAACTGAACTTTGTGTGTAAAATCGATGGAATGCTCCTTTAAGACAGAGTCACGTATTAAGATGTCACAGCACTGGACAGATTGTTGACTGATGAATAATTCATAAAGCTGCAGTGCACAAACTTCACAGCAATGAGCATATAGCACCAAAGATAAAAAAAGAGATGCAAATTACTACTTCATGTTCTATTAGGCTGTGTGCCTAGACTGGGGAGGTATTGTCAAAGTCATCATTTACTATAATCACTGAGTCGACAGTCTATATTACTGAAAAGTATTAGTGTGTTAGCATGCTGCTATGTGCCCTAAGGTGCTCTGGAATATGATTACCCGTCTGCAGCATTGCACTGTCAGCACAATCTTGGAGGCAAACAGAGCAGAACGTCATTTAGATGTTTTTTATCCTGACATAGTGTGCTTGGACAGCTGTTTAGCAGGATGTGTATACTGTTAGCTTCTCTCTGTGATATTATGCATAAGTACAGAAATGTATACGTATTTTTGTGTTGTGTCTGCCTATGCTTCCTGTGTTTTGCAAAGGTTCCTCTTATTACCTTCTCTTTCAAGGAAATGTTACTCACTCTAGATTGTTTTTATTCGTAATTGCTTTACTGATACACATACCAACAGCAATCAACACCTTCTTCCTCGCCCTACACTGTCATGAACACCCACAGTGCACTCACTTGCATACATCTCTGGATAACACTTTAGATAATTAATAACTCTGCATTACATCCATCCTTAACAGACATCAAACGACTGAACTCAAGGTGAGAGTGACATATGACAAATTGCTTTCATGAATACTAACGTCGCAGTTGGGGTTTGGGTTTTTTCCCTCAAATTTCCCTTCTGAAAATTATTAAGTGGCCTAGTTACAGCCTACATTATATGTAACTTGTGAAAACTTTTATTTATTTCTGTAACTAGGTTGTCTGTGATGTTATTTATAGCGTCTAAATTTCCTCAGAGAGAGTTTCCCACAGTGTTTATAGTGTCTCCCAGTTCTGGTAAATAGGACTTCTCCTAGTGTTTGGGTAGTGTCCTACAGTGTTTTGTATAATTTTGTAGAGGGTAGAGCCAGACATGTAGTGGATTGTTGGGGATTTGAGAGTAAAAAAAAAACCTGAAACTGATCTGCCAATATTCGTTTTAACATAAAAACATTACACAAATAAACATTTTTAATTATGATCCCTTACATTTGGTTTTTAAATCAAGATCTTTTTTTAATTGAGTTTGTACAGTGCAAACACACAGAAACAAAAGCTTGATGCTGCAACTCAAGGAAAATAAAGAGTGGATATACAATGACACTATGACACCATACAGCAATGAGAAGTAATGCACATAGCATGTATACATTTAACATATAAATAAGATGAGTTTGCACTGTTAAGAGAATATACACAAAGAAAAAGAAAAAAGAGGGAGAAAAAACAGACACAACACAACAGTAACAGTTACTAAAATAATCCCATTCACTGCCATACATTTGTTTTTTAAAGAACTGTGACCAACATTTTACACTTGAAAAAGAACATTTACAGTGGACAAATTATGTAATGACAAGACTGTTTCTTAATGACCTGAAACCTGTTTTTGGCATATCCGTACTGCAATTTATTCATGGTTATTGGCTGATATGTATGTCGATACTGAAATAACCTTTTTTAGAATATTGATTTTGGTCAGTCAGGATCTAATGTAAATACTCTAGTTTAAAAAATTTTAAAAACTGACTCGATTTGGGCCCCACAATAAGGCCAGTGCTGTCGGATGGTGTTTAAATGTATGACTAAATTATGCCCATCTGGGAGCCCTCCACACTTCCAGTTCACCATTTTAGAGCATTTGGAAGTTCGCCATAGCCTTCTCTTTGAGCAGAGACCATGAAAAGGTCTAAGCTTATCAGAGTTTTTAATAGATGAAGCACATTTGCCTTAAGTGTCTAAACACTGATTAGCTATTCATCTCGCTTCACCCCTGTTTAGGCTTCAAACACCAGGCTGCATTTCACTGATGCAAAACAGTT
Organism: Enoplosus armatus; assembly: GCF_043641665.1. NCBI lineage: Eukaryota > Metazoa > Chordata > Actinopteri > Centrarchiformes > Enoplosidae > Enoplosus > Enoplosus armatus. The sequence goes on from NC_092193.1 coordinate 15,577,075, forward strand.
GGAGAGAAAGCAAGTGCAGCTGTGGCAAAAACTGAAACATCTTTCAAGTCATAATTTGAGCAGATGCTGAATTAAAAACAGTGTCGCACCAATGCTATTATTTCTATAAACACAGTAGGGGGAAAAAAACTGCAGAGCGGCCTTTCTTTCACCGATAATGGCCGCATTTCATTTCAAACAGTTAATGGGCTATTTGGAAATGGGAGTTGTTGTTGCGCATTAAAAGGAAGCTGCTGTGATTACCTTGATCACCGTAATTTCACTGGACAATATCAGTCTGTTTTCCCTAAGAGTATCTGGTCAATAAGAGACATTAATGGAACCTGTTTCCTCTCTTGTTTAGGTGAAGGGGGTGACAGCTTTCAGATAAATAGCTCATAATCACTTAAATATTGTTCTCTTTTATGCCTCTCTCTCTTTAAATGCTGCTGTGTTCTGTTCAAGTTATGACCTGGGAGATGCACAAAGTGTCTGTATTTCAGCCTTAACTGCTCACCAACAAATACAAATGGAGTCAAATGATTTAGCTTGTCCTCTATCATCAACATCGACTACTGGCCTCAAGAGACGGTGCTTTTCTTCTTTCACAGTATCAAATTATTAGAAAATACAAGAAAGAAAAGACATTCAAATTGAGCAGCAGACTGCACACAGTAAATATGAGTATTTGCTACTATTTGGACAGGAGTATACTTTGAATCTGGTAATACTGCCATATTAATCTGAAAGCTACATACTTTACTAATGTGACTTTTCCATGACTTCCCAAGCTTTAAGGTCCTTCAATCAATCAGTTAACATGCTGTTTTGGAAATATGATCTACTACACACAGTGCTGCCTCTGTATAAAGATTGGTAGTCTAAACTTTGAAATGAAAGCCAGCCTCCAATTTCACCTCCAATGTTGTTAAAAATGTAAAAATAAACTAAACAAAGTTGTCACTTTCTGACAAAAACTGTCTAAAGGTTCGTCTTCGTATCTTCATGACATTACAGTCTCTCTGTAAATCAATTGTTTGTACGTAAAGTGTAAAGTCATCACTGAAAACAATAACATTATGAGCTGCTTTAGTGTTTGTGTCCTGCAGTGATTGCTCTTAATGTCAGATTTAATACATGAACAATTTCCAGCACAGTTCGTCGAGCCTGAGCTTTGTTGTAGTCTTTCATTTTTCTGCCTTCCTGTGGGATTTCAGTGCTGTCCTGCAGTATGAAATTAAATGTCAATAGGTAGCAGCAGAGGAAGGGAGGAAATTGACATTGAGCTTTCAGAAATCCTCCCTAGAGTGATTCTGTTAGGTGACAATATTGGATGAGTTTGAAGGTTTCACACTCACGCCAGAGCCATGTCACCTAAACTGTGCAAACTGGTGCACATGGGCATGTACGCTTACAGTACGCACACAACAGGCCAACAATTACCAGAATATAACAACAGACTGACAGACTGAGTGAGAGCCAGCGGGTGATGGGAAGACAGACAGCACAAACTCCGAGGGAGGGAAGGGCAGCCAATGTTTGACTTTCAAACATTTGGAGGAACAGAGAAACAAGCAGATGAAAAGTTGCTCACAAGCTCAAACACACAAACAGATCGGCACACTTACACTTCAAGGTTAAGTATTCCCTTCAGAGTGATTTGGAGGCAGTAATTGCTTTCCTTTCTGATCCAGTACCAAGTAATACCAAGTAAAAAGGTGAAAATCTTTGTCATTTCGTCTGCCAAAAAAATTTTTGCGGCCTGTTTCTGGATTTTATATACCCATCAGAAACATAATAGGTAGTAGGTATTGATAAACAGGTATAGCTTATTATTACATATCACATTACTTTACTGATATATTACATTGCCTTATTAGACCATCATTTATTATATATTTTGGGTCTTCCAGCCAACATGAGGTGTGTTGTACTGGCCTCCCGCCTGGTTTGGGGTTGCCCTTTTCAGCTGAGATATCATTGCCGAAGGCTGGAGCTGCTGGTTTTTCTGGGGCTTGTGTTGTCGTTTCTTTCTGTCTTGCTGAGGGCCCATCGTTTCATCTACTTCTGTTTCAGACACTTCCAGATTCACTTTGTGTGCTGCAAAATGCAGACTGTAGGACAGGCTAACAAGCCTGGACTGTTAGTCTGGCAATCACCAACTTTGCATTATAGACTTGATTAAATGGACAACGCCACCTGGGTGGATTTATAATAGGCTGGGGTCTTTGGCAGGTTTATTTGGCAGAATGCTTAATTTTCATAACAGGTACCCCTCATCATCATGTTGCCTGATTGTTACAGGGGATTATCTGTGGTAGGGGAAACATTGCTTATAAAAAACATGTTTGATTTGTTCATGAACATACTGTGATGGCATATATTTGGAAACAAAAAGTCCGAGTCATTTTGTGTGTATGTCCGTGGAGTGGTTTCTAACCTCTCTCTGTCATTTTGTGTTTTTCTGCCTTTTGTTCTTTCTCTGCTCTGACACAAGATAAGAGTAAAACACATTATTGGACAACCGAATGATTTCTGATTTGATTTCACTTCCTGGAAGAATGAGTTAGGCGGACCAAAAACAGCCTGGGAGAGAAAAAGGAAATAATCCTTCACTCTCTCTCCTTATTTCACTCCCTTCCTCCTAAACTCATTTCTTCTCCCCTTTGTCTCTCTTTGTTCCTTCACCCTGAACAACTTTGTGGCTGGGTAGTGGGGGTGGGTTGTCACATTTAGTATTTCTGTGATGAATGTGTTTCTGTTGTGGAATTCGCAAGATGCTCTGTTTTATTCCACTCATCATTCAAGTTGAATATTCTGAAAAGTAAAACTTTTTTTGCCTCAGCAGGCTATAGCTGCCTGTGTGGTGTGTAAACGTAGCCTTTAAATAGTGCACTATTATCCCATTTTATCATATTTTGTAATGAGCTGTCTTTTTTTATCTTTTGGGGAACTCTAAAGAAAATGTTGAAATGATTGACTAATTTGTGAATTATTTTACGTTGAGCTGTCTCTTTGAATAAGCCCCATGACGTTAGAGGCTAGCTGATTCTCTTCTGACTTGAATCAATGGATAAATAGATACATTCCTCATTGCTGTATATGCTCATTCACATGGCATGCCAGCATGTTTATATTCTTTTTCAAGAGGTGATGGTGTATAGCCCTTGTTGTTATCAACTTGCTGCCATATTTACATGTTTTACTTTATATATTTTTTTTTTGGCATTTGTTTAGCTTTTTTCCGGACATATCAAAGTGAGGAGAGGAAGGAATGTTGGAGTGGAGAGAGTCCAGCCCAAAGTTTTAACCCAGGATTACATCCCTAGACTACTAAACCACCACTATGCTTATTACTAACACTTATTTAGCAGCCTTTTTTTGTGAATTTTGAGTACTAACCTCAGTTACCATGTTTGTCTGTTAAAGGACAACAACTTAACATCAACATGTCTTCTGTCTCCCTCCCTCGATCCTCTCTCCTTCCCTTCTCCCTTAAGAAAGCTGTCAATTTAACTTCTTCTCTTAATCTCACTCCTCTTTCTCAGACTTGAAACTTCAATCTCTGCTACATTTGTTGTGTTGTTGTTATTGTGTCTCCAATGTACATCTTCTTTTCATTAGTTGGGAAATTGTTTTGCAATTATCCTTTCAGTGGGAGATCATCTCATCTCTATCACTACTTGTAAGAATAATATGTAGTTTAGATGTAACGTGTGTGTGTGTGTGTGTGTGTGTGTGTTAATGTGTGAGAACATCTGTGATCGACACTCTGTGTTGAATTGACAATTGGAATAGTTAAAGGCTGAAATTGAAAAACCTGTGTCTGTGTGAAAGTGGACGAGGTTGTGGAAATGAGTGATAGTCGTTCTCAGCTGTTGTATTTTGTTGATGTGTTGCAGCAGTTCACTTCACAAAGACACATTTCAATACGACGAAACGTGAACGAGCTTTGAGAGAATGTCATCACGTCCTCCTGTGGACACATCTGGAGTCTACGATGTTGTATAATTCTGGTTAATTCAGTAAATCCAACCACAAATGTCTACTTTCACATCTTAATATAAACAGTTTTTAGTGTTAGAATCTAACCATAATATTTCAGTTTGAGGATTGCTGTTAAGATTGCATTACATCATTCTTTACTGCCTCTGACATTGTTTTTCTACTCACATGAAACAAACTTTATGTAAAATGCTGCATTATAATGTCACCAAAGTTTCTTTCTGGCAGGCAACCACACAAAGTTAGAACAATGCTGCAGTAGAAATTGTGCTCTGCCTCTTAGTTTACCATGTTCACTTCCTTTCTCTGAATTGATCTTATTGATTGAGAGATAATGACTGTGTCAATATAGCTTTGAGCTGAAGTGAGTGAGTGAAGTAAGTGTTCCTCAAGGCTTTGAACTATTGCTGTAAAACAAAAAGACTAACAAAACTAACAACTTCTCCATGCAGAAGTCTGTACATCTACTTTTTCAGACTGCATGAAAGTAGCTGCTGACACATTTTGCTCCTCACCCTCGAAACCCTCTCATACAGAAATACTATAATCAACAAAATGTGTTTATGTCTTCAGTTTTACATCTGAGGAAAGAGCAGATTCCATCTCTTCTGATGAAAAATGAGAATTGAATTACCTTTTTTTGTAAAGACAGAAATATTCACATTGATTTTTGCCCAATGTGTTACTTTAGGCTTTTACCACACACTGTAGCATGTTATCTTTCTGTCTGTGTGGCTTCATACCATCAACTCAGGCTTTGACTATGTCCAATGTAACACTCAGATATTCTGATTATGTATTCTATGATTGAGGTTTAAATCAAGTCCAGGTAATGGAAATGTGTAGAAATACAGAAATATATTTTGTCATTATTATTCATACATCTGTATGGGCTACTGTAATAACTATTTTCTGTGACATTACTACTTCACTCTCCTCAGTTGTTTGATCAAATTATTGAATGAAATTATTGAATGAAATCCATTTCTTCATTTCGGCTGAAAATGGACAGGGGCTGCACATCGGGCAATTTCACTTGTTCCAAGTTGTCACACAATCTATTCTGGAAAAGTTAATTTGATCCTTTGATTTAATCTATTTAATGTCCTGATGCTACCCAGGTGTTTGAGTCACCCTGATAAAATCCCCTCTCATCCCTCTTTCATCCCTTCAGCCCGGAATTAATGTTTAAAATGCCACCAGTGTCTAATTGAGAGCCTTCCCAAATCAGAGGAGGAGGAAGGTTGAGGAGAGAAAAGGAAAGCAAATAACACAAACTGCAGGAGTGGTAGGCAGGGTCATTGATCATTTCAGACAGTTGACAGAAAAAACCGTTGCCTTATTCATAAATAAAAGATCTTCAATGAAAAATACAACAGTTACAAAGATAATGTAATTACTTGTCTTGAGATACGATTAGAGCTTCTCCTGTTTTGAATGATTCCAGATGATCTCATGTTGACTCACTTTCTTTATTTTCGCTTTATTTTGTTTCCATTCTGTCACCTCTCTCTCTGTCTCACACGCGCACACACGTACACACACACACACACACACACACACACACACACACACACACACACACACACACTGCCTCACACATTTTCCCAATTGAGTAAAAAGGTCTTTCACAATGTTATGATTATATTTTCCTTGCCAAACTTGGGCCTAAAATTCCTCTGTTATATTAGCCATATTTACTGTTATATCCAAATTATATGACCTGCAGAAACATAATCAAATTCCAGATTCACTGATACATTAAAATAAACAGCTTTCTCCTTTACACATCTGACATGTTAATGCTACATTTCTCAATTCCTTCCACTCCAGTACTTGCCTGCTTTACCTCCTTCTGTCTATCTGTCCACATTTCTTCCCTTGTTGATAATTTGGGGCTCGAAAGCAGTGCTGGCATGTAACTAGAGTTTGAAAGTGAGTAGTTTTATGTACTTTTTTGAGTACATTTTGAAACCACTTTTAGAAATAATGATTACAAACTAACCCACAATCCTGCTGTTATGGCACAATGAGGAGGATATTCAGTTTAATTAGCTTTGAACTTGTTTTCTTAAATGGTAAATGGACTGCATTTATAAAGCACTTTCGGACAAAGCACTTTACTTTAATGTTGCCTCTCATTCAACCATTCACACACCGATGGTAAGTGAGCACAGGAGATGCTTCAACTCCTGCAAAGTTATCGCAGCCAGAACAGCGTCTTGTTCTTGAGGTTGCAATCCATAGTCACGCGGCCCTGATAACCATGAATGCCTGAGAACCTTGGCTGGACTTAAGTGGTATTATAGAGTTAAGACAGGAGTGTCCCTGGATGGCCTGGAGGACTATCTGACAACCTGTCAACATTACCTTACAGCACCACCTCTCCTCTGTCTTTACCATCTTTATATATAATGATAATACTGTCAGCATCACATTATACCTTTGCGCCAATCACAGTGACACATGATAAAAATGGTTCATGGAATAGAAAGCAGTGTGCAGACCAGTATTAAAATAATACTGTTGTACTGTTTTCAACCACGTACATGTACATGAAACATCTGCCTTGTTGTGTTTCTGCTCACACCTTCGCATCACGCACACTTAGCATCACAATACCAAAGGGACAGGTAAGGCACATTTCAAGGTCAGGAATACACTTTGTAGCATAGCATGTAGCATGACTGTGATCGCCTGATAATCAGACTGACTTGCCAATTTGTTTTACATCATTAATTTAGCTGTTAAGTGAATGACATACCCCTCCTGCCAACATCCTTTTCTGTCAACATGGAAGCTGCGGTAGTGGTTGCAAGGAGCAGTTTATTATCGATTGAAGAAATATTCTATAAGTAAACCTCCTACAACATGTTCTGTTGGATTAATCTCATCACTGCCTGTCGCTAGTTTTCGTTGATGTAGCCATTCTTAGGCCCTCTTTCAAAGCTCTACATGGTTCATGTTTCTCCAATGAGGGAAAACAGGCAATGACTGTGACACGTGGTGTGTGGTTTCTTTTCTTTGTTCTTCAGGACATTGCATTTGAAATAAAACAATGACTTTGAGGTTAAAGTGCAGAGTTTCATCATTAATTTGAGGGTGTTTACATCTACATCAAACAATGAGTGTAGGAATTGTAGCCCTTATTATGCACAATCCCCCAATTCTAGGGAACCGAACATTAAGAAAAACTTATAGTCATCATGTTGTTTTCCACACATAATTTTTTGAGCCTCATAATTGTCTGCTTTCTTGGTATTGACACTTCTGCACTATAATATCAACAACCTTTTCATTGGCATACCTTCATGCTTGCTCTTGCTGTCTCTTTTGAAAATAATGAGATAATCCGTGTTGCTGCTCCACTGACACCAAATAATAGATGCAGATGAATGTTGATTTGAACTTTCCTACCAAAATCACATCCCTCCAAAAAGAAGCCTGCATGCCCCAAAACTAACAATGTCTATCAGATTTTCATTAAAAAAAAAAAAATCCATTGTAATACCAGTGAGCTAGAGTATATATCTAATGATTTTTATATTTAATTTAATTTTTATGCTGTATTTTTGTAGTACATACAGCAACTACTGATGAGAGGGCAATGGACGCTTGGCTTTTTTCTAAATATAGGCAACTGCTACGAATATTTGCTCAAACTAAACTGGGGCACAAGGAAAAAGCGTGGAATATTTACATTCACACAATTTTCTCCATTTTATCTGGCTTTTGAACATCCCTCTGTAAAACCAGGTTCATTAAAACTCTGGTATTCTTCTCATGTTGGAAACCAGTATCATAAATCTGTGACGGGGCCGAGTTATGAAAAAGGTGGGTTCAACATGCTTTGCAACTGCATGGAGTCATTGCTCATTAGACTGTAAAGTTTCTGTCTTCATTAAAATTTAAATTATTTCCCCCCAGAAACCAGTGCTCCATTTTTACTTTTCACTGAGCTATGCATCTTAGACTGTATACACCTTCACTATCTAGGACAATGCAGCCCCTGGCCATGGAGTTACTGTAAGTGCCATATAACAAGGAAACAAAACCTCAAATACATGCACATGTACCCACACTTTGACAGCATACTTTGACTTATTGTATTTCCTAACCCCTTACGCTTACTTTAACCAAAACCTAATTCTAACCTTAATCCTAAAACCAAGTCTTAAGCCTCGAAGAACCTCTTGAAGAAATTAGGGGTTGCCAAAATGTCCTCATTTCCAGTTCTGTAGCCAGAGGAAACTTCTTGGATGGGTGTCTGATTTCCCCCGGGCAGGCTGCGTCATGATCCTTATGCAAGATTCACAATATTTTTCTGATGTTATTTTAAAGATGCATTTGAACTATATTTTGTTCACGCCTGAGAGGCTGTCTGAGTCCGGTCCAAACCTTTCCTACCACAACAGATCAATAAGCCTACAGACCAGGCAGGACACTATGCAAAATATTATAGGAAACCACCTGGAAAGCTTGCGCCGCTCACAATAATTAAAACAAAAGATATTGTGGGTGACAGGAACCAGGAGTGGTGCAACGTGACAGAAAAAATCCCAAACAATACACATGATATACCTCACCAACCTGGGCGTGGGGGGGTTGCTGCAGCACCCTCTGCACCTCTCCTCACCTCATTCAGCAGTGGCACTCCAATGTTCCCCCTTGGCGAAGGGCCTGCTCATTTTCTAAAATGCCTAAAACTCAAACTGGTCCCCACAATTATATAAATAAAAGAACACACACACACACACACACACCACTAGTGTCAGCTGTGCACATCCCCTCTGTCTGGCTGTGTGTCCAGGAATAGCTGTGTGTGTGTGTGTGTGTGTGTGTGTTTGTAAATGTGTATGTGCATTGTCCCAGTAGAAACAGAATGTGCTCCTATCCAGGAATAGATCACTGCTGGATGCAGGAGCTTTATCATCTGCAGGATGTTTACTCAGTTGCCCATACACTCCATTAGTCTACCAGAACCCCCAATACATCACGCTGGACTATAACAACACGCAGGGTAGTCCAATAAAAATGAATGCAATGCAGCATGTGTGATACACAAATATTTTAATAAGCAGGCTTAGGCTGTGTGATATATTACTGCGTATACAGGACTGTGACTACATACTATTATTTTCTCTTATGATGATATTGTTCCACTAATACTGAACTATTTTGCCAAAATTAACCACATCCATAGGATGACATGCTCATATACTGCCTTATAATTGTTTTTTTAACCAAAATTGTGTGACTTTGAAACCAGGACAAACCATTGGTTAGCTCTTTGCTAGAGTGGTATTCAGGAGGATCGGGAGAAATCCTGGTGGGCCAGTGTCGTCTTCAGACTGATTAACTGTGGGCTAACTAATAACAATTACAAATGAATTTAGCATGGACATGTTTGCTGTCTAGCAGTCAACCAATGTTTTTATTTAGCTCAGAACTGAAGACTCCTCGGGTGAAAATTTTGTGAACCAAGGAGCAGGGCACAAAGCGCAGTCAGAGCAGAGGGAGTAACTTTGCGGCTGCAGGCAAGTGGTGCATGCTGAATGCACGTGGAAACAGGAAATTGAAATCTTAAATGATCAGCAAGTGAGTGTGTAAAACGGTGTCAATCCTGACATCAGGAATATAGCGTGCAACTAGATTATACCTCCAATATACTTCTCAGAGGTGCAGGTTAGTAAAAGAAAATGGTAAAGGTGCAGTTGCAGTACAGCTACACAATGTCTACTCAGGATTTGAAGTTATTTTTTGAGAAAATTAAGTTGAGTGTCGTGTTTTTGTTGTTGTTGATACAAGGTTATGTAGTAGTAGTAGTAGTTATGACTGACTGGTTGTGGACTTGGTTATTCTCACATACTGCCCATTTTCTTTCTTTTTTTTTTTTTTTTTTTTTTTTTTACAAATCACTGCAGTTGGCTTTCCAAAGTTATATTTATGCATTGAGTTTATGTTTTTTTTACACCCACAGCTATGAGATTGTAGTTTCTGAACTGCCACGAAAGTGTCGAATGCCCCACATGCCTGACATCAAATCCTAAACTTTGTTAAAAGAACTCTAGATGGCTCATGATGAATTATTTCTGCCCTCGGGAACACAGGTGTAATCACAAGCAAACACACACACACACACACACACACACACACACACACACACAGTAATGCTATTGCAGATACATAGCACATTATTTCTTCACCCCTTCTCTCCAGTGTGTTTTATCTACAACACTGTCACATTCTGTTAAATGTTGCCCTCGCAGGTATTCTGTTTGACAAGACGGACGGAGTCTGGCGGCGCTGCAGGGACGATAAAGACTATCAGCACGTATACACATAGGATGTTTACTAATGTAGGAAACAGTGCAGTCAATCCTGTATGGTGTCTGTAAGCCTTTGTTTGCTTTTACACTACACGCCTGCACATGCATATAAGAATGGTTGGTACAGGTGGCAGAAAATTGTGCCAGTGTGTGTGTTGCAGCTGTCAATTTTTCTTGATTGAAGTTATGTCCTATATAATATATTTATGTTAAAACATGCCTTTACATCTAAGTATAAAGGAAGGAATCACTGTCTGTATGTCTGTCCGATTATCATACGTCACACATCAGATTATCTCGAAAACCATTCAACCGATCGACTTTACACTTACCGCGCTTCTCGACAACGCTTGCACAGTTTGGCAGCTTTGTTGTATAATGACCAGTTACTGTATTGGTCACTGTGTTGTAATGCATCTCATTATATAAATATGTAAATGCTGTCTGTCTTTCACTGTACACATGTCCGAGCTAGCAGTATGGACCAGGAGCTGTTTGTTTTCACATTATTTTGATGTGATCATTATTAGGTCAGGGTAACATTTATTCAAAGTGCTGTTTAATACCAAAATAGTTTTTCAGAGATTGCCAATTTCATGAAGCAGTGCAGTTGTTATTACCTTACAGTGGACTTCTTCTTTTCCACAATATTTTAGGGAAAACATTTCTTGTTACTTTGAAATGATAAAAGAAGAAAAGATCTCTCAACTCAATTATATTTTACATGAAGTTAACTAACTTCAGTCTTCCAAGTTGAAAATACTGAAAAAAGCCCCACTTAGCTTAATATCTGTTTGTCATATAATATATAAAAGTTCCTCAAAGTTAATATAACCAAGTTCCTAAATGTTAAATATTGTATTAACACAAGAAGCTGTACAGCTTTGCCTAAAAAAAAATTGGCACAACATTAATTTAAATCAGGAAGTATCAAAGCTGAATTATGAATTTGAACAGACAGTTTTCTGCTACTCAGTAGTATGGACACATTGCTGTTGGTACCAAAAAAATGTTGAGAGCCAGAAAGTTTGAAAAAAAAGAATATAACTTTAATTATCACGCACACTTTGCAGTCTCATTTCAGTTCAAACAGCATAATGTAACATTTTAAAGGATTTTATTAGCCAAAGACGTAGGAGCCTTTTATTTATCTTTGAAGGAGTGTTTAATCCTTTAATGTGTCCGAAAACCTAAACATTAAAAATATATGGAGATATATGGTTTCGGTGGACAGCAATGGTGCGTTTTTACGACGACAAGACCTGTATCAACCCCCATACACTCACACACACACACACACACACACACACACAGGGCATTGGCCACAGTTAACCCCTCAGGCAGCCATAGACTAGAATTTGATATGGCAGCTTTTAAGATAATGTCTTGGAACATTAGCCTTTATAAGTAACATCACTGCATGAAAGAAGAGCTACAAAGGCAGGTAGAGGAATACAGCACTAAAATCATCATGCTCCATGAAAACTGTGCCGCTGGAGTTTAATAACATTTTCTTTTCTCCAGTTTTTATCCCAACGGGGAATCTGAGAAACTCACTCCACTGCTCGGCAGCATAAAATGTAGATGTCTGTGAAGTATAATATCCAAACAGTGCCCTAAATCCTTGCTAATACTACTACTGCTACTACTTCTGTACTACTGCCACTGTACTACTACACCTACCACCTAGTAATAATAACAACAAGAAAAGAACATTAAGGCATATTGATTAACGTTGTTATACCACTTGTAAATCCTGGAAAAAGCTTGGTGCTGCAGTTTTATGTTTATCGCACATTTAACAGTATTGCAGCCCAAGCAGATGGTTTGAAATAATATGGAGAAAAATGGCCAAAGCCAACACATTGTTTCATCATAATCACAGCCATACAGATGTAGATACATGTCCAGCTGGTCAGTACAAACTTCAACTCAATGCAGACTCTGTTGAGTAAAACTTGTGTCTGACTGGTGATAATCATTAGTGGAAGCGCTCTTTATTTCAGGCGAGCAGGGATGCCTCCACTATAAAGTGCTGCGGAAATCCCTGATCCATCCAAGCATTTCCTGCCATTAATCTGGGTCCAAACAGCTGTGGCAGCTTGATAAACAAGGCAGATATGTCCTCCAGCACTATTTAGGGGATCCCTCCGCAATCCACCTTTTTGTGGTTGAGGGGTTTGGATGCCCCCATGATCCTGGGAGCTGTTGTCGGGAGCAACAGCTCCTGTAGGGTCTCCCGAGGCAAATTGTTCCCAGGAGAGGGCCAGCAATTGCAGGACCCCTAAATAGCTTCAACCTTTGGAACTGTCAACCTCACCTGGATTAGGGAGAATGAGGCCCTCTGCTGTAGCCCGACTCGGCAGGGGAGCTGGCATGAGTATGTTTGGGACTGTACCGCTACCCATAGAGCAGTGTGGAGCTGCTGCCATATGGGCACACCACCTGCAAGGCAGGGCGTGGGGATGTGTTACATTGCCAATCAGGTGGCAGACGAAGGCAGGGGTCTAGGATGCTGACCCATATTTCTATTTGACCATAAACAGACATATCATGCTGAAAACTGCTGCTTGAGATGCAGACGCTCACTACTGCCAACTTCCAACTCTGACGACTTGGATTAATATAGAATAGAATAGACTGAGGGTCATAATGGCACACGGATATGGAGGATAGATAAAATGCTTGAAATGAGTTATGATCAACAGGGGGAGGTACATCTTATTTCCATGTGTATGTCCAGCTATTATGTTTGAAATGGAGATTTTTGTGTGGTTTGTCCTCTTTTGATTTTGTGTCATTGCTTTCTCCCTGTGGCTGTTGAAGTCAGTGAGTGACACTGGCAGCCTTAGCGCATCAGTGAGCTGCTGCCTGAACTCTGCTGAAGCGTGACTCACCAACGGCTACAAAACTTTAAAGCGACTTTAAACTCTTGATGAGATGCAAGAAAGCATGAGTGCAATAATCTTTTGACAAATACCACATTTGAAATACTTTGATTATATTTAGTATTTAATTTTTTAGGGGGCGGTCCTGCTCAAATCAGGATTACTTTCTTAATTTAGACAAAGTGATGAAGTCCATACAGACTGATTTAAAGGTGAGAATTAAAACATAAACCAAAATGAAAAAGTAATATTCTTTTTTATGTATGCATGGTTGCCTGCTCGTTTGCTAAGACGATATAGTTTTCTAATTAAGCCTAAATCCTACAGAGCTTCAGTGTCTGTCTGCAGCTTAAATGTAGTAGATAAAACAAACACACACATATCTACTTTGTCATGTCTGCTCATTTAAATGTCAGAGATGAAAAGACAGGATTTGACAGTAAAATATTGTGAGAATGTTTTTTTGTCTTGTAGATATGACTCAGACTACAGACGTAGGAGCTGTGCATACCTAGTGTGGACAATCTGAGAGAACCGTGTGAGCTGGTGATAAGACGGTGCATGAATTTTCACTTGAGCCATGTGGCAGAGCTGCTCACAGTCACACACCAAAACACAGCCCTGAAAGAAAAACACAAAATGCACTGTAAATAAATCCAAAGACACAGTGCTAGGGGAAATTAGTGCTTGAAGAAATTGAAGAAATTGACATTTAGTTTGGCGGGGAGAGATAATAGGAATAACACTGCTGCGCAAACCATTGCTGACGGCTGTGGAGAATGCAGCCATCACAGCGGTCGTGTACCAGTGAATGCTGTAAAGAACAGACAGTTGGATTGATTTCAGCTTTTAGTGAATGCACCAAGGCTGCTGTCAAATTCTTTTGTTAATGTGTGTTTTGTAGAAAATTTAAAGAACACAACTTGACATTGCAAACAAAAATGTTTTAAAAACACTGCAAGCTTTTCACCAAGATGCTTTTAAGCTAATTTGAAATGTCTTATTGAATCAAGGAGCCAGTGGCATGCTGCCAGCATGTAAGGGGATTTTAATTTGCTTTTATCGGTGAAAAGTGGAGGAACATTTCTGTTCTACTCAGCAGAGTGAAATACCAGCCACAAAATCTGTCCTTTTGCTCTCCTGTGTATTTTGCTAGTGGTTGTGTGTGTTTTTGTGTGTGATTTCTTCATTGATCTAAATACCACTCAGGCTTTTGAGGAGATGAGCAAAAATCATAGTGCAGGGAGATGATTGAGTTTGAAGTTTATTTTTTATTTGATTGTTTATTTAGCATGGACAGTACAGATAAACACTGTTACATAGGAAGAAGTGATGCCACAGATGTAATATAAACGTCTAGCTCAAGCTGATCTGCAGCCCTCATACCTGGTTAGGCCTTTTAATTCAGGTTAAAACAACTAAACAAACAAATAGAATAAATATAATATAAAACCGATTCTGAATAAAAACTGCAGACTGTTCATGTGTATATATACAAGTCTATGTTTGTATGTACTGAACATGACTTCATGCACAGACATCCTGTGTACTGTAGGTGTGAGAGTGTGTGTGTGTTTGTGACTAAGTATAGGTAGGCACACATGTATACATGTACTATATTTGATTGTTTTTTGAACCATAGTTTCTCTTTTGTATTAAAAACTTCAAATTCTTATTGTGGTTTTAGTTCAGGTGGTAAGGCGTTCCATAGTTGTGTGCCATTTACTAAAAAAAGTGGCAAACCAAAAGTGGTTCTGCATCTTGGAGCACTCCAGTTAACTCTCATCGTGACTCTGGGTCGAGGCCATTTATGTACTTGCATAACTATTTTCTTGTTTCCAAAAATCTAAAACCATCCTGTCCATCCTTTATGTCTTCTTTATTGCATTTTATTAACTACCTTAGGAACTGAAAGAAAAGGCAAATATTTTTAATACTTGTTAATGGGTTGCAATTTAACATCAAGGATATGAAAACTGTTCAGGTTTCTTTCTGGGTTTGTATATGAATCTGTGCTCAACAGCTTAGTGGTCTAAAAGTGGACCCACCTCTGCATGTATTTGCATGTAAATGGATAGAAACAGAATGACTACGTTTTAAGCATTTTCTGTAGTCCAGTCCAGTACATCTTGAGGAGATCCTTTAATTGTACGCACAGTAGACATTGGTCAATAGAGGAAATAGATGTAAAAATGTAGCTAATGAATGTGCATTAACCCTTTCTATACATGTATGTGACTCACATTTCTGTGCAGGGTCAACAAAGAAAACTATTTGTCTTCTCATGTGTTCACCAGGGACCCCTTTTCTTGGCTATTTTAGGAGAGAAATACAAAAGCCTATATGTGACTGTGAGGGTGGGACAATAATTCATCACACAAGGGAACATTTCCTCACGCACACAATGAGATCCTCTTTCTCTCCCACTCCTTATCTGAAAGGTCAGAGGATGAGAGCCATTTTTTCAGAGCAATGAGCTTTGCAGCTCTCTGCTTCTTGCTATTTCCATCCAGACTTATGAATCCATTCTTTATCATCTCTAATAAAATTTCCCCGCTCTCCCTATTGCATTACTTTCCATCCCTGTCCGCTCTGTAAGATGACTCCGGGCTGATAGGGCGTTATCAGCTAAGCCTGGGACAATTATTCAGCCATTAGACCAAGCAGGAAGTCTGATTAGCTCCATAGTCAGACATCTGCCATCCCACCTGCAACCCAAAGTCTAAATAACCTCCACTACATCACTGAAATGTCTGAGCGAGGACTGCCGTGTGGCCTGTATTCTTACAGGTCCCCCCGAGACTCAGAAATTCATTTATTTAGGATTAAAATAACATTGTTGGTATCTTTTAGGTTGTTTGAATAGCTAAATTTATAGTCATTGCAATGTCAGGTATTGACTCAGTTTGACGCCGTTTCAGTTTGGTTTCAGGTGTTTTGCCTGTTGAAACACACAATGCATTACAGGCATTGTATTGTGGCTTTAAAACAGTTTGTATTGTAAGTATTAAACAAAGAAGAAAACTAAGTCAGATTTGTTCTTGGACAAACTGCATGTTCTTATAAATTATGTGTAATTTCAACACGTGTGTCTTCTTTGGGACAACATGCATATATTACTTCAACAAACATAGTAATGTAATGAATAATGCATGTTGGTTTTTTTTTGAATAATCACAAAAGATGTGTTGGGAATAACATATCCCTTTTTGTAAGAGTAATTAGAGTCAGTAAATCATTTTACACATGTCTGATGAGGTGATGAAGCTGGAAATCCTTATTTAGGCTGAAAACTTGCATCTTCTCTATGATGATCTGGGATCGGGAGCTGGTGTTGTCAGCCAGTCGGGCAAAATTGCAACCCTGTGAAGATGAAGTCAGACACAACTTGATTTAACTACTTCAGTTAAACGTTCAATTAAAAGGTTTTTTGTCCACGACACATTTTGGTGAAAAACATTCAACAAAATCACTAAAATTAAAGGTGCTATGAAGCAGGAAACAGAGAATAGAGACCTACCATGCTGCTGAATAAAAAAAAAAGCTAAAGTTATATAATATACAATTATAAAGCAAACTTTGAATTGGCTCTTGTTCAGAGTGGCCTGATGCAGATTTACAGGATATGCAATAAACCTGCACATTCAGAGAGTTTACTTTGCAAAAGGGTGCAGTACAGTACACAATGCATTATTACAGTGCATGTTTTGGGGCCATCTGTGGGACTTTACAGATGAGCTAATTCGCTTCACAACACCAATTTGGAATTCAGCGGCCCAAGCAATTTTACAGAAGCTACTCATCTTCCCCTTGACTGAGTAAAGAATCTGCACTGTAGGTACTTATGGATGTGTATGTCCTTTTAATCTATTCCCTGACTATCTGGCTGACTGACTGACTCATAGGCCAAGTGTTTGATGAGTTCATTAGAGTCAGCTCTTCCCAAAGACAATAAACACAGCCTATGTTATGAAGAGACTTCACTGATCCCCTGTATTTCTATAATTAACCAGCAAATTAGCAAGCGGCAAACAGGGAAGGAGGGTGAAGAGGACAGATGGCGGGGTTGCCACCCATGCTGATGCTATGCGAGCGCGTGAGAGACTGAAAATAGGCCGATCAATAAACAGTCTGAAGGAGGCAGAGGACAAAAACATATTATAGGAGAATGAAAGGAAACTAAGGCTATGGACACAGCACGTACTAGAAGAAACTGTATGGGACACGCTTTTAAAGAATGGGTAACTTGTGAGGTTCACAGAGGGTTAGCCATTTTTGTGACAAATCAGTAACAGACCCAGTTCTCAAAAGAGCAAGAGTCACATGATACATCAAATCAGTACACGTGTATTAATCAACAGCAACAGTAAAGAACTGATTCAGTTCTACCGTATGATGTGATTCAAAAACAGACATCTACAGTGTCCATAGAGTCAGCAGCTGTTTTCTCTCATGTTGATTAACATGAATGCCAAAGTGAAGTGTTCCAGGAGTGTCTGGTCTGTTTCAGGCCTGAAGGGAATGTAGCGCGATAAAGACAGACTGCTAATGGTCCTATCCCTCGGCAACATCCTCCCTCATTGTGAACGGCTTGGATTGTATCAGTTTATCTGGACACCACCAAAGACGCACTGACGACAGAACAGAATGAAGCTTCATTTGAGGAATAAACGATGTAGAGAGAAATGCAGGTGTGTAAATTATCCTTTACATTGGAAGGCTACATCACGCATCCCATTAAAACAGGTTAATTTGTCCACATTTTAATGGGGACACACACACACACACAAAAATGCTCACACACCACACACATTAGCATTGTGGCTGTGACCTTTCCTGATAGCAGTCTGATGGCTATCTGCTGACCTTGCTGTGTTAACAGTTTGTCCGCTAGCTGCTTTTTTCTCTCCCTTTAGTTCTCACCTAATGGATCCCCTAATGTAATCGTTCTTAAGTGGGAGGGAGGGAGGGGGAGAGAGAGAGAGAGGGGGAGAGAGAGGAAAACAAAACAAGAGAGGTAATATAGTGTATGAGAGAGAGAGAGACTGAAGGGAGGAAGTGAGAAACTATGCAAAATGAGATGAGCTCTGACTGAGAGATGACACTTTCAACTGCATCTTGAAAGTTAATGCTATTTTTAAGTATACTCTCAGAAAAAATTATAACCCTAAAAACAAAGCATGCAGCTGTCTCCAATTCTCCGGCTAGTTTAGTCAACAAAAGTGTAATTGACAGAACCAGCTCTGCAGTTGTCACTAATGTGGTGTCATGAGTCCTCTGTGTTTAACTATAGGCTTCCAGACTTTAGGTTTTTACGTCCCATAGCTTATTTTAAGAGCCTAATGTGAATCAAGACCCACACACACACGCTCACACGCACTTGAAAACAAGGCCTGTATGATTAGGTTGCAACCTTGTAGCTGTACTATAAAGCTTATGACCTCAGACTGACCCGTTATCACTGCACAAACAATATGGGCTAAGATCCTCAGTCCTGATTGGATGAGATTTAATTAGTGTCGGGACCTATTGTTGGTGAAGCCAATAATTTATGGACAGAGTTGGAGGGTTACTTTGTTGCTTTCAAGTCAGGTTTTTGCCGTCTATTAGAATCGTAGTCATACATATAAGTACTTACATAAGTTACCAGCCTGAGAAGAAAAATTATGTGTTTTTAATGTATGTCTCAGTTTGGCCAAGCAGCTCCTGAATGTTTCCCAGCCAGATTATTGTGAGGTGTATCACAACACAACACACAGTATGTGTTTGAAATTAACTTGTTCGAATGATTAATACACTCCCAACAACCTGCAATCCTCGCTATGAAACCCACTCCAAAAATACTGTCACTGAATTTGGAGTCTGTCAGGGGGAAACAAGGAGAGGATGATGAAAACATGAGAAAGATAGGAAGTATGTAAAGCAGCTACCACAAGAAGTGGGAGCATTTTTTAGGCAGCGACCTCAAGGGAAATCTGTGAGTTTAGTTTTTCTACCTGGGGAAATTACCTGCAGATGATTAGTGTCTATTGTATTTATAAACGCCGTAGCTGCAGAAGCATTTGAACCCACCCATCTGAAAATGGAAATGTCAGAAGACACACAGGAAAACGTCGCGGAGCTCAGTGTGAGCTGATGGAAGCGACGGACTGCCCCAACTGATGTGTTGTAATATCAACGCAAACACAGAAAACTGAGGGAGGGTTTGTGTACACGTGGATGTAGGAAAAAGGCAACTTGGGAGACAGGGAGTAGGAAATTCAATTTGATTGTAATCTGATGTACACATTCTACTGTTTGTGAGTTAAATTAGATTTTAGATTTGTTTTCTTCGTCCCTCCCATCTTCCCCTTACAGTATTAGAGAAGGGGATTTATCTGGAAAGATCTATGGTTGTGTCTGATTGAAGAATCATGCTGTGGGAATAGTGGGCAGATGGTAATCTATCAAACAGACAACAAAATGTTTTATTTCTTGTTCTGTCGCCAAGGCACTGAAGAACAAACATCTTATTTTACCCTCAATTATAAAACCTTTTCATGGACAGACGGTTCTCCGTGTGAGTGGCTTACGACGCCTAAGCCACTGTTACTTACAAGTTTTTAGTTTAGAAAATGCAAAATAGTTCAATATGTTTTCCTTAGTGCTATTTCTCATTGTTGGTTTCACTCCCTCTGCCTGTCCAACTCTTTCTCTATTCCATTCTTCTCTCATGTCATTTCCCAAAACGTTATTCTAAACCCACATTGTCCCAATGCCATTTTTACTTGCACAATATACTTTACAGTATTTCTCTGGTCGTTTCCCCTAAACCTATTTATTCAATACATTCCAATTAAGTGTACTCCATACTCTGGTACTCTAGGTACAGCAGTGTGGAAGCTGTAGGTGGGCATGAGCTCTCAAACCATGGTCAGGTTTTTACAATGAAATACTGAAAAATCACGTCCACTTCACGCAGCGATTGGCCAGGTGTGTGAAGGTGAGAAAGTAAGCAGAGTTTGGAATTTCTCTCTCAAGTTGTCTTTTTTCATTGTTCACACGATTACTTACGCCACTTTTTGTGCAACACTGTGAACGCCTTTGAGGAGACACTCAAGTGAAAGTGAAAGCCCCGCTATCCCCACAATTGAACGATTTATGTGTCTTGTTCCTCTCTATGACGCCTTTGAGGTTAGGCAACAAAAACACAAAGGTTTCTGGTTACAGTTAAAAGAAAGCAAGACAGTCTCCTGCGTCAAAGTCTGATGTACTACACGCCCACCCACCACATCCTTACTTTACACTTTGCCACATTAAGGCCACACCACTTTCTGCATCAACACTGAATGTTGGCACTGGAGGTAAATTGTGCTGTGCAAAATCATTTTTAGGGAAATTTGGCTGCACACACAGCTTTTTGGCTTTTAATAGGTTAGAGAGAGCTGATAGGAAATGAGGGGATGACATGCAAACAGGGTCCCAAGTTGGACTTGAATCTGTGATGTAGCGATTACATGGTCAGTGTCTTAAATCTCTAGGTCATCTGGACACACAAATCCAAGCTCTACATTGCTTTCTGTTCCTGGTCTGCCTGCTGCTCGGCCTGGCTGGAAAAAAAAAACTGAATTCTGTCCCTTCGACTTACTCCAAGGGTAGCGAGGACAAATCACCCGCTGTAAACCTCAGCCGTGCACTCTGCTCACTGTTCCCTGTCTAAATTCAAATCAAGAGCCAAAAGCCAGGAAAAATGTGCAGGTGGGTTAGGGAGGGCGGCGGGGGGCAGTCAGAGTAGGAATTTTATGTGGAAAAATGAAAATTACCTGTTTCATCTTTTCACGTGCTGGCTTTCTCCCTCTCCCTATTCCTTTTTGTTTTCCTCTTTTTAGTTCTGCTTCTGCCTCTCTCTCTCTCTTTCTTTGACTCACAAACACACACACATACACATTTTACCACCTAAATGGTTTGTCTATTAAGCAGTTTCCTCCTGCTCTCCGACCTTGGCTGGATGAATGCTCCCTTCCCTCTCCACCTCGTGTTTTCTCTGCCCCCTTCTCATATGTATCAGATGGTTTCGTCACACTGTTGGATTCATTTTCATCCACCGTGGTTGAAGGCTTCATTTCTTGTGCGTTATTTGCCCTGAAGTCGCACTGCCACTCGTTCAGCTTTTATGGCTAAGCAATCTTTTTTTAAATCTTTGAAACAGCTTTTCTTTCACCAAAAGCGACGTCGCCAGTCTGTTAATAGCCATGAATTAGATGTTTTCCGGCAACTGCATCTTGATAGCAAAAGCATTTATTTTTATTACTCTTTAACAAAAACATGTATCTGTTTACCTGCAAAAGTGGAGTAGGAATGGTGTAATGTAACACAATGAGTAGTGTTACCTCAGCTACCACTTTAACATAAATTCACATTGACTTATCTGACTTTAGCCCTTACACTTCATCTCAGTTAGCAGAAATTAAAGACAGTCAGAGATGGATTTAAAGACATCTGCGCTGTGAGACTAAAACAAACACAGATGTCAGACTTTAAAGCTTGATGCACAGGCACAGCACTGGAATAAGTGACCAGGTGTTGAATGACTACACTTCTGCGCTTTTTAGAGATGCAGCTCCCCAATGAGGGAATCATCTTATTTAAAAGACCTGAATTGACCTCGTATCTCTGCAGCAGACACCGTACACAGTCATGGTCTGCGACTTTCAAACCACAGTTGTAGCTATAAAAGAGGCTGGCCTCCCCTCATTAGACCTTGTGAGTCATCTGTTCAGTTGTTCAGCTTCGGCGGACTACGAGTACATACAGAATCAGTGTCGTTGAAGAAAACTCCCGCCATATTTCGTTGCTATTTTGCATTCTGGCCCCGATGCCTTTATCAAGTGGCTGTGAAGCAGTTGCCATGCAGTGATGCTGTGCAGTCTTTACCACTACAAAGGCCTAATGACTACCAGTCAGTGTCAGGAGCGCAGAATGAAGCAGCATGACAAGCATAATACTACAAAGTTTCAAAGGTAACAGCAGCATATTAGTGACTTTTAAGTAACTGAATCACGTTATTGTTCCCTTTCCAGTTCCCATGCAGTTGTAGCCAATTATAGTACCGAGAATGTGTGTTCAGAGGAACAGCAATCTGCGTCAGTTATATTTTTCTTTATCTCTGTCATTTTCAAAAATATCTACGTTGCCTTACATGTCTGACTGGCTACAGCTACTGAAACTGACGTCTCTGTAGCGAAAGACAGTCATGAACAGCAAAAATACTGTCCACTCCTTAGACTGGTGTCGTCGTCCACAAAACCAACTCAGCCCAAGTGTAAATGTACAGAAAATGTCATGCAGACAGCAGATAACAGCCAAGATTAATTTTTTGTTGTTTTTGCCAACCAATGAACGTTAATTCGGTGCAGCCCAGTAAATTCACTAGCCACAGTTGTCATTATAAGTGGTGAAATCAAAAGTCGCTGGCTTAAACTACCACTGTTATTTATGAACTATAATTAATATTGCATCTCCTGCAATTTCAAATTTGCACTCTTTCAGGTTGTGGTTTCGACGTAAAAGGTCTTCTCATTTTCCCCCCAGATGCACCGGTCACATATTCAGGTGTGCAGAGACAATTTGGGAAATATTATAAATATGACTCAAACTAGACCCCTTTAAGTGTAATGCCAGCATTGTGAATCATTTGTGAGTGAACAGTACTGAGAGTAGCGAGAGGTGGATCCGGGTTCAGTGACCACTTACAGACGACTCACTCCTCACCAACGTCTTTCCACTCACATCTCTACTCTTAAGCCCAATTCTCTTCCGGGGCGTCTGTCAGGGCAAAAGGGGAAGTGAATAGAGTTTGATAGGAAATATCAGAGAGAGAGTCAGTGATTAGCAGCTGCAAGCTGAGAACTGGCTGATGTCACAGTTTGAGCTTAGAATCTGCTGTGCAAAAGAGAAACACAATGACTTCAAAACAGTTGTGTCCCCCTCAGTGCTGTAACTCCTCTGGATAAAGCACTCCCTGGTGATGACCGCCGCCTCTGTGTGACCGGCTCACTTGTCACAGACTTTGTCCCGTCTGTCCTTCTGCTTATCGGATTATTGACTGGTCTTCACACTGTGCTGTGGCCCCTTTTTGCTCTCATATATTGTACCAAAGCTGAAAGAGGACACCAAGGTCATGTCCATGGATTTTTATTGCATGTCCATTTCCATTTTTTCAATCAATAATGAAATTCTTTTTGAAGAGAAATTTAAGTCCGATCTTGTATAAGAAATATAGTTTCCCAGCTTAACCTCACCGTATATTTGATGGGTAAACCCCATGTACTGTGCAACTGCCACCGCACACCTGCAGGACTTTTTTTTTAAGTCAAAGCCTATTATACACCTTTTGCTAGAGGGCACACAGCCAGACGGAAACTTTGAAAGCTTTTTTGTTTGTTTAATGAGACAGATGAAAGTGAGACCACAGAGGGGAGACATGTGAGAGGAGGTGTTGCAACTGGACCATTTCCTACTGGAGGTTGTTAAACCAAACACAACCTTTATCAAAAATCTATCAGCATATTAATTAGCAATTCTGGGTCCATTTTGTGGTTTGGTGGTAATCTTTGTTTTGTTTTTTAACTCCATTTGCAGTTTCAACAAGTTTTAGTAATTAAAACAACAGAAATACAAATTTGATATCAGTTTCTGACAAGAAATTAATTTATCAAAGAAGGATAAATGAACATTATCCCTGCACGATCTCATCTGTCGCGTTTCATTAACTCCTTCATTCAGCGTTTGGAGAATATTTCTCCTACCTCTTTGTCTTTCCGCCATTTTCTCCTCTGCTTAAGAAACTGTTAGGCCTCTTAAAAGTCATCTTCCCGACTCCTAACAGTTTTTCACCTTAGGAGCTCTCGTAAGGGTTTAGATGCCTTGTGAATAACTTTTATCTTTACCAGGATCTAGTATTAAATGTAAGGGGAAATTCTTAGAAAATGTCAAATTAGTTTGTACTAGAAAGCTTTATGAATACAGGCCCAGGTCTCATTGACCCATTCACACATACCGATAGTGACCGAGCTGCCGTGCAAGGTGTCCTGCTCAAGGACTCTTGAGTCTGCACCACCATGTATGTATGTGTAGGTGCATGTATATACATACATACATATATATACATATATAGATATATACACACACACACACACACACACACACACACACACACATATGTATATATTTATATATAAAAGTCTTGGGCGGCATGGCGGTGCAGCAGTTAGCAGGATCCTGCTGCACTGAACCACATGCATTGCTGCACTGTTTGTAATGCAATTTAATTTCTAAAAACCATTAGTTGTATTTACATCAGAAAATGTCCTCAGAAACGACTGTTGTCAGCTATCTACTGTCTGTATACATTTCTCGAATGGGTCAAGGATCATATTTAACTGTATTAGTGAGCCATGCTTTTTTTGGTCAGCGCAGCCATTCTTATTTTGCTGTGTGTGTGTGTTGTGTAGACCAGACCGCAGCTCTAGTAATAATATGAAAAGTGAAGCAGCAGCTCTTGTTGACAATGAATAAAAATAGATGAACAAACTTTAATTGGTGTCATTTCATGCGATTCTTAAATTGAGAAGTTGTGCAAGTACTTACTCTTAAAATAAGAAAAACAATCTTGTTCCTCTGCTGGGATATTATGCAAACCATTGTTGTAGCTTGTTACTGGTTAAATCTAGCTCAATATTAGCTGGAATATCTTATTAAGACAAAGTTAGATATATTTCCTTAAAATGAGATTACTTTTCTAATGCAAAACACGCTTAACAAGATTATTTTTCTTTTTAGACAAAAAATAAGACTATTTTCCCCGAAGCAAGGCAGTGCAGTACTATACTGAAAAAAACCTTCTTAAAATTCCATAACATCAATCATTACAGACTTAACAGTACACTGTGACTGTATGTGGATGGATTAATCCTTTAAACAGCACAGTACACTGTCTCTAGGCATGTTTGGGCAGAGAGCGGAAGTGGGGAAGGATGGGGGAGTATGGGTATTGAAGTATCGAAGGGTGTGAAGTTGGGAGAAAAGTAATTTAGAGGGGGAGAAGACCCCCGGTGTTGTTGGAGAGGAGAGAGATAAAAAATGAATGGGCCCTCCAGCTTTCGTGTAGCGTAATCAAATAACCATGACTTTCTGAAAGTACAGTCTAACAAACAGAAATGGGTGAAGAGTAGAGGGTGTGTGTGTCCGGTGATGGTAGGCTGGGACTTTTTTTGTTTTTAGATGAAACCTTTGACTGTCAGAGTGAACAAATACCAGCACTTCATACATTTGAGTGTTGGAAGTGGCAACATTTCGGTCAAATACGTATCAGTGGGCAATCTCAGTATCATCATGAGATTTTGCAGTGTCCAGTGCAAATGTGATTTGTGATGAAATTTTGTTATTTTATGCATGTGACAGTTGGCTGGGTATGGGGCCTAAAGCATATAGAAGTAGGGGAATTTACAATATATGCAGTATTTAGCAAGTAAAGTGCTTAAAAAGATAATCAGTGAGATTTTGAGGATATCTATGGTGTTAAACATTCTTTGCTGTGGTGTTTTGCACTGTGCTGTCAATGCGATCTATTGGCAAGCACTATATACTCGATGTGTTTTTCCTGTTGATGAACTTTGAATAATAAGTTAAAAATAAACAACACTACCCACTTATTTTTATATTTACTCAATTTCTTCTGCTGTAAGAAACCTCAAATGCCTATCAGAAGGATTATTGCTGACACTGACGCACAAAGCTGCAGTAATCAATCATGTTTATGTTAAAATGGGAATAACTGACTATGTGTAAAGTGAAGGGCAGCCCACAGACAGTTTTAGGCTCTTTTAGTCCCATAGACTTACTGGTTTAGTTTGAGGTGCTTTCAATAACCCTCGTAGGCAGCCATGCCCAACGAAAAAGCTGCTGCTGAACCCACTGTGAACCTCTCATGAACATAACATTTTCATCATTGTTTAAAGTGACTTGAAGCAAGGTCATAGAAGACTCAGATCGATGAAGTAAAATACATAATTTGACGTTTAAGTGCCTGTCTCTTATCTTATCATGAAAAACATCTTGAGCTTTTTCTTTGTGGTCCAAGGTCTGATGAATCAGCAGTAGAGGAAGTATTTATCTGGCTGTAATGTAATTGGCTGGCTGGAACACAGCTACAGGTGCGTCCACATCAGTCAGGTTTGTGTCAGGCCATTTTTTTTTCCTTCCAGGGAAACATAATGTGAGAAGGCATTGTGTTTCTGGTTGAGGGGTGGAGTTGTTGTTGAGCTGCTCTTCTGTGTGTGTGTTGCCATGAGAATGAGAGAGAGAAAGATATTCATATACAACCCCATATTATAAAATATGAATATATATAGTAGCTCAGCATTGTGTGGGGTTGTGTGTTTTTGTGTGCCCCACTGTTTCTCTCTTGGAGTGAGAGCTGTTTCCATTTTTGTAGTAACTCATCTAATTGTCAGGATTTTGTATCTGCTTGATGTAGTGTTGCCCAGAATGGGGAATAATAAAAGCTTTGTCTGTGTGGCAGGAAACTAGATAAAAGCATTTCATTTGATTTTAGTATTCATCAAAATCATATATTGTTGTCACAGCTATCCCCATCACAAGGTTGTAGTTCCTGCTGCCTTTTGTCTTGGTTAGTCAGACTCACATGTCCTCCTCTTAGCTTCTAAAGAAAAATATGCAAATTTGTCACCTCAGTCTTGTGACTCTGCTCCTGTCCTGACAACTACACAGCATGTCTGAGTCACTAAGTCCTTATAAAGTAATTATAAATACACACATGCCTTCAATGTCATAATTTTGACTATAATGTAGTGTTTTTTCATTCCAATGGGCCAAATTTGTAAATATACTTTTTGTGTGACATAATGACCAAGTGGTTAGTGAAGACAAAAAGATAGCGTGCATTTTCCTCGTTCCAGAAAAAGTAAATCACATCAAAATATTGATTGTTCTTCAGCCAAATTCATGTTTTAAGCTATTCTGTAGAATCACAGTACAGTTAGGCCTGTTCCCCTGCTAGCATATAGCATTTTCATATTGTATAAAAATGTTCAAAACATAACGCTTTGAAGACACCAAAATAATTTCATGGCCAGAGTATAATTTGCAACTGAGGCGTTGCTGTGGCACGATGGAAACCTTTGTGTTCGAGCCCAGAGGGAGACATGATGTAACGTTGCATAAATATTTCTCACTGTTACTGCAGGCTGTTTTCAGTAGCTATATGACATTAGTTCAGTTGAGTGTTTTTCAGCCTCTCAATACTTATTATGTGAACCTCATGGTTCCTCCAAGTTGAGGCAACCTAATTATCTCTCCTTATTTCTCCCTATTTCTGTTCCATCCTTTCTTCATCTGTATTTTCTTTTTACTGTTTTGCCTCTCTCTCCTTCTTTTGTTTCTCAAAGTTTCTTGCTGTTGGCAATCGTAGCCTCTCTCCCTAGCTCCCACAGCTCTCAGAGCAGCTAAACAACCTCTGAAAAATGCCAGGAGAGGGGAATCACACTGGGAGGTGTGTGAATGTGTCATATGCCCATGTCAGGAGCTGCGGTTTATAACCAATGTTGTACAAGCCATGACAAATAAATGACACAGCATAAATGTGTTTATGTGTGTGTGTTTTACTGTATGTGTGCTCAAATGACTGTAATTGTTGGAGAATGTGCCTAACAGACCGAAGTGAGGACATTTGGTCCAGTTTTGAGCCCTAGTTCTGGTTAGCAGATCTATGTCTATGCCTTTAAGGAATAGTACCCTCAAAAGAAAAAAGAGAAAGTAAATCATGTAGATTTTTCAAATCATGCCAACCACTGGTGATGTTTTTGTGTCAGTAAAACAAACAGGATCGTCCTGTGCAAGCTGATTGGAGCAGCTTCCTTGTTTTAGACTCACTCTGTTGTTTTGAAGGAGGCTGAAATAAAGCTGCACATAGCTCACAGTGTATTTTAACTACGGTGTTGTTGTAGCAGTGCATTTGAACAGACATATTTTGACAGAGCTGTCAGAATATGCTGTTTTTCACTCTCTGATATCACATTCCTGCAATACGTAACTTCTGCCGGGGAGAAGAAGCCTTGAGGCAGTAAAGTGTGTTGTTGTTCCCCCTACTCTCCTCCCACAGTTGGTCAACGTCCCCCCAGCACATGTCTTTTGTCCTGATGTGCTGCCTAGACTTAGATACTGTAGCATGTAGCCTGAGGCAGAGATAGCTGGCATCTGGAAAGCCACCACGGTTGTTGAAGAAGGAGGCAGTGTCTTGCCTGCTGTAGGTTCAGCTTCACCTTTTTGTTTTTGTTTTACAGGAAAGGGTTTTGTTCTCTTTCTGTTGCTTTGCCTTTCCTGTATTGGGGCTGCGAGCCTCATCTTGACAAACCACAACCCTGTGAACACCTACAGCAAATGGCACAGCGTCAAAACATCCATAATATCGCAGAGGTAAATGTTGGGATGTAGGCATGCTCACAACGGAGTCAGAGTCAGTGTCAGTGAAAACAATCTGACCTTGGTTTATAACGCCATAGGCTGCTGTTGTTGTCTTACAGTGCTTTGTTCCACACTGCTCTTAAGACGTGTGTTTTCATATGAGCTCCTGATGTGTAACAATTATTTGAAACAATGGCAAGATGGTAAGCAACGGGAACGTTTTCCTCTTCCTTTACGCCTAACCGGATCCACTATTAGAGGGCTGCCATTGGATTGCAGTCATTTATCTTTCCTATGTGTATATGGCATTATGAGTAATGGTACTTTCACGCTTTTCAGCTCCCTTGATTACTTTGGCCCCCCTCTCCTTCGCCCACATGCCTTTTTATTCCAATGACATATTCTTCCAAATGTAATGCGGACAACTTTGACAAAGTCAGATGCAGTCTGCAGAGGATTGAAAGTGAACACAAGGGTGGCGGAGAGAGGCAGAGGTTTTGGAAATGGCATAACAGCAGAGCAACAAGAATGAAAAGGGTTCAGATGCTATTAGCTTGGCAATGCTGAGGGTCTGTTGACTCTGCTTTCATGATTTTTTATCCTTGAAGTCATTCAGTGCACATATTTCACATAGTGTAGCTTGCATGGTGTTCCGTCACATTCTCATAACACTGTCTCATTCTCCATTCATCTTGTTGTAGTTGAAGATGTATGGTTCGCCCTCACCCAATCTTAGTCTTCCCTGTATGCTCATATTTCTTTTTTGTCTCTTTAACAATTATTTCAGGCAGCTTGGCGACAACTAAAAGGCGAAAGAACTTTTCAAACAGACACATAGTTTTCAAAATGAGGAAAGCATCGCTAAGATGAAGGCAAAAGTTTGAAGACTTCTCTCCTCAATATGACATGTCGTTCTTTTTAAAGAATCTGGCTTCTACATTGTTATTACTGGGCAGTTGAAGCAATGCTGTAGCCATGGCAGCCCGTGGTTCACTGGCTGGCCGGCTGCTGGTCGGTGCCCAGTTCTTGGTGCTGCTCCAGAGATGAATGCTGCTGGGGAAAGCCTGATTAGTGTTACTGACAGCCCATAGATCTTAGCTGGCTCGTCCCCGGCCCAGCCTCCCCGTCTCTCCTTTGTCTCTTTAACTATCTCTTTCTCACACACATGCTCACACCAGGCCAGTGTATCTGCAGGATCTCAAAGGATTTTAATATGAAATGATAAGTATTAGGTATTAAAAGTTATTCAATTATGTTACATTTGAATCCATGAGGTGTTTTGAAGTTTTAAGAAGAGGATGACAGTTAAAATCTGTAAAAAGAAAAAAACAACAACAAAAAACTAGTAAGTGGATTCATTTAAATTTTGTCTGTTGTGTCCAAGGTCGAAATGGATTTCCACTCTCCATCATGAGGTGAACATTTGGCCGAGGCCAACAGATCATGGTGTGGTGGTCGTGGTTTTATAATGTGGTTTTATAATGCTTTTTTTTATAGACTTATTTTTCACTTAAATATTGTAAATGTGTATATTTCTATTTTCTATTTCTTATTTTTATATTTTGTACATACTCTTATTTCAAAATGTATGCTGCTTTCTAATCTTGAATGGGAGCACCAGTACTGTACAATTTCCCCCCGGGGATCAATAAAGTATTTCTGATTCTGATTCTGAGAACAGGACTTTGTCTTCTCTTCACCCACCACACCATTTACCCACTAACAGCTGCAACTCGGCGAGAGGTTTCACTCTGTCTAAATTCTGGTCACTCCAACTCTGCAGAGTAATTGTGGAAACCAAGAAAAGTCTCGACGGATCAGCGAACTTTTGTACAAACTGATAAGACTGAACGACTCTGGGGTTGTGTTGAATGGGGCACTGTATGTTGGACTTTTGTCACTACCTGTCTAATAAATGCTGTGGGAAACATAGATATTTAAATCGAAAATAGAATCATGACCTTAACATTGGAAGTTAAATCAGATCGTGGATTTGGAAAAACGTGACACCCGTAGTTCTGCACCAGGGAGGCTTTAACTAACCTGGCTTACTTTAACTAATAATATATATATAACAATTGCAGTGGTTACCCTTTATTTTATAATGCATCTATCTGCACAATATGCCATTCTCAATATAGAAAAGATTGATATTACAGACAATTATTACAGCAATACCAGTCTTAACTATTGAATTTGTTGTAGATTTTCTTCAATCACTGCGGGGATTAATTGAGTCTTCAGTACACAAGATTATCCAGACACCAAGGGCCAAACCTGCTGAGAGGGGGAATGAAAAACGACACATGTACATCTCACACTGCACACACACTGTACACACATACTCTTTACTACTGACATAGCAGGGAGCATTCATCAATCTATAAGGACTCTCTTCTGTGTGTGTGTGTGTGTGTGTGTGTGTGTTTTTTCCTCTGTTGCGAGAGAGGCCCTCATGGTGTCTGCTCTTATCTGTTTAGGTACTTGAGGGTAAAGGAGGAAGTGGCAGAGGAGCAGCATGTGGTAGTATGGATTAAATGTATCAGTGTGGGTACTTAAGATGGTGTAAAAGATGAAAGTCTCTTTCCACCATGACACTTTGCATCTTAAGGCTAGTTTTTTATGATCCTACTCTTTCCTCTTCTTCCATGCAGCCACTTGACAATGAATGATAACTGGATCAGTTGCAGTTTCTGGTTGCAATGGCAGCGGTGTAATCTAGATGATTGTTTTGTCACTCTAATGTTTCCCATGTCCATTTTCATATCGGATATTTAATTGAACCATTTCTTCTGGCTCAAATCTAAAAAACATGCATGGGAACACTCCTCCCCTCCTGCTGCCCTGAGGTGGTGGTGATTTATCTACTGCTCTACCTCTTGGTCCGTAACTAATCCCCGGTATATTCCCCCATCTTTCTGTCTCATTGCAGTTACATTCACTTTCATTTTTCTGCCTCTTTCTTTCTTTGTCTCCCATGCGCTGAGCTCCCATCTAGTCACATTTACACAGAAACACACTCACGCACACACACTTTTACAACCTATACACAGCCCTTGTGCTGTGCCAGCCCCATCACATACATGAATGCAGCACCCTATCCCCCCAAATCCCAGACATACTCAACTTTTTATGCAGAGTAAACAATGTGTTCTGTCTGGCATGTTGTTCTTATAAAGCCCACTGCCTCCACGCTGTTGGCTGTTGGCTGTTGGTCCAGTTTATCTTCACCTGTCAGACATCCTCCCAGTCACTCTCACGGGCTTCTGGGAATTCCATCAGTCTGCAGCAAAACACAAACACACAAATCCTGATATACACACACACACAGACACAAACACACACATAGTGAGTAGCAGCAGGTCGCCCAAGGCTGTTGCTGAAATGACTGGCTAACCACCAAGAGTTACATGGACTGCTTGAACTCTATAAGCCCATAGACCATCACCCCAGATCCTCTCTACCATGGTGGTTTGGATATAGCCTCAGGCTGTGTGTGAGTGTGAGTATGTGTCTGTGTGTTTGTGATCCTGGAGGCATCAAATGAACAGGTATAAGAGAGAGAGAGAGAGAGAGACAGGGAGACTGGGAGTGATGGAAACCCTGAAATATTTATTAGCAGATTAAGAAAATAGTTTTCCAATAGTAAGAACCTCATTCCAGCTCTAATGGCTCCACACAGGCCTCGTATCAACAATGTTTATCTTCAGACCATAGAAATGGGCCATTTGAAAAACAAGGGGAATTGGAGTGGAGATGAAACATTTACAGTGTTGATACATAACACGTGTTCTCTCTTGGTTACTGATTATTGAACTAAAAATAACATCATGGAATATGATTAATGTCTTCAGCTCTACAGAGACCTTTACTCGCAAAATACACATCCACGCCAGCACCAAGGCATGACCCACCATCTGTATATACATACACCAAATGCTGGCTGTTTGATCAAGCTTTCATACACGGACTCTCGCTATTCAGTGATGCCAGGAGAGCCAGGCAAATGTGTGTGTTGGGATGTGTTGGATTACAAACACTTTCAAAACGTCTATGTAAACATTTATCAATAAGGGTATCTGTGCTTCATGTGTGTTTCTCTGTGAGTGTATCCTCTTGCATGTGTATATTTCCAATTATGAGGAAGTACATGTAATGAGTTACATGGCAGATGGCTACACCGGTTGGGTTTCCATGTATTGCAATTGTGTGATGTGTTTATTCACTGTAGTTATTGTGGTGAAACAAAAGGAAACAGTAATGGCCAATCGATTAGGACTGAGACTAGTTTGATAGGGTAATATTGGACATGAATTACAGACATAAGGATTACTGTGAGACGTACTGATCGTCCACATCACACTGATTGTGTTAAAGGAAATGGTGTGTTTCCTTCATTCCTCTTATTGTTGTGTCAGCTTCAGTTTGTAGGCTAATTAAGACATTTCCATTTCCATGATTAGTGTATGCACACAAAAATGTTGCTAAAGTGAAGTGAATTCCACATTATACTGTAGAAACACACACATACACACAAACCTGCTTAATGCCAGATGCACACTAGAGGTTTTTCAAATCTTAACTGATTTTAAAAGTGTGGGAGAACACAGACATAGCGACAGAGTTAACTTTCCTTTTATACTTGAGTTTTCTTAGTAACAGAAACTCATGTGATCAAACGTGACTTCAGAAGAAAACAAACATGGAGGCGGACTGTCTTCGTCAGCTGGTTGCACTTGTGTGTGTGCTATGTTTTGCACCGAAAAACAAAAAAAGTGTGGATGAAGTCACGGCTGAGAGGACGGAATCAGCATGGCTTCTACATTTTGCAGCACGAGCTGTTTAGTTGTTGTTGCGAGTCGCGATTGGTGGCGCTCCACGGTCAGCTCACTCTCATTGGCTATTGTGGGTTTCTGCACTACACTACAGGTTCAAGTACATTTCAAGTTGTAAATATCAAACATGTTTGATGTTTAGGATTTTAAATTGGGGAGGCTCCAATCCAGTCGGTAACCTTAAGATTATGTCTGTAAACCCCTCACACTACAGGATTATTTGGGCAGATAATCTGTTCAGACCAGCCTCGAACAGCCCCGCAATTGTCGGCATAACTTCAGCTCATTTGAAATCACCGTCCAGTTACTTGTGACTGTATCTCTTTTAGCACCAACGTCATCACTCATGAATCAGACAGTGGGATTTGACACTTTTACAATAATTTCTTTTACCTTTTTCAGTTCTCGTGCAGAAGACACACACCACAGTGTGCACCACTGAGACCGGAAGACTGTTGAGAAAGACTGCTAAAACTGTACTTAAAAGCTCTAAACCCTCATTCCCAGTGGTGCAGCACTTACTAATTCTGTCAGTGTTGTTGGGGTACTGTGTTTTGGTGTGTTTGCATACACCTTTGTGTGCAGTAAATGAGTCCACTGTGGAAAGTAACTGTTTCTCATGCTCATACTTTTCTAGAGGGGCTTATAGGCCCCTTCAGTTATGACTAAAGCTTTTCTCCCACTTTAAAAATGCCTCTGCCAGCAACTTTAACCTCCCTGGAGTGATTTCTCACTCTTTATCCACGGTGCCATACATGGATTTGCAACTATTTTCCAGCCATATGGTATACCTTTTTATATTTGAAGTCCTTTAAGACTGTGTTCGCCTTCTGAATTAATTCCATGGCACATTTTCACACATCAAATGAAACAGAATAAATACTTCTCAGGGTGGATAAACCATAGGTGCCGCAAAATAGCTGATAATTGGAACTGTGAAGGAACAGCAACTTCTCAGCGACTGCATCTCAAGTTCAGCTGAAGAACTTGTGAACTGTGAAAATAATTTGTTTTCTTGTTAAGTGCAGTTTGTGGATTCAAGTGATTCTAATATAGCAACAACAGCACCCACATGACCTGTGACAGCATATTTAATTGTGATTACGATGGTGAGTTTGTTAGAGGCATAGTACCGTCAGCAGCTCTGAAGAAATGTACATGTTTACACATGGGGTTTAATGTATCAAGAGGGCAGCAGTGTTTTAATTAATTGAGAGTTAATTATCTTTCAGTCCATGTGCATTATATTGCTTATCTTGTAAATTATATCTGTATCCTCTTTTCACAAAAAGGGAAAGTGGCAGCTTCAAGATGTATTTTTTGACATATTCTCCACAAAGGAAACAGACTAGGCATTTTTAGACCTCACTGTGTCACCGTGCTCGCCCACAAGCTCTGTTGAGGACACCACAGTGGAAGTAATTTCCTGCTTCCTTCTTGTTAGAACACCATTGGAACAGATTTTGTGCTGTAATTGAATCAGACATCTCCCAGCTTGGAGAGATATAACAGACTTCATGCTCTTCTCAATCCATTATTCCTCTGGTTCATTCGTTGATGTTGTCCATAGGAAACTGAACTGAGGGGCCAGGAGGAAGCAGGTTGAGGGCGGCTAGTTAATGTGTTGGTGTATACTTTGTTCCAAAAAGAAAAAAAGAAAAGAAAAACTCCATACGAAAATCCACTTTCTCTTCTTTCAGATGTTTGTATGTACAGTATTTTAGTACCAGTTCAGTAGAGGATTACAGTATTTATTTTATTTACTGTGCTAGAAAAGTGAACAGCAACCCACATTTTGACATCTGCTAATCCTCATCTGCTAACCCACACTGCCACTTCCATCTTTGTTGTTATTATCATCAGTATCCATCCAATATGTGTTGGATATTTCTCCCCCTTTTTGACTGTAAATTCATTCCAGCTTGCTCATTTAAGGGACATTTAATATAAGTCTTCACTGGGAACGCAGGAAAACGTCCCAGCAAATCAGTCAGACTGACAGTTAACACCTGTTACCTGATACCACTGACAGGTAGAGAGAGAGAGAGAGCAAAAGGAAGACACAGTTAAGTGGGTTTAGATGACAGATTTGACATGGCAGACAGTGACAGACAGAAGATCTGAGACTGATGGTAAGAAAGGTTAGAGACAGTCAGACTCACAGCTGAGATGTGAGTCGGCAACCGAAACGATAAGAAGTTCAGCAACCAAACATGTTTGTGTAGAGTACAACTGGAGTCGATCGAGTGATGTGTCTCTCATGCAGCGTGGCGTCTTGAATTTCAAACTAACCAACCTGGCAGAGCAGGGAGACTTGTGAGCTAACATGACAAAGTAGAAACATGGATGACAAATAGTGAGGTACCTAGTTAGCAAATTAGCCAGGACAAGGATTGGGGTTTGATAGCATTTTAGCGAATTCAAGTCATGTATCAAATCCGCTTATTAAATCCGAATCCTTTCAAATCGAATCTAAGTAGGTTTAGCTTTCAACACTTGCAAGTAACTAAAGTTATGAATGGTTTAAACTCAAAGATCTGTTTTCACCTTTTTGTTTAACAGCTTTGAGCGGAAGCTAATTAATGTTAACAACCTGAAAATGAGATGAGAATATATGAAATGTTGACTGAATGTTGACACTGAAATAACAGTGTGAGTGAGAGTGGCCTACTTACTTTCTTTTACATGTTTCAAATACTGGAGGTCCCGATGAAAAAACTATTAAGCCTCAGATATTGATGTGATTCTCCCGAAATTCATGTGACACAATCAGATGAATGATTTCTCTAAAGCCTGTTGGTTGTTAAGCGATGCTACAGATGTTACTGATCCCTCACAATCGATCTTTGGCTGAGCAGAGACTCTGGTTTTCAGAGAGCACATTCATTAATTAATTAATCATTTCATTAATGTTTTGTACGTTGCTCTCTGGTAATAAAAAAAGAAAAAAGAAAGATAAGAGATCTGGGTATTTTGCCAACTGGGGACCAGGATCCAAAGTGGAACCGGTTATTGGAACCCGTCCCCCAGCTGACAAAATGGCACACAGCACACATGGACCAAAGGAGACAAATTCATTCATACATTTTAGGTGAGAATCAATCAATCAATCACTTTAATGGCAACTGAGCAATTGATAGAAATGAGTGTACACATAGAGCACATAAGTTAAAGCAATTTAAAACTAAATTAAAAGTATACAATGGAAATGTGTCAGAGTTACTGATGCATGATTAACTCTTGTCTTGTAATCTTGTCCCATTCACACACGATATTCACTTAACATTAGTTTCAGCAAACACGCACAGATTTGCACTTTATTTTCTCAACTTTGGATGAAACCATAAATATTGACAGTTACAAAAAATGAGAGTCCAGATTGCTCCCTGTTGGTGTCGACACACATTCAGTGTAGTTGAACATATCAGGGGCTTCTTTTAGCCCCCTCAGAAGAAACAATCTGCTGCCATTTCATAATTTTCTGGTCATAAAACAACATTATTACTTCACAAAATATACAAAAAAAAACCCAGAAACCAGAACAGAACCTGCCTGATTGAAACCGTAACAAAACAAAACAAATATTATCAAGAGATGAGAGAAGTGCATGCATGCATTATAAAATGATTTTGGTAACGTAAATAAGATGTAGACAGCAGTACATAGATTTAAATGATACTGTTCATCATGTGTACTGTATCATGTGTTGAACTGACAATTTGTCAGACAATCTGTCCAATTTGTACTATTGTGACATACGTCTTTCTCACTGGGGGATGTAACTTCTCCACAACATATAAATCTGTTTAAACTGTCAAAGTGTGTTCTCAGTTACCACACTTTAAAGTCTGCTTCGCGTTGAAGGTGTAAAAAAAGTGTCACTGAATATATGATGCAAAACTAGACACAAACAGATGGAGGAATCGCTCCAGCCAGTCGCGGCGTGGAATTTCCATTTAAAGTTTTTCTGACATGTAGCAGATTGTTGTATTTGAAGTGAGTTGAAATAAGTGCAAATGGTCGACTGTCTATGTCGGTTGATCGTCACATGAGGCCGATTCTGCAGAGTGGAACTGTTTCTTATTCAATCCAGTCAGTCACACTGCCATTCCTCCCCACCGTGGCTCCTCTCGCCGCCTGCTGCTTTCTGTTAATGGAGATATCACCTCCTCCCTCCCCATCCCCTTCTCTGTTCTCTCTTTGTTGTCTTTTTCCCTCCACTCCGCTCCACTTTCACTCCACTCCTTTCAAATCCTTCTGTTGTGCCTCTTCATTGGCCCACTCAGTGAAACTAATCGACAGTAAGCCATCACTCAGTGCACTCTACATCTCCTTTTCTGCAGAAACTAATCAGAGCCATTGTTGCTTATCCAAGACACGCTCCCTCCCTCTCTCATTGTACTGTAAATCAACAAATGATTCATAACAAGCAGAAGAGGCAGGCAAAGAAGAAAAACAATAAGGTTTATTATTGAGTGCAATTCTGTAAGGCAGGCCGACTGAGTCTCTTTCAGCAAGGCTCAATATTTCTTTATAGTGAATGCCAAGCGCTCTAATGGCAAACAATTGACATTTTGAGACTCCCCGGGTATCGCTTTAGCTCTGGCGTCAGGAAATGTCACAGCTGAGAAAAAAAATTTAATCAGGGAGTTAAACAAATTGGAATGTTTGCTTAAAAGTGTAACGACACCGATTATTCTTTTGAGAATTGCTGCTGATGTAAATTGTGTTTCTGATTAATTAAACAAAGGAGCAGACTTGTCATGTGCCTTAAAGGATGTCAAAGCTCCCATAACTCTCTCAGATGAATGCCATGCTTTCATGAGCTGGAGATTACCCACTCTGATGACGGTAATATGTAATCTGTTATGTGTTATGCCTTTTTACAGTTGTGTCTTGGTTAGCCTGCAATCTCCATCTCACCCTCCATAGTTTCCTTAGGTTTCTGCTGACTTTGCGAGATCCACCAGAATTAGAAACCTGCTGAGTTTCATCTCATGCTCACAAGGAGATACACCACCGTCGCAGACCATAAACTTCCTACTCAACATCCTTCCTCCTTTCCTCTCTGTGATTATATGTATTTCTCTCTCTTCTGTCAGCTGTAGGTAAATTTGTTTTTTTAATACCTCTCACTCACTTCGCCATGTGATTTCTTGTATTTGTTCTCAAAAGGTTTTGTCCATCTATTCATGAACACACTCACACTTGCATGGCCTGTCCTCAAAATTCAAGACAATTAACTCTGCAGTCGTTTTAATTATATGCCTATAGACGTTGCACTGCTACGTGCAAAATATTTAATGCCAATTGAACACAGTGGCTTTGTTTCCCTGCTCAGTTTGTTTAGATGCAGTCAGCACCAGGCTGGTGAAAAGGAAAAGGAGGGAGTTGTATGTCGCAGAGCAATTATGGCACATCTGTATCTCAATATATACTGTTGTGCAGATAGGAGAGCAACCTCCGAATTGTCTTGATGGGATTGTGGGCAAAGCCAAATTAAATCATAATCTCCGTAAACTAATTGCCTTCACAACTGGAGCGGGGGGGGGGGGGGGGGGTATGGCTCATGGTTGGTGGATATCGGAGTTTATGGCTCTTTTAATGAGTTGTTAAGAACAAAAACAACACTAAAAAACAACAGCACTGCCTGCAAATCTAGCTGTACGAGGAGGGGTCCTGGGAGAGAGTGAGTGGGAAGAACTAATGTTCTGAAAATGACCCACTGGCCAGCTCCAACCTGGTTCTACTTAAAGTGCAGGGCTTGTATACAGCAGTCGATATGCCTAATTACTCTGTTCTTGCTAACGGCATCTCACACTTCAACACTGGGACTGTAAAAGTCAGAGCTGATGCTTATAGTACTTTGGACATAATGTAATGATTTTGTCCCCCTCCTCTCTTGGGCGGTGGAGTTTCTAACGCCTAATCTACTGCTGGTGCAGTTGGTTCCCTTCTCAGCCATTGCTGTAAATGAAAAATTTAATTAAACGAAAAGTTAAATTAAATTCTTTTAACAGTTGTGGTACTGTATATGTTGGACCTGAAACCCATTGGTGAATGGTGGAATTGTGCTTCATTTACATATGGACTAAACTGTGTATTTTGTAAGCAAGTCGTCCCTCCAGTTAGGAACGCTTTCTGGTCCCTTAAACAAAAGAAAAATCAATGGCAGAGTCCTGAGAAAGGAAGCAGGAAAGTAAAGTTACAGTACTTGTATATAATAAGATGTATTTGGTTAAATCTGCATTAATTGATTGAACACTGACATGGGATGACCTTATAAAGTTGTTATGCAAAATGTGTTAGCAAACGCATCCAGCAGCCACAGAACAACATTGGCATTCATTTAGAGTCATGACTCTGGCCACCTGACGGACTCTCGAAAAATATCTGGCTCTTTTGCTGCTAAATGCTCCTATGTTCACTAGCTAGTTGCTAACTTTTTCTGTGTGCTGTTTGTTTAGTGCTGGGCTTACAGAATGTTTATCACATCTGCCTGCTGTGGCTGGAAACAGGGTTGATGAGAGCATTTAAAGTGAACCAAAACAAAGAGCTGAAAGATGCTAAAACGCTCCTTTGAGCTGAGGGGATACATTTTTTGTGGGTTTGTCACTACAAGTGATCCCTCTCACATAACACGTATAATATTTTGGTCCATTGTTAATTAATATAATATAACATACTGATATCCCTTACTCCCCTCAAGGATTCACAGAGTTGTCAAACGTCATCTTTGATCGGCAGCAACCAAAAATATAACGTTATTTCAGTGTATTTCAGTTTTTCATAAATACGGTTAAATCAAAAACATACGTTATGTTGCAAATTGTCTTCTGTAAGACTGTTATAACCACTATACATAATTAGGGCCTTCATGGCGCAGATATTAAGTTGTCGTCAATTAACGGTAGAAGTGTGATACAATGAGATTCACTATGAAGCAATTATCACCTAAATGAGCCGAATGGCTCTGAATCTGCAGTTTTAATTCTCTGACCGCTTTTTCTGTTAAACTAACAGCATCATAAATACTTTCCCACAAGGACACATCACTATAAGAGTCAAGTCTAGAATGAGGTGATTTGTTTTAACTGCCTCATTAGAGAAACCAAGAGTAGAAGATATTGTTTAATATTGTGATACCCGTCATGGTGTCGGGAGAATTTTCCTCGTTTCTCGAATGTAGAAAATTTATGTATATTCTGCTTTGTGAGATAATTAAGAATATTTTAAATTGTGTAAAATGAACATGCTGTCAGTTAACAATAATTGAATGCAAGTCAGCAGTACTTCATTTTTGTTCTGTTAATGAAGCCAGACACAAAGAGAAAGAAGAGGGGGGCTTTAGCTCTGGGTGGAATGTTTAGACACAATTACTCTCTGGTTGAAAATTACGTGACACCAAAAGTGATTCATTTGAAGTTAAAATAGTATTTTGCAATTCATAGCACAAATGTTGAAAATCTTTTTTTAAATATCTAATCTAATCAGAAAACAGCGTTACTGATTTTTTACTATTTGTTTTACTTTAAAACGGATCACTGATCACTTATCGCCTCATAAGATATCTATTGGGACCTGTTGTACCGGTTTAAGATTCAAGAGTGGTTGGAAAAAAGGGAAGAAAAAGGCTGATGAGAGTCAACAAATGGGCTGCTACCTTGCCATTTTTCTTGATATTTGCATGGCTTTTTGCACATATTAGATGCTTTTGACAAAGAAGAGACAGGACACACAGAGTGAATGAGAAAAATGGCACATGACAAACACCCCCTACCGGACTCGATTCAGGGACTTTGCATTTACATGGTATACATCACTAGTAAACCTGAGTTCTTACCCCATTTTTGGAGGCCTCTGCAAGATCTTTCCTTACATGAGAGAAATGGAGCCCCCTTTGATCAGGGCAAATTTTTGATCATGTATGATCTCAGGCATGTAATGTATCCAATAGGAAGTCAATTTAATATTTTAATAGGAAAATAAATTGAAGGGTTTGTGAGGTCCTATTGGCAGCAGCCTATTTTTCTTACAGGAAGTGCTAGTTGTGCCTGTCCTCTCCTCTACCTTCAATTGCCCCACTTTCTCGCTGACTCCCTCCCCCTATTACCCACACCCACCCCACCCCACCCACCCTACTCGCCCCATAGCCTCCAGTTCTTATCTTCCCTTTCTCTCTGTTAGTCTCTTCTCATGGTTAACCCTTTCGTTCTCCCTCCTTTAATTCACTTCTGCCACATTCTGCTAACACAGTATATCCGTCTTTATGATCCACTGTTGGCCCTGGTGTTGAGTAATGGAGCCTTACAGGTCCACAGACACACAAACTGTGTCAACAAGTCACCCATTAATGCAGAGCTGGATCTTTCCAGGGATAATATATAATGCTGAATCCCTCTCATTTGTGTGTTGGTGCATGTGCACGTACTGTAGGTGAGAGTGTGTGTGTGTGTGCGTGTGTGCGTGTGTGTGTGTGTGTGTGTGTGTGTGTGTTTGTGTGTGTGTGTGTGTGTGTTTGTGTGTGTGCTCACCCAAGTTTAATTACTGTTCATTCTACCAGGGCACTGGGAGGTCACTGTAGATTTGCACACGCTCAGTCTGCTCCCTCACCTTTCAGTAGCACTGAGGTTTTGTCATTATTCAGTAATATTACTGAAATGTTGATGCATCCCGTGGGATCGTTTTTTCCCTTATTTTTCTATTTTTGGCTCCCTGTTACTGATCCACTTCACTTCTTTCGTCCTCCTCTCTCCTATTTATATCATGTACGTAGTGTACATTATCTCACTTTCCCCCCTACCGGGGCCTGGTGGTGCTGTACTCCTGGTAAAGGGATATTTATGATTTACAATGCATTAGAGAACCTCTAAACTCTGTATAGATTTGTCAAGTGCCTCATGTAATTTGCATGAAAAGCAGAGAGGTGTTCTACCACATTGTACAGGTCTCTCTGTGCAGATTACAAAGTATTTTAGGCCAGCCTGGTTTATGGAAGTATTACCTCCTTATGAGCCAATTTTATAGACAGTCCTGATTGTTCAAGTGTAGCCTTAAGTCTAAAAGAGACCCCTCAGCATGCCATGTCTGAGAAAATAAGACTGACTTTCAGAATCAGTAACATCTTTTAAATCTCCTCTCCAAAATATCCCTTTTACTATCCCTTTCCTTTTTATCCTTTTTTTTTTTTTTACCTCTTCTTATCTTTTGTCTTTTTCTCTTCCTTTTCTTCTTCTTCTTCTTCTTCTTCTTCTTCTTCTTCTTCTTCTTCTTCTTCTTCTTCTTCTCATTATTATCTCTTGTTGGTGGTGTTATCCTTGCCTTGGTATTTTGCCTTACAGTCTATGGAAGGATTGCTCTATCCCACTGTAATGAAATAAATGCTAAAAAGAAATGGATTTGACATGACTTAAATTGATCAATACATAGCACAGCAATGCAGTGTCTCTTAGAATATGAGCTGGGACCCAAATTAAATATAGATTATCAATTGCCTGTGTCCCTACAGTAATATGTTTTCATGAGCCTCAGTCACAGGGGATGACACTAACAGATATTTTGATTTCAATACGAGGATGGACAAGTTGACAATCTCCTGCAAATAATGTTATTTACAGGAAAGCACTATCTTCTTCCTAGATTTCTATGTTCATATTACTGTCATATCAGATTTTATCCAGTGCTGTACTAGATCCACTTTTAGACTGTTTCTCCTACTAAGTGAATTAGTCCTCCATAATGTGCAGTCTGATGCTGTAATGCTGTAATGGCTGCAGATGTTCCTGAGGAAATTGCCAAAGACGCCATGCACATTGCAGTCAATGTCACTTGTAACATTATTAAGGGAGGAACTGCATGCTACAACAGTGTGTTTTATTAGCCATGCTAGCGACATGGCTCTATAGATTGCAACGTCTGCCTGTCCGTCGTGCAGTCCACCACTTTGGTCCAGACCGAAATATCTCAATAACTGTCACATGAAGTTTTATACAGACAGTCATTTTCCCCAGAGGATGAATCCTAATGACTTTGGTGATCTCCTGACTTTTCCTCTAGTGTCACCAGCAGGTTCACATTTTGCTTTTTGTGAAATATGTCACCATCTACTGGATGGATTGGTACAAAATTTGGTACAGATATCCGTGGCTCACAGACGATGTTACCTATGTTACCACATTTGTGCTTTTGAGTGAAATGTCTCAACAACTATTGGATGGATTGACATTGACATGATGAACTGTGATAACTTTGCTTACTTTTCCATCATTGTCCTTCCATCATCAGGAAAATCTTTTTTGGTTTAAGACCATATACCTGCAAAGTGAATGACCGTCAGCCTCAGCTGTACTTTTAGTGCTAATTAGCAAATATTAGGGTGCTAAACTAAGATGGTGAACATGTTAAACATTACACCTGCAAAACATCAGCTTTGTCATTTTGAGAATGTTAGCATGCTGATGTCAGCATTTAGTATAGCCTCACAGAGCAGCTAGCATGGCTATAGACTCTTAGTCTTGTTTCAGTTTCAGGGATTATCTTATGGAAAACTGCTGCATTGTATATTTCGTAGCAGAACTGACTTTACTAAGGCAGCTGCTAAAGTTTTTTTCTCTTCGAATGCAAGCTTATCTCAATTTTTGTTTCATTTCTGCAGCTCAGTACAAGGATGTCAGGGATAAATACCTTAAATGCA
Organism: Enoplosus armatus; assembly: GCF_043641665.1. NCBI lineage: Eukaryota > Metazoa > Chordata > Actinopteri > Centrarchiformes > Enoplosidae > Enoplosus > Enoplosus armatus. The sequence goes on from NC_092193.1 coordinate 15,621,266, forward strand.
TCACTAATGGCTTTACAGTACTACATGTCATGAAAGCCATTTTGGAAATAGCCCATTTCCATGGTCTGATGTGTGCTCTTTCTACAAAACAGCTCTTATATTAGACTCCCTTTAAAGAGTCAGAGCTCTGCTGCCTCAACCACCACCCAATTTGTTTGGGATAAATGTGAGACCTTGAGCCAGAAATTGGACCTGCCATCCATGAGTAAACTGCACTAGCTATGGGCTGCTATTAGAGTTAGTGAAGACATCTTTAAATGTAAATGAAATGCTATGTGAGCATGATGAATTAATATGTATTTTACACTGGCAAGTGCAAGCACGTAGAAATGATGACTCACTTGAATAATGCCCATTTTTATAGTCTGTTTTATAGTCACCTCAGCGCCTCAGTCTAATATGGTCCTAGTTTTGAAGAGTCTCTTTGTAAGATTGTTTCAGTTCATTTCATGTTTTGGGTGGAAAAACACAGAGGAGTAAATCCAAAGAAGGCAGTAAGTACTGTGGGTGAAGCTGTACCTACAATACACCATAAATGTGTGTGTGCTAGTGTGCTTTAATGCACTGATTTTCCACCATTACAAGTGAAATATTCCAGGTGTAAAGTTGTCTAAACACCACTCGAAGACAGACCTCCGCTCTCGTCTCTCCACTTTCCAGCAGAGCAGAGTCATGCTGTTTGCTGCAGTGCTTTCCATCTCCTGCATGAGCATTAGATGAGGCTCCTAGTATGAATAATGTCTTCCCTTGTGGTTCTCTTTCACTTTTTATAATCCACTCTCTACTCTGTCTCAGCAGGGCAAGAGTCCCATCTAGAATGATCAGTAGTCATCAGTCTCTTTCAGTGAATTGAGGGAGTAGAAGGCAAGTGTGAATGCCTTTAAAACAAGTATAAACCCATGGAAATGCATGGCTTGTTAAAAGTGTATGTGTATGACATAGGTAACCCGTTTTTCCCAGTTATTAATAGGTTGCCAAGTTTGATTTTTTTTTTTTGTTGCATTAAACAAACTTGTTTCCTTTTGTACAGGCGTAACACGTATTTCCTTTTTTTTTTTTTACTTTGACCCTGTTCTCTCAACTCTATATGGTGACAAGTGGGGAAGAAAATGGAATAGCAGGACAAAACTACTGAAATATGTCCAAACAGATGAAAAGCTGTGAGAGGGTTTTACGAACAGTTTGATGCATTTTAAATCGCTGCCAGCTGGACATGTCATCTGCTCATTGGCATGAGACAAAGCGTTCCTCTTCAGTGGATTGAAAGGTCAAGTTGACATCCCAGATCCCTGCAAAGAGTGATACTTGTACGTCAGAGATATGCGCCTATATGTGTGTTTGTTTGTGTGTGTGTGTGTGTGTGTGTGTGTACACAAAAGTGCACATGCACATATGGTTATTCTTGTGGCCTCTATCTACTTGTGAAATCCTGCCGCGAGAAAGTGGGAGGGAGTTTAATTTACAGTGTCAGTAACTAAGTTTGATGGTCATCTGTGCTAATCTCCAACACATCCTCCTGACTTTTCAATTACATTTGTGGCACGGTGGTTGAATTCTCCATTTTGTAGAACACTAGCAGAGAGGCAGAGAGAGAGAGAGAGAGAGAAAAAAGCAATGAGGATGCACTATAGAAAAGGGGGGTGGTGCTGGAGGAAAATGCAGAGGAACACCAGTCCTTGACTGTGATACTTGGTGTACGGTGCCCCATCAAGCACAACTGGCAGTGTAGCCATTGGGGAGGAGACACATGGCTGTCTACAAGCTTCCCAGACCAACACAGAGGTATGAGAGACAAGGAGTGTATACAGTGTCTACAAACTGGGAGTTAAAGGGAAAAAAAGCAAGTAGTAGTACTAAAGTTAAATGTTTCTCTTATATATGTCTCTTCTCTTGTAAAACTGCTGAATTGTGTTGTTTGTGGCTCTCGGTTTTGCTTTGTGAGAGAACACAGCGCCTTTTCAAAGCAAGACAATCACAGATGTAAAGCTATACAACAAACATCAATAATTTTTTTTTTCAATGTTCTTTCTCGGACTTCCATTAGTCCTCCTGTCGTCTGTAAAAACCTAAGAGATCAATCACAACCCACGGGCACGATCACAAAATAATGTTTAAAAGAACAACGTGGAGGTTTCCTTGCCTTCTGTTTTGTCATTCTCAGTCCTCTTGAAGTGACTCAGCACATTTAGGTACAGTTAGAAACGACAAAGCACGTGAATTGAAGTAACGATCCTTACAAAAATGCTGTAAACTGAAATGTGCATTAAAGTACAAAAAGTACAAAATTTGCAAAGGAAGAGAGTAGCATTTCTGGTATTAATCCTCTTGTTCCTTTTCCTCCACAGTCAACAAGCACAAGCCGTGGATAGAGACATCTTACCATGGTGTGATCACAGAGAACATGGACACAGTGCTGCTGGACCCTCCACTGGTAGCTCTAGACAAGGATGCCCCGGTCCCCTATGCTGGTAGGAAAAACAAATACACACATATACACACACACACTAACAAATTCTCAAAGAAAAACATCTGCTGTAAGGTCTATCCACACACATTCGGAAAGTATAACACACATACTGTATACACATCCTCCCACACATACATTGTCTCACACAAACACACATAGGGGCTGAGACAAGGATGCTTCAGTACTATGTGAAGGCAACTGTGGCAACTTCACACCACAAGACAAAAACAGATGATCCAACAGTTCTCTGTACTCACTGTCATGGAGACTGAATTCCATTCATCACCCTTAGCAGTGTTAAACAAATGGTTTTCTTTTTTTTTTCTTTCTTCTCATTATTGTATAGAAATGCTCAAAAGCTCGAATGAAATCTGTCTTGCTTAAGTGCTGCTCTTTTATATAACATTTTTGGCCAGGGGTTTTAAACGTACAATAGCAGGGATTTTGAGTTGCATGGAGGGAAGACAGCTGACTGATTCAAGCTTACTGAGGTTTATGAAAATGCATGTATTTTCATAATCTTGTCAGGCTTCAGGTTTCGAGTTTAGATATATCTTCTTCACTCCCCCTGACAGGGATCTATTCACGGCCTGTGCTAATTGAAGCCATATATCATCCTTTTTCTTGCTGCTGAATTGCCCCATTTAACCTGACTAAAAGATCGTTCTCAAAAGTGGAGGAATATAAGATCTTTTTCCTGGGCCATGTCAGCTTTTCATGATGACAATGTGAATTGTCTAGCCTAAATTTTAATCTGACACTGTGGAGCTGGCTTACAAACTTGTCTGTAATATCAAACAGTCACAAAGCAGTTTTATTTTACAACATTTAAACCGCACAAGAAGCAAGACGATATGTTGTGTTGTTTATATTTTCACCAGAACACCTAAGTGTATGTATGTCCTTTAATTAGGATTTCCATTATAACATTACAGTGTAGTATATTGTGCATCTCATCTTCAAATTTCTGTTTATTTATTTTTATTAAGAATTTGTGTAACCCAGCCTGGGTATCATACATTTCTATGATGTAGCATTTGGTTTTTGTTTTGGTCCTAGCCACAGTGCATTCGTCTGTTCATGTTCCGATGTTATAAATGAATGTCTAAATCTTTATTACTAAATGCATGATGCATTGTCATACAGTACATAGCAAAAACAAGGGTGTGGGGGGGACCTGGGGATGTCCCCTTTAGCAGTATTTAATGAAAGTATTAGATTTATAGATGCTCTGCATTCACTGAACCTTTGGTTTATGAGAACTCGCTGTAGCTTTTGGAGAAAAGGTTTCCACAGCCTTGTAGGCCAGTAAAAATTCCTGGAGTAGTCCATGAAAAACAATTCCAGGACAACACTTGTTCTTTTTAACTTTTTATTGTTGCAAATGTTCGAGACACAGCCGGTAATGGTTCCCATTAAACTGGGTGCTGGCGGCTCAGTGCTGACGGAAAGTTGTCTGGTTGAGTCACATAACAGGTACACGTATAATAATGACGATATCATTATAAAGCTCATCTCCAGATGATTGTTTCGGGTGCTGATTATGTTGTCTAACGAGAGCTGAAATCAGACCGCCGTCACGCAGGTACAGCAGCGCTGACAGAGAGAGCGGCTGTAATTGGACAAAGTATTCTGAGACTCAAAGGCAAACGAAGAGGCTTTTTGGCAGCTAACGCTTAACAGCTCATTATGGCGAAATGGCTCCTATTAATCCCAGCTCTGACAACCATGGAAAACTGATACTCAGCTATTTTTCCCCCTTCTGTTTTCCTTTGTGTGTGTGTGTGTGTGTGTTTTTATTCCAATGGCACAGTCATAATTGTGTGTGTTTCAATGTTACAAGTGAGCTGTTCTGTAAATAATGGGGAAATGCAGCTGACCTTGAGGAGTGTGACACAGCCTGGATCCATGTTGAGGGCTCTTTTGTTCTGCATTGTACATATACTGTACAGTGTAACCCAAACACTGTAGCATATGTAGGTGAACTGCATATGAAAATTAAATTATCTTTTTGGAGGGGGTTTGGGAAGATTTAGTTGTTGAAAACATGAAAATAGATACAGCATATATTATGCAAAAAGAGCGACTTTGTTTATCTTTTATTCATATCACAAAAGTGGAGATGCGGAAGATATTCCTCACAGACATTGTTCCTCTCCAATCAATCTGACTTAGAGTAATTTACAGTGCATAGCTTTCCCCTAGTAACCAAATCCGTGATGCAGTGAAGGTTTAATGACATCGCAACGAGCATCCAGACAAAAGAGGAAATTAATTTGGATTGTTTTTCTCCATAATTAACACTTGGTTTGTTGACTTGAGAAGGTCAAGCCGGGTGAAATATCGTCTGAGAGGAAAACGCGGAGCTGTGCACTGGCTGCTGACTGGTGATATTTCTCTCCTTGTTTTTCATTGCATGCGGTCTAATGAATGAAACCCATACAATCGCTACCAAGGAGACTGGAAAAAATGGCCATCAAAAGAGCAGCTCTGTCCCAATTTATCTCCCTTAGCAATTGTCTACTGCTACAGCGCTCCCTGTGTTTTGCACAAACTCACACATACCCTTCTCCTCTTCTCAGAGTCTTAACTATTCTCCCAAATCTTTATCTCAATCTGTGCCTCCGCTTGTGTGTTTCTCTCCGCCTAGTGCCTCATTCCTTCTTTCTCAATCCAACTGTCCCTCCTCCTCTTCTCTATCTCGACACTTTGCTCTGAGCGAGCCCGTATACAGGCAGTCACTTATGCACTACAGACACTCTCATCAATCCTGGTTTTGTTTTACTGCAGAAAGGAGTAGGCTGTCCTTCTGGCTCCACATTAATTGCAGTGTGGGAACACAGACCAGGATTGTTAAGTACTAGCCTATTTTCTCCTCTCTTGTACTTCTTCTCTCGTCATCCTCTTTTCCCTCTCCCGTCCATCGGCCTTCTATCACGAGTGCTTCTCCTCTAAATGCCTCATACAGCCCCTCATCTTCACATCTTCCCCCACCTCACCTTTTTATCTAGATATTCTTTTCCTCTTTTCCTTCCTGTCTCTGGTTCTGTCCTGCCCTCTCCTGCGGTACCACATTTCACTTTGATGTAAACTACCCACAGTGGGCCTAACTTGAACATTATATGCTGAGACAGGCATCCTGGAGATAAATTGTTATTGCTGCATGCCATGATGGCATCCTCTATCCCCCCCGCCAGCCCCCCCCCCCACGCCACCCCACCGCCCACCCCCCTGCCCACCCCCCTGCCCACCCCCCTCGACACCTCCCTTGGAGCAAAGGTGTGTGGGTCGAGGAGTATGTGCTGATCGAGCATTCTCAATCAAGTTAGCATGAGGAATGGTGGCAGTGGACTCTGGGGTGCTGCAAGGCAGGCAGGCTGTTTCATTTGCTTATTCTTTATCTGAAGGCCACAGTCAACAGGCACAGATTCTCCCCATTCATCATGGTACCAGAATAATGTGCTGTGGTACATTGTTTCCTCTGCAGAACTCACACAGGGTAAAGGAACAAAAGTAGTCTGACAATTGGAGGGAAAGGGAGAATGGAGAGCTGAGAGGAAAAATAGGGGAGACAGATGGGTAATGAAAATGAGAGAGGGTCATCACCAGCAGCTGCCATGAAAAAAACATGGTTGATTATTCCCATTGGTTGGTTTAGGTTGTGTGTGTGCGCGTGTATGTGAATGTGTTTGTGTAAATTATACTCATCAGTCTCAGTATTTATTTATTTATTTATTTATTAAGTCCAGAGTTACATTTTCTTTAATGTATTTGAACTTGAGCCTGAATGTTTTGTTGATACTTTGTTGTGTACTTTCCAGCTCATCATCATTATCGTAATCATCATTCATTCTATCCCCTGATAATTAATGATTTCTTTATGTACAGTAGTTGTATTGTGTATTAAGTCCACCATCAGTCCAGTAACACCTTGTTTACATAGGCTGCAAAGCGAAAGCATCACTTCACAGCGCAGCTTCAGTCCTCCAGTGTCTACGTCTGTTTTGATAGCTCTCGCAGCCCAATACACAATTACTTGTGTTACACATGTAGGATAAGACGCAAGAAAATAGATGAAGCCTAAAAAGACACTTTAGGTTGCAGTTACGCACCTCAAGTGAGAGTCATTGTTTAGCCAGTGTAGACAACTGTATTGATTAAAATGCCAACACTGACACAGCCTGTAAGTTCAACCTACATCTTAGGCTGTAACTATTCAACTTCTTTGTACTGTATATCAATAAACGTCCTTAGGTCAATAGCGTAATTTTCAACGCCTTCTTGCGTTTGGTCAAAAACACATTTTAATAACCAATCTTATACTCATATACACTCTGTGCACAATTATTAGGCAAGTTGTATTCCTGAGGATTCATTTTATTTTTGAACAAATACAGTGTTCTCAGTCAATCCAAAATGTTAATAAACCTCAAACCGGAGGAAAAGTGAGTTTTGGCTTTCTCAGGAGAATATTTATGTGTGCACAATTATTAGGCAACTATTAGTGTGCAGAATTATTATGCAACTAAATGAAAAACTAAAAATTTCCCATCTCACTTGTTTATTTTCATTTATTAGAGTAAGAATGACAAATAAACAACTTGAAATTTACAAATTAACACTTCTGACATTTCGACAAATATTCAGTGACCAATATAGCCACCCCTCTTTTCAATAACTGTCATGAGCCTTCCATCCATGGAGTCTGTTCGTTTCTTGATCTGTTGAAGATCAACTTTTTGTGCAGCAGCAACCACAGCCTCCCAAATGCTGTTCAAAGAGGTGTATTGTCTTCCCTCACTGTAAATCTCACGTTTAAGAAGGGCCCACAAGTTCTCAATAGGGTTTAGGTCAGGTGAGGAAGGGGGCCATGTCATTATTCTGTCATCTTTAAGGCCTTTGCTGGCTAGCCACACAGTGGAGTACTTGGATACATGTGATGGAGCATTGTCCTGCATAAAAATCATGGCCTTCTTGAATGATGTAGACTTTTTCCTGTACCACTGCTTGAAGAAAGTATCTTCTAAAAACTGGCAGTAGGTTTGGGAGGTGATTTTAAGTCCATCTTCAACCCGAAAAGGTCCAACTAGCTCATCCTTAATAATAGCAGCCCATACCAGTACCCCACCTCCACCTTGCTGGCGTCTGCTTTTGCCCATTAGTGATCCAGCCACGGGCCCATCCATCTGGTCCGTCAAGAGTCACTCTCATTTCATCCATCCATAAAACCTTTGAAAAATCTGTCTTGTCTGTCTATCTCTTGGCCCAGTCTTGACGTTTCAACTTATGAGTCTTGTTCAGTGGTGGTCGTGTTTCAGTCTTCCTGGGCCATGTCTCTGAGCACAGAACACCTTGTACTTCTGGACACTCCAGGTAGGTTGCATTTGTGGAATATGGCAGCACTGGAGGTTAATGGGTTCCTGGTAGCTTCACGTTTAATTCTTCTCAAGTCTTTAGCAGTTAATTTGCGTCTTTTTTTCTACACACGTTTCTCACGACCCTGTTGACTATTTGCAACAAAATGTTTGATTGTTTGGTGATCACGCCTCAATAGCTTAGCTACTTCAAGAGTGCTGCATCCCTCTGAAATGCATTTTACAATTTTTGACTTTTCAGAGTCTGTTAAATCTCTTTTTTGGCCCATTTTGTCTGAGGTAAAGAAGCTGCCTAATAATTATGCACACCTTGATATAGGGTGTTGATCACTTTAGGCCACACCCTCCCTCATTACACAAATACACATCACCTGATAATGCTTAAATCCAATTAGCATTCAAGTTTATATAGCTTGGAGTTGGAAAATATGCATGAAAATGACGATAAGGTCAAGATACTCACTTGCCTAATAATTGTGCACGCAGTGTAAAAGGAAGCATGTTTGGGATGCATTCATTATGATTTAAACCTCATTCAGAACTACTTTACCCCTGCGTGAAACAACCCAACCCTCTCGTTTATTTGAATGGGGCCAAACACAACATCATCCAGCAAGGAGCTGCGTTGGCCAATCAAATACATGCAAGCATACATTCCTGGTGGATTACTTTGTGATGTGGAAGGTGTATTTCTATTGTTACTATAGTCGCAGCAAATGATAAAATGGTTGCTGCTGAGTTGTAAAATGATGTCTGTGAGAATTATAAATTACTATGTGATGTTTTGGTGTCTGATAAGCCTCCAAATTCACAGATCTGTTACTCAAATTGGACTTCCTGGATTATATTTAATGTCTTGCTGGTACCTGAAGCAACATGCCCCCACCAACGCAGCCCGCTGTGATGTTTTAATGCAGGGCTGTTCTCAGTCTGAATGCCCGCTTATTAACAGAATTTTAATACAACGCTCTAGCTGGACTTTTCTGGTGGTGAAAGCACAATAGTAGTAACAGATCTATTTCTCTGCATTGCTTGCTCTGATTACGATGAACATTTCTCAGTAGATGTATATACCTGTATCAAAATTCAGTCCATCAGGCCATTTATTGCCAGCTTCAGGCCAAAGTTGAGATTTTGAAGACTCTCACATTTCTGAGAAGTCTAACAAATATAGTCTGGTCAAGTAAAATCAACCACTGTATTTAATTTGACAAGAACACTTTTTAATCCATTTCATTCATACTCCAAACCTCTTGGTTAGGGCTTGATGAATCTGGCTTCAGTTAAATAGCACTGACGTTAGATATTATTGCTTCAATCAAACTTTGGCAACTGTGTCAAAGATGCTAACATATATTCCAAATGTTGTAGTTTTCCACTGTGTAAAGTTTGTTCCATTTTCATAGCTACTTTGGTGAGAATAACAAAGGAAAAATATTCATCATTTACATTTTTGTCAGTGCCAGTCGTCCTATTTTCCCAGTCACACTCAGTCAAGATCCATGTATTGCTTGTCGTATGATATGGAAAACATAGGACTTATTATCACAAGTTCAAAGTGGTGAGCAGGATTTTTGTAATGGAAAGCATGCCATTCGAATGTGTGAGCATGCATTATTTACAATACCTGACTCGTTAATGAGTCCCAATGATGGATGGTTGAATAATTGTGAGTGAAAAGTTTTCATATGTCTGCAGATCTGTCAGGAACAATCACATCATTTTTTTTTGACTGTTATTGCAATGAAGACACAAGCAAGAAGTGGTCCATAGCTCTCCTCCAATGCTTTCTCATGTCACAATTAAAACTGCTAGGTGGATCGACAAGTTCTCATCACTGCCTAATGCTCCTTTTTCCATCCATATTTTCCATCTTCTCAGAAACAGCAGGATGGCATATTATCACAATCTAAGAAGAGAGAGAGAGGGCATTAAGAAGAGAATGGAAAAGGGGAGTAAATAAAGAAGAGAACCTAATTGCATGATTGCATTAAAGTGCAGTTTTACCACAAATCATTGCTGTAGTTTCGGCTGTGTTAAGCATCTTCACATAAAAACAATAGCCAGTTTCACTTTGCCAAATCCCAATCTACAGTACCTACAGTGACTACCTGAAAGTGAAACTGCAGCAAGGTGACAAAAGCAGAGGTGCTAATTAAACTGTAGGGCCCAACGAAGCAGGAGCTATGACCCACTTCAAAGGTGGTGAGGCAAAAGAGGAAGCAGAACAAGGGGGGAGACAAAACAATGTTAGAGCTGCGGAGATGAAAGAGAGAAACAAAGGTACACCCAGGAAACAGGGATATGCCGCATGAGTGTGTGTGTGTGTGTGTGTGTGTGTGTGTGTGTGTGTGTGTGTGTGTGTGTGTGTGTGTGTGTGTGTGTGTGTGTGTGTGAGAAAGAGCGAGACAGAGAGGGGGAAATAGAAAGAGATGATGTGATGGATCATCAAAGGATAAGCGAGAGTATTGAAGGGACAGTCTGATCAAACCACGCAGGTCTGCCTGTCTGCCCCGAGGAGAGGAGGAACATATCACTTTGCCTGCCTCTCTGTTTCTTTCTTTCTCTCTCTCTCTCCCTCACTTGCTCTCTGTCCTCTTTGCCTTTGTGTAGCTGTTAAATTTCTGCAGCGGGGGCTTAGTTGTGAGGTAATAGTGAGGCAGGTCTGCAACATGAAACAGATGCAGATCATCAAAGGTTCTTTGTGCTCTTCAGAGGGCTGACACCTACCTGCAAACCAGATTTCGCTCTGCTGTAACCAGCATTAGCAGACGTGCATGAACATCTTACTTTATTTCCTATAATGTTAACCCCTAAATAAAGCAGTAACACATATTTATCAAACTCTGCAGTTCCCCTCAGCTCTACAGAGCTTTTGAGCGTCTTTCAGCTCCCTGTTTTGTTTTTCTGGCTCGCAAGTTTACTGTTTTGGTTCAGTGTCACAGCTTTCATCATCCATGTTTCCAGCTGCAGCAGAGATGTTTTCAATGAAAAGCTCTGATAAACCAATTTTACTCTACCTGCCCACCACTAAATGGCATAGCTGGTGAACATAGTGGAGCGTTTAGCAGCTTAAGAGCCAGATATGTCTCTCCTACTGAGAGTGGAGACCAAAACAGAGCTGAAAGAAGAGTCAATATTGGACTTACAGACATTGGGTAGCTCCAACCACGACTCGCAATGAAAGGTAATGTTGTTCTATGTCTGCTGGATGTGTAAATAGGCATTTTTAACTTAAACGATATGTAAGATATTAAGTTGTGGTAACTTGGGCTATTACATAAATCCAATATCACTATTATGTCATCAGTTAAGTCAATTACGCTTTACCACTTATAAAGTGGTACCAGTTTATAATTGGTTAGTCAGTATTAGCAGTACACCTCTTATACAGATTGGAATAATACTACATTATGCTCTGATATGCTTCATTATAATACATGCTTTTGCTGTGTTTGTGTATGTAAAACCTCTTACAATGATATGGACACAAAAAGATACTCAGAAAAAGGGATACAACACTTTTAAAACTTATGCCAGGCCCAGACACAAGTCCACTGTGGTTTTGGAGTTGTAGTACTCCAAGCCTGCAAGCCTTTCTCCTCATTCTGTATCTCCCTCCATTTTTTCTGTTCAGAGTAGGAGACTGGCTCTCAGTGAACTGTCAGAATATGTGTATTGATATTTCCTCCTTGCCTTAGGTTCAGTGCTACACCTCCACACCCATCTCGCTGTGTTTGTTCCCAGTAGGACAGATACATTCCCCTTTTTTCTCCCCTCTCTGTCCTCTCAATCCTCTTTCTGGTTTCCCGTCTCCATCACTGTCTCTCTCTCGCTGTTCTTCTCACTCCTCCTCCATCACAGTAGATCCTCACTTCAACTTGTCCACACAGTCACGTTTCTCATGCCTGAGACAATGACATCCTCTTATTACAAACCAGAGAGATATCACGTTTGTCACATTTTATCGATTCTGCACTCACTTGACCTTGTGTCTGACCTGCACGTTTGCCCCCATGATGCTTAGTTTGCCAATCACTCTCCCTGCAGGGCCTGTTGTTTATATATGAAGAGAAAAAAGCTGTCAAACATTTATTTTGATCAAATCATTGTAGACGGTAACATTTTACTTTCAAAATGTTAATTATATTTAATCATTAAATTGCCTAAAATCAAATGTCAAGGTGCAGCAACTGAATATAATTACAGGAGGAAACTGTTCTCTATCAATGATTTTTGCTCCCTTAGTTTCTCCAGCTGATTAGCATCTGTTCCTGATATTCAATCAGCCTTTTGAGGTTGATGTTGACAAAATGTGTCATTATCATTATAAAGGAGGGAGTTTAAGCATCATGGGACAGTGCAGCAAATATGAAGAAGCACAGGGTAATAATTTGATGAATAGTACCTACATAATGATTCCCTTTGTTTTAGCGCTGCAGTTAATGCAGTTGTTAGTTAATTGATGACTTCAGGTAAATGGAATTATCTCAGGTCTTATTAGCATGTGGTTGACAATGTTTAAATGCTGCCTAGGCTAAAGACAATGTGTCAGAGAGAGGAAAGCCACTACACTTCCACATTCCTGTTGCAGGCAGTTGAAATATTTACTGAATCTAAGTGTATTGCTGATTTTGCTATGCACAGCTAGAATTTGAATTGAAACAAAAGGTATTATAACTCTGTAACTAAAAGCAGGAGTTGTGTAAAGATGAACTAACACATGTTGGAAAAAATAGATCATCATCTGTCCATCCGATCTTTTGAACCATGAACAAGTAAAAATGTCAAATCCCATCAAGTCTGAGCTGAAATAACGTAAAATCACATCTGAATTAAATGATGTCAGACCATCTTTGAATCACAGTGCATCTTATCTTTGCAAATATATCCTGGATCAATTTTGTATTGGATAGTGGAACATTGTAGCAAGATACAAACCCCTAGAAAGATATGCAGCAACCAAGTTCATTAAATGTTTGTGTTCACTCAATATTATAGAGAGTGGTTACATCGTGTTATGAAAAGTCCTAATTAAGAGGCCAATTTAGCGAAAGACAAAAGAAACGGAAAGACACTTTTTGCAACTGGCTAAGCAATTTGGGGTCTTGTGGCCCAGTCTCCACAACACACTTGCCACTTGGCCTGCAGGTGACTTGTGTGTGTGTTTGTTTCTGTGTGTGTATGTAGACTGCTTCTATAAATGTTTATAGCCTTCTGTTGTCAACAGGATTTAATGGATTACACTAACTCCATCTCTCTAGAACCCGTCTGAGTTCGACTGCACTATTAAAGGCTGAAGGCTGAAAGGCTAACAAACAGGAAATCTCTTAAATTATCACAACTGTCTCTGTAAAGCGTCACACAGGTCAGAAACCTTGGCGTCATCCTGGACGCTGACCTTTCCTGAGCCACATTAATAATATTGTTAAAACACCCTTTTTTAAAGAAATAAAATCCGGTTTTAACGAGGTTAAGGAGCTTTTTATCCCAGGAGGGCATTGAAAACTAGTCCATGCTTTTATTTCCAATCGGCTAGACTACTGTAACACGATTCTCACTGGAATTACTAAAAAGCATCTCGATCAACTGCAGCTACTCCAGAATGCAGCTGCTAGAGTTTTAAGTACAAAAAGGAAATACGACTATATAACGCATGTGCTTCCATTAAATTTTAGAATTGATTTTAACATTTTAATGTTCGTTTTCAAGGCCCATCATGGCACCCTAATATCTCTCTGACATGCTTGTGAGCCATGAACCAACTCCACCACTCAGGTCATCTGGAACATGCTGTCTTGTTATTTCCCGGGTTTGGCGAAACTGCCTTTAGCTTTTATGCTCCAAGGCCGCTGGAACATCCTATCCAGTCATGTTAGTGGTGCTCCAACGCTATCATCTTTTAAAACTAAACTGAAAACATTCCTTTTTAGCTGCATCTTTCAGTAGTCTGCTTTACTGGTTTACTGGTCAGTTGCTGGTCTTAATTTTTAATTTTTTTATTTCTAAAGTTTTAGATTATTTTTGATTCTACTTTTTTAATGGTTTTAACTCGCATGTATTATTTATGTGTCTGTATAAATTGTGTTTGCTTATGTCTAATGTTTTATCTTTACACTATCCACAACTTCCGTGGTAGCTCACACTCAGTGCAGCACATTGTGCTTCCACCTGGACTGAAATGTGCTATATAAATAAAGTTTTGTTTGCTTGCTTGCTTCGACTGCACTGTTAATGTCACACTGGGTTATTTAAGGTTTCCTTCCTTCATACACAATTAATTGCTTAAGACAGATCCTCCATCCTTGTCTTGTTTCAGTGAAACTACAGTATACGTAACAAGGCAATTTACATGGCGAGAGGAAGGATTTTCTCAATATCCGGAATAAATTGCACATATCCACTTTTTTTTAACCTTAATAGATACCTGTGATCATCCAACAGATTGTTTCAGGATCTGAGGATCCTATCCAAGATAACATGTGTCTCATGAAAACTGAGAATGAGAAAATTAAGATACACTAACAATTTGGTATTGCATGTTTCTGGAACACACTGACAAACGAGGAAACCCATTTATATGATGGGAATCACCATGCCTCCTTACTGTTGAGGCGAGCTAATTGGATCCATATAAGATGTTCAGAGTAATTACATGTCCAGTAATGCTCCACTGGAGCTCTGTCATCAATGCATTGTCAAGTTGCTCACAGCATCAAACAACCCTTTAGCCTCGGATTGATTTTCTGGAGGACCCAGTCCCTTCCCTTATTACCCTATTACCCCCTTTTCCATTCTGCACTGGATCTGTCTCGCATTTCTCGATACCATGTGATGATTTTCAATTTCTCAAATGCTCTCTACTTTTTTTTTTGTGTGTGTGTGTGTCCACTCGTAATGAGCTTCTAGGCTGTGTGTGTGTGTGTTTACATGCACTTGTGTTTGTGTCTATGAGGTTATGATGAATCCCCAGAAAAATGTGGTCTACTGCCTGTGGCAGCTTGTTTATTAGATGAAAAGGTATCAATTCACACACATTGTGCACATTTTCCAACTTGTCCTGCTTTAATATTCATGCACTGGGGCAGTGTGAATATGACCCCCATGTATCTTAGCACCTACAATAACAACAGCAAGAAATGAGAAGCTGTTTTTGTGTACCTCTGTCTGTAATCAAGGACCAATTGTTTCAAAAATTGACCAAGAATCTTGAGCTGTAAATCTGCCACTGTTGATGTGTATTGTTTGATACTAATCATAAAAGTAGTCTTTTCATAAAATGATATGCAGCACAAAGTTGCCACGTATGCAATGTTCCAGGTAAACAATTGGCAGATGTTGGGGCCCCATACTGATAAGATTCATTATTGTTTGGATGTGGTCTCCCTCGGTATGTGGGAGTTATGCGATAGAGGTCAAGGTATGTGAAAGGTCATTCTGAGAGGTCTCTTTTCCTGACCCCTAGATTGGAAACAGAGGTTTACAGTCTCGGGTGTCATTGTAGGACCCCATGTATGCCTAAATGTATTAAAGACGAGTTTGAACAGTGTTCGAGGCAGCAGTACTGATTCGGCTACAGGTGCTGTACAGGTCTAGATGCGCATGCCTGTTGATCCTGATCTTTGATGCAAATAAACAATATTATGTGAAAAGTCAGTATCAACGGAGTTTCCTTCCATCATCGAATCATCGCCTACATCTGGGGAATGAAGAAGAAATTAACCACACTGTCATCATTGTAAACTTAATATGTGCCGTGCGACAACGGAAAGCTTGATGGGCGTAGCAAAACAGTAGTCTAGCTGAGGGGGACGAGGTTTAGCAAACTGTCTGCAAAACATGCAGCAAACTCACTACTATATGAAACCACTACATAATGTACTATATAAAAGTCTGAAAATTGCTCTCCTAGCTCTATCTAGCAGTGTTAATAAGTGTTGATAATAAAAAAGTAGATGAATATTTTAACACTAGTTAAAATGTCAAGAGAAGATGACAGAGATTAGTGTTTGACTATCTGGTAGACTGATGGACCTGATTTTAAATCTTGATTTAAAAATAACACTTTTGAACATGGAGATTTATTCTAGTTTCAATATTTTGTTTCACAGTAGTTTCTTGTCACCTCCTCTGCATTCAAATCTGTCTTGTCTTGTGCCATCTGCAGAGGAGGGGAGCCAGTGGAAAATGTATTACTGACAATGTCTGTGTTTTTGGTTGTGGGAGACAGAAAGGAGGTGGAAGGTAGAGCGGTGATGAGAAGGGCTGCCT
Organism: Enoplosus armatus; assembly: GCF_043641665.1. Classification (NCBI taxonomy): domain Eukaryota; kingdom Metazoa; phylum Chordata; class Actinopteri; order Centrarchiformes; family Enoplosidae; genus Enoplosus; species Enoplosus armatus. Next base: position 15,637,379 of record NC_092193.1, read on the forward strand.
CTCTTTTCTCGAAATGACGGCCGAAAGAACCGGCTCTTCAAGGATAGAGCACTGACCCATGGTCGTGATGTGAGCTGAAATTACTTAATGAAATGTGCAGTGAATGGCAGCTGAAACTAATCCAGTAATTCTCTGTGTTCGCTTGCGCTTGCTCTCTCCCTCTCTGACAGTGGTTTGACAGGGCTTCAGTATCCTGACAGGCCAATTAGACAGCAATTTGCATATCCTCCTCGCTCCATTTGCCTTGTTCATGTGAGCATAAAATAGGATAATCTGGCTTTTGGACCTGTGTACGACATCAGAGTCACACAGACTAACTTTATCCTCCATCATCCACGACCCCTGTACCCTCCTAACTTCACCCAGCTCCATGCAGCCCTTTCATTGTAACTGACTCGAACCTCTGTTGTTCTCTCACCTTTGTCTCGTCCTTTCCCAGCCCTATTTATCATCGCCTCCCCTCTGCCCTTTCAACTCTCTCTCCTCTCTCATCATTGTCATCATCCAAACTACAAAATGTTAGCAGGAGGACAGTGCTCCCTGACTGACGTTAATTAAAGATGGGTTTTTTTTAATATTGTATGTCCACTGTACAATATATGGCAAAGATCATGTAGACAAGCATTCTCTAGGAATGCTGTACACTTGAGAAATATGAAATTAGAGTAAGAAAACTTACTCTAACTGTATCTCAGTCACTTATGGGTTAGCTTAACAATTCCCAGTGTCCATTTCCTCTTTCAAGACAATGATATTCTGTGCCAAACATTTTGTCAGGACTGAAGTCAGTGTAATGCACTTTTGACTCACTTCATCTTTTAATTCTGCTAGAAATATTTTAGTTAGAGCTGGAGTCTATATGTTGTGTTAATTTACCATATGGCTAGAATTTCTTTTAAGCCAACTCTATTGACATTACTGTGCTAGCTGGCACATTATTAAAGGTCTTACTGGAGGTTAAGATAAATGATTAGTGATCTGTGCAAAAAAAAACCGTGTATAGTTGAGTCTCGAAGTTTTTATTTTTAATCAGTAATATTAACCCATATTCAAGCGAAAGTTGAATAAAACAAATGCAAGTGGACTCTGAAAAAAAGGAAGACTGGATTTGAAAAATGTGGTTTTAATCTGATGGATGTCTTGCTGCTTTCTGTCAAGGTGAAAGTGACAAACAGCCTTTTTATTCAATGATGTTTCAGCCTGAGAGACATTGAGATTAACATCTGTGTTAGAGAGAGAGAGAGAGAGAGGGAGAGAGAGGGAGAGAGGGAGAGGGAGAGAGAGAGGGAGAGGGAGAGAGAGAGAGAGAGAGAGAGAGGGAGAGGGAGAGGGAGAGAGAGAGAGAGAGAGGTGAAATAAGGATTAATAAGTACAAGAGAGACAAAGTGATTTGGTCTGCTTCATTATTTTCTTTCTCACTATTTATTAGTATATATTTTCATAAAATGCATTAAACAGAACTTAGCTGAAGCTTAATCAGAGGGCAAATTTTCCTGCAGTCAACTCAATCCGTCAGTGATGATTTGATGTAACTTCAACCAAAGCATTGTAACATTCATATCAGCATACAAATTAATCTAGCAAAGCTTCTCCACAAGGTGCTGTAACTAAAGACGCAACTAACGATTATTTTCATTATTGATTAATCTGCAGATTATTTTCTTGAGTCATCTTTTAATCATTTGGTCTATATGTCAGAAAATAGGGAAAATGTCCATCATAATTTACCAGAGCCCAAAGTGACGTCTTCAGATTGTTTATTTTGTCCAACCAACAGTCCAAAAACACAAAGATATTCATTTTGTTATCACAGAACGCCAAGAAAACCTGCGAATATTGACATTTGAGAGGCTTTAAGGAGTAACTTTCTGTCATTTCTGTCAATTGATTATTTGAGTAATTGTTTCAGCTCTACTTTACTTACCAATGACCAATAAAAACCTCTGGGTCCTATAGACTTGACTGAGAGAATAAAAATGTTTTTTTGGGGGGGAAAATTATTGATTTGAGATACACTGTCCACATGTTGGGCATCATCCTCATAGTGTTCATAGAATAGGCCTGTGCCTTTGAGAAGTTGCTTCACCTCATTGTTGTTGGTCTGCAGTATCCAGTCAATGTAAATGTCAATTTTTACTGAAGTGAAAATGGTAGATTTCATTAGAATTTGCTGCCAGATGACCCAACAAACATGATCAACATTTGTCGGTGCATTATGATAAATTGGGATTTTGAAAGTAACACTCTCTATCACATCGTGTTGCTCATCACAGCCACACGTCTACCTGTATTTTAATTAAAATACCGTGTGTTGTAGACACTGGAGGAGGACTGGCAGGAACAGACGCTCCTGAGGGAGTTATTAAGAAGTTTTAATTGATATGCTATTTTTCATTGAACTGTGTCAACTGTTTTCAACGTGTCCGCCTTTAACACGCCTGTTGATGCAGTAGAAACGGTAGAATAATTAATTATAACATGTTTGATGTGCACATAAGCACAAAGGTTTCTGTGCTTATTAACAGTCTGGTGTTGGTTGCACAGAATTTAACCCGTGGTTCTGCCGTGCGTAATTGTGGCTTGGCTGTGCAACATCACTCCAATTACAGACTGCAGTTGGAACAGATACCTGCAGCCTTCAGATGTCTTTAAAGAGAGTGACCAGAGTGAAGGAAAGGCCATCAACATTCTGTGTGATCGTCAGCTGGTTGAAAAAGTAGAATGAAAGTTGAAAACGAGCAATACATAAATAAAAGGGCTGATTTTAGGGAGGTTTATATGGGTGTGCCTTCACCAAATAAAGTGACAGAAATATTATGGAAGTGCGCTGAGCTGTCGACCTGCTCTGAGCAGGCGGACCACGTGAGACGCACTCGTTCTTGGCATTAAGATTGCAGTGCGTTATTGGATTGGCATCAACACACCCTCCACTGTGCTTCTCCTTCACCAAGATACTGTAGCAAACCAGAGCCCCAGGAAAATACCAGTTCGCCGGTGCATCTGCATTCTGCTCCGACGCGAAAAGCACCCGACGTCTCATTTGTTTAATCTGGACAAAAATGTTGTTAAAAAAAGTAAAGTGTCATTTTATTTAATTTTTTGCAGAGATCAAATTATCTACTTAGACTCTCACCGCTTGTGATCCAGTATTATTCATCTAATATTTACTGAGAGAATTTTTAACATCTATTGGCCATGCTCTTCTTTGAGAAATAATGACCCATTTTTATGTTGTTTTTTTTCTTTTCTTTCCTTTCCTTCTGTTTTAGTCTTTCTTTTTTCCCCTGTGGATAAAATACATATCTTCCCTCCCACATCATTATTGTTTCCCTGCTATTCATTTTTCCCTTTTTTTTTTTGTCTTTTTTTCTACTCTCTTTTAAAAGCTTCTCAGCCATTCACCTTTCCAAAAATGCTCCCTGTTTACTGCCAGTCAACTGTTAGATTGCTGCTGTTCAATAAATTAGATTTCATCCTCATGGTCCAATCTACTCCTAATTAAGTGCCTCAAACACACAAACACACACATAACCTTAAGGCAGAGTGTGTACTGCTGGACATGGGTCTCCAGGGTCAATTATGGCGGTGTAATGATTGTAATTGGCTCATTTTCAGCCCATTACCCTATTTTATGTCTCATGCAGCGGGTTGTAATTTAGTGAAGGAGTGATGGCCGGTCTGGCTCTGGGTGATAGATGATAGTCAGCACTAGAAAAGGGGAGCTCCATCATTAATAGTGTCTAGGAATGAGCTGTCATGTCACCAGGCCCACACACAGGGACAGGGTGGAGGACGAGAGGCAGGAAAGACTGCCCTTCAAGATTACAGACATTTACGCTAAAAAACATATTTAGGTGTACTATTGGAGGCTAAATGTCCACATGGATGGATTCAAAACTCTACACACAGTCCATAATTTCATAAATATACATTTCTAGACCCATCCATTTCTCAGTGTCTGTTTACACATAATGTCAGTATCATTTCTGACATCCAGTCAACATAGCGAGTATAATGAGACCTTGCCTTATGTCCATATTTCTCCCTGAGAATGCCAGTTAAGTGTCTTCTCTAGTTATATTTTTTTCAGCATGTGTCTGCATTTCTTTTTCCCACTGTCTGTCCTAATTAACAGTGTGTTTTGCTCACATTTTGGCGTACCAATCACAGCGCAGCGCTGGATCACCTCTGAAGTGGTCCCACAGGATTGGACAGCTGTGCAAGTGAAATAAGATTTTTGTGCGTCTTCACCTATCACTGTGCCTTCATTCAGCTCTCCGGACAAAAGGAAGAGGAGTGCTCACTTTTCCAGAAGTGCCAGAATGTGTGAAAGGCAATTCAAACGAGTGACAGAGTAATGGATGAGGGCAGCGAGGGCCATCAGTCAAGTGCTGAACAGAACTAAGTCAGAGTTCCAGCTAACATATACTTACAGCCACTCTCCTGCCTCTGCGCTAGCTTCAAATTACTTAGTTTTCCACCGAGACAGAACATCGCAGAAAATTACTTTGAAAAGTTCACAATACAGATCTATTGTGTGAAGAAGATGTCCGTAGTGTCACTGCAACACTGAACTAGTTTGAGAAAAGTTTCTCAAAGCTGTGATGGTGAAGCGAATATCCCATCATGGACATCTAAGTAATCTAAGTAAAAATCCTTAGGTGCCATTTTTCAGGAAACGATAGTAATAATATTAGCTCAAATAGATATAGATAAAATGCTCTCTGAGGGCCTCGCTTCCAGCAAGACAAAAGACCAACAGGTATCAAAAGATAAATACATAAAAGACACATTTGTTCTTGTCTTGTCTTTGAGCAGAGAGGGGCTTTTATTTATAATTTGAGAGAGTGGTTTGATAAGGATTTAGTTCACTGCAGTCTTGTAAATGTTCATCAGTAACCTCAAGATCTATGGTATGTACATGTGCCATACAGGCATGGTGTGTAAAGCATGATGCCTTGAGCTCTACAGCACTGCAGCTGCTCAACTCATTTTTAAGTTCCTGTAGTGTTATTAGTATTCTTTCAAAGGTCTATATCTAGCGCTACACCCCTGAGGATTTCTTTATCTCTGCTAATTGTGAGACCTTAACTGAGAATAAAGGCACAGTGAAAAAAAGAGGGAGGAGGGGGACCAAGGAAAACTCCCTTATCTATGTGCCCTATCTCCCATGGCACAAACAGATGAAGACAGTCTAATACCAACCCCTTCCTGCCCTTCTAAGACCTTTTGTTGACCTTTTTGTGTCATTTAACTCTATCACAAGCGGGGACTGTCGCTATGAGGTGAGGATTTTGTCGGCTCACAGTCCATATGGGTGGGGGGTATTATGTGGTGACAGATTTTGGCGTGGAGGAGCAAAATTCATAAACAGAAAAAACAGATCTGTTAGGATTAGTCTGTCTTGCACTATTCTTTGATGGATGAAATTGCTTCTGACCTTTTGACTGTTTCAGTCTGGCACATTATCCACGTTTTAATTGTCTTCTTCATGTGACTGTGTACATGTGGCAGTTTGAAGTTAAATACTTACAAGATAGAAAGTAAATATTGTTCATCAACTAGGATTGTCAATCAGTGATGCTCAGTATCTGCACTTGTCCCTGATATATTCTTATTTCAATATTTCCATTCAGGTGCTTTGTTTCTGCTCTACGTTTTTAGCATTCCTGCCCTGCCTGGTAAATGTTGTTGTTACAGTATACATAAGAGACAAAGTAGATATGACAGCTTAATGTGTACCAGGACTGAAATACATTTGTATGCCCACAAACTGGCTGTTCTTTTCCAGTTTCACACTGTAATTCCTGGTAGCAAAGCAAATTAAGCCATTTTCTCTAAAAACAAAAAGATACCTTCACATTTACCTCAGCTGAAGAACTGACAAATGATCAAACATGACAGCGACGCATGCATGAGCTATTGCCTGCCGTATGTTATGACAAACATAACTAGCATGCAGAGATCAATGAAAGATGACAGATTAGGTTATCTTAACCTCCACAGCATATCAAAACTACACTGCTCATTACCTCCTCTCAAGATGTTTTCTCTGAATCTACCTTCCTGATGAATGCTGCATGCGGTCTCACCCCACAGCCCACACCCCTGCTGGCCTGCCTGACTGACAGTTTAGTTGTGTCATTTTAATAAGCATGCATTAGCATGCAAAAGGTCTCCTGGGGTTCTCAAATGCCACCTGTCATATTTCATTGATGTTGTGTTTGCTTTAAATCATGCTATAGTTAAACATCTAAAAGAGATAATGTGAAAATGATTCTGTGCCCAAGTGTTCATAACAGATGGAGGGTAAAACAGCGCCGGGTGAGAGAGAGGAGGGAAAGAGAGTGATACAAAAGAGACGCATACATTTATTTCTGCTGAGTTTCGCTTGGTGCTGCTCACTGATTTCAGGAGGAGATAAGCAATGCCTTCTTCTGTTTGTATAAAAGTGACAGAACAGCTCTACTGACATCTGAAGTGGCAAACACTGAATCAATTTAACAATATTCTTAATTTCAACAGAGAATAAAACTTCTCCTTTTTAAAGTGAAATGTTGCTGGGAGTGATGACCCCACTGAGAATTGACACACCAGCCTGCACCTCTGTGCATCTTCAAGTTGATTTAAGCTCATCGTTTTGGGTTGCCTGTCCCAGGCAAACCATATAAAGTCGCTGGCAGACGTTAACTGTAAACAAGCGCACAGAAGATAAGTGTACGCCATCTGCTTAATGCAAAATGATGCTGTACCTAAATATCTATGAAGCTAAATAGGGGCGGTGGGCCAAACTGGAGCTAAAAGGCCAGTTAATATTGGACTTGCATATGGTGGGTGGTGAAAAAACTTTGACTTTGATGGAATGCCCATGTACCTCTGTTTATATTACACACAGCTGATGCCGGTCAGCCAATACAAGCACGACTTCAGTGCTCTGACGCTATGCTTAATTTTTGTGACTTGCATCGAAGCAAAACAATTTTACAAAGCATTTTAATTTAATATTTGCATGCTTTGTACAGCACATAACATGCACACTCATAGTATGTGAATCCGAAAAAAAACTTTATTTGATCCTCTTATACCGTCACTGCTTTGACCTGTTCGTGTACAAATGTTTGTGTTAGCGAGTGTGCATGTGTGTGAGTGTAAGCGTGTTTGTGTGCAGTGAAGCATATGCATGAGGTGTGTGAGAAATAGTGCACGTGCATGTGATTGTGTGTCTTCTATAAACCAGTGAGCCGTGTCCCTCTCTTCTCAGTGAGCTGCTGAGCTGACAGAGGTCGTAGTCAGAGACACTGTGACATTTACAGCTCAGAGGCTTATGGAGACTCCCTGCTGTACCTGGCAGTCTGTGATTATCTCAGAACCATGCCGGCCTGCAGTCCAACAGAGGGGTGTTGAAAACGTAGAAATAAGAGAATCATAAAGATATGAATGTCTTAGGAGAGGTGTGATTCGGTTGAAAAGATAATGAACAGATGATGTTAGGTGTGAAAAGGTTGACGAGGAGAGCAGATTGACTTCAGAGAATGGTCAGTGTGAACTTATGTTAATGAGATGCAGAGCTTTTGTCTGTCTCCTGTGGAGTTTCAAAAATGATTGTTCAAAATTACAAAGGTTGCTGCAGGCAACAAGACCTCAAACAAGAGAGTGGCATGGCTCTAGGGATGGCGATGTTGTTCAGTTGGTCGGTCAGTCCACCATTTCGGTCAAGACTGAAACTATTGGATGGATTAAGATGACATTTGTACAGATATTCATGGTCCCCAGAGGATGACCCCTACTGATCACACTGTAATTCCAGGTAGCATATCTGTATAAATGAATGGAGCCGTTTACCTCAGCTGAAGAACTGACAAATTATCAAACATGACAGCATGCGTGAGCTATTGCCTGCCGTATGTTATGACAAACATAACTAGCATGTAGAGATGTTTTCGCAAAGTTTTCAGGGAAATATCTCAACATCCAAGAGATGGATTGTCTCAAAACTTGACATAGTTTTTCCCCAGAGGATGAAACGTGGTGGATTTTGTGATCCTCTTGTGATCCTAATGGTGGTGCTAGAGTCTAGCACCACCATTAGATTGACATTTGTGGTCTTAAGTGAAATGTCTCCACAACTATTGGATGGATTGCCATGGAATTTGGTACATTTGTACATTAGTAATCTGAGATGTACGAATTAATAATAATAATAATAATAATAGATTTATAGTGTTCACTGACTAACGATACATTATTTGCATATTCCAATAATGTGGGATCTCTCATACTGACTTATTAAGTTTTCTGTTGTATGGGAAGAGATGCACTTCAAAAATATGTCGTATATCCTCTTACATTTAACGTACAACTACTTCCTTTCTCAGATGTATGACTACAAATCTTAGTGTGCATTTTGCTCCTTTAGAGCAGTGTGACCCTGGCCAGCAGCTCTCAACATGCCATCCTTTGTCTTCTGTGTGTGCACATATATATATACATTGTGAGGGAGCACCTGCACACACATGCATCCCAGAACTGTAAAATTCCCCTCGTTCAAGAAGCCATTTAACTGTCAACTGGTGACCCTCGGAGAGCAGTGAACTGTCAGCTATGGCAAACAGCAGGTGATGGAGGAACATCGGAGGAGGGGGAGAAAGAGGGTAGAAACAAGAGTGGGTGAGGCGTGTCTTGGGTGGAGGAGGGCAAGGTTGAGCAGTGCATCTGAGTGCTGATGTTAAGAGCTGAATAATTGCTTACCGCTGTGAAATCTGTTGCAGAGGAAGGGAGAAGGAACATGGGGAGGAGAAGGTGTGCTTCCCGCACACTGAGATACTCAAGAGGTTAATAGTGCTATTTATACCTGCATTAGTTATATCCCACACTGTAGTTATCTCTCTGTATCCTTCCTCCTTTGCTTCCTCCTTTCTGTCTCCCCTGCAGCTTCTCCTCTCCTCTCAATCACTTTTTAATCCACCCTCTTTGACCTCCTCTGTACTACATGTCACTGGCATCCTCCTCTGTGCTCAAGTCTCTGGTGTTTTCTTTCCCTTCTCTCCCTCATGCCCCAGCTCTGAATTTATTAGTGTTATTATTATAACACTGTGAACCGCTGATGTGGAAAACTAGGCTTGCTTTGTGGTCCAACTTTTGACACAATTTCTTGCTTAACTTGATAAACAACCTCATGCCTCATTTACCTTTATATGTTTACATATTTTGGTTTACATATTTTGAACTTTTTGGGGTTAAGCACCCAGCTGAAGGCGAGTTATTTCCCAGTCTGTCACTCAAACACATGATCTTTCATTTACAAGTAGCCTAAGCCTCTAAGAGTCGGTATTCATAGCTGTGTCTGACTTCAGTGGTTAACACTCCACTTCATATCGGCTTTAAACACTTGAGCCAAAATGCTTTTCAGAGCTCTCCTCTTCAGCATTTAAGTCACACAACTGCATCTTCACGCAGTTCAATTAACAGGCAACACTGACATTCACAGTTCATCTGATGAATTCTAATCCCATAACTTCTGAGGCTGCAATTAACACTAATTGCATTGCAGACCACCAAAGCCCCCAGCAAAATGAATGTGTATTGTCTACGATATTGAATTCTCCCCTTTCCTATATTATGTTGTCCAAAGCATCAGCGGTCCTGGGTGAATAGATAACCTGAATGTGTGTGTGTGTTTGCATGTGCTTCCCGTCTGTGTGAGCTGTTGATTTGTCACCCTGAGGTCAAGTGGATGGTGCGACAATCTCCCAAATGCAATTAGCAAGTGGCTGGCTATCTGAAGGAGCCCAGCGAGACTCTGATGAATTGCTCCTGCATGTCTCTCTTTAACTGACTGGGAGCCCAATGTGGCTGCATCAACAAATGCATGCACCCTTGCACACAGATTGTGCATTGTGTGAATACTAGCCTGTGAATTGCATCTCAGAGTGCCGGACAGACTCTGAAGTAATTGATGGAGATTGTTATTTCTTTACAGTTTCTTTCCATTGCTGAATTTTCTGGAGGGGAAAATAGATGCTGGCGTTTTTACATTAGAAGACATTTCAGGAGTTGTTGTAGCTCAATTTTGAGGAACTCTAAATTGAACGAATGCTGCTTATAGGCCGTTCTTGATTTATTTATGTGCGTGGGTGTCTATGTGTAAAGGTGCTTTCAATCAATACTGTATGTTTTCATGGGTGCATATGCAGAACTTTAAACAGATCATGGTATGTAGTTCAAGTCTTATGTCATGCCTTTCTGATCAATGAACTTTGCTTTTTGCAATGTGCCCCCTTTTCTTAAGTTTCTATGGTGTAAAGAAGGGGTGTAAAGCTTTAAAAAGCCACATGCCAGGCAGTGACAAATCTACAGAGCCACCACTGACATTTGACAACTTATCCTCCAGTTAACTGCCTGCCGCTCAGTGTCCTCGTCGTGTCCTCACCAAAAACCTTGAGACAGTACAGAGAAAATCCCATTAACGGCAACAGGAAAATGGCTTAGTGCAAGGCCGTGAACCCTCATTTGTTTTCGTCCTCATCCTCGTCTTCCACCCGCTCTTGTACAAAAGTATAACTGCAAAAGTCGAGTGAGAGGAGTTCTTTTTCTAATGTTCGGCCAGTGTAATTAATCACTTTCAGATTTAATTCACTGTCGGGATAAGAGCAAATTCACTATAAAGTGGATGTACTGTCCATTTTACATACATCTCCAAAACAATTTATGCAGATACATTCAATAAGACTGAAACTTAAAATATCTAACCTTGATACAAAAAAATCAACTGTGTGCTTCTCATATACATAATATTAGAGTTTTGATGTTTTTTATGAAACCTGAGATGCAACCGCAACATATAAACGAATAATTCATCATTATTTAGGTAAGCCCACCAATAAAATTCAGAGAGATGCCAGAGACAATACTTGTCCTGACTGTTTTTAGATTTAAAACATTTTTTATTCAAATACAAAACCAAAATCACATATCATAACATTACATAAAATTCCGCCTACATACAATCTGACAAACAAGCAAACAATACAAACAAAGCACAGCCCATTGCTGAAAGAATTTGTTTTTGTTTTCTCTCAAAAATTTATAATTAGCATAATGCAATTAAGGAAATGTTTTCTATAATGTACCTGATTACAGTTTATTAACACACATTACAATTCATTAGTCCACATCTATCATTTTATGCATACAAACCAAAGTCAAACTCAAAAATAATTGAGTGGGCTATATCGATTCATTAGAATAAATCTGTTCCCTTCTGATATAACAGAACTTTGTTCCATATTCCTCTATAAATCTCATCTTTCTATGGGTCTTTTTCATAATGATATCTCGCATGACATTGTATTGATTAATACATCTCGTTGATATGATGGCATATTTGCACTCCATTTTCAAGGACCAGCCTAATAGAAATAAATAATAAAATATATAAAATGTTGCTGTTAATCAAACACTCGTCCTTTTAATAATAATGATAATAATTGATAACCATTAACAATACATTTAAAACACATTGGCATTATTTTTAATAGCACAAAGGGATGACTACATGTGATTTAAGTTACACTTAGGTTCACCTGTACAATCTTGATGTGTATTATTTGATACTAATCATAAAAGTAGTCTTTATCTGAAAATGATATGTAGTACAAAGTTGCCACGTATGCAGTGTACCAGGTAAACAACTAACAGACGTTGGGGCCCCATAAAAGATAAGATGTATTGTTGTTTAGACGAGATCTTCCTTGGTATGTGAAAGGTTATCTCTGAGAGGTTAAGGTACGTGAAACATCATTCTGAGAGGTCTCTTTTCCTGACCCCTAGATAGGGAACGGAAGTTTACAGACTTGTGTGTTATAGTAGGACCCCATGTATGTCTAAAGGTATAAAAGACGAGCTTGAACAGTGTTCGGGGCAGCAGTACTGATTTGGCTACGGGTGCTGTCCAGGTTAAGATGCGCATGCCTGTTGATCCTGATCTTTGATGCAAATAAAGAATATTATGTGAAAAGTCAGTATCAGCGGAGTTTCCTTCCCCCATCGAATCATTGCCTACATCTGGGGAATGAAGAAGAAATTAACAACAATCTAATCTAATCCAATTCAGTAGCCCTGTTATAGATCCTACCTTTGTGTCAAGTATCAAGGGGTGTTGCCTCAACTCAAAGGCAGCTTGAGGCTTGTGTTGTGGTATTGGACTACAGAGGTGTTTTTAGTATTCTATCTCCTGTATGTATGTATCGATTGCATTAGAGTGTACAGGCGTACCTAATGCAACTGGTAACGCAGTAAACATGGAACAGCAGGAGCCTAAACACGACGTCCATAAAAGTGCAGTCTGTGGCTGCCATGACAATGAAAACATATGCAGTCCGGCTGAAACAAGGATTTGAGTAGTTAGCTCTCCACTCTAAATTTCTTTTCTACCAAGAAGTTAGAGGGAACAGTTGGAGTGATCGAAGCTCAAGAGCAGGAGAAGACTTATAACACATAACACCCTTGTTTGCTCAGTCATACACTGCCATGTGCTCCATATGCCACTAGGGTAGTTAGAGCGAGGGCTTCTTCATGGTGCAAATCTCTTATGTCTACAATGAAATGCACAAAATACTAAACCTGAAAAACACAAACCTCGCCGAGGAGCTGGTGACATTTTAGACAGCCAATTTCTGAATATATTAAAAACACTAATTTAATATAATGTTATTATTTTCAATATACTGCTGGCTCGCTGAAAGAGGAGGATCTTGTATAAATAGAGCTGTAGTCTTTTTCTTTTACTTTTTTTTTTACCATGAAAAAACACAGAGAAAATCAGAAGCTGAGTAGCACAGTATGTGATTTGTGTGAAACTCATGTATAAGCACGTGTACACGTACTGTATATTGTGTGTCTGCGTGACTGTAGTTAGGGTGTATCTGTGGGTCAGTAGTGGGATGAAGTGTAATCCAGTCGTTAATTAAACGAGAGGAACAAGGGTGACCGTGAGCTCAGTGCTGAAGGCAGGAGAGTGAAGGAATCAGGGCTTAAAACCACCCGACACTCCGCCTGCTTAGAAACTCACTTTAATCATGGTTTTGCAGCCCCCCCTCCACCACACACACACACACACACACACACACAGTCAAATCTTGATACTGAAGCTTTTATGTCTAATGCTCTACGCAGGGAGAGACAAACAGGCACAGACACACCAGATGGAGTCACAACAGTATTTGATTAAGAAGAGGAATTAAGATGATTCAATTCTGTTTCTCTGTTGAGGCTTGACTGAGAAACAGGGTTCACTTGAGGCTTTCAGTACTTTGGAGGTCCTTTTTTTTATTTTTTATTTTTTTTATTTTGCTGTTACACTACAGTGCGGGTCACAGAATCACAATCACAATGTGAGGTGATACAAAGCATTGCTAACCGCTAAAATCTAAAGGAGAGTGATGTTTCCATTCGTAAGGCACTAATTGGTGAAGCATTAGCTTGTCACTCCAGATATAAATTCAAGGCTTCATTCATGGCCCTAATTTGTTTCCACTCATGTCACCCGTGGGTCACATTATTGTACAGCATGACATATTCTTTCATTTTCATGCTGATGAAACACAATTGTACTTCTCCTCTAACCCAGAGGACTTAAGCAGCCTGTCTATTTTACATAATTGTCTTCCTGACATCAGGGGGTGAATCGCCCAAAACCTCCAGTCGAAGACAAAGACAGAAATTGAAATCACAGGTCCTGACCCCAGTTTGTCTTTTTATACTGTACACTGATTCTTGCTTGCATTTTAATGAGCATGTTGGTGTAGTTATAGCGTGAGCTTTTTTTGCCACAGTGTTGCTAAGGTCACCCCTGTCATTTCAAGACAGTTCTTTGTGCCTTTGTCACATCCTGTTCAGATTACTATAATAGTTTACTTGCAGGTTGGTCGTCTTCACAGTTTGTCATCCGCATCTTGACCAATATGCTGCTGCCAGCTGCTAGCTTCAATGACATGATTTGCCATTTGTACACTGGTCCACATTACATTTAAGTGTCTCGCATGACAGAGCTCCAGCATTTTGACTCGTCATAGCCACAGGTCTAAAGAAAAACCTCAACCGTACTGGTTTGTGTATGCATATATGAGAATGGCTGAATCCATCAGCGTTTTTAAGTCAAAACGTTTAAGTGACTTTTTCATCTTTTTAACCTGTATTTTATTGTTATGTTTAATTTAAATGATCTATTCATAGTTCATTTTAGTCTTTCTTTTCATTAAGTGCTTTGTAAACCTATTTTTAAATAAACAGAGACAAAAGATGAGTTCAGTGATAAAAAGGCTGTTGATATTTAACTAATTTTGTACATGTAGAAAGTTGGTCGCTTGTGGATAACTACCCAGGTAGTTTGATGTAATTAAGTGCTATGAACAATACAGTACACGAGACACAATATACGAGCCACCACAGCCAACAATATCTGAATACACGTTACTTAAGAAAATGCAACTGATGCATCTGTTTTCCCAAACAGAAAAAAATACTCATCGATGAAGAGAACATGTGAAATAATTCAATAATAAAGTGTAGAAGTCGTCTTTTCATGCTGACTGTTATGTCATAGATTAATATTTGATTAAGTTGTTTCTTTTGATTGAAAATGTGTACAAATTCTTATAGTGCCCTGCTGTAAAGTTGACAAGTGTTTATTATTTATGAGTATTATTATTATAAATAAGCTTGGTTTCACAATAAATCAGTTTAGTTTCATTTTGCACTTCTTGGCAGTATTCATGAATGCATTAAATTGAACCAAATTGTTCAAAAAAAAGCTAAATGTTATGTGACATAGATTACTTGCTGAAAAGTCTTTTTAAAACTTGCATCAATACAAACCCAGAAAGGGGAGAGGAGGGAGTAATCACAACAACCCAGAAATACAAATTAAAGTATACAAAGAGGCAAGTAAAAATATCTATAAAAATGGGCTTTAGGAAAATACATAAAGCTGATTCAGCCCGTTGGAGATTAAATCCTTATTTTAAACACTATATTTGACATAGCAATTTTTCTACCCTTTAAAAAACAGCCATGTATATTAAAAACTAAGTGTAAGCAATTGTTAAATCCAACTAACAGAAAGAAAAACTTGTCAGAAATTAAATGCTCTGTCAACTGCTGTTACTTACAGTTGGAGTGCACATGTATTGTTGCGGCCTCTTGTGACAACGTGTTAGTTTGTGGAGCATCATTTTCTCATTAATTGTATCCATCTTGTCCGTTTCCATTATATTGGCAATTTAACATCCCATGAAATACATGTTCCCTGACAGCTCGACATTTTCTGTCGATGCAGTTTATGCCGCTCAAGCTTTCTGTCGAGTGCCGTCTATTTTAGATTAATGTTATTATCAAACAAATTTTTGCTGACTCTTCCCCTTTACTCTCAATCTACCATGGCAACGGGCCAACTCGAAGCAAAAAAACTATGATATTTAGTTTGAAAAGCGACCCCTTTCCCTCATGATGTATAGGCCAAAAGATTAGACTCCATCTCATCCGTACACCACAGCGGGGTGAAATTATAGTGTTCCCTCTGGCGGGGCTGGTGAGACGCAAACTGAGCAGCAGGAAAGAAAGTGCGTAAAGTACACATCTGCTGACACAGTGGGAAACCCTCTGAAATCTCCGTCATTACCATTTACATATACATTGGCACATCACATTCCTCCTCCTCATTTCTCTCTCTCTCTCTCCCTCCTCTTCTGTTGCTCTCTCTATCTTCCCTCCATTCCATGACTGTGTTACGTTTTTCCTGTAAAATGTAATCCAGAAAAATGAATTTGCCACAACAGATGGAGCGGAAAATGGATTTGCATCCAACCCCAAAATGTTAAGTGGAAGTACCTTTCCCTGCTCCCCACCTCTAAGTCAAGGTTTATGCAAGAGGGCTGTAGCAGTATATTATAATCACTGGTATTTTCGAACCAGATTCCTCTCTCTTTGGTCCCATCCGAGACCATATTTGCTCAGTTTGTGTGTATGAACGTGTGCAGGCAGGATCAAGGCCGTGCTTATCGCCCTTCTTCCATACCACCCACTGTGTTTATTATTATTTTTCTATACATACAAATCACATCCCACTGCCGTATTGGGGACCTTTTCACTTCGATAACACCTCAAAGGGGCCAATACGAGGGCCGGGCATCTTGGAAATTGGCTGGGGATCAAACCTTGAAGCCTGCTGTGTTTGGCAGCATCATTATTTCACCAAAAGGGGGATTTGAAAAGTTGAATCAGCTTAAAAGGAAGTCAGAGAGAGAAAATAAGTGGAGAGTCTGTGCGCATGACACTGGGTTATGAAGACGAGGGCAACAGAAGTGGAAATAAGCCAGTGGCGAGAGGGAACTTTGTCTTTGTATTTGTCAGTGGGGTTTGAGCATGCCAGCAGAATCCCCATAGCTAGGTAGCTTTTTGTTTCTGCTGTGTCCCACTATGTTCTGAGAGATATCAGCCAACACAGGGTCAGAGCGCTGCAGCTTTTTGTTCCCTGTGCAAGGAGATTTCCCAAATCCCTGAAATGAACACTTTTCAGGGGATGAACTCCACAGATGATACAAGACTCACAACCAGATCTACACACAGAAACACACACTCAGTGCGTATGGTAGAGCACTCTGTGGACAAGACAAATTTCATCTTTTGTTGAGCTAGTACAGTCTGACACATATCAGAAATTATTTTTCTCTTAACGACACCCAGGAGCTGTGTACAGTGTTTTTCTGTGAGCAACTCATGCTGACAAAGATCACTGTGTCCAGAAATGGGACTAAAATTTGAAGTGATAGCTTTGCTGGAAAGAAAATGTCAGCAGTGTGTATTGTTAGTTTTTACTTCATCACCCACAGTTTTCATTCATCTTCAACTATCTCAGCCATTTGGTAGGTGCTGCTGGGTTCGAGAAAATGACAGGGGAGGGAAAAAGCAAGAAACAACCAAAGCAAAAATAATAACATTTCCCCATCAGTGTCATGAAAGAGAAGTGAATGAATGAAAAAAGTTCAGTTAGTGGAAATGTTTTCCCATGCCCATGTTTTGTCAATGTTTGTTCATTCACACTGTGTTGACCTGAAATGAAGTGCAGTCTCAGACTTTGTCTCGCAAAGTCTGATAGTTGTTGTGCTGACTGCCTCCATATTAAGCACCCAGATATTTCACCCTCTGCTGGGGGACAGACATGTTTTAAGCCCATTATTTCTCTGTGGTTTCTCTTTTTCTGTCTGTTCTTCTGTAGAACTCAAGTGGTTAATTTCTATTTTTCCTCTCTGGGATAAAGATTAGCCACAATCAAGGTGTCTGATACACAATCTACTGTCCTCCTCAAAATTGTCCTAAAAATCAGTTCAAAAGTGCTGGCTCTATTCATTTTGACTTGTTTATCGCCGTCCCTCTCCCTGACTGTTGTCACACTGTTGTTGTTTATCTGTCTTGGTTTTAATTTGCCCCTGACTCACTAAATGACACTGGTGTCCACAGCTGATTGAAAGTGCTGCCTTCATTTTTGACACAAAAGGAGAATAAATGTTGATGACGCATTCTCACAAATTGTGTCCAGTGAAGAAATCCTCTAGCATGGCTCTCTACTAAAGATAGGAAATACTGTGTACAACACTACAATAGCTGTGTTTAATTGTTTACATTATCAATATAACCGGAAAAGTAAAACATCACATAATTTAATCCTCTCTTTCCTTGTCTTTTTAGGGGAGATTTGTGCCTTTAAGATCTACGGTCAGGATGCTCCATTCGAGGCAGTGGTGTTGAATCGCACATCGGGAGAAGGAGTCCTGAGGGCCAGTAGCGCTGTGGACTGTGAGAGCCAGAAGGAGTACACCTTTATAATCCAGGCCTACGACTGCGGGGCCGAACCCAGTGGGGCCAACTGGAAGAAATCCCACAAGTGAGTCAACCTATGTGTGTTCATGTGCTGCTGGTATATGTAGTTTAGCCGTCAATAAGACAGATCTAGTCTGTTTTTCTGCCCAAACTGTGGTTTTTGGTTTCCACCCCTTGTTGGGTTGATAATAACAGTTAACCCTAATGTCACTCATCATTCTGTCCTGGTTTTCTGGCAGTGCATGGCACATCAGTAAAGATCTAATATGCTTTTCTATTGCTATTTTTTAAGAAGTATCTCAAGTATTTGTCATACTGCGCGTTATTTCATCCATTTAATGTATCTATTTGTGTCCCAACATGAGAGCAGCACTGTCTTGTCCTTTGTTGTTGATTTATGTGTGTCCACATTCTTATTGTTGAATGCTATATGAGCTCGACACATATTTTTTTGCAACAAACCACTTGGGATCTTGCCTGGAGGAAGTTAGACTGACAAGAAAGTCACAACTTCTAACTCTGAAGGTAGTAGTAGTAGAAGAACTTTTAACTCTGTTATAAATTCTTAGTTTGCTGTAAGCAAATAACCCTTTTTGGCATCATGGTTTCTCCTTCATGATTTGGCATGTGTTCACACACCAACTCTTCAGCCACTGTCTCTCTTTATGCCGCCTAAAAGCTCAGTTATGAAAATGGTGATTGTCAGAGCCTGTATTAAAGCTGTCACATACTGCTAATTATTATTTATCTTAGCTGACTCACTTGTTTAGCTGTCAAAGTAATTCTGATTCAAAGTGGGCGGACAAAATAATAGAAACATGACATACAAACAAATATTAACTAAACAAAGTTACAAAGACAGCTGTGCAAATGATTTGAGTTCTCAAAAAAGTCTCAAAAATCCTGACAACATATGAAAAAAAGAGAAAAACTTCACTAACAAAAGCAGAGAGACAGCAGGATATTTGCTTAACATTACTACAAAATACGGCCTTACAAATTAGTTGAATTAACACCTATTTGACAGTGTTAACTGAAACGCAACAATATAATTACAAAACAGCACACTGCTGTGCAAGACTGCAACCTACTTAATACAAATGATATATGTTGAATATTTGAATGACTGAAATTTAATTTACCAAAATGAATGTGATGCTTTTTGTATAATTTTCAAGCACGACTCAAATGGATCTGAACTCTCACTGCTGACACAACTGCTAAGAGGTCAAAAGAGATTTGTCCCCCTGTGGTTTCAAGACCCTGACTGATGGAAGATTAGGATGAAGTGTGCATTGGAAATTGTGTTTTCTGAATGTTTTTTGTTTGTTTGTTTGTAATTTAGGATCCCCATTACCTAGACCTGTGTAGAACTTGAGTCAGTTTTCTTGGTGTTGATGAATAGAGATGTCCAATACATGACAGGCAGACATACTGTAGGATATTTAGGACTAGCTTAGAACTATGTATCTTATTAGAAATACTAAACAATAAGCCCTCCATTTAAATGAGTGTATAAGTAAAAATACCTAACATGCTAACTTTTGTTTCTACAAAATTAAAAAACTTTAGATATTACACAGCTCAAAGATATAAGAAAAATAACTTAACTATAATTAGATCTCGTCTTTGCTGTTTATACTTTCTTTTGTCTTTTCCCCAAGATCTCTCAGTACGTCAGCTTAGACTCGCAGTTCTGTTCTCAGGATATGTCCCCATAATGGCCCATCAATATTATGTGTGTCCGTATGTGTGTGTGCAGCAGCATGATGTGAATGAGATTGACAGACAGGCCGACTGGCACGGACAGCAGCAAATCAAACCCTCTGGTCCTTCGCTCAGAGACAAGGAGATCCTAAAATAAGCTGCAGCAGGCTTGGTACTTAAAGGAAGTAGAGAGAGAAATTTATCAGCTCAGGGATTTGTGATGAATTTCACCAGTGGATGATGAATGACGCACAGTGTATGAATGTGTGTGTGTGTGTGTGTGTGTGTGTGTGTGTGACATTATCGCTGCATGACATTCTAAATAGGCCTCATTAAGCTAATGTCATTAATTAGCCAGATGTGCTTCTTCAGTTACACCGCGAGTTGTTGTCAGAGAAGGTCACCAGTGACGAAAACTTCATGATACACCTACATTATTGCTTCATTTATATACTTAAGTGCACAAATGTTATCAGAGTGCCTAGTTAATATCTTCAGCAGCTGAAATCGTGTCTTTATGTGTAAACGACTAAGCGCGAACCTGGCTTTGCGAGATCTGCTGTGGACGAGGCTGTTAAATATAAGTTTGGTTGGCATTAGATAATAATGGGAACCCATTTCACAAAGAAATTATCTGGATTTTATAGCAGTCTTATGTGTGAAAATAAAATAATTTAAAAAAACATCAACTCTTCTCAATCTTGTTTTTCAGGATTAAATCTGTTTTCCCCTCACTCTCCTCTGCCTTCAACGAACCACTGTTCTTAAGATAAACAGTGAAATACTTTAGGTCTTAATTCATTTAAATCATCTCTAATGACTTAAAGATAATTTTCCTTCTCTCCTCTCTCTCTCCCTCCATCCATCTCTTCTTTCCCTGTGTCCTTTCTTTTCCTTCTCTCATCAATCATTTCCACTCCACTTTCTTTGCGTCTTTCTCTCCCTTTTTGCCTCCCCTCCCTCTCTCCCTGCTCCCTCTCTGCTCCCGCTGTCTTTCACTCCTTTCCTCCATTCAGGGCGGTGGTTCACATACAGGTGGATGACGTCAATGAGTTCTGCCCCGTGTTTCGGGAGCCACTGTACAAGGCGTCGGTAACAGAAGGCAAGATCTATGACAGCATTTTGCAGGTATTTAGATATTATATTTTAAAGTTAGCATTATTTAGTTAGCTCTGACACATTTTGTATGATTGTTTTATTGTTAGAATCAACGTGACAGATACTTGTGCAGGTTAACATGGTTTGACAATGCCACAAAAGAATCATTCAGTTAAAAGTGTGGGATATTGTAATTGACTATAGTCTTTTTAGTGTTGTTGTTGTTGTTGTTGTTGAAGAACTGGGAGGAAACTGGATGTTGTAATGTTGCAGGTGGAAGCTTGGGACCAAGACTGTTCACCACAGTACAGCCAGATCTGCAACTATGAAATTGTCACAGCAGGGACGCCATTTGCCATAGACCGCAATGGTAAGTGTGTGAGCGTTTATGTGTGTGTGTGTGTGTGTTTGAATCTGTCCGTAGTTACAATTTCTGATGTGATTATGAATGACGTCTGAGAGAGAGAGGGAGAAAGTATTCTAATTTTAATTGAATTGAATTTAATGACATTGTGACATGTACAAAAAGTTGCCCAGTAGTTCATGAGCACTTGACCATGCCAGATATTTTTTGAATTGTACTTTTTTATTAGTATTTGTCTGACAGCAATAAAAGTGCTGAAGTACTCCATTATTAGCCCTGATTCTCTTTGCTTTTACCATTTTTCAGTTAACAAAACAAAACCAGAACAGATACTAAATGGATATTGTGGTGAGACCAAGGTGAAGAATGAACTTTGAACCTCTGCTTTTAAGCCAACATGGGTGAGAAGTCTTTAAAGTGCTCAGAAAAAAAAATTGAATATCAACAGCTGCTAAATGGACCTTGTGATGAGATTGCTTTCTCAACTGACAACTAAACAGGAGAAGGTTGTTATTTGAAGGATCATTTATTCAACCATTTGGGTTAAAAGTGAGACAGGTGGTACATTTTGAATGCATTATCAGCAGTGCTGCTCTTGCCTCTCTTGAACACAAACAGCATGATAAATGTCTTGATGAAAGCAAAAAGCCATTCTTCGGTTACATTTGCATATGTTTTTTCTATGATCTCAGCCAGCTGAGCCTCGTAAACAAGTCTCCACTAAAGATAGACATGAGAGAGGCAGCTCAGACTGCACCTCGACTGAACCTAGAGATGAATCGTGGAGCGGCGAACAGAAACCAACGCTGTGTAAAGTTGTGTAATATTATTGAGGATGATTTTAAAGCAGTAAAGTCACATCTGCTTTTTTGATTTTGTTAACCCACAAACTGCTTTAAAACTTTATTTATGTCTCTATGTACAGTTGGAACTGTCATCTTTTTATGGATGTACACCCAACAACAGATTAATGTGAATACAGTATGAAAAAGAAAAAGCAAGCAGACAACTGTGGCTGATTCCTCTTTTTATTGCAATAATGTTGTGATCCATGCAGTAGCTTTTTCATCAATGCATAGCTCAAAAGTTACTTGACAAAGATCCACCTTACTTTGACAGCCTCCTCTATTTTTTTCTCTGTTCTTTTGTTCGTTCGTGGCTTTACGCCCGTCCTAGTTGACTGGAGGAGTGTATTTTATTTCTGATTGAGAGCTATTCTGAGCGTATCTGCCTATATAAAATTTCAGCTTTGGGATTTGCGCTGCCTTCTCCCTGAGCTTCCACATCCACACTGTGCTGATCTGAGTGCAGCGTAATCCAAACTGAAGGGAGACTGGAGGGCTTTGTGTGTGTGTGTGTGTGTGTGTGTGTGTGTGTGTGTGTGTGTGTGTGTGTGTGTGTGTGTGTGTGTGTTGAATTCTACCAATAGATCAGACAGAAGCACACGCTGCTTTCTTTACAGTATCTCTCGCTCCCTCTCGGGGTCATATTTATTATTTTGTCTCATTGCTTTTTGCGTTTAACCTTCTGGCCTTTTGCTTACTGTATTTTAAAGCAATCTGGCTCATTTGATTTTCCTCCCAGGCACATTAATATTGTTTGGGAGAAACTCGAAGACACAGCGCATTGTTTAGACCTACTTTATAGAACGAGGTAATTTTGTGCACTGAGAGAAGTGGCAGATAAAATAAAGTAAATGGGCTGTACTGCAGTATGTATTTCTGATTCCGGATATCAAGTAAATTGAGCATTTTAAAACAGACAATCAATTAAGAGTAAATAAATTCAGAAATGCTACCTTTGTTAAGAGTGAGAAGAATAAATTGGCACTGAATCTTCTCTGTATTAAATTGGACCATTTAATTTTCAATTGAACAGGAAAAGAAAACTATAGTAAAGCAGGGTTCAGCAGTCACATTGAGCTCTGGTATGACATCTCCTTGCTATGAGTTGATAACATATAGTATTAACTTGTTGAAAGGCCCACATCCAACATCATTTAAAATCAGCCGTATACAAAATGTCTTTCATTTCTGTAGGCACGCTTCATCGTATTGGTAAAAATACAATAACTTAGCTTATTATTCGCTTGAATTGCTGACACTGGTGTAATTTCAGAGTCAGGCTGCCTGTGTAGACACACCTGCAATTCAGGATTCATCCTCACATATACTCTGCATGTTTACCACAAGGAGGGTAATGTGAGCAGCCTATTCTTGGAACATCATTTAATTTAATTTACCTTGTTGAGAAAGAATTAACTAAACTAAACTGAACTTCATGTGTAAAATGTCTTTGAACTGGAATTGAAATATCGTCTTACCTGTCATGGCAATTGGTTGATATCCAGAATCTTAAAGGGTAATTCTGGTATTTTTAAACCTGAGCCCCATTTTTTATACATAATTTAGGATCTAAATGACTAATAGGTACAAAACTAATTTGAATTGGTCCAGTAGATCTCCTCAGCCGGCAGCCATGAAACGGGCTGCAATGGCTGCAACGTAATTCTTGCGGGCAACTGCGCCTGTTAAAGTACGTCCACTGAAAGTGCTTGTTTTTTCCAGTGACAGGCTCAGATTGTTATTTTAAGTGTCTGACAACATGAGTTAACAGAGTGGTGAGTTGTTGCAGGAAGATGACGGTGAAAACGTGAGTCAAAGTTAGAAAGAGGAGGTTGTAGTGTTGGAGTACAGAAAGCATAGTTTAGTGTTTTATCCAAAAGATAAAAAAAGAAGAATGGTTCGTGTTTGTGCATTTCCGAATTGTGCCATCAGAATGTTGCGGCATACTTCATGCAGTTTTCATAGACTACCTTTGTCGTATAGGGAAACGTTGAAGATGTGGCTAGTTGTGCTACAAATTGATGCTAACACTGCTGTCCAAACACTGCACCTTACAGACCATCGGGTCTACAGCGACCATTTTGACCGGGATGGCTAAGAGGAGAAGAAATGCTATACCAAAGCACTTTTCCTAAAAAGAAATGCTGTTCCAAGAGTGGAGAGACCGGGTATCACTACACACAAAAGCATGGCAGGATAACAAACTCAGTAAGCCAGTAATATGAACAAAAATATCAACTGAGTCAAGACTGATAATAAAATATCTATATAGATTAATTTCCCATTTATTGACTTCTCCTTGAGGCAGACTTCTGTTTCTCAAACAAAAAGGATTCTACTCCTTAGCAAAACGGTCTATCTCTGTAGAGATCCTTTCCATAATGTTGTCAGACACTTAGAATAACAAACTGAACCTGTCAGTGGAAAAAACAAGCACTTTTAGTGGACGCGCAGTTGCCCCCGAGGATTATGTGGCAGCCATTGCAGCTTGTTTTGTGACTGAGACAATCAACTGGACCAATTCCAAAACTTTTTGTAGTTATTAGTAATTTAGACCCCAAAATGTGTTAAAAAAAAATTGGGCCCAGGGTTAAAAATACCAGAATTACCCTTTGACTGTTACTGTTGTTCATACCAGCTGCAGATCAAATGGTCACTGTACAGAAGAAGATGTTTGTAGGAACTATCTGACTCTGACCTCCTCCCCTTTCTTCCTCTGACATTTCAAGCTCAGCTCTTTTCTTCTCTGTACTGCTGCGCTCTGAACTGATTTCTCTTTGCTCACCGCACCTCCTCTCCTCTGGTCTCCCCTCTTTTTGCCTCTTTTCTTCTCCTCTCCTTTCTTCTCCCTTCTTCTCTTCTTCTCTCCGACAGCAATCAGTGTGACAGCCTTTCAAACAGCCAAGCCTCCAGATCCAAATAACAAAAATAGCTTTAGTTGTCCTCATAGGTCCGGAGACAGACTGTGATGGCAATGACTGATGCAAAAACATCTTTGCCAAAATAAGAATATGACATTGTTTTGAAGCCTGTTGTGTATCTTGAGGAACATCTGTATTAAAGTCTCACATAAATATAATGTTTTTAATCATCTTCTTTGATGTTCCTCGAGATGTACAGCAACCTCACTGCTGTATTGTTAACGTTCAGCTCAGTCTGTAAAGCTTACTGTAGGACTGTTGCATCAGGATTCCTGGGGTGTAATCCCTAGTGAGTTAATTTAGCCTTGGAAGCTTGCTGGCTTCTTCAAAACATGTGGATCTACACACTTTTACAGTTTTCACAACTGCTTATAGATATTTACTATAATCATACTGAAATTTTTCCAGAACTGTAAACACTTAAAACCCACACATCTCTGGCCAGACCTCAGTCTTTTAAAACAACATAAAACACAGCCTGCAATTATCCTTTATATGAACTCATCTTCCATCAACTTTTACCCCCATAAAATACACAGTAGACAAGTACGGCAAAGTACACACTGATGAGAAAAATACAAAATATTGCACTACTATACTAATACTATAAAAGTTGTTAATGAATCAGTTTCTGCAAACTTTTGTCTTTAAAAACTGCAAACAGTTGCAGCTTAATACTAAAATATGCTTGAATAGGGTTGAGTCTAAGGCGTCCAATTTATAAAATGTCCAGTCATCAATGAAATACACTACAGTCTCTCTCTCTCTCTCTCTCTGTCTGTTTGTGTGTGTCGTCTACTTTTGACAAATATCCAACCATAAGCCGGTTGGCCACAGCTGAGTAGACCTCACTCCACCTGGGGCTGTTCCCATGTAGCAGGATTAGTGGGTCACTGTACCGTATCTTTAAACTTTGGGTTCAACTGGTCTCAGCTAACGTGCTCTAGCAAGTTCATATTTTAAATATAAATATGTAAACAGCCTACAAACTAACTAATCAGCTCTCTGGAGAAAAACAACACCATTCCTTTCGGATCTCACTGACAAAAGTTTTGGCTTTCACATTATCTGTGATCAGGAAACCAGATTCTACCTGTCTGTAAACACAACAAAAATATACAACAGGAAGTATGTAACTGTTGTACAACTAGTCCACTAAAACCAGGACTCTACTAGGTAGCAAATAAAGCTTTGCACAGTGTTAACACAGTGTTTTGGTCACATACAAACATCAAGCATTCTTCTCTTCAAGCCGTTTACTTTCTGCATTTATGAGTTTTTCCTCATTAATGAGGAATGTAACCGTTATTATGCTCGATATTGCTCATATTGACTCAATTCATTGTAACAGTGTCTTCATAAGAAAATAACAATTAGTTTCATAAAATGAAGAATATAGAAAGTTGGGCAATAGTAACCTCAGTATATAACCGTGTCTAGAGGCTGTACCCAAGACACGTTTGTGAAATCCACAGACCTGGTGCCTCTCCTCTATCTCACACTGTTCTAACGCTGTTACCCTGGTGACAGGTGAAGATAATCCATCATTGCAATTTTACATCGACTGTTTACAGAGTGGCTTAGATATTCAAATGCAATATAAGTTTACTGGACCTTGAATTTTCAGTAAAAGGCTTCACTGAGTACATAGAGTTATTTTTGTTTTCAAGGAGCTGCTTCTTTAATGCAAAGTCAGTTTCAATTATTACTCAGCGGAAAGTGTTTCTTGCTTCATTATTGTCAAATAGCGTTATGTTTCTCCATCAATGAATAATCATAATGATTTTTCCTCTTGTTTTTGTTTCCTTTAGGTAACATCAGAAACACAGAGCGGCTGAGCTATGACAAGCAGCAGAGCTACAAGATTATGGTGACGGCCTTTGACTGTGGTCAGAAGAGGGCAAAGGAGGATGTCGCTGTGCATATTGATGTCAAGCCTGTCTGCAAACCTGGATGGCAAGGTCAGAGATAAAGAAACAGCCACTCTAAATACTTTCAAAACGCTTTAATTTACCTTGCCATAATCGACAGAAATGTACTCTGGTACTATGCTGGTCTAAAGTGCACTGACATATTGTTTAAACGTACTTAAATGTAAAGCAATACCATCAAAATTGAAGCAGACGATTCAGTGCAGTTTCTGAGCATACCCTTTCCCTTGAGAGAATTCTGTCTCATTTTAGAACGTCTCTCGAGGAAATCAGAAGACCTGACAAAAACCTCCAGAGAGAAAGTTGACTGGAGTGTGTGTTTTTTTTCTCCTTTAACATGCTAGCAGCTTGGCATTCGAGCCAGCCCGTCTCCCCTGCTGCTTCACCTGTCAGCACTGACAGCATCTCCGGAGTCAAGCTCACACAGGAATGAAAGAGGAAGACAGAGAGAGATCAGAAGAGAAAGGGGAAAGGGAGGAAGAAAGACATAAAGAAAGAGACCGAATGAAAAGGCAACTCAAGGGAGGAAAGAGGAAGTTACAGTAAAGGAGAGAGATGATGGTTTTTCCTTTAAAAAAAATCACAGATCTGGATGGAGATAAATCAGCTGACCAGGATACATGTACATACACGTTTCTTAAACATCAGAGTGAGTCGTGCTGTCTTTAAATCCGTCACCAGATCCCCTTAACAGTTTCATTCATTCCCATCATATTCTTATAAAGTTCCCAGACAAACTGAGCCAAAGATGATACAAAACAACTCTTGTCTATTCATGAACCAGTTTGCCAGTTTCTAGGGTCTATCATTTTCTAAAGTCATTTTTGGGCATTTTAAGCCTTTGTTAATGACAGTGGAGAGATGTCAAGAAAGAAAGGTGAGAGAGATGCAACAAAGGTTTCCGGCCAGACGTTGTGGTTAATGGGTGGCGTTCACATGGGGAGCTACAGGGGCTCCCCATGTGGAGGGTATATAAAAGCCTCCTATAGAGTTGGTATATGTGATTAACTCTGACCTGTGAATACTGCCCTAAGTATTGCTTCAAAATGTAAAAAGGAGATACGGTGTGGCTTGGAATTAGAAAGCAGCATTACATAATACATTTGGTTGTGATAATGTATTAAGATAATTGATTTCACCTCCTCCTCATTCATTATTTTCATATGTCTAAACACTTAGACACTCTCACCAGGACATTCACCTAAGTTGTTGCATCCGTTGCATCCATTTTTAGATAAACCAGTGAGTATCTTTGGTTTAGAGTACATCAGACTGTTGATTGGAACAACATTTATTTTCCATGGCCATGGTATACATGTATATGATAGTTTAATGGATGTTTTTCAGCTGCTCTAAAGATACTCACATTCTGGATATCCCGCTGCATGTCTCATGGCATTTTAGCATCATTTTGTGCAACGTTAAGAGAGGATAATTAAGTAGGAAAAACCACGTCACCAAGCCTAATATTACAAACAAGATCTATTAGTGCAAAGAGAGCACATACTGAAAATGACGTGAATGGCAGTTGTTCAGGATATAAAGACACTCACTGAGGGAAATGTCAGTGCACATCATGGGGGTGGAGGTGCAGGGAGAGAAAGAGCCAGTTCAGTGTTGAGAAAGTGGTCTGAAATGGCATTAGAATTTATGTAAATGTCATCTTCATGTACAGCAGAGCTCAGAGGGGCCATTGATTTTATCACGGTAGGCATAAAGAAAGGAAGAATTTAAGAATAGAAGGGGCATGTGTTCTTTTTCATCCAAAATATACTGATTTATAGAACATAAAACCACTGACAACAAAATACCAGTTGTTCATAGGGGAAAAAATATACAAAATACAGTCAGATCCAGATTGGCACACAGTGTTATCGACTCGCTGTATTTGAATCGCAAAGAACACCTTTGCTAACATCCTCATCAATGTTGCATGATTCTTTGCAACTTGGCTCATAAAAGACGACATACTTCATACTCCTATTGGAAAACAATTAACCCGTAGTAGCTTAAATCCATTAATAAAATATAATGCAATGATGCATTCAAAC
Source organism: Enoplosus armatus (assembly GCF_043641665.1). Taxonomy (NCBI): domain Eukaryota; kingdom Metazoa; phylum Chordata; class Actinopteri; order Centrarchiformes; family Enoplosidae; genus Enoplosus; species Enoplosus armatus. The sequence continues at coordinate 15,666,170 of NC_092193.1, forward strand.
ATCACGTCTTTTGTACACGTAACTTTATGTGTCGTCTGTGTCTAAAGGTCAGCAGTGTTCCTGAAGAAGAGGGGCCCTCTGGCATAAATAGAGGCTAAATACGTCTTGCTCCACCTCACCTCTCACTCCTCCTCGCCTACCTACCTCACAGTCTGTTTCTCTCTTTGTGAATGTTTGCCTCTGGAGACTTGATATCATATTCTGGAGGCTTGGCAGGAGCTGCCAGGTGTCCACCTACACACACACATAGGCACACACACATTCCTGTCCACAATCATGCTTGTGAATCCCTTTCACCATAGCAATTCAGGGATTCTCGTACCCTGAGGATAGATATAACACCTGGGTAATGAAAATATAACACCTGGCCACAGGACTGACCGTTATAAGGAGGGCAGCACCCTTCTCTACCACACCTGTCATGTTACTGGGCCCTTTCAGTCTCCTTTTTACTTGACACAGGGCAGGATTTCACTGAGAAAACTCCAAGCTCCAAAGTTGCCATCCTGTGTGGTTGCCTGTCATTCTTTGAAGACCCACATGCTCATTTTGAAACCACCTACAGTAAAACATAAAACATTATTTGGACTGGTCTAATAATGCTTTAAATTTAGAGGAAAAGACAACAAGATTAGCAGAGACAAGAGTGTCAGGTGTCATTTCACACACAGTTACAATGACATAATGTATAGTTTATTGCTTATGTGATGTGAAAAATGATTTAATTAAAAAAACTACAAAAAGCAATTGACTTTTTTGACAATTTCTTTCTATTTGACACCATGTAATTGCAACAGGTGGCACCACTGACGTGTCTAATTTAACTTCTTATTCTACTCTATACAAACTACTAAACAAATTTTGACCCCAAAGGTTGGAACAAGCGGGTGGACTATGAGCCAGGGACCGGAAGCAAGCAGCTGTTTCCCAAGATGCACTTGGAAACGTGTGGAGGTCCCCTGTCTGGCGTGAAGGCGATGGTAGAGCTGCAGACCAATCACATCGGGAAGGGCTGCGACCGCGAAACATACTCTGAGAAGTCTCTGCAAAAACTCTGTGGTGAGTAGAGAGAAAGACAAAGAGAGGAAAAAGTAGTTCAAGAAGAAGCGAGGAGTGGGGGGAAAAACGATGGAATGAAATGCCTTGTTGAAATAGTGAGGTGCTATTTAAGAGTAGAGGACTTTGAAAGAGCAAAGGGTAGTAATAATAATGAGAGACAAGGAAAATTTTAATTCAGAGAAGAAATTACCTCTTGACATCTTAGCCTCTGCAGACTATTAATATGCCAATTTCCGTGCCATTATAATCCTGGGGACGACTTTGAAATTATTTTTATAAATTGAATCTCCAAACGCTATTCCAAACTGTGACGTGTTCATTATTGCTTCCCATTAATACCCCTGAACATGGCTTTGCACTGCAATATACAGTATACAGTACATGTAAATCAGACAAAGAGAATATTCCTGTTGAGAAATTGGAGCTAATTCATTTTTGAGAAAAAAAATAAAAGGATTTTGTGATGTGCATAATGATCATTTCAACATTTGCTTGCTTTTTAACACTTTCATCATTATTTAAACTTCTCTAAAAAAGACTTATACTGTGTCTTGTGAATGATTTGCTTTCAAAACATGTCTTCGAACTGACATTATTTTGTGTTTAGAGCCCACACAAATCTATTTTGAATTGAGTACATTGTACATGTTGGCAATCGAAATATAATACAAGTTTCATGTAAGCAGATTCAGCAACCACGGCAAGTAACATCAGATTACAACAAATATATTAACCATTTCTAAACATTCAATGAGTTATATTTTTTTGATGCACAAACAACATTTGGTCATGAATCAATGTATGCTGACGCCTGGTACTCAGAGAAATCACAGAGAAAAAAAAGAAAGTTCTGGAGACGCAGTGTCTCTCCAGGTTGATGGTCTGTGCAGTCGTCCTGACAGCGTCGCATCTTCTGATTGGCATATCCAGGTGCAGCATCGGGCAGCACCGACCTCCTTCCTGCCCCCAGCCCCTCCACAAACTGGACGGCGTCTCTGCTGACTGACAGTGGCCGAGACAGCGACCTCATCTACAGGTTCGACGGGCGTCAGGCTGCTAATGTTCCAGACCACGTGGTGCCCCAAAACCTGACAGACCAGTTCACCATAGCAACATGGATGAAACACGGGCCCAGTCCAGGACTCAGAGCTGAGAAGGAGACTTTACTGTGTAACTCTGACAAAACCGGTGAGGAAACAATTTCACACATGCTCACTGTTAAGAAGTACATTTACACCATCTAACATGTCAGAGAGGGAATATTTAACAAACTTGAACAAAGAGTTGTCATTGAGTTTACATTTGACCTTTAATTTTCCTACATTGTAGCAGCATACATCTTACAGCCCTTTTACACTTTGATTCCCTAGTGTCCTCCGCATTAGGAATATACTATGAACATAACTTGATCAAAAATCCTTTTAAAATAACATGATAATTAAGCCAAGACTGAAGCCCACAATGGCAAATGAACTTTGAAACTCTACACTTTTCCCCCACTGCATGTCTGAACTGAGCTGCCTGAACTGTGTAATTAAGCAAGCCATCTGCACATTGCACGCTCTCACAATGGTCTCACAGATGGCTTATTAGCTTAGGAAATGTGTAGTCTGATCCCGTAATGCAAAAACTGCAGAGTAGTTGGTGTTAGAGCGTCAGAATCTTATAAACCCCCTTTTCCCATTTGCAACTTTTTGCTTAAGGATGTGAATGGTACCAGAAGGCTCTGCATGAGGTCCAGATCAGCAAAACTGTGTGGAAAAACGCCAATGTAGTGTATCCCATCATTCCTCTGGCTAAACTAGGTGACATTTAGGGTGGGTGATACTATAAGGTCAAGAAAAAAACTATCATGATAGTTATCACAGTATTATCTCAACAGCAACATGTCAGTATAATTACCAAATTGTTCCTGATCACATGTTCTCACATTTATCCCACTAAGTCAAATGATGTTTTAGTATTTTACCTGAAAAACATTCTATATTAACTCAGCATGTTATCATTAATTTAGACATGAAAATTGCGAACCCTGATATCCTGATATGAGAATTTGGACACAATACAATGATATGAAAAGACAACAAGTGGTAGTTTTGATAGTAAAAGAGTAAAACATTCAATGGGATTGCCTTTTTTTTGCTTAGAAATTGCTGAATGAACTCCCTGTGAGCCTTGTCATCATAAGTAATCAAATACTCTTACATAAAATATGGCTTCATCATGTTTTGATTTGCACTATTAAATATGGAGTGAAAAACATCTGTTTCCCTTTCAGCCATTTTAACACCAAAAAAATATTCTTTGAGAGGCAAGCACTATCTCATCACTGTGGAGTTGTGTGGTATTTACAAGAGAATGTGTTGCACACCTCATCCCACATCAAGCTTATTTTAGTGTATTATAAAGGCTGAGCATGTGGGACTCGCCTTTCATTGCCATCGCATACGGACACCAATCGATAATCAAAAAGTTGACATACCGGCAGCATGCACTCTGTGACCACTCTCACTGGACCCTCTCTGTCACACTGACAGCTGTGTTTTGATGTGGAGAACCGCTAGCTGAGAAGAGTTTCAAGTAGCCTCCATAAGAAAACTTAAGGAGCAGGTGCAATAGCCTATTGTCCTCAAAGCAGGGGGCATAATCTTGTTGATTGATACACTGTATTATGTAGAATTATGTTTAACTGTGTGCATGTGGTTGTGTCTTTGTGTGACCATGCATGTCTTCCTGTTGCAGAAATGAACCGCCATCATTACTCTCTGTATGTTCACAACTGCCGCCTGGTGTTCCTCCTCAGAAGAGATTTCACTCAGGTCGACACTTTCAGACCCGCCGAGTTCCACTGGAAACTGGAGCAGGTGAGGAGTGTGTGTGTGTGTGTGTGTGTGTGTGTGTGTGTGTGTGTTTGTGTGTGTGTGTGTGTGTGTGTGTGTACATGTGTGTGAGCTTGTCTGTGTCCTATTTGAGTGCGAGCATAGATTCAGGGTGATTTTCTACAGCAGGTGAAGGGCTATCACCATTTGTGTAGTGAAGGGAGAGGCTCCCCATTCTAATTACTGGAGGCTCTCCATCACTTTTCTCTGCACACTACAGGAGATACGTTGTACTGCGAACACACACACACACACACACACACACACACACAGGAGCATAGACCCAAAGTGGAAAGTCTGTTTAGTTATGGGTAATGGCTGAAATGGCAGCAGATCTCTATTATCTGTCATGCTTCTCTGGAGTTGTTAAACTAATTTGCACAAAGCTTACTGTTTCAGTCCTGCAGAAAGCCTTTGAAAGGAAAACGTTGCACAATATGAAGTTGCTTCAGCTAGAAAGATGCATATAACCAGATATATCTTCTCACTGAATGTTGCACAGTGCTTTTTCGACTGGAATTATCTTGCAGATATACATCATAGTACTGTAAATAACCCTTGAATTACATTATGCACATAACGCAGGTATTTTAGCTAAATATAGTGATAAAAATGTAAAGTGTTAGTCCACAAAGTGACATCTGTTTTAACCCCTTCCCTTAAAGACATTACAATGCAGGGTCAGACCGGCAGGATTAAAGGTCTTTCTCAAGGGCACCTCAGTGAGGCGGACGCTTGAATGAGAATCATCCGGCTGAGGGGCGTCTAGTCACTCTAGCTCAGCAGGCACTCACTGAGCAGAGAAAATCCTGCTGTAAAAAGAAAATAAAATCCCTGGAGCCAAAATGATTTTCATGATAAGCCAATGAACTCTCTTGTACGGGAATCTCCCCCTTTCCACAGACTCTCCCCAGCTCACTAATAATGGACGGTTGATGTAAATCTTAATCTAATTGTTCACCCTTGGGACACAGCATATAGCCACCTCATGCTGAAATGATTAGAAAATGCTTCATAATTACAGCAGGATCTCATGAGTTTTTGCTCACTAAGCAGATTATAAGAGATTTGTGTTTGGGTCTTTCCATGTGAGTGCGCTCACGGCGGTGTGGCCATGCATCAGCATGTGCGTCTACTCGGATGACAACTTTTTATTTTGGATTTTTACCTGCAGGTGTGCATGGAATATTACACAGGCTTTCATTTCTTGTGTGCATGCAAACATTCCAGCGTGTTTTCTTGGCACTATCTCTGCTGGTGCTGGTGTGTACCTTCCAGCCAGGTGGCTGTTTGTTCTGGGTCAAAGGTAGATTGAAATGTTTTTCTCAGTCCAATGTTCTTTTCTCCCGAGGCCCACAGAGGTAGATGTGACAAAGAGAAGGGCAGCCAAGTAGCAGACTGCTGAGTTTTCTTAGCAAACAACCTCAAGACTCACTTCTATCTCAGTCTCACTTCTTCTCCTTCTCTCTCCGTCTTTTTTTATCTTTCCCCTTATTCTCTCTCTTTCTCATTCTCTCCCACACACATGTACAGTACATAGATGGCGGAGATCCCATTTGCTCCTTTAGTTTGAACATGGAGTTGGCATGCAGTGCAGTCAAAGAGAATATGTGATGAGTTACTCACCAGTACAAATCACTTGTGGAGAGACTCTCATTAAATATAAATGGAAACTGGTCTGAAATGGCGGGGGTTAACGAGATAAATGACGTCATAGTAGTCCAAAAAAACTCATAATGTTCTCATAAACTGCTATTTCATTGATCTAGGATGTACAGTGCAGTCTAGTGTTATTGCCTTGGCTTTACCTGCTGTTTGTCTGCTTATGGTAGTAATTTCCTGGATTTTTTTAAATTATTCATGACCATGCACTTAACCAGTTTTTACATGCAGGCAGGAGTGTTGGCACTACTCTCTTTGAGGGGGTGCTGTAAATATCGCACATAGACCACTTCACCCCTCACACAGTTATCACTTTTTTTGTGGTGCCCCACCCTGGACAGCGCTGTCCAACACAGCAGTGCTGATTAGACTGAGCTATTAATGAGCCCTTTTGAGTAGCCTCAGGAGGCAGGGGGAGGAAGAGTAGTAGTACTACCGAGTGGGGCTGCCCCTGTTGCTGTCGGCCTACTGGCACTAATCTGGGAGGTGCATATGTCAACTTGTCAGCTGTCGTTTCTGTCTGTCTGTCTGTCTGTCTCTCTCTCTCTCTCTCTCTCTCTCTCACTCTCAGGCGCTTAGCTGGTTCAGAGGGAGGAAACCAAACACCCTCTTTTGTGACATTGCCTTGAACAGCTAGCCAAATTTGACCCCACTTGTTAGCTGACCAGGTCAATGTGTGCATGCATTAAAAGATCTAACCTGCAAAAATTGCTCTGTGTATTACGTCTACGAGACTACGTCAGATTGCATAAATGTACACATAAGAAGACGGGCTTATCATTTCTGACAATCGCCTCACCAGGCTGTGAAAGCACATATTCTTAATGTTGTAAGGAAATATGAAAAACAGAAATTAAAGTCAGACAAATTTAAGCACCAATTCTTTATTTAAAAGAAAAGGGAAGCTGTCGATAACACCTCTACTTCCAACATCTCTGCATGCAGGTAGAAAGAGCAGTACATTAGTGAAAAAACGGGTTCAAACAATCTTTGTGTGAATTTCTATAGTTAAGAAAACATGTCTTGCGGCTGGATTGCATTATTGACTAATGGCTTCTGCCAAAGAAGAATCTGGTGTCTCTAACTCTTTTTATTTATAATCGATTTAGGTCTGTGTTATTGTTGAATCTCGGTGCAAAATGGTGAATCTAGAAAGAAACCACTGCTCTTTGAATCTGAAGAGCTGACATCAAAACCTAATGTGTGCCCTAAAGCAGCACAGTATTTTTATGCCAAAGAGTAGTGAGCACAGTGACTTTGAAAACAGCTGCAGCCTTCTACAAATACAATATTCTATTTGGATTTCTTTTGCAGATGCCAGAAGGTTTAGTGGATTTTATAGCTTGAGTGAAAATGCAGGCACATGCATTTTTTTAATGATTGTTTTATCTTAAATCTGTGACTGACAATGAACCAACTATGGTTTCTCAATTGTAATTCATAAAATCCATTGTCAACAAAATGACTATTAAATGGGCAATTAAGTATAATAATAAAAAACCTGTTGCTGCAAACATGTTATAAGCAGTGGACATAAAATATTATATTACAAATATTTGTCGTAAAGAGCCATTTTCTCTGCAGACATTTTGACATGAAAAACACAGGTGTAATTAATAACATTAATTAGGGCTGTATTCCATATAGATCACCCAGTTCCACTTCCTGGTATTGTGCATGTTGCCTCAATAGTTCACTCTATAGTTAGCATCACTGAGAGGTGACATTGCAGTGAGGGATTGGTAGTGCCATGGACTGCTACTACTGTTTGTTCCATTGTGGGAATTTGTGATGGCACTGTATAGTGGATACATTTCACACTAAATATTTCGACACTCAAATGAAATGGCGGACAGTAAATATGGTGTACTATACTGTATAGTAGTCAGGGAGTACTTTCGGACACAGCCAAAATGTCAGCTGCGAAAAAGGTCTGTTGAGTTTTGATTACATGTATGCATCTTGGCCTATGTTTTTACCTTGTTTTTAATTATGTTGGAGTTTTATTTCCCCATAACAATAAAGAGAATGAATTTGAATTTAATTACCTCATTTTAATGAATTTATATAATTTAGATTTAAAAACTTATTGTAGCTCAACAGACTCAAGCAGCATTTCAGATACACAGTGCCAGATCATACTGCAATCTAATATTTTTTATATGTAATAAAAACCTAAGTAATAAAATAATAAAACAGTTGGGTAATAATTATTATTCAACTACATAACGAAGCCTAGAAAATAAAAGTGAGAGTGTCGTATCTAACCTCCGTGATATACTGTACCTTATTTCCACACATTGCTTACTTTTTTACTTTGTTATTCATTGTATTACTTACTATTTGAATTACATATTAATGATATCTTGCTCAGTATTTCTAATGATAACTAATCTAATCTAAGAAGCTGCTGCAGTGCCTTATGGTGAATAACGAGGACAAGCTCAGAGAGTAGTAGAGGCTGTTGAAAAAGGAGTGTGGTGGATTGAGGAAAGAAGGAGAAGAGGTGACTAGGGGGTGTCACAGCTGCTTCTTACGTCCTTGTTCCTCCAGCACTTAGAAAGGACACTCAATGGCTTCCGCGGCAACTCCATTTAGCTCTATTGATTTTGCAATTCTCACTCCAAGAGAGGAGGGGCAGAGTGGGATGAAAGGAAACTGGCAAAGCGAGAGAGAGAGAGAGAGAAGCTTCCATTTTCCATGTCGATCGAACACACTGAAGGAATGTCACATCTGACAGAAGCCTTTACACATCTACAAGCACTGACTTATTTGTGAGTGTATATGTGAACACAACCATGCGCACACACACACACACACACACACACACACACACACACACACACACACACACACACACACACACACACACACACAGGGTGCCTATTTTCCTTCCTCTTTTTCAGCCAAGGTAATGGACTAGAGGATGGATCACCCCTCTCAATGCACATTATTCACTCTCACTGAGTCCAGAGAGCCTATCAGTTCAATCCAGCTGTTCTAAAGATATTCACTCACAGTCAATAAGTCCTATACAAATCATGTGTAAACCAAAGAAGGTAGAAATGCGTCAAACATACGCAACCAAGTCACACAAAGCAGAGGGCAGAAGGAGAAAAAGAAAAATGACAATGTCACAAAACAAAAGGAAGTGGATGAAGAAGAGGAGATTTCTCCCTGTGTGGGCCTTTTTATACTTACTATACCTACAGTTCATGTTTGAACCGCTTTCTGAGTTTGTCCAGCTTAGCGAGATAAAGAACAAGTGTGTGTGATGTGGAATTGATCTAAATCCTTACAAATGAGGTGTTATTTACTCACAGCAGGGTCCTTACAGATAGAGTAGGAAAAAAAATCTATGTTAGCAGGAGGGTGAGCATTGAGACTCTCAGCTAAGCAAAAAGATAAGTCAAGGGCCAAAGATTTATTTGTGTGGGCAGCTGTTTTACATCAATCCAAGATAACTGTACAATTGACGTGGCGGCAGTTCACGTGTGTTGAATCACAGATAGACTCTCCAATTTCACCAATTACACTGCTGGAATTAGCTGCAGACCCCCTGCTATTTATCATTTATGTCTGAGTTGGATTATCGTGGGTGAGCGTTGAGGTAGTACAAAATTTCCCTCATTGCTTGTCTACACAACATCTACAATTATCTGCCTTATCTGCCTGCTATTACCATGCTTGCTGTGCCATGGCTTGTTCTCTGTCCTGTGTTGATTAGAAGCGTCCCCTTGGTTTCTGAGGAGATTCATTGGATGGTGGTGTGTGTGTGTGTGTGTGTGTGAGTGTGAGTGTGAGTGTATCACCTCTCTGCCTGTTTGTTGTAGATACCGGGAGAGATTAAAGTGCCTATTCAGAGGGTTTTAGCTCCATCTCAAACATGAGAGACATGATAAATGCTTCACTTCAGTTTAAAGTTATTTGCACATTCGCACAACAATGCTTATGGTGTTCAGAATGCAGTTAGCAGTATGGCCCTGCACATTAGAGTGTAAAGATTACAGCAAAAAGTATGAGAGTCGGACATGTTTGGTCATCACACAGGTGAAATAAGTGTAAAGTAATCTTGTAATAGCCAGGTGGGTTTTTTAAAAAACTATCCTTGAAGTGCTTGTGTTGTAGGAAAGACTCGCACATATCCATCATTTCTTCAGCATTACATGTTCTCTGGCCTTGTTCGCTTTTCCGAATTAATATTATTTGCTGTGAATCACTGTAATTTTGCAAGTGATCCCACACAAGGACTCAGTACGCGGCTCACTTTAGTATAACAGAGGACAAGCTGGCAATGATGAAATACATTTCTTCGCTTCTCTTTACGAGCAAAACAGAAAAAGACTGAGAGCAGAGAGGATATGGAGCTTTGCCTCTAGCGTGTACATTTTCAGTGTGTGTGTGTGTGTTTACTTTATTTATGGCTTCTATATTTCAAATGAACTCATTTGAGAACTCAGCTGTACTTTGTCTCCTTTAGGCACTTCCTGTATTACTCCTACAGTGTGTAGAGCGGCTGCATCTCACTACATGTACATGTCTTTGCAGTGTATGTGTGTGTTTGCTGAGACTAGAGTGTGAGGGATAGCAGTAGTGACTGTGTGTGTGTGTGTGTGTGTGTGTGTGTGTGTGTGTGTGTGTGTGTGAGTGAGTGTGTATGTGTAAGAGGCGGGGTACTTAAAGCCACTATCTGCTACTTGTAGACCACTCAGCAGGCATGCTGAGTGCACTAGAAGCACTACATAAGCATTCAGTCAGCATACTAATGTATTGACAGCTTGTTTCTTCTATCTCTCTATTTTCTCTCACTCCATCTTGAACTATGTCTCATTGCTTTTCTATTCTCCTTCTCTAACTCCTCCCTTTAGGCAAAAAAGGCTTTTCACGCTGACCCTAAAGGTACAACTTCAATAATTCACTGATATTATATCGCTGCATTAACCACGTGAGAGCCGGTGAGATTACAGACGAGACAAAGATTTTTTCAAAAATCCTGCAGCATCATTTCAAAGCAGACCTTTGACTTGAAGTGGCAGACATGTTTTGCATTCTTGTTTAATCTTATGCCTCACATCTTTTTTTGTTTAGCTTTTTCAGTTGTGTCACTGACATGAATCGGATCTCGCAGATAGCTTCCCTTTATCATCACAACTCTGGTAAAACTTCTGAAAGTAAACCTTGATGCAATCTTTAAATAACTATGTTTTTCTTTTCAACTAGTTTGAAACTTGGTAATCTTTTATTTTTTTCATTGGGACATTATTTCTTACAGCTGAGAGTGTTGCATGGTCCGCATTTGTTCTTTTCTGTCTTTCTTTCTTTCTTTCTGTCTTTCTTTCTTTCTTTCTTTCTTTCACTATCCTTGTCATTCCCTACTACCGCACTGACACATAATAGACTGGCATCAATAATGCAGTGCCACAACAGGCAAAAGAGAGGAGAGCAGAGGAATGTGAATAACAACAAAGGAGATGAAAAGGGAAAGAGAGGAGAGGCGCAAGTTAGAAAGGAGTGATGAGGTGGAGGTGGGGAAAGCAGGAGAGGTAAACAGAAGAAAGTAGTTCAGACAAAGGGGCATGGAACAGGACGGATTAGAAGAGGAGGAGAGGAGGGTAGTGGTGCCTGAAGGCAAAGCTTCAGATGTCCTGAAATTCTCTAACGAATGCTAAATACACAGAAAGTAAGAAAGTAAGCAATCAATATGTTTGTTTGTATGTATGTAGAGAACAACAGCAAAATAATGTTGTCAGCATACAATGCAAATGCATGCACGAATCATTACCAATCATTATGCCAGTCATTATAGCCTTCACGTCAGCAAAAAGCTGAATAGTCTTGGCTCGTGGTTCTAAAGCCAAAGCCAATCTCGGTGGTCTTAACGAGGAATCCTGTCGGGTGCCGTTCGTCACATAAAGCAGATCTGAACACCATTATATATAGTTTGTATCCATATAAAGAAGTCTCCTCCAATCCCAAAACCTCTCCAATACATCAAAATAAACTTGACCCAATTAAAGCAGCCAGCAGCATGTCCTCATTATTCTGTTTATGTCAGCAGATTTAAAATGCCCCATTGCTGTCTGTGAGTAAGGGGTTATGTTTGGTGTCCCCCCTAGCAAGATGCACAATAAGCCAATCGGGTTTATTACCTCAATCCTATAACCTATGTTTGGGACTCTGCTCTCTTTATTAGTAGTTGGTCTAACGCAGAGCAGGCGACGTCTAATTGTTTAGCCAGAGATCCTTTGGGTGACAACCTAAATTCACTCTCCAGACTTTATAGTATTTTCTATTTCCAGTTGGCTCCTAATATCTTCCTTCTTTCGTACCGATGTATAAGATGTAACAGCCTCTCGTAAATATGCAGTGGCAGATTTCCACAAGATAGACGGGCTTATCTCTGGTGGTTTTATTCTTAGCAATAAAACACTGCTATTGCATGGTTATATACTCAACAAAGGGATTCTGGCTCAGTGAGGTAGGGTTTAGTTGCCAGCATCTGCAAGCTGAATCTTTATAAGGACAGGAGCTGGTTACAGTAGAGGAATGATCAGAAAGTTTGGATACCAGTTGTACAATCCTTGATCCTGTCCAACACAGTTGTGAAAACAAGGAAGTAATCCGTCTTAGAGAATACCTGAAGAAGGAGATTGTATATTCTTCTATTTTCGTCTTGAGTGGAGGTGACGTGCCAATATCAGGTTTAGAAACACAAAGCCACCTCAGAGACGTATGTAGGAAGAGAGCAATGTAACAAGGTCTGGGGGTAAATTTGGAGAATCTGGAGAATGGCCTACAGTTATTGTTTTATCCAAGGTAAAGACGGAAGAAATTGTGTAAATACTTACATGGTTTCACCAAACAATGTGTACTAAAAAGAATAAACCTTTTTCACGGCAGACATCAATCTGCTGAGGTCTGAGGTCAATGATGCACCTTCTGTACCTGCCCACTGTCCTGAGAGGAGGTCTAACCAGGCTAAATAATTGAAAGCACCTGTGTGGGCGTGTCATGGGTGTTAATATGCTTTGAGTCAGAAAGGCGGATTTCTTGAAGAAAGGTCATCTGACATTGTCTTTCTTAAGTCGTGACAGAAATGTCTGATGTTTGATGACATGGTTAATGTACTCGTCACATTAGATCACACAGTCACACATCCTCACATTCTCTGTGCAAGTAATAGTGTATATGAATTCAAAAGGGTGCAACACATAAAAAAGTGTGTTCTGTGAACCAATCTTAAAATGACCTTGCTTGGTCTCAAGAAACCAGGATTTGAAAAACCTGCTCACCTTTCCTCTGTACTTTCTTTATGTCCAGTTTCTCGTACAGTGTGTTTCTCAGCATCTTCTGTTTTTGCTGTCCTCAGCTTGTTCAATTGAAGTTTTGACTACGTTCAGTGATCCTGCTCCCCCCAGGGAGACCGTATGTTACTCACCTACTGAAATAAGGCATTTCATTTCAGTAATCCTTTTGGCATTGTCGGAAAAGTTCCTGTTCATTCTGTCAAGAGTAGTTTGTAGCTAGCTGAACTTCTGCTCCATTAGGGTGCAAATCTTCACCGTACTGTAGCATTCTGAATGATAAAAAGAAGTAAGATAAAAACATTTTCATTAGAGGAAATTTTGTTGCCATTTTCCAAATTCTCTCCAAATGGGCCATGTTTAACTTAGAGTTTGTCATGATGATTACTGTCTCCCTCAGTTATTCAGAAATAGTCAACTTTGGAAGAGGGAGTGTACTCTGTCCTCTCCCCCCCCCCCCCCCCCCCCCCCCCCCACCCCGGAAAGTACTTTTCAAAATATTCTGTTTTTGGCAGCAAAACAGCAATTTCATTTTAATGGGAGTCCAAAATGGAGCAAGGGTATGTATTTTAAAATGCATCTACATAGGCAGGAACATGGCCTCAGCATCTCTCTGCCTCTGCTGCTGGTTCTCATTGTGGGCCTCCTCTGGCGATTCTGCTCATCCTGAGCAGACCTGCAACCTGCTTGGGGACCAGCTCATTACAGCCTTTCAGCATTCATTGTCTTGTTATACTGCTGCAGAGGAGAAGTACTTTCAAGCTTCCACTGACTAATGTGCCTTCAGACAAGCTATGTGTATACAAACATGCCTCAGTAACTGAGAGAGCGCAGCTGAAGGTATCTACTAATGATGTGTGTGTTTCTCAAGTTTAGAGAGTCCGCAACATAAACAGTGTGCTGGATTGGATTCAGGGCTTTAACCTGTCGTAATTACAGTAGTCACATACAGTGTGTGTGCACATAAATGATTGCACTACAAGCCACTCAGTGAAGTTGATCTACCAACAAAGTTATCTTATTTACACATTACTGTGTCTTCAATAAAAATATGCATAGTATTTCTATTCATTGTCTGGCCGTCAGTGCCTGTCAGCTTGACATTGAGCGATCCCTCTATGCTTTAATTTTGATACAATAAAGTCTGATTACGAGAGTACTGAAATTTCATGGTAAGGATTTTCATACATGCAGACATAGAGGACATTATTTGTTTGTGCCCTCTATTTCTGCCATTCAGTCCAGCATCAGTCATCAGTTATTACACTCAAAGACACAGACGGAGAGGAAGAATGGGAGAGCACAAGATAAGAGATGAGGGGAGAAACAATCAGTCTCCCTGTGTGAGAGAAATAATGTAACTCAGTTTGTTGCTGTCATATTTCCATGCTGTCTGAAAATGTTTCTTGTAGTTTTTCTGGAGGTGGAGCTATATGGTTATTTTTGCCAATTCCCCCCAAAAAAACTTTTGGGCATTTTAAATTTATTGGATAGAGACTGCTGCAGAGAGAGAGAGAGACAGGAAAGTCAGGAGAGAGGGGGGATGACATGCAGCAAAGGGCCTGTCTGGAATCAACCCTGAACGCTGCAGTAAGGACTCAATGGTACGTAGTCTACCTACCACGGCGTCCCCTAAAGGCTTTTGTATCCATGCTAGCTGCGTGGCTCTTTGGATAGCAATGACAGTCTGTCAGTCCATCTACCACGTTACCAGACTGAAATATCTCAACTATTGGATGAATTGCTATTTGTTCAGACATTCATGTTCCCAGAGGATGAATCCTAATGATTTTGATGATCCCCTGATTTTTGGAGTTTGAAATTGAAAAGAAGTTCTGTTTGCTCTCAATATTCAAACTATTCCTCTTTAAGTTGACCCAAATCTGTAGCAAAAGATTGTGACTTTATTATTCAAAAGGTAGTTTTGCTGAGCACCAAAGCGCCAATTGTGAGGTTTAGATCTGCTGGTGGTCATATAATCCATAGAAAAGCATAGTAACCAGGCATAGTCAGCCCGATATCTGCTGAAAGATGTGAAACAGTGTGGGAGGGGTGTCTGGGAAATCCCGTGGGATTTTCTGTCTCTTCACACTCGTGAAGGGTTAGACTCTAAATCGAACGTCCCTGGAGATTACTCGTTGCTCCAACACAGGTCTCAACCCCATTACTTTATATCACAGCTTGTACAACTACCAATGTTTGTGTGTGTGTGTGTGTGGCCACTGAGCCTTAGAAAGAAATCTAACAAAATGAAAATCTATCTGAATGTTGTATCCTTTCCTGCTGTTCCTCTCTGTGCATCTCAAATTAGCAGATATTCTCCTCTTAAGTGCAAATATATTGTTTACTGTTAATTCAACCGAATCCTTCACACCAGACTGATTACAGGAAAACAGACGCCATAAGAGGAGGAACAGTAACGTGAGGACTTATAAATCAGTTCACTGACTTGAGTGGCTAAAGACTTTCAAAACTGAAAGAACACTTGCAGTTTGAGTGGTTTAAATTGATAACATTTGCACATCTCCCCATGGTTCAGATAACAGCCACTGTGGCACAGATGTGTTGTGGCTTTCAGGACCCCATGCAGTGTTGTATGTGTCATCCATCTGTTGAGCCTGTAAAATAGGTGAAAGCAGCACTTCTGTCTTAACAGTCTACCTTGGGTGCTTGGAGTGTAATAGTTTCCGTCTTACGTTCATCCGTTTTCTTTATCTGTTAATCCTGTTCAGGGTGTCAGTGGACTGGAGACGAGCAAGGTTCATCTTGGGCAGGTCACGTGTCATCACAGGGCAAATGCTACATTCTTGTCATATCAAAGTTACCATAATTACCAGTTCATTTGGCTATTTAACAACTTTTTTCATTCATTTCATTTAACAACAATTAATGACAACATCCAGGTCTTAATTACAACTAATCTTTTTAATAATAAAAATAATATGGACGTTCTTGAGAGGGCAAACAGATAATACAAGATAAGACTTACTTATAGAGTGCTATGTTCTTAAAGCACAGTATTTTAAAACCTTGCACAACCAACTGTGTTGTTGACCATCTCGAGGCGTGGGAATCATTCACATCTTCACCTTTTATCCCATATGAAGTGAACGCAGAGTGACACATTATGCAAAGTAAACTCCACACAGGAAGCCCCCAGGCAGCCAGGTCAGGTTCACTGTGAGCTGAGAGAGCAGATCACTGAACCACAGTTTCTGTATTCTTGTTTTATTAACACCCACTGGACTGATGGACTTGAATTCAAATATCAAGCTCTTGCTCAATTCTGCTTCACTCACTGCAGTCAATGATTTGAGAGTTAAAGCCATGTAGAGCTGAAACAATTAGTCAATGAATCGATTAGTCAGAATATTAACTTCTCAAATGTGGGGATTTCCTGCTTTTTGTCATACTTGATATTAAACTGAATATCTTTGGGTTTTGGACTTTTGTTGGGACAAAACATCCATCATTATCTTGGGCTCGAGGAAGTTGTAATGGGCATTCTTCTAAAATGTAAAGATACATTTATAGATAAAACAATTAATTGATCAATCAAGCAAATAATCAGCAGATTAATGTATAATGAAAATAATTGTTAGTTCTAAGCAAAGTAGCAAATACATTTTAAGATATTGCTGTGGCCCAGGAAGAGGGAAAGTCTGTGTGTGCTGTGGTGGGTAGAGAGGAAGTGAGAAAGAGAGAGAACAGGATGTATCCTCTCAAGTTCTCCAAATAATCAAAGAAACTCGGGGGTCCTTCACAGCCGTGTTTGTCACTCATCGTGTGCCTTTAATGAACTGCTCATTAGACAGAAACCTCATTAACTATCTGACGACGGGGAACAAATGATCCAGAGACGAGGAATTTGTTGCATCTCTGTCATTGAAGGTAGAAAGACAGGGGACCTTCAAGGATGCGCCTTCGGTTTCGGCTGCGTGATTGGAGTAAACACTATCATCTTCATAACGGCATCCATGTAAACATAATCCTCCACGGAAAAATGCTCCTAACCTAAATAAGACCCCCAAAAAAGAAATGTAGTTGTTGGAATAATGTATTTTTAAAGCTGCCCTATTTTCGTGTATGTGCAAACCAGGAATATTTTCTTATTTGAATGCATAATAAGTGGACACAAAGCAGAAGCTTAATAACATGATAATCTCTCTTTCCCCTTTACAGATATGTGACAAGGAATGGCACTATTATGTGATCAATGTGGAATTTCCTGCAGTGACACTATTTGTTGATGGTGTGACCTATGAACCCTACCTGGTGACGGATGACTGGCCGATTCACACCTCAAAGATTGATACGCAGCTGACTGTGGGCGCCTGCTGGCAAGGTCAGTGCATGTGTGTGGGTGTGTGTGTGTGTGTGTGTGTGTGTGTGTGTGTCTTAAAATTTACAGTAGCTGGAGAGTAATGCAGAAATGTGTCCATGGCATTAAAGAAGCTGAAATCGGACCAGAATGGGACGCAACTGCTATTACATTGTGTTTCTGGGATTGTTTACAGCTGTACTATAATCTGACAGTTGTTTTATATGCAGCAGCCTTCATCTTGAGGTTATGGTGTTTATTTGCTCCACATGAAATGAGGAAATCAGTTATTTATTGGCCTATTTTTTTAAAAAAGGAGCCACATCAGTACAGGCGAAACATCATCTTTATCACTTCATTTGAGAGCACTATAGTTTACTCTGTTACATAATTGGTTTATGACTTCAGACTTCATATTGATAGTTAAACTGATTTAGTATTGTAAATGCTTATTGTGAAACCAAATAAACAAAGGGATAAAAATGAGGGAATATCTCTATATTCCAGAAACTTGGAGAATCAATGCCAAAGAGCATTGATGCTGTCCTGGTGGCTTAAGACACTTTGTGTTGTTTTTTTTCTTTAATTTGTCACCCATATGTGCTGTATATATATACACGCACACATCAAGGTAATAAATCAACTTTTTTTCCAGAGGGCCTAATTTGCTCCCTTTATCTGTGTATTTAGACCTGTGTGAGTATTTCGATCAGAAAAACTGCAATACTCCACATGGAAAATAATTACTTGGCACAGAAACAGAACTGAGAACAGATACATTAATGCATAAAGTGTCACGAAATATAATGTAATTTTTTCCCAATATGCAAAGGTCAACAACCTGGAAAAGAATTGCAACATATGGAAAACATAGAGAAACTCTGTTACCAATGAGGTACGGCAGCCAAAAGATGTTGACAATTACATTTGAAGCAAAAACAGAGAGAGAAAGCAGGAGTCTTACTGTTAAGATAAATAAAGAGATTAAGATTTATGCCCCGAGGCTGCAAGTATTTTTTCTTTGAAATGGAGAGGCACTAACCAAATGGGCATCAAACAGGAAATTCTGCGCGTCAGTTCCAGCGGCAGGGAATGAGAGCGGGTAGCGATCAAACTGGAATGAATAAGAGCTACCCTGCTGCCATGTTTATGACTTGAATAATTATACCAAAGTGCTTTACAGGAGGACAAAATGAGGCAGTTGTGATCCCTTCTGCGGCTTCCCTAAATCACGCACATCACACTCGCCAGCATCATCCAAAGCTTCAATCCTGATGGCATTTTGGTTGCCGTTTAAATTTCTTTTCATCCTGCGGCTGATTGCAATTTTCTTTTTGTCGTCATCATTTTCTTCCTTGCTTCGTACAGCCCTCTCTTTCTGCCTCTTTCCATGAATCTCTGATTGTGAGAGAAAGCCCTGAAGGAAGGATTAGCTAGAGTGAATGGAGGACAACTTTGCCAGCTATTACATCCCAATGAAGCCGCTTTAAGCTTCACTAAGCCGCAACTGATAACTTTGCAGGCCATTAGCGAGCAAGATTGCCTTTCAGCCTCTCATTTCTCCATCCCCTTTTTCCCCACAATCAACAACATAATGATGAGACATGTGGAATCAAAGGCATTCAGACTGTACTTTCAGTGCCCTGCAAGCAAAAAAAGAAGGCATGTGTTGTCGCCATACAAGGTTAACAAGAAAATGGTTTGGCTGTTGTTTGTTTTTGTTTTTAAGCAGTTCAATTCTGTAGCAACAAGCAGTTCTTGATTGTTTGGAGGGGAGATGTGTGTTTGTCACCTCATTTCATGTGCAACTGGAAAGTGGGTGTGAATTTTCAAAGCAACCCTCACAGCAACTAACGAAGCACCGAGAAGGCATCAAGAGCCTTGGGGATTACATGTTGATAATGAAAGGCATCAGTCAACATATATCATCAGTAAGTTTTAAATAATTTGCAGCTAAAGTAGAAGCACAGTGTGCTGCTTTTTTTAGCATTATTTTAGCTGTACAGCCTTTAGCCAAAGAATTAGACAGAAACAAAACAGTTTTCATTTCCACTTATTTTTACAGCATCAGCCCAAAGAGTGGAAATGTGCAATATTTTGCAGCATTGATGTCTGAAATCAAACTGGCATACCAGTTTTAGATAGTATACTAATACAGATTTGCTTACTTTGAACTACAGTGGGATTTTTTTCATGTTGCATCAAATCAAAATAACATTTTAATTTAATAAGGAGCTATTCAATGCGAATTACCACGGATTGCTTACTTGCAACAGATCATCGTTGTTAACGCTCCAATATGTTAATGTGTTTGTGACGTGTCCTCTACCTCTTCTTCCGTCCTTTTATTCATTTCTCTCTTTTGTGAATCTATAAAAACCCATACGCACGTCTAGACACAGGCAATCCAAAAATATCAGTTCGCACTTAGTCGTTGAATCACAAAGACATGATGAAAACCTGTCAACAACGCATTTGTCAGAGATGAAGAAGGAGACTAAAGAGCAGAATAATTACGCATATTTCTACATTTGGAGAGAAAGGGAGGTAATGGACGCTTTCAGAAAATGTCCCACTACTTACACCTACTGTCATCACAAAAACACGGTGTTTACTATACCTGTTCCTAATGCAAGGGCAAGTATAACGTTTTAAAACCTTTAATAAAGATGATTTCCTTAGTTCATGCAGTTTGTGGTTGTGACAAACACAAGTTTTGTTATTTACATAATAAAGCTCAACAATACACTATATTTCTGAAATGTGTTAAGATGCTCTGGTTGTGATTTAGATCTGAAATATTCTGAAATGGAAAGAATGCTTCAAGGTGTGACCTTTTCAACTCTTGCAGCAGAGAACAGTCACAATTAGTGAAATGGGGACGACAAAGCCCGAATGACATCTCGTCATACTGTTACACCTCTTTGTTTTTGGACTTGTGGCTCAGCTGACCCTGCACAGAACAAATATCAATCAATCAATAAGTGTCTCATGGGCTGATTGGACACCCAAGTTGGGAACAAACATAGAAGATTACTGTTGAGAAAACATACCAGATGCTGTAATGTTGTTTACATGCTTATTGCAAATCATATGCAGTTGGTCCTAATGGTTCTTGGAGAACATGGACTGCATCCTAAAGTTGTGTCCACCCTCAGAGCTCCAGCAGATAAACATATGACAAAGTGGACTGGTGCTCTGATTAAATGGAGAAGTAACAAAATATTAATAATATGTATGAAAAGCAATACTAAAGTTACTTAATAATTAACATGTTAATATTGTGGTGTAGACAGCTTAACTTTCTTCTTCCCTTCTGCAGATTTGAAAACCAATTATGTAGTTATAAATACACTATATTGCCAAAAGTATTGGCTCACCTGCCTTGACTCGCATATGAACTTAAGTGACATCCCATTCTTAATCCATAGGGTTTAATATGACGTCGGTCCACCCTTTGCAGCCATAACAGCTTCAACTCTTCTGGGAAGGCTTTCCACAAGGTTTAGGAGTGAGTTTATGGGAATTTTTGACCATTCTTCCAGAAGCGCATTTGTGAGGTCACACACTGATGTTGGACGAGAAGGCCTGGCTCTCAGTCTCCGCTCTAATTCATCCCGAAGGTGTTCTATCGGGTTGAGGTCAGGACTCTGTGCAGGCCAGTCAAGTTCATCCACACCAAACTCTCTCGTCCATGTCTTTATGGACCTTGCTTTGTGCACTGGTGCACAGTCATGTTGGAACAGGAAGGGGCCATCCCCAAACTGTTCCCACAAAGTTGGGAGCATGGAATTGTCCAAAATCTCTTGGTATGCTGAAGCATTCAGAGTTCCTTTCACTGGAACTAAGGGGCCAAGCCCAGCTCCTGAAAAACAATCCCCTCCACCAAACGTTACACTTGGCACAATGCAGTCAGACAAGTACCGTTCTCCTGGCAACCGCCAAACCCAGACTCGTCCATCAGATCGCCAGATGGTGAAGCGCGATTCGTCACTCCAGAGAACGCGTCTCCACTGCTCTAGAGTCCAGTGGCGGCGTGCTTTATACCACTGCATCCGATGCTTTGCATTGTACTTGGTGATGTATGGCTTGGATGCAGCTGCTCGGCCATAGAAACCCATTCCATGAAGCTCTCTACGCTCTGTTCTTGAGCTAATCTGAAGGCCACATGAAGTTTGGAGGTCTGTAGCGATTGACTCTGCAGAAAGTTGGCGACCTCTGCACACTATGCGCCTCAGCATCCGCTGACCCCGCTCCGTCATTTTACGTGGCCTACCACTTCGTGGCTGAGTTGCTGTCGTTCCCAATCGCTTCCACTTTGTTATAATACCACTGACAGTTGACTGTGGAATATTTAGGAGCGAGGAAATTTCACGACTGGACTTGCACAGGTGGCATCCTATCACAGTACCACGCTG
Organism: Enoplosus armatus; assembly: GCF_043641665.1. NCBI lineage: Eukaryota > Metazoa > Chordata > Actinopteri > Centrarchiformes > Enoplosidae > Enoplosus > Enoplosus armatus. The sequence goes on from NC_092193.1 coordinate 15,687,813, forward strand.
GAATTCACTGGAATTCACTGAGCTCCTGAGAGCGACCCATTCTTTCACAAATGTTTGTAGAAACAGTCTGCATGCCTTGGTGCATGATTTTATATACCTGTGGCCATGGAAGTAATTGGAACACCTGATTTCAATTATTTGGATGGGTGAGTGAATACTTTTGGCAATATAGTGTATCAACTTGTACTCTCAATATGTTTTTATAAAACTAGGAGAACTATTGCAACCTCACTGTTTGTAAAATGTACAGTGTACATACATGTAAGTCTCCTGTTGCTGAAGGCAGTTGTTTGGTGTCTCTGTGACAGGATCTTCTCTCTCAGCTCCCCTGTTTGATTCACATTGACAGAGCTGGTAGCTGCTGTTCAGAATAATATGCTGTTACTGTCTACCATTCCCCTGAGCCTCACCGTACCAAATAGTTCAATACAAGGAGAGCACCAAATCCCTGTTACAGTAAGTGGGTTCGTAAACTCAAACAACAAAATTATTTTGTCCACATCCAGGTGCTTTGAAGAACACATATTCAGTATGACAGCAGGGGATTTTGCTGCAGCAGGTTGAAATATGATTAGCTCAGGAGTATAAACAATGATGCTAATTGAAATATGTTTGACAAAGGACCTGAAATAATCATGTAATCAAATAAGCCATGCCCTCTTCTGTGACATATTTGTATTTGCCATTGACTGATAGTAGAGAGTATAAATATAGCCCGAGATACATTCAATTCTGGTGTTATTAGCATTAAGGAGACTTGGCCTTAATGTCACCCTCAGCTAGACTGTGTCAAAATGTATAAACCATAGCTGGCCTGGAAGTCATTTTGTGTTAAATTGATTAGACCTGTATGATTTGGTGGAAATGACACTCTTCATCAGAAGTGGTGAAATTGCACCACAGGCCAGAGCTGGCCGGTTCTACGGGAAGATATGGTGCTTCGTAAGAAAAAAGTACTCTCTTAAGAAGATTTGTGATGGAGCTGACCCCACAGACGGCATCGCTCGCACACACAGACAGAATGTGTCGTCCTTCACTAGCTTCCATTTGTTTTGCATGAAAGGATGTCTCTCTCTCTCTCTCTCTTCTCTCTCTCTCTCTCTCTCTCTCTCTCTCTCTCTCTCTCTCTCTCTCTCTCTCTCTCTGTGGCAGTTGCAGAACATTTCAGGTCAAGCATCTCTCAAACTCGTCTATCAAATCTGGTGCATAAACCTGACAGGAAGCATCAAAATATCTGCAGCTGCGCCAGATGTTGCAAGTGCATCATGTAATACTTGTTTGAGTATTGCCACATATTCTTAGGAAGCTTTTTGTCTTTATTCAACAATATTACACACTTGTTGCCACCTGCCCCAAAGCGTAGTCATACAGAAAGCAAAGTGATTGGTGAAAGGTGTGATTATGAGCATTTCCTGCCATTTGTAGTTCAGGTTATTTAGTTACAGGTATTTAGTTGTTCATTGTCATCTTTTGTCATCTGTAGTAAGCAGTTTAACATTCCCACCCTGAAATAACAATGTCAGCATCGATACGATTCAGTTACATTTATTTCTTGTCTGAACTAGTGTCAGAGTTGTTTCTTATTCTTCTTTTGTTACCTCCATTGTAGACTTGGGTACAAATAACCTTTAAATTCTTCATAGCTTGCTATCCATTGGGTCTTGTAAGCTTTTTCTGAAGCAGATTCACAGATGCTTTTTTCAGCCAACTGTGTGTGCTTTTCCCGTGGAAACATACATAATACATGTTGTTGTCTCTTTTACCCTGTAAAGGCTCAGTAAAAACAGGTTTGAACCCAAAAGCACGATTCTGAGACCAGGCCGGTAAAATAAAAAGTTCAAGCTTTCTCAAGGTCGAAAACAGGCAAAAGTCAAAACCAGGCAGGCAGGGGACATGAGGTAAACTTGTCCAATAGGGGATCAAGCAGAGCAGGAGTCCAAAAGGCAGACAGGGGGTCATAACAGACAAAGAAAATGTCTGGAACGCGAAGGCAGAAGCACAATAGACGATCTGGTGGGGAATGAAAGGAAGTGGGCCTGTATATATGCTACTGGGCTGATGGGGAAATGGTAACAGGGGAGTGTCAGGCTCTGAAATGACAGGAGAGTTACTACATGGCAGGGGAAAATAGCAGACAAGGAAAATGTGTGACTAGGAATTGGCTTACATTGTGACGTAACCAATCTGTTTCTATCCAATTGTCCATTTTTGCTCCACTCCTCTTTTCCACTTCTGTCCTTGACCCTCTCATATCTCACTTCTCCACTTTTCCTGCTTGTGGTCCTCCTCTCCTCTCCCATTAGGTGGTGAGGTCGCGACCCCGAGGTTCACCCAGTATTTCCATGGCAGCCTGTCAGGTCTGACAATCCGACCAGGCCGCATTGAAACCCAGAAGGTTATCTCTTGTTTGCAGGCCTGCAAAGAAGGCCTTGATATTAACTCCCTTGAAAGCCTCGCTAAGGACATAAAGGTGTGTGGGAAAAATGGAGGCAGTGTTTCCAATACACAACACACACACACGTACAGACTCCACACTTTCAGCCTTTGGTTGGTCATATACAATAGCAAATGCTAACCACCTTAGTGATTCTATAGAAGAAGTAAGACGTTCATAATTAATGTGTCACTTAAGCAGTACAGGCTGATGTTTTGTTGTCTAAAAGTATCATTTGTTGAGCTGCTATCCTATAACACACGTCCTTTGATATTAAAGAGAGTCCAGTAAAACTCAGTTGATTTACATGTATTTCCTCATCAAGCCAAGACACAATGATGTTATTGAGTTCAACATAAACACAATTGTTTGAATGTGCTTTTCTGGAAGTTTCTTTGCGGACAAATACAATTTTTTTTGTGTGTCCAGTTCCATTTTAACCCTGCCCAGTCTGTGCTGGTGGTGGAAGGAGAGGATATAGACAGCATCAACACAGCCATGACCAAAGTCTCCTACATTAACTCTCGCCAGTTCCCTACTCCAGGCCTCCGCCGGCTACACATCACCACCACAGTACAGTAAGTGCACATGTGGATGCACTCTCTCGCCGTTGAGATTATTAGCGTTGTATTTACAACTCTGCCACTGGAAACAGCAGAAGATCCATTTAGCCTTCTAAATATCATTGTTAAGTACAGATCTGCTGCTTTATATTGCGTGTGTGTTAGGTCATTAGCTTGTGGCTTTATTTGTATATTTAGGTTAACCTGACTAAAGTAGGTTTCATCTGTTATTACAGACTGTATAGTGGGAAGGCACAGTAGATGTGACTCTTATGTGTGTCAACCTGCCTTATCTAACATTAGACTATTCAATATCTCCTTTCTTCCTCTTTTGCATTTGTTAAAGATGCTGAGCACTACTGTGAAAGGGAATGTATAGTCGCTAGACACTTTGCAGATTAGGATTTTAACTCTTTATGACACGCATCTTGGAAGTGATCACTAAGGAAGCACATTTTGCAGGTATTACTGTTTGAGGAAGCTTACGTTGTTGTAAAAAGTGCGAGCTCTGTAATTATCCCTAGAACACAAATGAACAAGTGAAATGATGCATACATAATGCATAAAACAAGTTGATCAACTTAAGTCCAGTAGATAGTCACATAAGCGACACAAACAGCCAGAGGAGAGATGGTTAAAGCATTAAAGGAAGGCTGTTGTGTCGTGTCTGTCTTTAAGCCACAGAACTCCCGGTGAGACGGCAGAGGATGGATCATTCGAGTAAAAACTATTAAACCACTGAACAGACCAGCTGGCTATTAAGGACATTAAGCCTGGTGAACAGAAAGACCATCTTGCTAGTGTCGACTTTTCTTTGTGTTTTGTTTCTTTGTTTCTTTCATTTTCTGTCTGTTTTTCTCTGAGTGTCCTTCTGTATATCCGTCTCTGGATGTAATTTGATTTGAATTGGCTTTGTCCACTTTGCTCAATAGCCGCAGACCCCAAGAACGATGACAGTCGGTCTGTTTGTTCAACATTTGTCAAAAGTAAAATATCTTGACAACTGCAGCCCAAATTGTTATGAAATCAAATTACTCACATTTTGGTCCACAACAACATAGCTTGAAAATGGCTGAATTTCCTTGATATTTGCTGTGGATATTCAAAGAGGAATACCAATCTCCTGACATTTTCTTTAATGTCACCATCAAGCCAAAATCTCCATTTCATATTTTCACACAGGAAATATGAAAATGTAATGGACAGGTAATGATTCACTGACCCATTAATGTGCTTGTGTTGGCATAACTGGATTTAATTTCCCCCCATTGTGTAATCAGAAACACATGATATAACCATATATGTGTACTGTATATATACTGTAAACTGTAAATTATAAAACAACACAACCTACACACACCTAGTGTACTGTAACAACATAACGACAGAAAAATACTTCACTTTGTCTCTTTATATTTGCCTTTCTAGCCTTTTATATTTGAAAACTGTCTTGTATCTTGTCACTGCTACTTGTCATGCTGAAATGACTGACACAGCTACAAACCTGCATACTAGCTAAAACTGTATCCTAGTCCTGATTTGGATTTCGCCTACAGGTCTCATGCTGTAGCTGACCTGGTCCCTCTCAAAGCACTAAACTGTATCACATTGAATGTAACATGCTTGATTGTGTGTGATGGAGTGTGTGTCTGCCTCTGCTTGCTTGTCTTCACTCTTAAAGTATTTGTTCATCCTCACACAACTTGTGTTCCCATGTGTGCGAGTTTGTGTGTGTGTGTGTGTGTGTGTGTGTGTGTGTAGTTGTATGCTGCATGTGTGCTCGGGAGTGCTTGTTCGTGTGCTTCGCAGCGAAGCCTTTATGTGCCTGCTCCTGTCTCCACACCCATCCAGCGCCTGTTCATTTGTTGAGCAGCAAACGCAGGCAGGTCAAATCAGCTTAGACGTGCGCTGGTCGATAAAGTGAAGCGAGCTCGAGGAGCAGCAATAGAGGCTGTCTAAGTCTGAACAACACTTCACCGCTCCCCTCGAGATAAAGACAGATAGATCCGCCTTTAAACTCAGCAGATATGTTGAATCTGCCGACCGTGACTGAGGCAAAAACTATAATATGTAGTCCCTTTACACATTGTTGATATTTTTTTAATTCTTCTTTAAGGTGTTTCTTGTCTCTGTGTCACAAGTGCTGACTAGTAGCAGGAGTAGTTCAGTGATAATTTCCACTTCAGTATTCACAGGGTCATTGGGTTCATCATTTCAAACACGCCTGAGTTAAGCTAACATGCTTCTTTGTCTATTGTGCTTATTTTCAAATGGATTATTTTTCAGAGGTCAGGGCTAATTGCAATCACCTCAAACTTTTAAGTGATGCATCACTTTATGGCAACATTTCATTTGTTTAAACTCAACAGTGTAACTTTTTTTGCAGTTTGTTATTGTTATTACTAGTCCCCTGTGGTAGGAATTCAACTTTTCTGACTCTTAAATAGTAATTACCTGAAAAAGTTCATTAGTGCACTAAAGTGCAGAAAACATGGATATTGTGTTACACAATTTTGACAGCAGAAAGTCAAATAGTGAAACAGCTCAGGACAATAAAACTGAATGCCAGGACATGAGAGAAACTTTAAGCAATTACTCTTTTTGAAATTTCACCAAATATACATACTGTACATGTAATACCTTCTTTGGATACTAAAGCGAATACCAAATAATTTCAGGGTCCATGAAGGTAACATTCTCATCATCGGGTACAGTGAACATTTTCTGTCCATAACTGAAAACAAACTTTGAAAATGATAATGTCGTGTTAGAGGATGATTTTCTAGTGGTGGGGGCAGTATTTCTTGTTTGCAACTCATTTCCTGATATGTGATATTCACATTATCCACAGTCATCAAAAACATGTAACATAATCCTTTGAATGCGTGTTTATATTTTCAAAGCGACTGGCAGATCTTGATGAGGTGGTAAAAGGGGAACAAAAAATAGTTTATCACCAGCTTGTTCTGGCATTCAACAAACCTTAGAAGTGCTAATCAGTTATCATCCCTTACTGGAAAACGATTAGACCGTAGAAGGTGTTAAGGTCTTAAAGACCCTGAAAACATATTTTCTCTATCAGGCTCTCACTAGGATTGACCGGGTCCTACATGAACACACTATTTTCTGCCAAAGTTAAAACCCCTTTTATTATTTCACACAAGAGATGTGTGTTTCTGTTCTTACTGCTTTGAAGTGGGCAGGGCTCAGTTGGAAAAAGGTAATGTCATGTATTTCCATGCACCAATCATAACTGAGCAACATTTGGATCAAAGTCTGATGATAGTTGGTGGCTGTTTGCTAATGTTGCCACTGTAAATCAAATCTCATAAAACCACACCCACACAGTCCGGATAAAGCAGTTTTGTAGTGTTGAACTTCTAAAAAAAATTACTTGTTTGTTTTTTTCCAAACTCTAACTTGGAGTGTTGCTTATTTTATCATGAATATTTAATCTCATAGAGACGTTTTCAGGGGATTTAACACATACATTCTGTCTGTCCATGTTTTGTGACAAATAAAATGCCACATATACATTGAAAAGCCGACACGACAAATCAGCAGTGAAGCAGTAGCGCTGGTGCTGTCTCGTCCTGTAACCTCTCCTTTTCTTCTGTGTGTGTGTCAGGTGTTTCGGGGAGGACACGTGTCTCTCCATCCCAGACATCAAGGCAGTAGTTATGGTCCTGCCGCCCAGTGAACCGAGAATCACCATCACAGGATCTAATCGACTCGTCAGGCCTGCCAGTGACCTACGGGGCCCGCTGGGTGTGGCACCCTTCAAAGAGCTTCACATCACCAGCACAGTAATGAAGGGGGACAGCTTCGGTGGATGTGAGTGGAGAGGAGGCCTGTGTTGTCAGGATCATGTCATACCAGCCTTGTAGTAATGTTTCAGTTAATGCTACAGAAAATTAGTTTTTTTCCCGTTAAGGTAGGAATTTTATTGAGTGTAAAGAGTTTTACAAACTTTTGTGCACTAGATATTTTGTATTACATAATTTTAAAGCTATTTGCACACATAACTAATTTTTCTGTCATTTCATGTCCATTTATACAGCCCGCAGACCCGGTGTGATGGAGGTGATGCATAATCTGGACTACTGTGATGTGCTGGTAATTGGGGAAGAACTGAATCCTGAGAGAGAGAGTCTGGAGATTCATCACAGTGCTTTGTTGGGAAAACACCTGGATGCCACCAACTCCACCTCTGGAATATCAATATATGGTAGGCAGGGCTATCACTCTGATAAGAGGGGTGATGTGTGGCACTAATGCTCCGTGATGGGAAGACATCATGAAATGCATCACCTTTCGTCTTAAAATCTGAAAGGATATCTCTAAAAATGGCATGCCCTTTATACAGCAATAAGAAGAACATTCGCTCTCTGTACAGTGAGACAGCTGTAAAGGTCCCTGAAATAGACTCCTGTCATAACATATTACAGTAACAAACTGACACACAGTGCTACAGGACACATTTTCAACTGTAGTATGACATGTCTTCCTGTGTGTTACAAGGTGTGGACTCCATGGCCCACTATGAGCAGGCACTGAGACAGGTGCGCTACAGGAACTGGCGAGCTGCTACCCTGAGTGAGAGAAAGTTCAGACTCACCTGCTCCGAGCTCAACGGACGTTACACCAGCAATGAGTTCAGTTTGGAGGTCAGTTTGATGTCTTTCAATCGCCATATTTCAACTCGTTTTTGCTCTGTTCTTCTCTTCATGTCTGGCACTGTTTATCTAGTCCCTGCCATGTCACATCACGTCAAGTCAAGTCAATTTTATTTGTATAACCCAATATCACAAATCACAAATTTGGCTCAAGGGGCTTTACAATCTGTACAGCATACGACACGCTCCTTCCTTTGATCCTCCATTAGGATAAGGAAACCCCCCCCCCCCCTAAAAAACCTTTTAATGGGAAAAAAAGGAAGAAACCTCAGGAAGAGCGATCTGTCATCTGTCATCTATCTTTTTATTGGTCATTTTCTCCATCTGCGTTTAGCTTTTTATTAATATTGATCAATATTTCCCATGCTCAGTTAGTTCCTTTTTCTTTCTTCATTGTTCATACAACATTGTCCTGCACTGTATTTTTATTTTCCTCTTGTTCATTTTTGTGGTTGCACAAATTATCGTCCCCCTTCCTTTTTACTGAGGTTAATGGTCTTTGTCCCGCCTCTGTAGGTCAGTGTTCTTCACCACTCAGCACCTGTGGAACATGTCAATCATATGGCTGCCCAACCTCAGTACATGAGACCCATCCATCACCCACTCATGATACACACTCTCAACTCCCACATGTCAGGTAAGCCACAAACATAATTTAACTGTATTCTGTGGTGAAGGTTTGGTTGATTATGCACTTATACTAGACCAGCTGCTTTTCTGTCACATGCTGCCTAAGACAAATACAACAAGGTGAACAGTCTATATATGTAAACCTCTGTTAGATTTCCTTCCTACAGGTTCAGGTTCATTTTCAGGTTCATTTTTCTAAAGACTATTTGTCTACTTGTAATTGGATTACTTTTGGATTACTTTTTTAATAATATAATTAAACTTTTTAAATTTAATTATTTTTTTATTTCATTCAAATCAAATTTTTTAATTGTGTAATGTTATCTCATTTACTGTAATCTCATGGCTTTAACAAAATGTAATCTCTTAAATGTATTCTAATTGAATGTAATATCTATCTAATCTAATGGCTTTAACGTAAAGTAATCTCATAAGTGTATCAAAGCAACACTGACAAATAAAATGTCAATCAAGTTCATCAAATCAACTGACAATTTATCACTATATGTTTCAATTCACAAACATTTCATCACTTCCATTTTTTTTCAACAAAAATTATTTTTTGTTACTCCCACTCTTGAGGCCACATTCCTTAAATCATAAATGTGTTTTGAATGATCACTTGAAATTTTGTTTCTCCATTTTTTATTTCACATCCATATTTACCACTACATTTTTCAACTCCCAAGCATTTTCATCACCTCCATTTTCATTAATTCATTTTTGTTACTTCCACCTCTCATAAAACATGTAAATCATGCAGGACCACTATTATTGATATTTATGATATTTAAGCCAAAAGTTGGATGCCAACAGTCTGGGTCTACACATACATGACTGTAGAACTCTATTGTATATCCATGAATATGTATGCATAATTATTTTAACCATTGTTTAAACAAACAGGTGAATTTAGAGCAAATACTTACTGAAGTAGAAGCAAAAAGCCAAATGGAAACAGAAAATATGATATAATATAATATAATATATGGAGATCTTTTGCCTCTCTGCTTCTCCTCCAGGAGCAGCGCCTCCTGCAGCCACAGTAGTTATTGTGGTTTGTATCGCCGCCCTGGTGGTGATTGTGGTGATTGGCGTATACAGGATCCACGCCACACATCAGGAGGGGTCCAGAGAAGACGAGGACGGGGTCAAAGACCCTGAGGAAGACTGGGACAACTCTGCACTCACCATCACTGTCAACCCCATGGAGGTTAGATGACATTTTCATTTCAATATTTGGGTGTTTTATTCCTTCAACACGCCTAAAGGTTGTCTATCTAAAGACTAGGCAGGCTGGATGGAGGATAGAAGATGGTTTATCTTACAAATAGCTCAAATGCATTTCTTGCTTCTGTAAACTGAAAATGTGGGATCTGTGATGACCTTCACACTTTGTTCTCTAGAACATAAGAGGAGCTCAGGCACTTGATGAAGAGGTAAAAGAAGAAGAAGAAGAAGAACGTGAGGAGGAGGAACGAGAAGAGGATGAGGAGCAGGTGGGAGGAATGACAAGTGCTGAGTCAGACAACAGTGATGAAGATGAAGAGGAGGAAGAAGAAGATGAGAGAGAAGAGGTGAAAGAGAGGAAGCAGAAGGGAAAACTAGAGTGGGACAGTTCTTCCATAACATACTGACCACACATGCACACATATTAACATACCTGCACATACAAACATGTTCTTTACATGTTCCTCTCTCTCTCTCTCTCTCTCACACACACTCACACACTCACACACACACACACACACACTCACACACACACACACACACACACACACACACACACACACATCATCCTTCATGTACACTACACGTACACATATGCACACAGAAAAAAATCTCTGATAAAAATTATTTACAATCTGTTGCTGGAAAAAAACACTGAATCTTCCCACATTGTCGTTTTTAATGAAACACCTCCCTCTGCTGGACAAAGTCACTACAGAATCAGCTGCAGTCTCAGTGCACAGTGCTGGAAAACATTGTCTGTATGTACATTATTATTCGCATCACAGTCAATGTAGCAAGATATATGATGAATATGAAACAAGCGCAGTCCTCCCATTATATGTGCAGAATTAATATGTGCAGAATTTGATGGCGTTTTGCTGATAAAATTGAATCCAAACTCTGCAACAAACATGAGTCAGATCTTAAATATAGTGACACAAATTCTCTCCATTCCTTACATTAACACAAAGGTTAATGCAAGCTTTTATCCCAACATGTAATATTTGGAATCACATGTGTCCTCAGATTACTTATTTGTTTGTTTATTTTTTATTTAACAGATTGTCTGCAAAATTATGGGTTATTAACAGATTTAGCAGCGAGATGTATCCATATACATATCAATGTATCCATGAAAAGTACTTTGGCCTATATAGTAGGTATAACATAGATGTACTGTCACTCAGTGTGTGTCCGCTGTTGTCATCTTTAACTCAAACCAGACACTTTCCTGTCCTTGCAGTCAGTGTGATCAGTGCTGAGTTTCTCTGTATACGCCACAGTGCTGTGGTTCTGTTGCCTGGACACTAAAGACAAAACAAGATCCTGATCCCTGTTATCTCTTACCATAAACATTCCACATTTGTCCTTATTTATATACAAAGCAGAATTATGAACTGTTTAATATCTTACATCTTTGGGTTTTCAAAATTATTTTAAAGCTAAAATGATCGCTGCTCCATCAGCTAATTAGCTAATAGTTGATTGTAATTAAAATACAATTTGAATCAAAAGAGCTGATGGCTTTTTAAAGCCTGTTTGTTTGCATCTGTCTGTCTGTATTGCATCTGTCCAAATCTATCCATACTGTGGCCTATTGTAGCCTTTGCTGTTTAGGGTTAGTTATCTTTCTTTTTTCAGCAGATGAAATGATACAGAGATGTTACTATATGCTACTGATATCCCGTCTTTTCTGTGTTTTTAATTCCACACTAAAGGGAGCCCTCTATGCAATTATGGGCCCAGTATAAAAGACCAGTACACAGAAACAGGGGTGCTCCAGTGATTTATTATTGCACTTCCATAATGTTGGGGGGCAGATTTGAAAAACAGTCAAAATTGCAACAGAGGCCGAGATATACTGACTTTAGTGTCTAGTATGGGTCACAAAAAAACATGGCTGACTGTAACAATACAAAAAAATTCCAGTAGCATAAAATCTCCACACAGTACAGTAGCACAGCTGAGATGATGACGTGTCAGGATTCAGTATTGCTAAACCCAAAACTCTTTCCCTTCTCATTTCTCACTCCACAACATTGTTATCAAAACACAAATTATGAGCCATGTTTGCTTTTTTCGCCCCTGTTCTCACTGACTGAGTAGTGCTCCTTTTGACGGGCAAACTGAACTGGATGTGTAAAATTGGTGGAGTGCCCCTTTAAAGTCAGGTGAAGACCCAGAGAGCTAAATACTGGAGAAAAGAAACAGGGTGTTTGTTTTACTGGAGTTGTCAAGCGGCCACTCCTGCACAACTTCACCAGAACTACAAGCAGAAGTGGAGACTTCATTGATATTAATTCCATGTTGTACCATCGTTATTGCAGATTATGTAAATTTACTCCGAAAAAAAATAATTCCATGAGTTTGTCTACACTCAAATAATCTAAAAGTAACTCCAAATCCCTTTGACATTCCCATTTATACTCAGAGAAATCACCTCTTACCTGTTCATGTCCAGACCGTGTCAGTGACTAACTGCTCTTTAACTGATGCGTCTCCTGTTCACCTTGCCCCTCCCTCTGTTGGCCTTTAAACACCTGTGATCGTGATGTCATCATTGTGAAACAACTGCCTTGTTTCCATCGTCCTCCTCTGTCATATTGTGCTTCTGAAAGATTAAAGAGAAAAAGATTCTTTTACATATAAAAACAAACCCTGTAAAAATGTTCAAGACAGTTATTTTATATATCCGTTTCTTTTTCTTTTTGTAAACCAAACGGTTGGGATTTCTCTATCTTTAGTGGTCATCCCACTGCTTTCTGTATATTGACCAATAAAGACTTGTTTTAGACTCTACACAGCTCTCCCTTCATGTTTGTGCACCAGACATCTGATGTATGTACACGTGTGTGTATGTGTGTGTGTCGGCAAACTGAGAGACTTACATAATCAATAAGCGCTCTTTGCAGATGTTAGAAGGCTGCCTGAATTCATCACATGTTGGAGCAAGCTGACTGGGTGCAGCTGCAAGACAAAGAATCAAGGAGTCCAATAATACACTAAATTCCAGCTAACGTTTAGAGATTATCTGTAATGACTTTAGTCTTAAATATGTAAAAAAAAAAAAAGAAAAGAAAATAAAAATAACTAACGCAATATTGACTTAGAAAGCATTGAATGTGGCGGTTATGGGTCTCTAGATCATTGATTAGGGTGATGTGGCTGCTGTAGGGGAAACAAAGGTGGTGAGGTTTGACACAAACAAAGACAATAATATGAATATAATATAATGGATGTTTGAAGAAGGGGGGGTATAATGGCTGGAAGTAACAAAAATTAATTGATAAAATTGATTGACATTTTATTTGAAACAGTGTTGCTTTGATACACTCAAATTAATTGACTAAACTCAAAAAAAATTAATTGAATCCAGATATTTATTTCTCCTTTTAAACTGTATTTGTTTATCTATTAAACAAATACAGTTTATGTATTTATGTATAAATTCCACTATTCATTTATGAATTCATTAATGTATTTTAAAATGACTTATTGACTGTTTTATGTTGTTTTTGTAAATCCCTTTTTAATTTGAACTATTTATTGATGGATTCATATTCCAAGTGTAGATTCTTTTTATCATTCCTCTTTTCATTGCCCATTAAAATATCAAATAATTAATTACTTTGTAATTTAGTCTGTTTATTTATAGATTAAACAATAAAATGAATATGCAATACTTTATTACTATTTCTGTGACACTTGTGGTCCTCCGTATTCTTTGGCTCTTTTGCTGACTATTCATTTCTTCACTCAGCAGATCCCTGAGGATGAAAAAACACAATCGGCTAATTAGTAGCTTAATGTGCCTTTTTAACTGATGAGCACCAGATGTTCAATAACACTGTAATGGACCTGTGCTAGAGAAAACTAGAGTGCCTCAGATCGGCGAGAATGTCATTCATTTTCTTAGTTTGTAGGTATTTAACTTTCTTTTCTTTTGTTCTTATTTTCTTCTTCCTTTTTCAAATGTTTCACTTAAATTCTGCCTGTTGTGAGGATATTTAAACCTGTTCACCTGAAAACAACACCAGAAACACCTGCCATTGTTCATGTAGCATTTCCATCAGCCAGCTAACCCCCTGACAATTTGATCAAGTCGCTTCAAGAAGGATTTGTGGATGAAATAAACATGTTTGTGCCACAAACTCGCACTTTAAGGACATAGATGAGTTTTCCTGTGTCTCTTCTGTGGTAAAATGTTTTATTTTATAAATTTAATTATTCATTTATTATTAAAATGGTTGGCAATTCATTTTCTTTCGATCAACTACTCGATTAATCAACTTATCAAATCAAAAGACACTGTAGTTGTCGTGCATGTGAGTGTATGTAGGCTACAAACGACTAATTCTTGTAATACGCATTGTGTGCTATCATTCATTTCAAGGGTTTTATTCAGGGTTTGTATCAGTAGCCCATGCAGTCCCAGATGGTCGCAGCCATAACAGTTTTATCTCCATTGGCTCACTCAACTGCCTTTGCGTCTCATAATGTTCGTTTCTCTCAGCACATTAGTTCAGTGAGTCCCTTTTTATGTCAGAACTGATGACAGAAAGGCAAAATATTGAAGAACATCACTGCTGTTTATACTGCCATTTCTTCAAATCATTTGTAAATTAGAAATACTTGCAAAGTGTCCTTGTTTTTATGGTCTTAATCCTCACTCTGAAGGCAAACTGCCCACCCCAGGAGAGAAATGTGTTGTGGACCCTTTTCACACCTCAGCTTCCTGTCAAAGTCCCAGAATAGAACCTAAAAGTGCAGCTTTGTTGCCTTTTTCCTCCTTTAGCGCGCATCTGGGTTAAATGTTTGAAATGAAATGAATGCAGCAGCAGTGTCTGTGTGCAGCATGAAGGAAGGCAGAGATACAGTAGTTCTCCAAGGTTATGTTCAAGTATTTTATAGATTTTGTCAGTTTATAGGTGTTGTAATATGCTTGCGTGTCTGATGACGCAAGTACATTTACTGAACAATTGTACAATGGTACACTTAAATATTAAATATTGAAATATTGTATTGTTTACTCCACTATATTCATCTGACAGCTAAATTTACATTATTTTACAAAATGTACGATATGTTTAGAAAATGTGATTTATTGTTTTTGGTTCAGATTATATAAAGAAGTTAGGATGAGCTTCACCTCAACCAGCTACGACATTAAAATGCTGCATGTTAATAAAACTAATACATAAAACAGTCTAAAATGGGCCTTTATCCATAATGAGTAATTGATAAGTATACAATAAATATGCAACCACGATACTACTTTTAAGTATAAAGTATTAGTAGTATTTTTCTGATAATATAATATATTATGTACTTTTATTTAGGTAAAATGATAAATGTGAGACTTTTTAAAGTTTTTTTTTTTTTTTTAAATAAATCTGCTGCTTTTGGAATCTGAATACTTTGTCACTTATCCTTTCACCTGGTAATCAATAAATGAAAGAATGTTTACCCTCTGGGCTTAACCACCCATGGAAAGGCCTTCACGCAACATATGGTGTTGAAACATGTCTGTCCATTCATTTAGTTGACGTATTGTTTAGAGTTTCAGGAAGATTTGGCTTTTTTAGGAAACTGTTGGTAAGAGTGGAGAAGTGGACATTTTCTCGATAGACAAACGTGATATATATAAAAACATGGATTACATTGGATTTTAGTGATATGCTTTAATGTTGATCTTGATATAAAAGTGAACTGTGTTATATTATCGTTTGGATAAACGTCAGCCTGCTTGGAGAAAGGATCAGTTAGGGAGCTAAAGCCTGTCAACCATCATAATGACATGTGTCCAAATGTACCTTTTTATGGTGCGTTCACTTTCCATTCATTTCTATGAAGAAAGGGATGAGAGGCTCCAATGTTCAGCCAGTTTTAGAGGGGATGGGATTGAACTCTCATTCAGGAAATATTGATTGTTTATATTCTTGTTTTATAACTGCATGATGAAATGATACAAGCAGCAGAGAAGGAAGGATGCTGCTTGAATGCTGTGAGTGCAACGACACGTGACGGGGAGCGATGACAGTAAAGCTGTATAACATGGGTCAGTAATTAGGTTCAACCGTGGGCCAGTTTCTTTCAGCATTGTTCAATGGAGGCCAATATAGTTTTACAGGCACTGAGCGTTTTATTTATTTTTAACAATAAAACAGATTTATAAAACTGGTCGTTTTATTTGTTGTTTTGTTTTATCCATTTGTTAGTGAAAGCTAACAGAGTTACAGCAGCTTATGTAATTACTCATAAACACAAATGAATGCTCTGTGCTGCACTATGAGACTTGAAATGTAATTAATAGATTATCAACACTCAATAAACTGTGACCTGTTTCATTTTTGGTTGAATTAAAGTATTGTTGTTGTTGTTGTTGTTGTTGCCATCAAAATGTATTTTTATCAACACCTATTTGTATTTGAGATGCAAATCATTGATTATTATTAGATGTTACAAAGTCATGTTTATTGGGATTTACACAAGCCTTGTATTTACAAATTGGAAAAAGGAAAACTTGAGTTTTTCGTTGAGGGGCCAATGAACAAGATTTGTCCACGAGTACATTTCATCTGGCAAAATCTGGCCTGACTGCACCTTGTACTGTGTTGGTTTCCTGCCATCTGTCGTCAGACCCAAAACTCTTTTAAATCACACTGTGCTCTGCTGTGTAGCCTTATCAAAGTTTAGCTCCTGGGGCCTGCACCACATACAGTATTCATGTCCGGGTTTGACTGGGAAAATAGATAAAGTTGTTGATGATCTGACTGCTTTTAGACAAAGTGTGTGTGTGTGTCCTGTTATTGTGAGTGCTGGATCCGTCCCAGACAGGAGCATCATTACACCGTCTGTCTGCTATTGATTTCTCAAACATCAGTCCCGTGTGTGTTTAGATATGGTGAGCTGGACCTGATGAGTCCCACATTGTGCAGTGGAAATATGACACCTGTAAGCACATCAAGCCTCACTAATGTCTGCTTTTTTACTCTGTGGTGCCCTGCAGTTTTTACTTTTAGACTCTGAGTGCATCGATACCTCCTTGGCTGAGTGTGAGCTGTATTTACAGCTGCAGGAGCTGATGAGCAGTGCATTAGCTGTTTACTCTCTGAAGTGGAAACTGCACACTTGACAATTGGGAAAACTTGCTGCCAAAATACTTTACAGCCCAGTTTTCCTCGCCAGGGCCTCCCTCCGCAGATTAAACGCTCCCTCAGACACAATTAAAGATGCTGAAAATGTGTCAACCCCAGTTCAATCATCAGGCTGTTTTGCATCTTACTGCAGCTCTGACTGTTTTTTTATGATGTATTTTGGATGACTCTAACATGTATATTTCAGTAAGCATTCCTAAAAGTCATCAGCTGTGAGGTTTTTGGACACAAAATGAGCCTTGGGCCAATTTTTCAAGCAAGAAAGGGTGAAGGGAAAGAAACACAAGGAACATTTTACAGACATTTTTCAAATTCACTTGGCTTTTATTCACATTTCATCTGTTGACATCTCAACTGCACCGTCTGTCCATACATTCTACTACTTTTCTGAATGGTCCTTTTCTCCCCATCCTAACTGATGAAAACAGGAGGTAAGAACACCACCATCACAAATAATATTAATATTAATAATAATAATAATAATAATAATAAAAGCAGCATTGAAGAAACAACTTTTGATTTCTCTCTCCCTTCATCACCAGCATCTTTGTAGTAGATTTACCTGAATGTAACCATCAGTTAAAAAGACGAACATAGAACTAGCTTGTGATAAATAATCATCATCGTCATCGTCTTCATCATCATCATCATCATCATCATCATCCTACCATCATCAGAATCAGACTCCACACTCACAATAATATTAATAATAATAATGTAGGATACAAACTCAGAAGTAAAAAAAAAGTGACTCAAGCCTTTTATAGGAAAGAAAACATGATTGGTCTACAGTGTGTGTATATGTGTGTATATGTGTGTGTGTGTGTGTGTGTGTGTGTGTGTGTGTGTGTGGTGTGTGTGGGTGGGTGTGTGTGTAGTTGTGCAATGGTCATCTGCATCCTATTATGTGTCAAACTGCCCTGGCGATGCAGTAGCAGTAATGTTCCTATGTCCTGCTCCAGCCTATATTATAGATCCAGTGAGAATAGATCTGCTCTGGTCCTGTTTGTTTGCTTGTTTGTTTATTTGTTTGTTTGTTTGTTTGTTTGTGGTCATTAAGACAGTTGTGCAGAAAGCAGACAGATACTGTCTGGTACCAGTGAGCTACAGCAGGGTGCTACAACAGCAGGTGAGGCTCCTCTTACTGCCAACAGCAAGTTAGCACTAGTGACACTGCGACGGGCCGCGACCTACAGCTCCTACAGACGCATTCACACACTCCATGGCTTCGTCTGAAATACTTTGGTCGTGATTGACATCATAATGCATGTTTCAGTGTCCTGTGAGGAATAGTTCTCCGTGCAAAGTAACACTACTTTTAAACAGTTTGTTTCTTTAATAAAGCCCCTTTCAGACATGCAGCGATGGCAATCCTAATAAGTCGGACCTGGTAACATTTCACTTCCCTCACAGCGCAAGTCTGTAGAGGAAAACATCACATTAACGTAAAGGCCGCAGCAGCAGCACAAAGTATGCACATTAAAGGATTAAAAACACGTCTTGTTCCCTTATTAAAGGCCATGAAAAGTATTTTCTCATTCAGCTTCTTATTACGATTGATGGGGTCCAATAAGAACAACACTTTCTGCCAAAGTTAGATGAGTCTTTGTTATGTCATACAGGTAATCAGGAGCTTTAAGAGCACTGTAACAACTTTACCACTTAATTATCATTTCTTACGCACAAATAAAATAAAATAAGTTTAAAAGACATTGAAACACTGTAAATGAGCCAATGTTAAGTTGTTGAAGAGATTGTTCTCATGTCAGATCAGACTATAAAAAAGGAGTTTTATTTCCCCTTGCAGCGTGGGGCAACAAACCCTCAAACATTAACCACAATCATCAGACCCTCCTTATCTTTTCAAGTTTCATTCAGGCTAACCGCATGGGTGACATGATGAATATCCTGTATATAAAAACGCTTTAAATACAGTAAAGTGATACGTAACGTCTTGTCATTCTGTACTTGTGCACTGTTGGACATTATAGTATAAAATATGCAGCAGAATAAAATAAATCTTATAAAACAAACTAATAAATGATGAAAGTGATGAGTGAGAAGTGGTCATAAGCTTCTCCTATGCTGACAATGGTCATTAATTAAGACTTAAACGGCACAATACATTTTACAATCACTGATACACTTTTCTTCCTTCATATCATTCGTTTTCAGCTCCGCCACTCCTTCTCGAGCACCAGCGGCTAAATACTGTCCAAGCATTGTAAATACAGCCATGACAAACGTTTACGTAAGCAACTCTGAATAACAGAAAGCCATCACTTTGATAAACGTTACGTATTCCATGTTTGAAAGGGGCTTAACTCTCATCAAATGTCTACATGAAGCCAGGAGATAAGTTCGCCATGCTTATTTCTTTTACTAAACTTTGCGTACACCTTGCAGCCATGTTTTGATCTACTCTGTATGTGATGTGAGCTTTTGGTCGGGCCCCGAGTCAGTCAGATAAAAACACAATTAGTGCTAAAATACTCTCGGACATCTGAGCTCTGTAGCCTGTCACCTGTGCAAGTGGAGACCATGAATACACACTATGGTATCCAACAGCAATGATATGGTCACTGACTGTGTGTCAGAAAGGCCTCCAGGGATAGGGTTAGTGTGCTTTCTCTGCGCAGTTTTTAGTCTCATCACTAGGTGGCGGTGGTCGTCTTAACACTGTCTCTGTCGCCTCTAAACCACACTGTGCCATCTGGGGATGGGTTTTCTTTCGGGATGAGTGAGACACTGATGGGATACCATCATCAATAATTTATTTCAAGTCAAAAAACGAATGAAAAAGCAGCTGGAAATCCAAAAGAAGCTGGTGCTGTCCTGTTCTTTGTTTGAAAGCCTGGACCTCCTCCGTCAGTTCATCCACCATGTTTCTCTCCATCCTTTTATAAATCCATCTTTTGTAGAGCCATGGCACTCTCGGTGTGGACAATTCTTTTACCCATCCATCTTTAGACTTTCTTTCCTTGTACTCCCAGTTTGCTCTGCTGGTGTCTGTCACTGGTACTGGAGGTAATTTTTCAGGGACTGGGGCAGAGGGAGGGTCTCAATCTCCTGAAGCCGCTCCCGACCCAATGCCAGGCGGGCCGCACGCCGACACAGGTCCATGAGAGGAAGAGGCTCGGCTGAGGAGAGAGAAAGTTAAAGTTAGGAGAGGATGACTTAAGTCTGAAAGAAAATGACTTGTATGTTGTTTACAAGTGCAACGTTTTGGCGCGTGGTACGTTATGTGGGGGTTGTCTCGGTTTATACCTGCACCTCGGCCTTTAATACATGCATAATACATCTTAATATTTGTTATGCATGAATGAATGGGAGACAGAAGTAGAGGGGTAGAGAGAGTGATGATGCACACCCTTTAAATATTTAAACCTCCTCACACACACACACACACACACACACACACACACACACACACACACACACACACACACACACACCTGTTTGTAATAGCTTATATAGTCACATTACTTTGAGACCATGTAAACACAAACACCATCTGTCAGCCTGACTTTCTATGATGCTGAAAAACAGTTTGATTGTTAGAAAAAATAGAGTGATTTGGAAAAATACAAATATCTCTTTGTTTGTGTTACATGTTCACTTTGCCGTCTATACTGTGAGCTCCCGGTCAGCCTTTACTCTGACCTTCATCTTCACATCAGGGTGAAGGAGGTAACAGATACAGGAGGCTGCGGTCTGAGCTGCAGGACACACAGACCACAGAGGAGAGGGTGGCACTTCAGAAGAAACCTGTCTGGACCATATTGTTGTTGTTGTCGTCTCACAGTCCACAGTGAGATGAATTCCCCATGTGAAGTTAATGAGCACATTCACCTGTACTCATTAACTACACAAACGTAAAAAAAAACAAAACCCCAAAATGAATTTGCCTCCAGAGCCCGACTGATAGATACTGCAAAGTGCTAATTTTAGCTTAGCACAGATATGGGGTTGGGTTTTAATTGCCTGTTCCATTTTGGATCTGGTTCCAGGTTAACAAAACACCCAGATTCACACTTAATTAAGGTTAATTCCAAAACTGCTCAAATGAAACTTTTGGTTGCTGTCCATCTCGTTAAGCCAGTGTTTGTGCTCGGGAAAAGAAACACCACTCTACTAGTGCAAGTGAACTGAGTGTTTTGTAGTCCAACAGTAAGTATGATACAGCTGTTATTTCAACGAATCTTTTAATTAATGTGTCATATTTTCTGCTCCTCATCTCATGTTCAGGTGAGATGAGTTATGAACATTAATTTGGCTGCCACTCAAAGTTGTAGTTTCTGCCTTCTTGCAAGAAAACAAAATCACAGATCAGTTACAAATGTTGAAAGCTAAACCCGATTAAACTCAACAAGGGATTTAAAAGGAATCAGTTTGGATTAAATGCTTTCGAACTCCATTGCAACACAGATATATTGGTATCGGCATACTTACAAGAAATAGTAGTTCAGAAAGGTTTTCAGTAACTTTGAAACAGTGTCACCGTTATAGTTTATCCACTAGAGAACAATGACAAGTTCATTTTTACTCTCCAAAATGTCTCACTCAGGATATATATCTTAGTCACAATGCTTAAGTAAGCAAATGTCAGGGATCAATTTACCGTTATCAGAACTTTTCAACTCTCAATTATCAATATCTGTCTCAAAACTCCAGTATCAGTCGGGCTCTTTTCCCCAAGAACAGGAAATGCCAATGCACTAAAAAGTGTTTGTTTTATCTGTCAAACAGGATGTGTAATGGTGTGAATCACTGATAAATGTGACCAATGTTGACCATTACTGATTTCTTTGGCTCAGTTCTTGTGAAATTCTCCTCAGATATTTCCCAAACAAAGTTAGATAATAAGCTTTGCTCGTCTGCGTCTCAAAAACGATCAGAAGTAGAGAAGATAGGAGGCTGAAACCTAGTGAAGAAATGCCCCAAGGATTGTTAGATTACTTTTTGGTGATGGTGTGGATGTTGAGTATCTGGTATGATTTGTTCGTGTGCTGGAAGAAGTTTGTTGTCTACAATCAAACAATAAATAAACACAAACTGCCAACATAAACTTGCTAATTTAACGCCAATTATCTACTCTTTGTCCTTCTCCCTTCATTGAGTGTTGACTTGGCCTCCACGTGGAGTTTATAGGATCATCAGTTTCAATTAATAGTAATGACTATGTCTGATTGGCCTAATTACACAGCACAGCAGAGTGGGAGGGAGGAGAGGGACACGTTACCAAAATGAACTCCATGATCTGACAACCCACCCAACCCTCCTCGAACCCTTCCACCGTTAGGAAGCACTAACGCCGTCAGGCACATACTGTATGCACACACGGCTTAATGAACTTCACTGTACATGCAAAGGCCTCAGAACCTGGTGACCCCCGCCAACACAATGGCACCCAATCATCAGCACACCAATTGGTAGAAAATGCAGGGAAGTGGGGCAGAACAACAACAATGGAGGTCATTCAGGTGGAAAGGGGGAGAGAGAGAGAGAGAGAGAGAGAGAGAGAGAGAGAGAGAGAGAGAGAGAGAGAGAGAGAGAGAGAGAGAGAGAGAAGAGAGAGAGAGCGAGAGAGAGAGAGAGAGAGAAACAGCAAAAATAGAGCAGAGATTCAACGGGCAAAAGAACAGAGGAAGATTTCCAATCTCTTGATGTGTAAATGTGTAAAGTTGCAGAAAAGGGACTCCTGTAAGTGGAGACACCCGTCAAGCTAATGTCTTCATCTTGCAACAGGCTGTAATTAGTGGTGCGTATTTTATTTTGGAGGTGTTAAGTGCTTTGCGAGGATCCTGGGTGACATTAGAGCACAGCGAGTCTATCAGTCTGTCTCTCCCTGCTGCTCTTGTTTAGGAAAAACTACACACTGCCATCACCCGTTATAATTCTGGACGTCCTCTACCACCTGCTTCTGTAGCTGCACCGATGTGTGTATGTGTGTGTGTGTGTGTGTTCAAGGTTAAACCAACAGGATGGAGGAGGACAACCTAGCCTCTACACACACACAGACACAACTCATGCATACACTTCAGCTCAACATGTGTGTGTCCTTGCAATGTGACTGTCACATTAATGCTCATCCATGCTCGCAGAAAACACAGCTCTCCGCTCATGCACAGTCGCGATGACACGTCTGCAGTGTTGATTTTTAGTTTGACCTCTGTTTGACTCTCAATTAGACTGCCATTGTGAGAGCCGCTCTCATCACATCAATACAGTAGATGAATGCTGTTGGCGGCTGAGTGGCATCATCGTCAGATACATTGAGTTGCAGACAAGTGATTCACACAAGTCATTCTGTGTGCTCAAAGGACCGTGCACGCGCAGTAGGACTGCAACTAACGATTATTTTCATTACAAATTCATCTGTTAATCATCTTTTGACAAATGTGTTATTCATTTAGTCCAATAAGTTACAGAAAATACTGAAAATGCCCAATATAATTTCTCAGAGTTAAAACAACAGTCCAAACCCCAAAGATATTCAATTTCCAATGACATTAAACTGAGAAAAAAAATCCTAACATCTGAGAATTACACAGGCACAAACCAGATATCATTACAATTCATTTGTTTTGTGAGGTGGGACCCCACTGGAGGGTTGGTTTACATCCTTACTATTAAATTCAAACTTCCACTTGGTATATCAGTTAAGATTGGTTTTGTGGTATCATAAAATAAATCGTCAAAGTAGCAGAGAAAATCTGGGAAAACCTTGCATATTTTCCTGTAGCACTGCACTACATTGACTGATCAATTAATCAACTAATCATTTCAGCTGTAATATATATAAACATACACAAACATGACTAAAAAAGAGCATCTAACAATGGTTTACTATTATTATTGGACTTAAATGTCAACAGCGCAGGCTCTCAGTAACATTTCTAAATATAGAGCCAACAGAAATAAACAGTGACGCTAAGCTGGCTTTACTGCCACCCTGGCTGATGACCAGAGAGACTGAAAGTGTTTACTGACACCTGCTTTTGATTGGCTAATGTCCTCTTTTTATTACGAGAATAGAAGACTAAGCTGAATCTGCTCTGGCCAAAAGTATTTATTTACTTGAAATCTTAAATTGCATGTACAATCAAAACTAAACTTGCATAAAAGTCACGAAGAAGACCGCCAAAATAAAACATGGTGTTGAAAGACCAAAAACGACAGGCACAGTGACGTGTGCATGTACATATCAAGGGGAGCAATTTTGAACCAAATTAATTTGAGGACGCTCGGAGGCTCTTTAGTGCTCAGTTATGAGGAGACAATTTCAGCAGACAACGCTGTGGTTGCTAAGAGGAAGAAGCGACTGTCAGCTCTCAGTGCTTCTCCCTTTCTTTCTTCCCCTCTGGAGGAAACACTTGGAGAACTTAAGTAAAAAATTCACTAATTGTAACGCAAAGTCTCTACAGCCAAAATAGAGACTTCATTAGCCTCTGTCATTTCTAGCTCAATGTGAAAGGATCCAAAACAGCACGGCTTCGTCTGCCAGATAATATCTTTCTATGGAGCCCACATCTATACTGCATTATTAATGCTTTCACAATGAATTCTAATGATTACTTAATGTATTATAATAGCTTCTAATAAGCCTTTATCATAATGCGTTAAGATGTCTTTAGTTCATAAGACTGTTTTTGAAAAGCCGTATCAACTGATTTTGTGGACACTTTGGGAGCAGCGGAAACAAACTGTAAACACTGACACACATTTACGTTGCACTCATTTGGCCTTGTGTTTCTGGCCACCTGACGAATGGAAGTCCAATATTTACTCCCGTCTTTAGCCCTGTTTTTGGTCTCCACCAGCTCCTGAGGGAAATATCTGGCTCTTCAGCTGCTAAATGCTCCACTATGTTCACCAGCTGATCGCTAACCGTGTCAGTCTGCTGTTTGTTGCCGGGCAGGTTGTGTACAATGGGTCGGTGCTGTGGCTGGAAACAACGTGAATGAGAGCAGAGAGACTGGGCCGTAAAATCAAAACAATGAGCTGAAAAACACTGAAACTCTTAGTGAGCTTTCACATACAAGTAGTCATTTTGATCCACTGTTAATGCAAACATACTGATTATAGCAGCAGTAACCTTTTAAAAACTTGACCCTCTGCGAACAGATGGATTGAATGAACCGATGATGAACATTTGTTTATTTTAACCTAGTAAATTATTGTGATCATACTTTTAATACATTTTATTGATGTGGTTATAAGACATTATGATGCATTAGAAAAACTTATGCCATCTTTCCTATGTATTACACGTGTTACAGTGTGTTATATACAGGCATTGCAGTAGCATTGTGGAAGAAGTATTACCCAGGTCTGTCTGTTCATAATATTGTTGTAGCTCTAGGTGATCCAGTAGCTGCCATTTACTATAAGTTGGAATCATCTCAACATGAATCATCCGCTGCCCTCCAGATGTTTATTATGGGCTTGTACAGCATTATACAAGCAATTAGCTGCGCTTAATAACTTCTATTGCAATACTCGGTACGCAGTACTATTAACGATAAGATTTATTCTTAATGGTACTTTTTCTATCATGTTTTATCCTATCAGCATCTCCTCAAGTGGTGAGAGAAGCTAATGAGGAGAGAAACTGAGGATGATGAGCAGCAGGTCATTTACCACTGCATCATTACACATCCAGTGCATCAAGAAGAATTACGCTTCAAAATGCTGCAGGACTGAATATCATCACTGTGGGTAAATCTCTTTACCTGTAGTTCACCACTCAGCTAGGATCAGACGGAAACTGTGATTAATTTGTTAGTAAAACAACAGTTTTCTCAGGTCAGATAATAGTTTTGCCCTTCATTGATCTTTCTGGAGCTGAATTAAAACTTGTTAGCTAAACTGCGAGATGAATCCTGAACGATCCCTGTGGAAAAACTGGGCCATTACTGCGGAAACAAAATGTAAGAAGAAGATTATGAACACACATCATGTTCAGTGCTTCCTTTCCTCTTTGCTTCTGAGCCCGTGTTGGCAGCAGAATCAAACCAACAACTAGTTGTTTTCTCCACAATCTATGAATTTTGTGAAGGTTTTACTGATGAGGAATTGATACCACGTGTGAGGTGATCCCAGCTAGTGAGGAACTTCTTCCCTGATGAGACATTTTATATGGATATGAATTGTGACCCCGGGTCTGCTGCGACGGGAACAAGAAGTAATAGGGGCACGCAATGTGACACAACGCCTGTAATGACATGCAGCGCACAGCAGTGCAGAGAGGGATTTATTGTCTGTAGACAATGATAATGGGGGAGAGGGTGAAAATGGCAACTGCAGCATCACTTTTATGATGGATGTAAAAATTGACCTGAAGGGAAGACCAGCAGCTAAATAAAGCCTGACAGGTGATGAGTGTAAAAGAAAAAGTAGAGAACGAGTTAGTGGAAGAGAGGAAATGCTAAAAGTCAGACTGAAATCTGAATTCTCCTTTCTTGAACTGTGGTGACACTGCAGCTATTTTTCAAGAGAGGATAAAGTCGTTTTTTGACACGTGGAAACAGTGTCTAAGCTTCGGTTGACTGACATTTGAGAGCCAGCGTTGGTAGCAGACGCTGATTTAAGCCGTCCGACGCTTAACAACATTCATTTGGGAAGTTTATATTTCACTCAGAAAGTGGGAGCTAGTAAGCTAGGCTAACTAGCTTCCATGCAGAAAGGTGGAAGCACTTACCAGCTTTTTTTCTGACTTTCCAGCAACTGTTAGCCTAGCTTGCTAATGTTAGCACTAATTCCCGCTAGACACTACTTTTCGGTCATGTTATTGATTCTCTCTTTCATGGTCCAGCTGTGGTGAAGGCAAATGACCAGACTGTAACTCCATACATTACTCTGTGTGATTCAGAACCTGACACAAAAAAACGTACAGAGCACAGATAAACGTTAAAAAGGGAATGGGAATAACGGCGAACAAAGTCGCCTCCCAAGTTTGTTACCTGCCTATTTTATTGCACCAATCAAATGACAGCACCGAATGTCAGTTACAACCAAAATATCCTATATATACACACATATATACATATATACATACTGATTTAAAAAACAATGATTTTACTTCACTTTGGAAAAAAAACTGAGCTGTGTAATGAACACACTTTACATATAGAATAGATGGCTCTGGAAAACATGATCCTCTCCTCTTTCTCTCTCTCAAGTCTTCCTTTTGCTACAGCTCCATCTCATCAGTAACAATACACCTCTCTCCTCTTTCCTCCTGCAACGCTGCTTCACCACCAAGGAAGAAACCTCTCTGCCTGCTTTCTTCTCTCTACTCTTCGTCACTTTTCCTTCTTTTCATCTTTTTCCCTCTTTAAACTCTCCAAGGTCAGAGTTTTTGATCCTCTCTGGCACATCACAAATCATCGCTGTTGGGTGAAAGCTGTATTATCTTCGAAATGTCAACAAGAGACAGAAAACAGGTGTGTGTTTAGCTTGATGACAAGGCAGTTTTTATCATTATCTGGTTGGTTTTGAAAGAGCTTCTAAGCCCGAGAGGTTGAAGAATTTAGAGGAGCATGTAATCCTTTAATCCTTTAATTAATGTCAATATAATATGAAAATGAACAAAACTGTAATTACAAGGCTTTCACACGACAACAGTGGTAAAATTTGGACTAATGTACAACCCCGGTGCTCGCTCATAAGCATGTGTACATATACACAGAGTAAAGTTAAAGGTTAAAATCAGCTCAATAATGTGAACTCTGGTG
Source organism: Enoplosus armatus (assembly GCF_043641665.1). NCBI lineage: Eukaryota > Metazoa > Chordata > Actinopteri > Centrarchiformes > Enoplosidae > Enoplosus > Enoplosus armatus. The sequence continues at coordinate 15,715,245 of NC_092193.1, forward strand.
TATTTCACAGCAATGCTGAGCCTTTTTACTCCCGATCTCAAGCCATACTATCGACCCACTGTGTTGTTTTCTCCTGTTAACTTGAAACACATAAAAGGACAAACATTTACACAAAGGAAATCCACAAACCATGCAAACATGTTGACAGGTAGAAGAACAAAGAGCGCACACACATGCAAGGTCACGAATACAGGAAATCAAACTGACAAACATACACGTCTCCAAATCACGAAAGATCAGAAACAACTCAAATGGTGTGAAGTAAACAACATACACAGAGGCTTTGAGCTCTGTCAAGGGCAAATAAGCCCATTAGAGTCACATGTAGGGTATTGAACAATAATGTGTCCGTGGCCCCAAATATTTAAAACTGTCATGTACCGAAAGGTGGCTTCAGATGCTTGCTCAAATTTATACTTATAAATAAATAAAAGGAAGGCTCCAGTAGAAAAACATGTTTACTGTATATTCTTCAAAGGTTGGATATTGGTACCGAAACTCAAAGAGGATCAAAAGATGTGAAATGATATCCAGCTGTAGTCACGTAGATTTGGTATGATCTGTCTGTCTTGCTCCCACAGCTCACATCAACAATGTTTACAGGTGCATGGCAGATGTTAAAATAAGGGATCTGGAGAATCCTATGTGGAACCATCAGAGCAGCTCTGAGCTGTGGAGACACTACAGGATACCAGTGTTTTAGCTACTGTAGCATGTGATCTACTAATAATATCTATCCATAGCTTTCAAGAGCAAAGACACAAGAGTAGAACAAATGTAACAGTTTCAATACTAGCCTTTCTAACAGTGAGACACGTTTATATCTGCTTCAAGGCAGTAAAACCAGCAGATGAACTGAAGCAGACATTTAGACATCTGTTGACTTTCATCATCCTCAGTTAGAGGCATGTCCCTGGCAGTTCATGGTGGCCTGAGCTTGACATTAATAAAAAAAAAAACAGATAGAAAGACCGATAACGTTAGTTAATTAGGAAACCACTTCAACCATTCTCTGATAGGAACACAGCTTTAATTGTCATACTGACTTAATAATGAGGACTTTTAGCTAAATGTTGGCTACTTGCTCACTCATAACACCAAGTGGAAATGTGAGGGACGCAGGGGTTGAAGTTTCATTGGATGGGGAGCAACACAGGGACAAAGAGAGAGTTTTGAGAGCCTCAAATCTTTATACCAATTAAAATTCACAAAAAGTACATGTTTAAAAGTACAAACTTTGTGCTATGGGACCAGTTAAACCTTATTTATTTTACTTCAGCACTACATGCTGACCAGTGACTAACCTCAACCCCTTACTGTATGCTCACCCTAGATTATGACTCTGTAGAACAAACAAAGCAGTGTAACAAATATGAAGCCTGTATTGCAGATCTACTGAGAGAACAGCAGTGCAGTAAAAACAGCTTCAAAATGTCTCAAATGAAAGTCAGTTCTGAACATAAACAGTCATATTGAGAAAGTCACTTATTCCTCATGTCACAGCAAAGGGAGAAATTGGACAAAATAACCACATTCAGACCTCACTTAAAACAAAAACAACACAACAAAGGAGAGGATTAGCAGGAGGTGCAGCTTTACTCTTTGCGCACAGTGTCCTCCTTTTCAAAACACGAGACGCCGTACTCTGCCAAACGCCGACGTCCTTCAAAGCCACCGAGGGAAGTTGGCGTTATCTGCAGCTAATGCACCTCCGGTGGTGTCCTGTATCCTCTTCCCCAGCACATTGTGTAACAGTACCAGTCTTATTTAATCACAATCGCACTCTAAGACACATTGAAGCAGCGTGTTGTGCAGAACTAATGCAGTAATGTTGCTACAATTCATGGAGGATTTGTTAAAAAATCATTTTGTACTAAAAAAAAGGATGCAGCCACAGGGTGGGAGGACTAATGGCTACAAACATAGTTGTACTAAGTCCGTCCCACACAGATTTAGGAGAGGAGGGTGTGAAAATCCTTTTTTCTGAAGTTCCCCTGTGCAAACTCCATCTTCAGATATTTGGCTAAAGCTAACTTTGTGCTTAAATAGTTTGTGCAGATCGTGTGGTATGAGTCACATCTTACCAGCCACATTGGTGTCACACAGAAACATGGCCACTGTGGGCAGAGCTGGCTAGTAGAGAGGAGTTGGTGGTAATATAAGCCATGCCAGTGTTTCTTTTTAAAGCCCTGTTCTCTCTTTACCATCCTGCGTTACTGTAAATCCACTGCTCACCGTCTCCTCTGGGATGAGAGGCAGAGTGATAAGAGAAACAGGAGGAGGAAAGATGTGAGGGAGAGGTAGGAAAATAAAGGGAGCGGGAAAGGAGGAGGAGGACTGGGGTGAGGAAGAGGAGAAAAGAGTAAAGGAGATGAAGCGGAGAAAGATGGTAAGAGGTCAGGTCATGAGATGAGACAGGAGGGTGGACACAAAGAGGAAAGAGGGAGATACATTGGAAAGGAGGGAGCACAGCCGGCCTGTCTGACCCTCACATATCCTTGACAGTTATAAACTACAGGCAGGCGGACCTTGTTCATAAAAACATCAATATTAGAGGAAATCTGTTGGTATAATTTACTAAGCACATATTTAATTAACATTCCTGCTTGCATGGAATTTATCAAACTTGATAAACCATCCTTCAACCCTGTGTAATCTGTAGACAAACTGCTGATGTTGATCCACTGTGTGCATTTAAAATAGATAAATAAATACAGACATGAGTAAAGATAACTTGTTCACAATCTGACAGAGAGTGAGTGTAAACAGTCAAATGACAAACCTTCATAAGATATGGTGAAAAGGACAAGGAAATGTAATTGCTTAAAGCTGCACTAATCAATATCTTTATGTCAACAATAGAAAAAATGTGAAATATGAAAGGTGTTACTTGTAGTGACAATGAGAATTAACCCAACTCTGCAGGTCCCCTCAGCCATATGTTGCATTTTAGCATTTTTTAGCTCATTATTTTGGTTTTACCGCTGGCAACTTTACTTCTCTGGTTCACTCTCATCAGCCTCATTTTTATTTGTGGCAACAAAGTTAGCAGCTAGCTGGTAAACAAAATGGAGCATTCAGCAGCTTAAGAGCCAAATACTTCCTCGTCTGCTGGACGTGTTAATAGGCATTTGTCCATTTATTCATTCAAGACAGAATGGAAATCTAAATACTGTACATGCTAAATTTCTCTTTTTATGTTAGAAAATTGCAACAAAAAATTCTAATGTTCTTTTTTGTCCTTGATGGTGTAGAAGAAAAGAAAAACTATGTCAGATAAAAGAACTAAGACGGAGGTGAAGACAAGGCAGGTGAAGTTGAGACAGAGACGAGGTAGAAAAGATCAGAGAGTAAAGATCAAAACAGAGCAGAGAAAAGTTAAAGGGGAAAAAGAGGAGAGACGTGAGGACACTTTGCTGCTGCTGTAGCTTCAGTGGATTATGTGTAAATGAAGGTGGGAAAACCACACACACACACACACACACACACACACGTGCATTAACACGTATGAGCTCGCATGAGCTTTCCCACGTGCGCACACGCACTCTCACACGTGCGCTCGCTCACCCCAAACCTGACCGAGCCAGAGTGAGATAAAAACCTGGCTGATCCTTCACTGGCTTTACCTGTCAGGTCAGAGTGTGTGTGTTGATCTGTGTGCATGTTTGAGATCAGAGAAAAGAAAACACAGAGAGAGGTAAGAGAGGCAGAAGGGAAGAGACAGAAAGGTGTAACGTTTCACTGGAGTGTAATACTCCACCCCTGCTTTTAAATTAGAAGTCAGCTGATGTACAGTAATAGGTGAAAGACCTTCAGTTTAGAGTAGAATACAACTGTACATTATGTGCCATTATCACGAAGGATCACCTCCACTTCCAGCTAAAGTACAATTTGCAGCTGAATGCAACGCGTTTATACCTGCTGTCTGGAAATTGCCCAAATATCACTGTGAGTAACGTTGGAAATCACTGACAAAGAGGTGGATACAAAGAGGTAAATTACAGCATTTCATCACAAATTAATGCACTAGACTCTTGAATATGAGCGTCTCAGCATGGACTTTTCTTAGTGGTGTTGCAGCAATTTAGTATTATGCTTACATAAAGTCCAGGGACTCACAAGAGACTGGTTTTTAAAAAAAGAACAGTCAAAATTGGGGTTGCAGAAGCTGAGATATCCTAACTTTTGGCCCACTAGTAAAGGTCGAGCTTCAAAAACACTGAAGACTGCACAAATAAAAAAAGATGGTACATAGCACGTGCACAAACACACAGTCAATCAGAGTAAACTCTAATCTGTGAGGCACACGAGCTCAGATTAAGGCTGCAGACGGACCAACCATGAGAGTGCTGATAATGAGAGAGAGAGGGACACCAGCAAATTCACACAGGAATCATGTGGACGAGCCTTGAGACGTGTAAAATGTGAGAGGCCTGTCGTTTAAAAACAAAACGCTAAACTGTTATGACGGCTGTTAAACAGTGATGGTGGAAGTAAACAAGTACACGAGGGTACTGTGGACAACCAGGAATACAACGCGTCGAGGAAATAAAACCTCACTGACTTTTATTACCAGTGTACATACAGGTTACACTTTATGACATCTCATATGCATGTCCAATTTTGTTACATGCATATTTACTACACACACGTATGCATGTATCATCATTATGCTCTTCCCTGCTGTACTGTGCCCAACCTGCCATATATAGTATGGCTATGGATGCATACAGTAGTAGCACACACACACACACACACACACACACACACACACACACACACACAAAGCATCTTTCTTTCAACATGTTTTAGTAATTAACACATGAATTACTCCATCATGTAGTTATTACTTATGTTGATCACTTTTTTATTATTATTACATTTAGCAATTAACTTACTGCCCCTGTACTGCCTATAATAGCACTAAGCTGTATTATGAGACTTCTCTCAGTTCCCGAGCATATTGAATGTCATATCTATTGTAGTATCAGGATGTGCCGGAAACCTCTCCTTCTCTTTGACGCAACTCCAGATAGATGACTCTGTTCTGCTGTAATGCAACAACCCATCTATACAGCCACCCTAAACTAAGACTTTAGTCCCCCTGTTGTAAATATGCTCCATGCTGCTCATCTAAAGCACACTCAACAGTAAGAAACACTAGTTAAACGACAACAGACGTTGACAAAAATCTATAAAACAGTAAAACGTCAAATTCAGTTGAAGTTCTGGTTTAAGTTTTATGTTCCTCAAGAATGCAGAGTCAGCAATAAAAACTGGGAGGCGCTTCAGTTAATGTGTTGATGACAGGAAAGTGTAGCAGCTCAGCCATCAGATAGTAAGTAAGCGCAGCCAGAGAGACAATACTCAAACAGGACTTCACGTTATGGGTTGTTAATCCTGTGAACCCGGTTTCAGGGATCACTGATTAATGTGGAGGGATATTACACCTGCAGCCTCGAGGAATCATCCACAAGAAAGACCACAAGTCACCATGGGAAGCTGGAACCCAGCAGGAAATGTTGGTATGTTCAATTTTAAACCTGATACATATATTTGTTGAAAGTTTTCTCTAATGGTGGAGCTATTTACAATTTTATGCAATTCTAAACCGAAGTAGGATTACGTTTGGACCACATCTTGCACATGCACCAGAATTCATACTTTGCATTTTGATCCCTGCGTTTAGTGCCCCCAGCGATCAGCTCCAGATCAAAGACCAGTTCTGCAGTCAAACACACCAGCAAATAATAATCCTAAAACTTACAGTAAATCTCTACAACATAATGAGATGGATAGATTCATTTCTTCCACTCAGACCAGTCTTAGCATTTATTTCTCTACCTTTCATGACTTTAGTAACTGATCAAGCTTAGACAAAACTAAATGTTCACAAATCTTTGGCATTCAAGAAGGTACAAGCTGTCAGCTGCAGATTAAAAGCTTCCTCTCTCTTGTCCTTCTCTTTCCACCAGCCTCACGTGAACTTAATATTTTGCTGGTTGGTGTCAGACGGACAGGCAAGAGCTCTACTGGTAACACCCTGCTGGGCCGGGGGCAGGTTTTTGAAACCAGAGGAGGCGGGGCCAGCACAGCTGCCAGCGGCATCACCGCTGGACGTCATGTGACTGTGGTGGACGCACAAGGTTGGGGTTCATCTGAGAAGTCTGTTCCCCGAGAGGAGAAAATTGAGCTGCTGAGAGCGTTGTCTCTCTTTGGACTTGGAGGACCTCATGTTGTTCTGTTAGTGATCCCTCTGCTGGACTTCACTGAGCCTGAGAGGAGATCTGTAGAGAGGAGGATGGAGATCTTGACCTCTACAGTCTGGAGACACACGATGGTGTTGTTCACATGTGGAGACCGGCTGAGAGGAAGAGGGCGCAGTGTGGAGGAGCACATCCAGTCAGGAGGCCTCGCCTTGCATTGGCTGATGGAGAAGTGTCGCTATCGATACCACGCATTTGATAATAAGGCAGCTGTCATTGGCAAGCAAGATAGAAGAAAGCAGGAAGTGAATGGAGGTGGGAAGAAGCAGGAAGGGACTTGGCAGAGGAAAAATGACAAAAGGGAGGGAAGGAAGAGCAGAGGAGGTGAGGCAGATGGGACGAAGGAAGGAGAGCAGGAGCAGGTGAGAGAGCTGCTGAGCAAAGTGGAGGACATGTTGCAGGAGAACGGAGGATGGCACTTCTCCCTTCACATGTATCAAAGGCTGGAGGAGGAATGGAGCCGCAGGGAGCAGAAGCTGAGAGCTCGACTGGAGGCAGAAACAGATGTGGGAAGTGTGAGGAGAAAACTAAAGACAGCTGAGACAAAGATAAACATGGAGCCAGGGCAGGAGCAGAGGTTAGAGACAGAAGAAGAGCAGGGAGATAGCCTGAGGAAAGAGCAGGAGAACAAGGAATGTGAGGAAAGGAAGATAAATGGAGGGGAAGATAAAGAGGAGACAGCGAGGGTAGAGCTCCAGAGACTGAGCAGTGAGGAGGACGGGTGGGATACAAGCTCTGACAGCGGAGGAGAGAGAGAGGAGAGCACTGAAGTGAAAACTGGAATGATGGCTCCATGTCGTCCTAATGGGGGTCACAGGTTAGCCTTTAGTCCAATCAGAAGGCTTGCCTAAAGTAACGATGGCTCAGCTGAAACTGCCACAGTGACTCCAGCTGTGACATCTGTGACACCTGCAGTCGCAAGTGACACATTTATTCTTTCATGCTGTGACACTGAATCCTTGAAAACTCTTGCCATGTGATGACTCACCAGCTAAAAAACAACTGCGAGCAACTGTGGATCCTCACACAGTGCTTCAGAGGCCAGACCTGATATTGTGATGATATTCTTGTGGATGTTACAGTCGTTTCCTCCACAGAGACAACGGCACTTACTCTGAAAATGTGGAATGTTAAAGGAATAGTTTAGGAACATCATGTCTTTACTGTAAATATGAAGCTACATCCAGCAGCTGCTTAGCTTAGCTTAGCACAAGGACTGAAAACACAGGGAAACAGTTAGCCTGGCTCTATCAAAAGGTAAAAAAAAACTTAACTCTCTAACTCGCCGAAGTACTTTTCTAGATTTTTACACAAACAAGATATAATATTAGTGATCTTTAAAGGTGCTGGAAGAGGATTTCTACGTTAGGGAGAGGTAGCCTAACTCTGTCCGGTTTACAGTCTTTATGCTAAGCTAAGCTAACCAGATGCTGGTTATATTTACATTACAGACATGAGAGTGGTATCGATTTTCTCATCTAATGCTCGGCAAGAAAGCAAATAAGTGTATTTCCCAAAATGTCAAACTATTCCTTTAACGTACAAAAAGGACTGATATGTCAACATATGTACAGCTATTTTGTTTTGTATACTTTCCTGTCATGTGAAGGTGTAAAGGTTGGTAGCCTTTAAAACAGTTTCAAACTCCTATTAAGCATCATCTAATAATACATGAAACCCTTTTCTGCTCATTGCCTTGTGGTTTGAATTGTTACCACTCTGCTGAGTGGTGAATCTATTGTTGGTCGCATGCTCAGTGCCCATGCAGGTTTGTAAATATAAAGCCTTTCAAAGCAGGATTGCTTAAAATCATCAGGAATGTGAGAGATTGTGTGATCCCAGACCTCAGCTCTCTCCATAATTATGTACAGTACATTCCCAAACACCGCAAACGCTTCTGAAACGTGATAATATGCAACATTACTGGAGTAATTAAAATCATATTTTCTTGTTTGTGAAAAACAGATGTATAAACAAGAAGCTGTTGACCATGAAGTTTAAGAATAAACTGTGATAAAGGAGAAGTGTTGCTGAAAATTGAGGTTGTCATTATTATTATTTTATATCTTTTGCTTTTTCAATTTGCAAAAATGAGGCAATCACTGTCACTGCATGCAGGTTTTTATGGCAGAAGTGAGGGACGTGTGGTCTGCCACCCATTTCATTACATCTGAACAAATTGTCAATTGGCTTCAGGGAATTGCTGTCTCTCTCTTCGGCTGACACAGACAGTTAATCCTCATCTCTGGCTCGCAGTCATGATGCCATGCAAGGTCAGTCGTGTTGTAACCAACGAGGTCAGTCTCGGCCCGGGACATCGGGTAGAGCCAGAAAAGCCCAAAATGCACAAAATCAGATTAAAAAAGTATCTCTATCCCTCACGCTGGAATTGGTTCAGTCTGTTCAAACTGCAAAGTAATTATAAAAAGCTACCAAAATGTCCAAATGCCCCGAGCTTGTGGGTCCAGTGGTTTCTCATTTTTTGGAGCAATAAAAAGATTTTCAACACGGTATGAATGTGTGAGGTACGGTAGAGCATCAGAGGGAAGAAAGCGTGCAGACAATAATTTTCTTTTCTTAACAGCTTCCTTTAATTAGACCCGGAAAGCCGCTGTGGCACTAATTTGGTTGGAGAGGTCTTCTGTGTGTCTCCACACATGAGCCACAGAGAGATAAAGTATGTTTACAGGGTTTCATTGCAACCAAACACTACACCAGATGCTTTCAGCAGTCACTTCCTGCTGGTTAGGCTGCGTAAGCTATCAGTGAATTCATCTGCGAGTATGTTTGGCTGGGATCAAAGCCTACGTGCTCATCTCTGGATAGCACATGTATGAGTTTGATGCCAAAATGTAATTAGAACATTTATTTTTTAGAGGTTGTTATGGAGATGGATTCTGCTACCTCCTCAAATATCTTGTGCTAAAGAGCCCTAAAAACAAATTATCTCAGTCAACTTCTTTCTATGTGCAATAGGGTCTTTGTGAACACACAATTATCTACCAAAGACAGAACAGTTTGTTATTTCACATGAAAGATCTCTGTATTAGTGCTTTGTGTGCACCTTTCTCACCACTTTGAAGTAAAGAAGCAGATTAGGTGAGTTCTGAGTACTGTAAAAAAAATAAATAAAATAAAAATAAAGCCCTTTGTGGCTCCAGGGGGAGCTGCACGAAATCTGAAAAATTTGTCTGTTGGGTCTGTAGATGACAAGTTTGAAAATGAAAAAAAAATCTGAAGGTGTGGAGTTAGAAAGAAGTGAGCTTACCAGACTTCTCAAGGCTCGAGCTTATAGTCGCAACTAGCATAACACACCTCAATCTCCAACACAACTGTCAGTTGTCGAGTTGCATTGTGGGTAATGTAGGCGCCAGATTTTGTCAAAAAGAATAATTAGTGGAATAAAAAAGACTATCTCTGGTTCTGCTGTATCGATTTTTATCCTTTTTAAACTGTCTATCGTGAGTGTAAACCTAAATCAGTGGAGTAAAGTTTTAATAAATATGTGATACTGTTTCCTGTAACTGTAACTTTGATTGCTGCTATTTAGTCATGAATAATGAATGTTATAAAGACATTTTTAAAATCAAGTTTTCAGGGGCTTTAACATTTCTGAGATCTCTGAGATAAATAGCTTTTCTAACCGGACCAAGTGAGTGTGAGTTGACCTTGTCTTTAGATTTGACTCTACAGACCAAGTTTCTAGTAAAAATGTATTAACATTTAACTGTTGCCTTTAAATGTATATCTATTCGGCCCAACGGAACAGTAAATTTTCTCACTCAAGGTCTTTGTATTGACACCTCTGACATGACTATGAATCAACTGGAACTTGATATCATGATCATTTTTATTGGGCTTCACTGCGCAAGGTGAAATCTTGGAACATGGTCTGCTAACACTGTAGCTCTTCATTATCAACTTTATATCTGCCATGAAACAGCTGCGTGAGCTCGTGAGACACACTGGGCACAAAGTGTTTTATGTATTACACAATATTTACAGCAGCCATCCAGGATGTTCATCAGCAATCTGTCTTATGTAACATCAAAGATAACTGTTGGTCAGGAGCCCACTTTTCTGTACAATAAGGGATACTATTGTAATGTGAGAGAGTAAAAGTAAAATCTAAGTAAATAGGTGGAATACTGTTCTTACATTGTAATGGCTTTCCCTTCCAAACAGCGAGCTAACAGCAACAGAGTGCTCTACAACAAAATCATGACATGGAGCTAAAAACAACTTTGGCTCTTGGATCCAGAGGCACCTTTTATCTCTCTGGCAATGCAACAGCTGTATGGGGGGTGCACTTGTCATGGCTACTGCTGTTGCTATGAGACAACTGACAGCCCATTTGATGTGCAGCCTTCTTCAGCTAAAAGCTGAAAGATTTTAACTTTGAGCGCTGAGCGTTTTCTGAGTGCAAGAAATGCTCTGTGCTCGGAGCAGCAACAGGATGCGTGTCAGCATGTCTTTGCCTTTTGAAAGCATAAGATGAAGGAGCCAGTGGTCTGAACACAATCCAATAAAGCTTTACCCATTCTGGTGTCACTTTTCTCACTTTAGGTAACCTAGCAACAAACATTCATCTGCCAGTTCCTGCCTATCTGTACAATATTAACAATCAGTGGTCAAAGAGCAGCTCAAGGTGAATTTAGCTGCTGCTGAGCAGCTTGCAATGATTAAGATTAAATGTTATTTCGCTGTAGAATCATATTTCTATATTATATTACTATTTACCCTCTGTGTAATTCCCTTACTTCATGATACCATCCCGTATGTTGGCAGAGGAATGGACCCCTGATCCTCGTTAGTTTCTGAACAGTTCGTGCCTGATGGCAGCAACTGCAAGATTTAACTTTTTCAAACTATAAATCCTTACAAGCGACAAGCATAGTAAACAAACTAAATGTGAAATATAATAGCCAAGTGTGTGACTGTTGGTGTAATTATTGCACACTGACTGAGCACTTTTTTCCGTCCCTCTGTAAAGTGAGGTGTCATAGAAATTGTATTACGTTTTATTACCTGTAATGTCATTGTCTTTCTTGCTGTAGTTATGGTTAAACTGTTGTATTTGTGTGATAATTGCTGCAGGCACAGAATTAATTTCTGTAAGAACAATAAAGTCAACTAACTAAATTACACCGAATTCTAATTAACACTCTTTTTCCAGCGCAGAGTTTCTCAGTGTCGTCCTTTTATCAAACACTTTGGTTAATCCAACACCAAACAACTGAAAACTTAATTTGTGATCAAATGTATTTTATGTGGTCGTCCTGTTTCCGAGCATGTAGCTGACTTACAGAACACTCACCGCTGTTATTGAGAAACACAGTTTTGCATGCCACCATGACCCAGTGACTGAGTAACCCACATCTGTGGCCCACCAACATAAACTTTAACCACATAAAATTAGATACAAAGGTTGAGCTGTTCTCTCTCGTTCACATGAAACAGCTACAGCTAAAACAATCATTGATCACGCAGCATCAACAGAGGAAAGGAGGAAAATTGTTTGTGTTGGAAAATGAGATTGATTTCAATTTCTTCAGTGTGCGTGCAGAACAGCGGTAGCTCCAGGACGTGATTAGCCTAGCTTAACACAAAGGCAGGGGAAACACAATACACTCCTAAAAAAACACCCAGTCCACCCAAGTCCAAATCTGTCTTAATTACACAGTAGTATTTTTAATCTTGCTTATTTAACATGTTTTATTTCTTTTTATTGATTGGTCTGAGTGGATTATTTAACATTCAAATTAAACAATTAAAATGTTTTTGAGGGAAACTCACACATATGGTAACACTTGCATGTGTAAAGTACAGATTCTCTCTTCCCATCACCTCATCTGTGTGAATCAACTGTGTGAGCTGTTCTATGAGCCTCGAGGTGAGCTAATAATAGGAGAGAAAAGTACCACCGCCAAGTGTGCTTTTTGGCTTTGCAGATATTGTTGCCGTTTCTTTATGTGAGGCTAGGAAGACTTTCTGCGACATGCCTCAGACGTTTGTTCACTCACCTTCTCTACTTTAAGGCTCATAAAAACACTTTTCAACTGAAGGCCGTCGAGGTGAAACAACCTGCAATGCAGCTACACACTGTCTATAATGATTCACTGCAAGGTGACTCTTTTTAATCTGGCACACTCCACAATGGATGTCCTTACTACATAACAATCATCCATCACACACACACACACACACACACACACACACACACACAAACACACACACACACACACACACAGGATTAAAGCACATTGATAAGGTTTTGACAAAATCAAGTCTTCTTGAAAGGTGAGTTGCCCTGAAAAGTGAATATAAAATAAATATAAAAAGTTCACAGGGGTAGGGAATGACATCAGACTGAGTTTTATTCTGAGCAGAAACTGATCATATCAATTCCAAAGTTTTTACAAGAAGTAGGACAGACTAGTAAGACCTTAACATCTAAAATACCCAGTAACCATGTCTAAACTACACTGCAATGAAAATTAAACCAGGATGTTCTTTGTAACTTCAGCAGTCAGTGTTTGGCAGAGGACATGCCAGCCATGAAAGGTTGGACTGGACTGGACTGTATACGGCCAACAGAGCGAGCTACAGTAGCTATCCGGGCACAGAGCCCAGCAGAGGGTGAAGGGATGAAGGGGCAATGTGAAGTAGTTAGAGAGGTGGAGATAGAGTGATGGATAACTAGGGGCAGAGTAACATTAAAAACAGAGGACGTACAGTAGCAGGGAGGGACACACTGTAGAGGGCAGCAGAGGGAGTGAAGGGACACAGTGGACGAGAGACTGAGAGATCCATAACTAACTCAAAAGATGATATGTTTTGAGAAGGAAACAGCATTGGAAACACAGGCAAAGATGGATTCTACAGGAGACCACTAAAGGGACTGGCACCAGACAGTAAAACAATATCTTCAAAGAAATTATTTATAATACTTATTTCACCTACAGCTCTGCTCACTTTGCTGTGTGGGGGTTGAGCACCTCTTGTATTAACTACATTTTTATATTTGTGCCAAAGAGTCACAACTTTGAGATCATGAAAACACACATGCAGCAGAAATTGAGATTAATAAATTGGACAGATCCAATGTTGACTTGCATTAAAATATAAGGAGGACATTTGGGTTCTGTATCTCTATTGCATTTGCTGTTATTTATTTCTGGTATAAGGCTCTAATCATAGTTGTCCATGACTATATTTAAGAATATAGCATGCAGTCCTTGCTCAAAAGGTGTCCAGCAGTCAAAATTGAGAGATGAGATGAGATTTAGGCAGGGTAGATTAACATTTTCCAAATGCACCCTCACCCTTAAAATGGTATTTTTCTGTCAGAGTCACTTTTCTGTGAAAGATGCTCCACCAATTTGCCTTCTTAGCACCCAGTAGGATCTCCACAACATTGCCAGGTAAAGCACACAAAACAGTATGATTATTACTGTAGGTATGCCAGGTATTAGACAGTGCTCTCTTTGGTGTTTCACTGGAGATACAGAAGCAAAGAGTCACCTGGCAGATAAAAAGAGTATCTTCGAAATGCAGAGCACACACAAATTTAACAGTGTGCAGACTGCACCACTTTGATATCTGTAACGTTTAAAATGATGGCAAACCCAGCCATGATTTAAACAGTCATTCCACTTCAAAATAAGGTTTAAAATCCATCATTTGGGCAGCCATGGTATGGATTTTACAAATGCCAAAATGATCCTACAGTCACAAAACTCAAAGGAACAGACACGACAACAAGTTTTCAGCATAAGCGACTTGTGTGGTGCCAAAAAACCCTTACTTGCGTAATTGAGACCAGCAGTGTTACAGGTGTGAGGGGAAAGAGATGACCAGTGTCAGCCAATAAGAAAAAACATGCCCTCTGCTGTTCAACACTCAACACTCACAGGTCACAGCGTCTTTGATAAGTAAGTATGGATCACTGAATGCTTCTCATATGAATCTTAAAGAAGCTTAAGTCAGTGTGTAGGTTCAGCCTCACTGTGACCTTTGTATTTTTGAAGTGTTTCAGAACTAAAGACTAAGTTGGATCATTTTACTTAATGTGCATTTATATCTGACAAGATTAGAAATTAGTTAGTAAAACGGGAGCTCGGCAAATGTGTTCGATCTGAATTTAGACCGTGACCTTTAGCCAATGTCTGACTTCCCAATATATGTGGATTGAGGACATGTCAAAAATGTTGGAATGTTTTGACCTTAAGACACAATTACTCAATATTTCACACATTGCAAAAGAACTGAAAAACAAACAAACAAAAAGTTTCTCAAAAGAAAGTCTTTATCTGCTGTTTTGCCTCATTTTATTTTGAAGGAGAGCAAAAGGCCAGAACAGGCTGTTTGTGCTCCTAAAGAGAAATGTGACAGAGGTCAGATTCGGCCCTGCACAGCCACTCTGGGTTACTGGTCTCCAAGGTTACGGCGTGCAAAACAGTTGTTAGAATATTTAGAGCAATACAGACACTAATTGTAGACATTAGTAAAGAGTTATCGTGTGTGCGCACAATGCATGTTCACTGAGCTTTCAAACACAGAAAAACAGCTTCAGTGGAAAATGTTGTTCCTGCTGCACACTGAGTCACAGATGGTTTGCTTTTATTTACCTTTCTTGATTTACTTAAATATCACAGGCAAAATATTGAAGTGAACAATGCACCTCACATCCCGGCTTCATTAGGTTTACAGTGTCAACATGGCTACGACAGCAGATATCTGTGAGTCATCACAGTAAAAAAAATGCACTCCAATATTTTACATACTTCATGAGAATAAAAAACATCAGCCTGAGAATTATTAGCATACTGTTTAGCAGGCAGTGGCTTTCAGTTTGGAGAAGTGTCACTGCGTTCACATGCAATTAAGTAACCATGTTTACGTAATCTGGGTAGGGGATTGAGAAAAATCATTTCCCCAGCCCCAGTTTCTTACCCATGTACACATGTAACCGGGTTTCTAATCAACAACTGTGGGATGAAAGGAGAGTGTCTTGCTGCATGTATATGTGGATTCACAGTCACCAGGTTACAGAACATGTAAACGTTTCCTCTGTTAACCTGCAAAACCTGCTTTCTCTGAGAAACCTGGTTTCTTGTGTGCATGTAAAAGCATTGAGAACGACTGAGAGGAAAAAAAGGGGAAAGTGAGCAAGTAATGCCACTTACTAACTAAGAAGAGAGTCACTCCACCCCAAACAGCTCCAGTAGAGCTGCTCAGTGGCAAACAGTAGAGGACTGCCCATGTGTGAAGGCGGGAAACTGAGTGTGAATTAGCAAACAGCTGGAAAAGAGCAAGCGTGCTCAGTCAACTTTCCACCATTAAAGAAGTTAAAAGAAGGAGTCTTAAGGACATAAACCAAATCCATAACGTCACGTCGCCAGGATTCCTGAGCGCTAAGGCAAACCCTTTCACCTGACTGAAGTCATGACATCACCCTCACAAGATGTGCAAACAGGAAACGTTGTCGTAAGTGTTGTCATAGAAACGGTGCAACTTGTCTTCAACAGCAACAGATGGATACAATTCAGAGTGAGTTCATAGACAGACTTTATTTCCCCTTTATGTGTCGCAAGAGAAACAACAGTCGGAAAACTCAAATCAAACACAGAGACAGCGTTGTTAACGGACTACGAGCTCTCAGTGCCAACAGGTAGCTCTAACTGAACTCTCTGCTTGTGGTGCAACAACGCAAAAGCTAATAAACAGTTGAATAAATCAGGAAAGTTTCATTCACCAGGCAGAAGAATGCCACAGTGGGAAAGAGAGGGCCGAGAGACCTTTAAATAGAACTGAATCCATGAGGGTACAAAGGAAACCAGCCTGTCAGTAAATTGGTAATGTCAGGAGGCCAAATTGAAGTGTTGATTAGAGGACGATCCTACAGCTTCCTGAACAAAGTGCGAAGGAGACGAAGATTGGGGAGGATTATCTTGCTCTCATTCATTACTGCTCTCATTCATTACAGAGACGGAGAGTGATTGGATCGCCCCATTAATAATGCTGGACCTGTGTGTGTGTGTGTGTGTGTGTGTATGTGTGTGTGTGTGTGTGTGTGTGTGTGTGTGTGTGTGTGTGTGTGTGTATGTATGTGTGTGTGTGTGTGTGTGTGTTGGTGGTGGATTTGATAAATGAAAACAATGACATTCTGAATCAGTGGCCACCAAATGCTTTGTTAACAATCATTTTCACTTTGGTTTTAGTTTTTTTATTCCACAATGGAAACCATTACATGCCGCCATGTCTCTTTCAATGCATGTCAAACAGGTAAAGGTGATAGTCTTCTCCCCCTTCTATATTTATAAAAGCCCTCATCCAAAGGCGGCACTAGTGTCTGGGAAAAAGCGTGGCTCCCAATCATAGTCTAGTCTGTGGCAGCGTTAAACTTAGGATTTATGGGTTTGTAAAAAGCGACTGCTGAGTTTTCAAAACAGATTTCAGCTCCTTGGCTTTCCTTGCTCACATATATTTCTTTGAATCTCTGGAGGCTGGTGTTTGTGATGCATAACTGACTGCAAAGCAAACCTGATCCATCTAAAAGGTTTTATTGCTGTTTAGAGAGAATTTTTGCGAGTTAATTGCATTCAAATGAGTCTCCCACGAACGGACCTGATCTTAAAAACGACACCGTGAGGATCCTAATACAGGAAATGCAATATCTTTCTACCAATACCTATGTCTGGATAGATCTTCTGTCTGTATGACACACACACACACACACACACACACACACACACACACACACACACACACACACACACACACACACACACACACACACACACTGAGTGGAACAGATGAGAGGAAATGGATCGGTCCTAATAGAGAACAGGGATAAATGAGGAGATAATCAGGTGTGAAATCACTTTGGTTTTCTTTCTGCAGTAATTCAGTCATTCTCTCATCTTCTCTGTGTCTCTCAACGCACAGGGCCATTTCTGTTTTAAACAACACTAAAAGTACTAATCGCAGGGCTTTTAACACACATACTGGCGGTACAGTGGGGAAATGTTAATCTGTCAGCTCCCACATGTATGTGACTACTCCCAGGGAATCACCAGCATTCAGGATTTCATTCTTCTTCTAAGCCACCTTCTCCCACAGTGGTCTTTTAGTCTATTTTTACACCTTCATCTTTTCCCCCTGAGCTTCGTATTATTCCCTCCTCTTGTTGATCACACAATGGTCATTGCCTCTCTGTCCGTTTACCCCTCTCTACCCTCCATCTCCATCCCTCCTTGACGGTCTCTCTGTGGCTCAGGTTTTATTCAAGTATGTTAACGTGAATTATAATGTGTTAAGATAAAGAGGCTAAACAGAAATGATGAAATAAATGGTAATGTCAACATCATCAAAAATGATGCAATGCAGAAATACTTCCACATTTTTCCCCGTGGCTGTGTTTCTGAAGTTTCTGAAACTATCCAAAATTTGGGGGTAAAAATATTCTCGACAGTTGGTAACTAAGCTAGCATGCCTGGATGTTCGCTGGCAGCAGAGTGGCAGAAAGCAAACAGTAGAGTTTGGAGTTGCACATGGAATCCTTGGAGAGTTAAAGCAGGTTTGCATGGAGAAACAAACACACATGCTACACACAAAAACACACAAAGACCATCTAATGTGCTCTGCTGTTGCAAAGGAATATATTAATGTTGTGTAAGTTACACGTTTAATATACCATATCTCACCATGTATATTTGTCTGAAAGAGACACGCCTAAAAGCAGCTGCTGTAACAGGTCACACTGTTCTGCAGGCAATACCAACCACACCACACACAACAAACCTACGCTATTGTACTTATTTAATGCGCAAGGATCAATACAACCTTGGTTACCTGCTCATCAAACATAGGCTGCTGTTATTCTATAATTGATTTGTGACCACCTCCTTTACACTGGAATATAGGCTGCCTTGTTCATTAGTGAAGCAGTGGGAACCAAACACAAATGTCTAAATATGTCTTCCAGCATCCAGCTTTTAATATCTGCGAGGCACTCAGGTGAAGGTGTTGGCAGTCAGGTTGCTATAGAGACAGCTATATCTGTGAATCAACATCGTAACAATGCCACTGGTTTCCTGATCAGGGTATTAAACCAGGGGAATAGTTCATACTGGTTTCAAAAGTGGCTTTTTCAAAAAATGTTATTCCTTACTTATGTTAAACGAGATTAATGTGTTAGTGCTCATTACTGAGAGCAGGTGCACATGGCTCTGGCCTCAAGGTGCTCATAAAAGCTGGAATGGATCAATAAAAGCCCATTAATGTGGTGGAGACAGAGAAAACAATAGAAGCAGAAAAACAGTAGTGTCTAGCCACCAAATAATTGAGGATAAACATTGCAAACAAGTGCAACTCTAATCTTCCTTTAGGAAACAGTTGATCTGGTTTAAAAAGGCCCTTTAAGTCTAGAACACTTAAATGCAGTCTGGGAATCGGTCTACAGTTGGGGAACTAAACCAGGTCAGTGTTGTACCTGTAAACCGATCCAGAGCTTTAGACGGTCAATTAAAGTTGCATGATCGACTGTAGCAAAGGCCCCACTTATGAGCTGGCCTAGAAGATCAAGAGCTGGTTGCCTTAGCAGAGACATCAGCTGTTTTAAGACTTTTATGACTTTTTTCAAGCTCAGAAAAATGTCCAATTAGTCTCTGAAGCTTTTGAATGAAATAGCATCAAAATAATCCTGTAGTTACTGTTTTTCTACTGGATTATTGCATTTTTAGCCTTACTAGCGTGGCTCCAGAGAGGGTAATGGTAATGACGGTCGGTCCATCACTTCCAGACTGACATGTCTCAACGACTATTGGATGGATTGCTGTGAATACACACATCCATGTCCCCATCAAGACGAACTGTAATAACTCTGGTGATCTCCTGACTGTTCATTTAGCGCCATCATCAGGTCAAAATATGTCCAATACTTTGGTTTATGACCAAGCAACCCAAACATGCTAAACTAAAATGGAGAAGATGGTAAACATTATACCTGTTAAACATTGTTATTGTGAGCATGCTAGCATGCTGATGTTAGCATTTAGCCATTTAGAATGGCTGTGCCAAAGTACAGACTATGTAGACTCAGTTTGTTAAGATATTGAAAAAACAGATTGTCATACACTGTATCTGCTTATGGTGATTTCATATACGTCTGATTAATTTGATGATTTCTTCATATTAAAATAAAATAAAATTTCTTTGGAATGAGTTCTACCATAGTACACATGGTTGTAGGCGTTAGACTCTATGTGAATACATGTCTAAAACACTACTTCATAACCTCGCACTCTTACCTTCACTAATCATTCAAAGTTTTGCCCTTCGGCCCTTCATTAGCACCTGGTTTCTCCCCTGCCCCCTCCTCTCTGAGCAGCCCTCCCCATCCTTTATCAGTTCATGTGAACTGACACCAGTCACTTGACATGACTTTCAAGTCGCCCCTCGTCTTCTTCATCTCTAATATCTCTCCATTCTTTCTTTGTCTTTTATCGTCCTGTCTCTGTCACTCTTCCTAGTAGCTGCCACGCTTTGATTTGTGATCATTCGCACATCTCACTGCTGCCTCTGCGTCATTTATTTATTTATTTTATATTTTGATTTGTTTATCTTTTCACATTCTCTCCATTTTGGCCTCTTTTTCTCTTCGCTCACTCTTGCTCCTTTTATTCATACCCTCTTTTTGTCAGCAGACATCTTTCCTGAAAGCATATAAAAATCACTATCTTCACTTTTTAGGCTTTCTGTTTCATGCATGTTTCTCTATTTGTCTTTCTTCTCCAGTTTCCCACACTCCTATTCTTTTCTTTCTCTGTCTTGTTGTATTTTTTATGTTTTTCTTTGCCTCTTTTTTCCCGCTCCTCTATTCATCTCTGTTGTTAAATATTTGATTATGAGCGCACTGACATGACACCACTGTTCCCTGCTGGAGCTGAGGGTGTTTAGATCTCAAAGCAGAGGATGAAGAGGGAAACATGCAGCACTTTCAAACGTACAGCCTTTTCTGTGTCACATAATCTTGTATTGCAGTTTCAGAGCAGCCAATCATAGAAATTTTTGTTAGATTGTGTCAAGAAGAGTGAGGTCAGAGAACATAGACATGCAAAGACAGAAGCCTCCATCCAAAAAGGACAGTAAATGTGGGGAGATTGGTTTCCACTCAGATGTTTTGCAGAAGCTATTAAGAAACTGCGTAGGCACTGTAAATTAGCCACTATAAAAATTTGCACAATTACCATAGTTTATAATGCAGGTGCAAACAAACTGCTCTCTCAATTTTAGGGAAGAATTAGCCAGAGTTTGCATTTTCAACTGCATTAAAAGTGTGTGTTGAAGGCACTTGAAGTCAGGGTTGGGTAGTATAGAAAAACACACAGCGTTTACTTTTCTTTGTGTGTCTGTACAATGCGTGGGCTCTAGCGAGAAGCTGCTGATGGCTTGTCTAAATGTGCAGGAGCCAACACTTCAGGGGAAACAAACAAGAAAGCAGCCAAAGAGAGACAGGCATGCACATGTGACAGTAGAAAGCAGAGGGAGACAAATCAGGGAAGCATAAAAGGAAGAGTGCAAGCCATTATGCCTGCAGCTAGCAGCTAAGTTAAGCTAAAGCACTAACCCACTGACCCACATATCCCACAGCCAGCAGTACGTGTGAAACTCTGAGCGCTAGCTTGCTAACAACCCGGGCTGCCGCTGGAAAGCCGAGTCACTGTGTCCACCAGGAAGATTTATAATTCAAACAGTGACGAACACACCTGTAATGGAACAGAGTGAAACCAAACCAAGCAGAGCTGAGGTAAACCCAACCTTCAGGAAACAAACTGGTATTAAAGGATCAGCTCACCCAAATCAAAACATTTTCTGACTTACTGTAAGTGGCGTCTAAACATTTACATAGTTTGGATTTGTGCTGCCAACTGAACACTGACTGGAATTTCACAAAATCACTTTGAAAAGCTCAACGGCAAAGCATTTCTTCCAGGAGCAATTTCCCCACAGTTACACAGGATTATCTACAGATGATAGACTGTTGACAGTTCTATTTGGGACTATTTCTTCAGCACAAAGTACTTACAGAGTTGTTTCTGGAAGGAAGTTGCAGTGGAGTTTCCCAAATGTAATTTTTCAGTGGTTTGAGCAACAAGTAAATTTTTTCACCGTCATTGTATTGAAGTCTGAGAGATGAATATCTCAAAACCTCAGCAAATAAAAATAAAAACTATCTGCATGACTTAATATCACAAGGGGCGACTGAGAAAATGGTTTCTTGTGATTTGGGTGAAGCAACACTTTAACCCCAAATTCATATATAGAACAAAAACTACCATTGTCATTATAGAAATGATTGAAAAGATGAATATTTGTAGCGCACTGGGAAGCTGATATATTGTGGCTGCGAGACAACCAAAGTCAGATAGAACTAATTTCAGATGATTTAATTTCAGATAACTCAAAGAGATCTTTGTTTTTCCAACAATGAAGACATCAACTAAACCAAACTTATACTGACAAGCCTGTAAGAGGAAGAACGCATGCTACGGCAATCAAGGTTATTCCTGTCTGATCGAACAGACAATTGGTCGATACATTCTCAGACAGAGATACCTTTAATGTTACACACATTTTAAGATGTAACATGACTTATTGTGACAGCATCTTGCCAGAACTTACCTGTTCTGGTACAATTGTATGTGCTCTACAGGGGGAAGACGAAATGACCTGTTTAACTGTGCAGGCCAGCCCTCCATACTGAATGTAACCAGAGCATGGTATCTCAGGGTGCTATGGCCTTCATGTGAACTAGCTGGTCCTGAATGGATCTCAGTTTTCTGTAGTTCTGGGTGCATGCAGTGGCAGCAACAGCTGGTTTAGGGCTGACCTGGAGTGTGTAAGCTCATGTGATGAAGACTAAACAGTAGGGAAGAGGGAGGGAGGTCAGAGTGTCAGCCCGGGCTTACAGGGGGGGAATAAAAAGTGGGTCACTTCTCGTTGACAGATCTGCAGGAATGTGACGCCTGAATAAGCCTGTGATTGTGACTCTAACTATAAAGTATGAATTAATCCCTCCCGACAAAAAAACTCCAGAGTTAGTGTTTGTGTCTGCAGGCTGCGAAAACCACATTTCTTTCAGCAGAGTTGGAAGTCCAGCGGCTTTTTGTGTGTTTGTCATTTTTCACACAGAGCAGTTAAAACAGACAAAGTGATGGGGCAGAGATGTGGGTGTGTGTGTTGCAATGCAGTTTTGAAACTTCTTTGAAAATATGGCAATTTTCCGTCTTAAGACAGCTCAGGAAGCTGATCAGCTGAGTGTCAGTGTCACGCTGTCTCATTCACATTAACCCACACAACTGTACGGCTCCGCCAACTCTCTGCTTTTCTGTCCTTATTGTTCGCACCCTCCCTCTCGCTGCCTTTGTATCCTGGCTCCGTCTTCCTCCTGATAAAACTTCAGTATGGCCCTTACTACTTATAGATCTAATCCTGGTTTTACTTTACACTGCTGTAACTCTCTCTGCCTGTTTTTCTTCCATTCTGTCACAGCCTCCCTCGTCTTTTTACTTGTCTTTAACTCTTCTCAACTTCCCTTTTCCACACTGTTTTCTCCTCTCTTTCCTTTCCTCACAGTCTCTGACACAGTAATGATTGGTCCTGTCATCCGGTCTGCTAAACTGTCTGAGGCTTACACTGGTTTGTGCTGGTGAATCATATCACAGCTGTTGCATAAATAACCTTTAATGTCAACTTTTCAGCAACTGTTAGCTTCACCACCAGGAGAGAAAGAGACTTTGTAATCCTTCAACTGAAGTCAAAGAACAGTCATATGTGAGCCCAACAGTAGCCTATAATAGTCCAGAAAAGATCTGACATTATATTCTGGGTGGTTTGTATATTAGCTGATAAGCAAGGCAACATTAAACTGCCAGATTGTTCAATGGAGTTTAGTGTGATGTGTGCTCGAGTACAAAGAGAAGAGAGGAATAAAAAGAGGAAGAGAGGAAGTGGCACATATCAGGGCTGAAGCTAAGACAGCTCCCATTATAGTGAATCAAAGCACCACTAATTGGTACAATTATAAAGACTGGACGAGAGAGAATACAGAGCTGTGAGAGAGAGAGAAAGCGACGTGCACACACACAGACAGAAGCAGATGAGAGTGTGTTTCAAGGTAGCAAAATACATTGGTCACACTTGTTTATGTAATGTAGAGACAATTGAAACATACACTATCTGTTCACTTCTCGATGGAAGAAGAGGAATTATTTGAAGTCAGAGCGCTGGAAGGATGAATAATAATAATCACATTTACAGGATAATGCAGTTTGAACCTTTTTTTTCACATTAGTGCTTATTACACATACTCATCTGACCCTGATCGTTTTGTGTGATCTTCCCAGAACAGCCATGAGCCTGGAGTGCTGTCGGTTATACGTCTCACCGGTTATGTGTTGTGTTACTGCAGGAATGGGAGCAATGATCCAAGGTGGAGCAAAGTGATGATCAACTGCTGGTGATGCGGCGGGGCCTGAGCCGGTGTGATGAGGAAAACAAACTGTGGCGAGGAGACGCCACGTCTATAAATCTCTTTTTAATACCCTGCAGTCATGTTTCCCCTCGCAACAATAATTCACAAACAATCCAATAGTGTCTTTTTGTCGGAAGGCCTGTTAGATTAAGTCATTACCAAACTACCCGGAGGATTTTTCATGACCAGACACACGCACACACTCCTGAACACACAGAACAGATTTATAAATTACGCTTATTGAGGTTTAACCTCACATGCGCATCTCACAAATGATACACTAAGCAATTACCAGGAGAGGAAAGCAGTAAAAGACAGCTATGAAATGCAATGTCTGTTGCCTAGCTGACCATATACTGCTGGATTTCCATTTATTCTCACTATCCGAGTCATCTGCGAGGCAGACAAGCCAATTCAAAACCGATATTGAACGAAGCCGCCACACAGACTGCAATCCTAACCAGTTTGCCACCTCTGCAACAAAGAGAGCTCCCCGAGGCTGTTTACTTCACCTCTGAATGAAATCTTAGAGATATTACCCTCATCGCAGTCTTTGATTCAGTGCACTAATAACCCGAAGAGACTGCAGTTATCTGTGAATGGAATGAGAAACCAAAAGCACTGTTTTAGATTTGGTGGTCGAAGTGGATTTCCCCTACCTTGTCTGTCAGCGCGCACACACACACACACACACACACACACACACACACACACACACACACACACACACACACACACACACACACACACCATTTCATTTATTTTGTTCATGAGTTTTGGAATGCATAGTTGCATAATAAAGTACCTTTTTGGAATCAAAAAGGAAACATCGGTTTTAAGGCTTTAAAATCCATCAATTCTGAAATCAGTGGATTCACTCGGAGTGGCGAAATAATTCGAGCAGAATTTCCATATTTGGTGAACTTTGACGTGCCAATTTGCTCTGTTAACCAGCAGCAAGCCATCTCGACAGCACTGACCTTTTAGGGGAACACAGAGCTGGAGAGGAAAACAGAGGAAGCTATTGTAGCTCATTAGCTGTGTTTGACCATCAACTTTTATTTAACCGACCCAACAGTTAGCAAGCTTGTTAGCTCAGAGAATATTTTTCCCTCTTCAATATAACTCTTGAATTAAATTATGTACAATCCCAAGAACAGAATGCCAGGGGAGAGTTAGAGGGCCAGTACAGAGAAAGTAGAAAGAAGCTCGGGGAGCTATTGTCACTGTCTAGCACTAGCATGTTCCCAGCCTGCTAGCGTATAGTGGCTAGCTCACCAGCAACAGTAGTTCACTACATCACCAACCAGAGAATTTTTTTTTGCGAGGACGTGCTGATTAATTTCACTGTACCACTTTCCAGTGTGACTGGTTTTGTACTCTGATCACAAATGAGTATTTTTAACTGCTGCCTCTGTGTCTGTCTGCTTCTCACACACACATCCCTGCTTGCGTTCTTTTTCTCCACCTATTCCCTCTTTCCCTATTCCTTAAGATACACCTCTCAGGATGAGCCTTTCAACCGTCACTTTCCTCCCTGCATTAAGCCGTGCACATTTTCAACAGTCGAACCTCATTTCACAGCATTAAGTCTATACGCTCGTAGAAGCGAGGGCTTTGAACAGACTCAATATTCTCCATCTTCTCTTAGATGGGCCATCACACAGACTCGCCGTGAAATCTGGCAGATGGCTCCATAAATGGAAAATGGCTGAGGTGAGGTGCTTTCAACAGAACTAAGCCATGAGTGTAGGAGATTACCAAGTCTCACATAGGCCAGACCTATCTCTACACTTCATTTTAGCGCTATACCAGCGCTGGAGAAAAGTCGGGCTGAACCCATTATCATTCTGGTAAAAAACGCTCTGGCTTGTTTGCATTTCTTTAAACCAATCACAATCGTGTATCTTGGGCAGCGCTAAGCCCAGGATGCAGTGACGGTGCCCTTTCAAAACGATAATATGCAGATAGTGGAAGGGGAGGAGAATTCTGACTGAAATAGTCGGCCAATGGCAGATTTATACCCACAGCCTACTTCCTGTGAGCCAGATTACAGATTACCAGACGGCCAGGCAGGACTTAAACCAGATGTTAGGAAACTCAAGTGTTTGGTGTTTCATTTTGATTCATATTCTAGTTGGCCAGCTGCAGTTCTAAGACCAAAACATCCAATTTAAAGCCAGGATGAGGCTCATTACTTCTTTTTAAGGGTAGAAAACAGGCTCTTGATGTCGCGGTGACCCTTGAGAGCAGAGAACGTCTAAGAAACATTTAAGGAATGTAAGGTAATTTGAGGTGATTAGGAAAAGAAAAATCAGACGTAACAAACTACAGAGAGAGTTGGGTTTCCTTTCAGCTTTCTGCCGGATAACGGACAAAAACACACCCTGTTGTGATATCAAATAAGACCCATGGGGTTCTACAAACACAGGGGGAGGGAGACGGCCAGAGTCAGATCATAAGCATGTTTTCATAATACACTTTCCCTTCCTGGAAGTTGCGTGTCCATGTGTGTAGGTGTCCATGATGTGTGTCTAAGAGCTCTTCTAACAAGCTGTTCAAAGAGTCACTGTTTAGACTGCGATGGGAGGTAAAGCCCATCTCTTCTCTCATAACACACACACATGTAGACAGACGGTGGGAGTCAAGCAGAATGCAGCGTCTCCTGAGAACAAAACATACCGTATTCAAATACCTAAACCCAAAGCAGACAGAATAACTTCCAAACTGCTCTTTCTGAACTCACCTCCCTCTGTTACCACTGAAATCCTCAGCAGTTTCACACAGACACAACAACCTCCTGATACATTTTTACAGTAAGATGTAGTGTTGCAAAACAACTATTTAGTGCAGAATAAACCCTTCTAGCCATGATAGTGACCCAAAAAACTATCACTGAAACAGCCAAAATAGGGGTAATATGGTGTTGATACCTGCAGGTACCATTTGTAAGACCATATAAGAGGGAATTATCTTTTAGTGCTTCCTCGGGTAACTAGCCCAATGACTCAGTAATATGTGGAGAAATGAGTCTGAGAGTAACTCCAAGAGGGACAAGAGAAAATGAACTTCTCATCCAGGAGGTCAGTCCCTGTAGTTCTATTATAATGTATTTAATGTAAAATCCACAAAGACAAATAACTTCACGTCTTTGCTGTTCAGCTTGAAAGAAAGCAATGACACAGAGAAGATATCTATAGAAAAATGACCACACACTATAAGATGATGACACATGATGAGCAATTCAACTACCGCCTGAACTGGTGCTGCCCTTGAATGTTGCAGAATATGTGGATTTTTCTTACCACCAGTCTTACATCCACCTAGGGCGTGTGGTGACATGTCACAATCTGATTGGTCTAACACCAATGTTTTCCTATTCTTGTATTAGCAGCCGTCTATGGCTCTGACTTGTTGGAAAACCATTCAGCAGATACGTTAATGTTTTTGGTAAAAAGAAGAAATTATTTTCCTCCCTGTGAATTTGAAGACTCTTGAAAACACAAACATCATGGAACATCAACATTGAGTGCTCTCCTTCATTACACAACCATGCTCATAATGTGTTGTTGGTGTACTATATATACTTACGATCCAAGCCATTGATGTACTTCATGGATATCTCACAATGTCCCCACACGGCGCTGACGATGGGATACAGCTTCTTTCCTTTCAGTCCTCTAAATGCGACTCCTAGATACTGTCCATCCACCATGAAGCTCAGCGTCCCTTCGTCCATGTCCAGAATCACTAGCAGAGAGTCCGGCAGGGTGAATGACTCCTCCGGCTCCAGGAAACAAGGGTAAGAGGGCAGCGAGCTGTGGGCCCTGTTCTTACTATCATGGTAGAGCCTGTTTCGTCCCAGATCCCAGCCCCAGGATTCACAGTCCGACCCCACCAACGCCGTGTACCCGACAGAATGCAAAGGAGCTTCGGAGGTTGCTACCCCAACCACGGCGTGGGTGCCACGCTGCCGGGAGGGCCAGTGGATCTTCCACACATGGAGACCCCGGGTGTATCCAACCCGCCCCCGGATGCAGTCCGTGCTCTGAGCGACTGGGTGGCGGTGAAATGTCAGTTTATCGTCGTCTTTGATGAAGATGTTGAGCGAGCGGTCGTCAGCGTTCCACGAGTGGCGGTGCTGGGTCTCCAGTCCAGCACATGGCATGTCCAGTAGGAGATCCAGCCTGGGTGGTTTGGAGAAATCTGGATCCCTCAGCTCTGGGTGCTGCCGGCGGTGAGCCAAGGGCCGGTAGGACGGGGAGCCACCGCTTTCCCCGCGACCATCTACCGATTTAATGCCGCCAGAGATCTTCTGTCCCATGGTTGCGATGGAAGGGTTGACAGAAGGAGGGGGAGGAAGGGGGGGGAGGATGGTGTTTGTGCAGGTGGGTGCTGCGCTGCGTAGAGCTTGACGTTACCTCATCAATGCGGTGGAGCTGAGGTGAGAGTTCCTAACTGGAGAGTGGTGGAGGGAGATGAAGGAGGAGGTGATGGATGAAAGATGTAGGTGATCTGGTTTCATGCCACAGATGTCTTCAGAAAGACAGAGCTGCTGCCAATCCTGTTAAGAGAAAACAATAGAAGATTAGATATTAACCCCTCTAACTGTTAATCACTACTAGCAAACTATGGTCTAAGGACTGAACTAAGAACAAGACATACAAAGAGAGACGATGACACGAAGAGAAAGAGAATTACGCTGATGGCAAGTGCTGGCAAAACTCCTAGTTTCACAGAATCTGTGTGGCTTTGTTTAGATAGGAACAAACAATGAACAGGATGAACATGCACATACACACAGTGGCACAAATACGCACACGCTTCCTCTTACTCATCCTGCATCCTCCCAGCAAAAGTCATACGCCAATACCAATACATGCAAGAAACCCTGCAAACACTCCCCAGTTGTGCAACACTGCTGACAGGCAAAAAATATCAACACAACAGGAGGAAAGCAAAAACACCAGGCAATAATTTATCTCCATTCCTTAGTGAAACAAAGTTGAAAAAGTCAGCTTGACTCACGCTTACCCTCACACACGATAGATAGATGATACAGCATGTGATACACAAGGTAATCTGTAAGAGCATCAAACCCAAATCCTAGTGAGCGATAACCACGGTCGATATTGTGGTTTCATTTTTGGAATGTAATTTCCATTTTTGTCATTTTCTGTGTAATGTGTTAGTTTCCAGTGTAGGCGGGACAGTTTTACTTTCGTTTTTATTCAGTTTCAGTTGAATTCACTTTGGGTTTTGGATTATTTGTGACACTGTGTTAAAAACAACAGATCATAAACTGTTACTAAACTATAAAATGTATGTTCATGTTCAATTTAAGTAGATTTTTCTTTTCTTTTTGTAAATTGTTTATTTTGATATTTCTTTTCATCTCTAGTTTACACAAATACATAAAGAAAGTGACATGAATACAAATTTGACCTAGATTTCTTTCACTCCAGTGGGGTTTTATTTAATTTGTTCACATAGTCCGATATTTATTTAACAATCATTCGTCTTGAACACCATATTTTAGCACATAAAGCCACTACAAAGATGATCTCTCTCACACACACACACACACACACACACACACACAGTTTTGTGTGGTGAGACTGACGTAAGGATCGCTTCCAGGAATGAGAGCTGGTGCTTCCTGTCCACAGGAAAAGAGTCAGTCACACCGAGGTGAAGTGGATGACACAACTCTCTATGTGTCTCATCTATCTGCTGCCTGTCTTTACCTCACCCGCCACAAGCCGCAAAGCACCAATTTATTTTTATGTGTACGCTGATCTGACGCTTCTTCTGGTAAGAATGTCTCACACCTCAATAGGAGTGATGCACAGCGTACATATGTGTCAACACTGCACTATGTGCAGATACTGTAGAAAAAAGCTGAAGTCTAAAAGACAGCTTAAACTTCTACTGTTGACAATACAGCCTCAATCTATACATGAACCAACATGAACTGGAAAGCAAATAATATTGAGCAGAAAACACACTTCAGTAAGTATAATCTCACAAAGGCCACTGTTTGTATTTCCCTCAAATGTAAAGTACAGTAAAGTTGATAAAAAAATACGTACAATGTTTTTATTTTTAACCAAAGACTGATGACACAAGCACAAACCAGTCAGCCACCACGCCACAGAGTGAGGTCATGGTGTAATTCTGTGTGAAATGTCTATATCCCACACACACACACACACACACACATACACACACACACACACACACACCTCAGTCTCATTTTGGTCGCTTGCATTTTCCCATTCTCTGTCTCTCTCTTTTGGTTTTTCTTGCTGTGAATGAGGTCATGGCAGCTGGCAGCCAATGTGTGCCACCACTCAGTTCACTCCTCAGCATGAGAGGGTTCAATGCTCGGACACACACACACACACACACACACACACACACACACACACACACACACACACACACAGACAGCTGTCTCAGTGTGTATCATCACACGGCTGGCAGGTGTGTTAAGCGTGGACGCTGCATGGAAGATTCCAGAGTCATCACAGCCAAACTTCAGCCAAAGAAAACACAATTTAACACTGTACACACTCTGCGTGTGTGTGTGTGTGTCTCAGCTGGCCCAGTCTGGCACAGCATGTGGATGACAATCCGGCATTATGGCCAGTCATCAAGGAGGCACTTGACCTCTGACCCTGTGTCGTCACGGTCACCGTTGCGTAGTAACCTCTTGAGAGGTTGGTGGTGGGCTGGCGCAGCGTCTGCTGCTGCGAATAGCGGCAACATGCTTCAGCCATCTGTTGTTTACTTTCCCTCCATCTCCCTCTTCTTCTGAAGCCAAGTCATTTAGGACCGGCCACACTCGTTCCCCCTCCCTTCATCTGTACTTTCAGCTGGGTTAGACAGGTATGGAGGGGACAGACGATCACATGGTGCCACACGTATGCAAAGACACACTTGCACACAGATGTGAAATGCAGGTGAAGCTATGAAATAGGGTTGCAACAAAAGACTATTTTCATTATTTATAAATCTGCTGATTCTTAAACCTTTCATTAATTAATGAATCATTTGGACTACAACATGTCAGACAATAGTGAAAAAATCACAATGTCCCAAAGCCAAAGGTGACGTCTTCAAATTTCTTCATTTGTCCACTGACAGTCAAAAATCAAAAGATATTAAGCTTACTATCACATGAGATAAAGAACTTTAAGAAGCTGAAACTAGAAGGTATGAAGCATTTTGCTTGAAAAATGACAAATGATTATTTAATGGTCAAATAATCAATGAATCGACTAATTGTTTCAGCTCTACTATGATTTAGAGCAGGGGTGCCCAATACGTCGATCGCGGTCTACCGGTCGATCGCAAAGGTAGTGTGGGTAGATCGCATGGCATTAAAAAAAGACGTCAGCCTATCATCCATCCTCACTATGAAATTTGTCACTTGATTGACATACAGGACAGCCAGTCTGACATCTGATCTTTTCTGACACATGGGTCACCGCGCATGCGCGTACAAGAGCGCCAAGTGCGGCAAAACGCATTCCTGGCTGATTCCATTCAGTGCAAGTCATCAGAGTAAGGTAATGACAAAAAATGTACAGAGTTATATTGTGTAATATGGGTTCATGCAGTTATGCAAGGTACACCAACATATATTGTACATATAAAGAATACTCAATATATTTTTGCATTTTTATAGTAGATAGATCATTTTGACTTGGTCATTTTATAAGTAGCTTGCATGCTGAAAAAGTGTGTGCACCCCTGATTTAGAGTTTGGTTATAGTTTTGTAAATATTACATAACACACATGGGTTCTACAGGGGTGGATGTTAGGGCAGAGAGACGGGGAGAAAAGAGAAAATGGGTAAATTGGGCAAAATAAAAAGAAATCATGTGAAGTGCAGCAAAAAGGTTTGTGAATTTGAGACAAAAAGGAACCGACAAGTCCCATTAAAGCTGAAAGTATTCTAAAAGACTTGTCAAAAAAGTGGAAAAGGATGAGATAAGAAGGGAGAGGACAGACAGACAGCAGTGTGCACCTGGTGTGTGGGCTGGCTTCATCCGGCTTCTCCTGCTGTACTACTAACAAGCTGCAGTCACTAAAAAGCATGTGAGGGCGGTGTGTGTGTGTGTGTGTGTGTCTGTAAGTGTGTAACATTGTATAAGAGGAGTGAGAGTGAGTGAGTGTGTGTGTGTGTGTGTGTGGGTCTGCCTCAGACTGTTTTCATTTAAAACTGTCCAACAAGCTCTGACTGGGCAGACCAGCTTTGAAGTTACACACACACACACACACACACACACACACATACACATACACATACACATACACATACACACACACACACACACACACACACACACGCGGATAGGAAACTGCTGAGGAACCTCTCACTCATACTGCACCACCCTCGGAGAACAGACCAGAAATGTCTGTGGGCTTTTCCACAGAAATCATGACAAGTTCTCCAGAGGATCCAAAGCACCATGTTTAAATATGAACCTATGACTAACAGAAAACCAAGTTTTCCAAGTAATGTTACATACAGCAGTATTTACTGTACGTATGTCTGTGTTCCTGCATCAGTGTCTGGCCTGAGAGTCTACACGTGTGTGTGTGTCCTTCGTCGTAGATCAGCTGGTCCACAAGTTATCTTCCCAGCCACCTGCAGACCCCGACAGGAGCAGGAAAAGCTGCACCACTAATATCACGCATGAAAACAATGGGCTTTGTTTAGCACGTCACATGCACTCAAATGTTAATGAACATTTTTAAGAAATCTTAAAGGAATAGGTTGACATTTTGGGAAATATGCTTATGCACTCTCTTGCTGAGAGTTAGATGAGAAGATCGATACCACTCTCATATCTGTCTGTTCAATACAAGGCTGCAGTCAGTTAGCTTAGCTTAGCGTAAAGACTGGAAACAGGAACAGCTAGCCTGGCACCATCTGAAGATGGTATTGATCTTTTCATCTAACGCTCTGTAAGAAAGTGAATAAGTATATTTCCCAAAATGTCAAACTATTCCTTTGAGAGATTTTAATTCTCCTTAGAACAAAAAGGTTATAACCTGTAACAAAGCTGAACTCCATTTCAGCCAGAATTAATACACGAGACATTCGGTTTGTAAAGACAGTCCATGCAATGAAACATTTAATGAACTGCAACTAAAACATTTCACATGTCTGTTTTGGTTATCACATGAGAAATTCAGCAGCTTTCTCCTGAAATATTGAGTCTGTCTGTGTATGTCTGTCTCTTTTTGTCAGAGGTAACGGCGATGAGTCTGCATTAGAATATTTCGGCAGTGTGCAAAATGGACCTTTTGACTTATCTTTCAAGGGTCGGTGAACTCGAATTATTCTAGTCGTGGTGAATTCTGATTTAAGTGCAGAATTAGGTGGAGTGTTAATTTGAAAAATTGCTCACTCGCTGATATGTTGGTCAAGCTTGAAATTCATCATAGAGAGCAGCAGAGCACTAATACCAAGGAGACCTTTTGAAGTTTGAGAAAAGGCCAAACTGATTTGTGTGTCTCTTGTTATAACAGGCATATTTGTAGCTCTGCTTATCCTTGTTTTGCCTTCTTGCTCAAAGACTTCTATTCACGGCCTAAACTTAGACCATATCACTTTTTACCACTGTTACATAACTGATTTCAAACCACTCCGACCTTATTTGAACCTTAACTGTCATGCTAAATTACACCGGCTTTGCCTCATTCCTATGACGTCTGAAAAATGAATCACAAAGTGGTCACTTCTTCCACTTTCCACTCCTGGGGGGGGACATTTGGGCACCACGGTGTATAAACACAGAGCTCACATGAAAACACAAACAAACACACACCGAAAAAAAACACACTTTTGTATTATATCTTTTCATAGCAACAGCTGTACCCACTAGATTAAACAGACTACCATCCTCGCTACATTTCTGACATTCATTCCTACTGAGGGAATCCCTGTGTAGCCGAAGATGCCAGAGCTAGACATAAACTGCACGTCTGGCTCCTAACAGGTTGTCAAAATACAGAGAGACTCCAGACTGGGACTTTAAACTTATCTTGCAGCTGATGAGAAGAAGTGGTGCGCTCATATAGACATCTCAGGACTTATTAGGCAGTTGTAGAAGGAGATATCACTGTCTCTTTGTAGGTTTTTATCTTCTCTAGTCTTTGTCTTCTCTATTTTCACCAACTTTCTATCCTTTCTCCCTTCTTCTCTACAATTTTCCTTTTTCCCGTCTCCACTTGTCTCTCTGCCTGTCCCTCTTTCTCTCTGCCTTACTGTACCGATAAATCCATGGAGACTACAGCAGAGCTGACACCCTATCCATTGGTACAAATTATCTCAGGCCTGCCACCAAATGCCCCAGCGTCTACCATGCGGCAATCAATGCGAGCTCAG
This sequence comes from Enoplosus armatus, assembly GCF_043641665.1. NCBI lineage: Eukaryota > Metazoa > Chordata > Actinopteri > Centrarchiformes > Enoplosidae > Enoplosus > Enoplosus armatus. Next base: position 15,749,456 of record NC_092193.1, read on the forward strand.
CGTGCAGGAAAAGCACGGTCTGCAAAACACCGAACACAAGCAAATTCACACGGAGCTGCATACGAGCACACATACTCAGAGACCGATACAACCCCCGTCACACAAATTTTCCTGATGCATCACTTTTCTGTATTCCCACTCCAGTCAGAAAAGCAGAGGCTCTCCTTTTCTTTCATCCGTCATAGTCTGAACTCTTTACGAAGTAACTCCATCATCGTCTCCCTAATGAATCATGTTCCCTCTCCCACATCTTCCTCCTGTGCCCACATTAATCTGCTCGTCTCGTGAAATGAAAAATTCCCTCCTAAAACTCCCTCGCTCTTTGTCTTAAATACAGAAATTGCGCCGTTAGTGATCTAGAAATTGAAACTCAATAGTTGCCTTAAAAATAAAGTAGTATTTAGACAGATTGAAATAGGGAAGATGAATGAACACACGCGCGCACACACACACACTGCCTGCTCCTGAGTTCTTATATTTCCCTCATGCTTGCTGTGACACCTTAAAATCCATGGTGCCCTAAGGGAAGACCATTAGTGCTACAGTGATAGAGCACTCCTTTACGGACACCTACGCAAAACCTATTCATCTCTCTCATACACACATATGGATACACAAACACACACACACAGAAGGCCTTGGCAGTGCCATCCATAAAGCTCTCGGGCGTAGCAGAAGATTCAGGTGGCAGATTCACAACCCCAGCAGTAATGAAACTGAATCAAAGTCTGGCTGGATATGACGCACTGCTGCTGCCTCTCTCATTTAACATCCAAACGGCTTACACAAGAGTGTGATGAAACGTGTCACACCCACACGACTCAAAGGCAAACCATTAATTTCTGATGATGGAATGACGTCTAAAACAGAATTTGGGCCACTAATTTTTGTTGGTTTCACTTGATGATTTTAAACACTTAAGAGAGAGACTGATGAGTTAAGAGTTCTTTGTAGAGCTGAAACAATAAGTCACTTTATTAATTAGTCAACCAGCAGAAAATTAATCAACAACAATTCTAATAATTGATTAATTGTTTAAGTTATTCATTAAGCAACAAGACTAAGAGTCTACAGCCATGCCAGCGGCTCTGTGAGGCTGTACTTAGGCACAGCGGTGCTTTGAACTAAATGCTAACGTCAGCATGCTAACATACTCACATTGCCAATGCTAACATGCTGATGTTAAGCAGGTATAATGTTTACCATGTTGAATATCTTAGCTTAGTGTGTTGGCATGCTAACGTTTGCTAATTAGCACTAAACACAAAGTACAAAAATGTCATTTTCGTTTTCCAGGTTTTAAATCAAAGTATGAGAAAGATCGAGATTCAATCTCTTGAGTCACGCTGCAACCAAACATGTGCTGTTTCCAGTTCTCAAACGTGAACGGCATTTCTCTGTTTTATATGTTTTATATTGTAAATTGAATATATTTGGGTTTTGGACTGGTGGTCGAACAAAACAAGCAATTTGAAGATGTCACTTTGGGCTCGGGTAACTTGAGAAGAGCATTTTTCACTATTTTCTGACATTTTATAGACTAAGCAATTCATCAATTAGCCAAGCGATAATCGACAGATAATGGAAATAATTGCAGTCTTAGCTCTGTGACACACAGACAGACGCACATGTTTAATGATTGGGGCACTTGTCTCTCTCACCACCGTGTCCTCTAAAATTGCTCTGCACAAAGTGGAACACAGGGTGCTGTGCCAGGACATTTGACAGGGAAAAGTACATCCACACAAGCACAGCACAGCGCACACACACACACACAAACAGTGTGATACTGAGAAACCTCCCCACTGATCTCAGATTGCAACCAGAGGACGACAGAAAATGCGATATTTAATTCGAGGGACGTAACTATAAAAAGCAGGCAGAGACTGCGGTGGAGGAAGGCTGTATAGATTTGACAGAAATAAAGGGAACACAAACAATGGAAGAGATGGAGAGAGAGAGAGAAACAGAGGTCAGCAGCTGACAAAACAAAAGGATAAAGTCAGAAAGGAGAGCTGCTATCTCCCTATCCCAGGATGGACCACACAAACACACCCTCCCACCCCAATCCATAGACTAAACACAACGCTGTGAGAAAAGCTACTGCAGGCAGTGCGGAGCAAGCCGTTAGATTAGGGGTGTTTGTAACATATCGACAAACTGTGTGTTTAAAAATAGAAAGCAGGATCTATCCTATTATTGTATGTGAGCAGGGGAAATCCTAGGGTTGCTTATACTAGAACTCTCAACTCTCTATCTCTCCCCAACAAAAGCAGACACACACACACACACACACACACACACACACACACACACACACACACACACACACACACACACACACACACACACACTGGGGTATCCCAGCTGGCCAGCTGGGGTCTCGAGACCATTAAGAGAATTAAAGGCGACAGAAGATAAGCAAGAAGGGGGAGAGGGAGGAGAGTGCACGATAGCATCCACAGGAGAAGAAAATGTTGTCAAAAGGTTAAAAGCAGCAGCAGTGTGTGGGCTGATCTTGTCTAATGTAAACAGAATGAAAAACTGATCATACTTACAGCTACTTTTAACCCTCAGGCATGTATTGTATATCACTGTATAAATTGTCACACCGCATCACATACAGCTGTAGCAGCTACTCTATTTCTACAACAAATACACACACACACACACACACACACACACACACACACACACACACTCCTGTAAAAGCAACAATATCTTATCAGTGAGACATATTTCAGCAATGACACACTACACCTTGTAGACAGCAGAACAGCCGCTTACAGTGAGTCTCCAGTGGCTCTTCTCGTGTCTCGCTGTGTTCAGCCCGAGTCCATGTTCAAATCCAGACAGCAGCCAAAACACCGCTAAACTCCTCCAGTCAGCCGCCGGCAGAGAGAGAACCTGAGAAGACGGGAGGAAGAAGAGACCAGCAGCCGGCAAGCCTGACTGAGAGAGAAAGAGCGAGACTCCGTCTTTCCTCAGAGAGCTGCCCACCTCTCCCTCCTCCTCCCTCCCTTGTTCCCTCCCTCTTTTCCTTCCCTGGAGCTTATCTGTCCCGAGGCTATCACTTCTTCCTCCTTCCCCCCACCACCCCTTCCCCCAACACACTTGCGCTCCAACTCTAAAGAGTGTTTCCAAGGCAGCGCCGTCACGACGTTCTCCACTGACAACCACAGCTCCGGACAGACTTTGAGCCGCACTCCAGTTTCAGTTCCACTTCAGTCTTTCCGAGAGAGTGAGGGAGGGGGGAGAGAGAGAGAGAGAGAGAGACACGAAGGGCTGAAAGCCGATCCCCTCTGATCTCATCAAGCAAAGTTACCAACAGCAACCAGACCAGCAGGCAGCTGAGAGAAACACCCGGCTCACCTCCCTCTCTCCCCTCCCCGGCTCCCCCCTTCTTACAAAGAGCTCACACTGAGCCAGCCAACCAAACCAACCCCCGCCTCCCCCTCTGTTGGAGGCACACACCAACACATGGTGTTCACATACACACACACCTGCACGTGCCACATGCACTGCAGGAGTGGAGAATGTGCGCGTTTTAGGCGTCAAGGTGAAAAATGCCAGTCATGTCATGTTTACCATAAGTTTATGTTTGGTTGAGAAAGAAAAACACAAACATCACTGAAGAATAACATTAAACGTCACGATTTATAGTAGGTATTTGCAGTAAAACGTAGAGACTATCAAAAGAAAAAGTACTCAATGGCTCTTTCCACAATTTTAGATTATTGATGCAGAGTTTTTCCTTTTTCCTACTTTACATTTCTGCAGTTGACACATTACAACTTGTAAATTTGTAAATTATAGTTGTTTTTTAGCTTCAGTAGTTTTTTTATAACGGTCTTTATTGTTTTTATTCATTATATCTTGATTTTCTACTCATGTGTCTATTGCACTGTCCTGTATGCTGCTGTAACAATGCAGATTTCCCCGCTGAGGGATTAATAAAGGATTATCTTATCTTATCTTACATCGTACTGTCTGGGTGATGACCTGCTCTGTTTTGTTCTGCTCTATTGCTCACTCCTCTTTCCTGTCGTCACGTTGTGTATCTGCCCACATCTGCACCTTACTGCATAACTTGGCTCTGAGGTGATGTGATGACTACGTTCATTTATCTGCCTTCAGTTGATGGGGCTTTTTCCCGAAGCTACATCAGTCATTCACAAAGTCAGGGAAGTGAAGACAGAGTTCGGGCTGGCACGTTCCAAAAACTTCACATATATACTTTTCACCTCCATGTGGCATTTAAAAACAAATCACACCAACATGCAGATGCATTTATACACGCATAAACATTCAACTCTTGCAGGATTACTCATCATGTACAAGCATGTGTACACTTACTTTGTACAGTGGTGAGGCAGACTATAGTGTTCGCAGTCATGCAGGACTGAGGGCCAGCCAGCCCACTTCCTGTATAGACTTCCTTTTCCCAGGGCTGCAGCGACCACCAGGGAACCAAACTCCCCACAACACCAATGCTCCCACTAGATCATTACCATATTACTACATCACGTCTGCAGAGGCATTCATATGTAACATGCAGTAAGAGAGAGTGGCGGGACGGTAAATCATGGTTTTGTCTGACTTTTGTTCTCAGACATCTACAATTAACAAAGAGGACGCACTTAAGTAGACACAGTTGCCCATCCAACACACACACACACACACATACACATGTACATCACACACTTAGGAATAGTTCAACATTTTAGTTACATGAGCGTTAGAGATTGAACCCCCCTCTCGTATCGGTCCGTTAAATTTGAAGCTAGCCATGTTAGCTTAGTTTAGCTAACCAGCTGCTAGTCAGGTTTAATCTGTACAAAAACCAAATTGAAAAACAAAAATACATTTCATGGGGGGTCATGTGCTGGACTATTTCTTCACCAGAACCAGTAAATTCTTGGAGTAGGTGTAGGTTGTTTAGTTGTCGTTTTACACTTCGGTTCTCGTACGGGTTAAACTAACAAGATATATTGTGTTAATTAGTGAGCTTTAGAGGTGCTGGTAGGTGGATTTTGTCATTTGACAGAGCCAGGCTAGCTGTTTACAGTCTTTGTGCTAAGCTAAGCTGACCAGCTGCTGGCCATAGCCTTAGCAAGCGTTCAGACCAAAATCAGTCCTGCGTTAGGACAACACAAGGGGCTGGTGGGGAGTCGGTGTGGGCGTTTTGGTTCAGGTACCGGTGAGACATGAAATACGATCTAGAAAGACCTGGATGGATGACGGCATTTTTCTGGCCGACCATTCTGTGTTGACACTGCCACTGCACCGATGAACGGCCTCATTCAAATGAATGAGAGGGCTGCGTTATTTCACACAAAACACCAAAAGATGGTTGCAAACTTTAATGTAACAGACAAACATATGAGTGCTTTAGATCTTCTCATCTAACTCTGCCAGAAAGCAAATAAGTGTTTTTCCCCAACTTTTGAATGTCTTTGTACAGTCTGTGGTACTTGCCTACAGGGACTCTTTAAGATGTCCACATAAAGTACAGGCACGTGACATAGTCTGAAACATATATGGACTTACAAAGTTGATAACTATTCAACACAAATGTTCACAAACACACCCATAGGAACACACACACACACACACGTCAAAGCCAGTCAACTGGCCTCATTCAGACTGAGAGATGGAAAAGAGGAAATGTGCAGATCTGTACAAACACACACTGGCGGCTATGGGTCACCTGAAGCAGACGTATGGGTTAGACACATGACCTTTGCCCCATACACACACACACACACACACACACACACACACACACACACACACACACACACACACACACACACACACACACACACACACACACACACAAGGAGTTCATACATGTGCACACACACAAACCTCAACCTCCTAACTGACTCGCCGTTATTCTAGACACCAGCCGATGTAGGTCAATGGTTTTGAATGTAAGCAGCCACTGTAGGCTTAACATAATACACACAGGTAGGGAGGTGGGGGCTTTGAAGTGAGGTTAGAAATCTGGCAAAGAATCCGAGGCTCTGTTTCCACAAAAGTCATGCTGCTGTGAGGCCAAGTTCAGGTTTTATGGTTTGGGTAAATATTTCATTGATGATTTTCCCTGTAAAATAAGGATTTACTTAAAAAGCGATGACTTATTTGTATTTTTAGACAGTTGTGTACACTTGAAATACGTTTTAAACGCTTGGTTGTTTATGTATACTCTAGTTTAATTGCTCTAATCCCATCACTTCCATTTTGTAATCCTGTTTTATGCAGAAATCCATCAATTCTTCCACAAAGGGCAATTAAGTGTTGTTCCTTCCCAGTCCTGGAAGAGGAAGTGCAGATTTGTAATATCACCAAGAGACACGACCTGGCGATGCTGCACTGATAGTAAAAGGATCAGCTTTAAAAAGACAGTGTGCCCATGGACTGGTTGAATTTGTGAGTGTATGAGGGCTCAGCTCATTATTTTACTGCTGCTAATTTACAGTTTATTTTGCATGTAAAAAAACAAACCCACAAACTCAGCCCCCTAATTCTGTAGGATTAGAGGCTTTTCCGGGTTTTAGCTTTGGGAGGCTTTGCTTCAAACCAGTGATCACCAAAATAATTTGTGTTGTCCAGCATCACAGCAATAAAATACTGTATGTAAAATTCCTTTGACGGTCCCCTGACAAACTAAATATGCAGACAATTTATCTACTTTGCAGTGTGTTATGTGTTCTGCATCTGAGCTTCAGTGCCGATGTATATAACTATATACGATGTCAGTACACTCCTGCATAAATCCACTAAAACAAATTCCTGTACATTTTTAAGTTATTGTACTGTCTAATAAAGACATTCAGACTCACTTCTTTCATCCTGAATAAGAAAACAAAGATACAGTTACATTAACATTAAAGCTTCAAACAGAGGATTGAGCCTGCGATACATCCCCCATCTTCTCTGCTGGATCCTGCCATAAATTGCCCCCTGATTTTCTGCCTCAAGGCACATTCACACTTAAGGGACCCCATGGGGTCTGGGGAGAGTGTATGTGTGTGTGTGTGTGTGTGTGTGTGTGTGTGTGTGTGTGTGTGTGTGTGTGTGTGTGTGTGTGTTTGACAGAGAGAGTTAATCTGCAGGACAATGGGGGCCCTGTCCTCACCCCACACACGCAGAATTAGGGCTAGGGGCCTCACAGCTGAGCAGCTTACTGACAATAGAACCTGGAAGTGTGTGTGTATGTGCATTTGTGGGTGTGAACGAGTGCATGTATGTGTGTGCGCTGCCTCCTGCCAACACACGTGTCAAACACAAAGCCATCCAACTGCCCACACGGCCCAGGGGAGAAGGATCGACTGAGAGTTGGGGGGGGGGGGGGGGGGGGGGGTAGATGAACGTACGGATGGATGGAAGGGGAGAACAGGAGCACAGAAGAAAGGAAATGGGAGGACTGGGGATCTGAAACGTGCAGCCTCGGGGTGAAGGGTGAGGACAGTTAAAGGGAGAGAAAGAGGAGGAGAGTAAAAAAAGAAAAAAGAAACAGTCGGTGGTAGAATTACTGCGTACAGATGGCAGAGAGCAAGAGCGACAGGAGCACGGCCAGTTTGGACGAGGTAATAGCGATGATGAAGGACGCACAGACGGATTTTGTGCTCAAATGATCGGCTGTTGTTTTCACAAGTGACCACAAACCCAAATACACTCAAACATTTATATTCATGTATTTGTGGGTACCCTAATTATCTACTCTGACTTAAAACTGCTTTTACTTCAAATTTAAAAGGAATAGGTTGATACTTTGGGAAATATGCTTATTCACTTTCTTGCCGAGAGTTAGATGAGAAAATCGATACCACTTGTGTTTTCAGGGGGACTATTCATTGGCAGGGTGCAGTGATATTTGGGGGTCACCGTGAGGCTACCAGGCACATCGGAGACTCCAGGAAGTCACTGCACCCGACCAAGAAATAGTCCCTCGCATGACCCCTCATGAAATCACAGTGTGTCCTTTTTCTGTGTTCTTCTCTGTGGTTTTTGCATTGATTAAACAAAAGATATATAACATGTTAATTAGTGAGCTTTAAAGGTCTAACTCTCAGGGAAAAAAAGCAAATAAGCATTTTTCCCAAAATGCTGAACTACTCCTTTACGCCTAAATCCTACCTGTAATCTAACATCATCAACCATGAAGTAATAATCTGCTAATTCTTCCAAATTCTTCACCTTAAATGGTCATTACTTTGGTGTTTTTTTGCATCCAGGGAAGTTTCCAGTGTAACAAAAAAAAAAAACCTAATGTAGATTGTATGTCATCTGCATCACTCTTCATCACACCTTTTCATCTTTGAGCTGAAGCTTTTTACCCCAAGACAACTCTGGTGTTCCCTCTAGTTTCGGCTTTACCACTTTCCTTTTTTAGCACATTTGCTCTCCCCTGAGTGATTGACCTGTTTGTCTCTCTTGAATCTGATGTAGCACTAACTACCTGTTTTCTTTATCCTTGGTGACTGTACCCATTCACACTTACTACCGAGGTCTTTTACTATTTCTACAAACAAATAAACAAATCGCTAATGCAGGAAACACAAAAAGCAATCATAAGCCTAAACCCATCTTAACCTCGAACTAACCTTAATTTAACCCTTATAAAACCCAAATCTAATCTTAATTCTAATCTTTACACACACCCCAGTCCACTCCCTATAAGAGCCCCCTAAAGGAGCAATCGCTGGTAAAAATGTACTCATATCAGAGGGTCGTCCTCGTCTTTCTCTGCCTGTGAGGACATTCATAAGAAGACAAGAACACCAACATACAGCGGTCATACTGTGTGAGCACAAAAGAAAGGCTGAAACATACAGGCACTCCCCTATTTTCCACACACACACACACACACACACACACACACACACACACACACACACACACACACACACACACACACACACACACACACACACACACACACACACACACACACACACACACACACAGAGATACAGATGCTGGCCATCTGAGTACAGCAGGTAGGCATTAATTCAGCCTGGCTGCACAATCAATGATGGTAAATGGAGGCAGCAGGAGGGACAGACAGCGATCTGCTGCTTTCATTTCCGTCTCTCCCTCTCTCTCTCTCTCTCCATTAAAACACAACCTTTCCATGTCTTGTTTCATTATAGGAAAGCTCTCTGAGTGAGTCACAGTCTCACTTTGTACACCACACATGCAGTTTTCTCTCTCTTTCAGGCTCTTCAATCAGCGGGTATCATGTCTGTCCTTCGCTCTCTGTACAATACACAGCTCTCTCTTTATAAAGGCCATGTCTTCACTACTGCAGACACATCTGAAAACCTTTAGATGTGCAAAGTTTTCCGTCTGCACTAGCATTGCCAGACTGTTTTATTAAAGTTTGCAGTTCACACTCTTATTCAGCTTTTGTAACCCAGAGCCGTTTCACCAAACTGTATTTCACAATTTTTGAAGGGTTGTTGGTTTGTTTCAAAGTCTGAAGAATGGAGCGTCAGCAAGTCAAAGTTCTCAAAAATACTTCACATGACAATAAGAGGCCTGCGATCACGTGACAATCATGTGTCAGTGTTTCCTGTTTACACCGAAGGAGCATTGTCAAAAATATCTCTTTTCAACCCTGGCTTAGTCTTTGTACATTTCAAATCTATTTCAGTTGAATTTATGTCTCTCCTTTGCTCTTTTACAGCTGCCTGATGGCCTCTTCCTCACCTTCCTCCCCTCTCCCTCTGTCTATGCTCCACATCTCCTCTATGTCTGCCCACCCATCCATCAATCCAGCACCTCCCTGACCACTCCTCTCCAACAATTTTTTCCACTGCCAATCCTCTTCCTCGTGTCTCCCCTCTCTTCTCCTCCCATTCTCTGCCCTCACTTCTCCACCCTTCCTCCTCCCTTTTTTACTCCAACATCTGCTGGTCTGCGTCTGTCACTGCTGACCCTTCGTTGCCACGTGCCAAGTCCTCCTCTCAGTGTCCCACAGAGACCCTAAATCATTAACACACACAGATCGGCTTGTGATAGGTGGCTGTCTCCCACCCACAGAGAGCGAGAAAAGCACACAAATTCAACCTCTGATTCCAGACTCTCATTACATCGCTATATCCTTTGTCAATTAAATGTCTCATAAAAAAGCCAAATCCTTGAATTAAAGGGGGGCCTGGACAATCTCAACAGATTAAAGTCACTCTAAAACGCTGATTACATTACAACTCCAGACACATCAGCGCTGACACTGGCTTTTGGGTTTGGGGTTAACATTGTGCTAAAAACAAACAAGCTTAAAGACTCCCCAGCTAATGAGAAAGTGTGTGCTGTTCAGCAAAATACATGGATCACATACTGTAAGTCAATAACAGCTGAAACGTTGAGGACTCAGTGTCTGTGTCAGTAGTAGTAAAGTAGTATTGGTGAATCTCTTTTACTGGCCAACCTGCAAGGCCAGAAGTCGTGAGTGTCACCGAAAAGCTGCATTGTAAATTTAGCTTGTGCTCAGGCTGCAACAATAAGAACATTACTGCCATATTGCAATATACAGCATCTTACCACAGGGATGGAAAATACACAATGTGTCCACAACATAAAATTGCTTCTAGCACACTGCCGTTTCTCTCTAGAGATGCTGCTTTACGGCATCTTGAGTAGAATATTTGCACCAGTCATTTTTCTACTGAATCAACCATTGTTTTCGAAATAAACAGAGGCATGACTTCAAAACAAGAAACCAGGTCAGAGTCAGGCAGACAGACGATCAGATATAAAAATAGAGACAGAGATAATCGGTGGAGACAAAGATACATTATATCTGCCCACACACTCACACACAGGAACAAGCTGCTGGACAGACAGGCAAAAGGAAAGGCAAACTGGCTTCAAAAAGATAGATTTACTTTTATTTCTTGTCAAACATTGTTATATATTGTCATTGAAAGATATGAACAAAATGTGACCAGACAGTTAAAACATTTCTGTACAGCCTGAGTTAATGTGTGTAAGCAACACAAGGATCATAATTCATTTATTCGAGGATCATAATTCATTTATTCATTCATTCATCAATCTGTGTGCTATTGCCACAACTGCTGATGGGTTCAGAAAGCTCCCAGCTTTTGAACTTTGAACTTCTTGAAAATGATGTTTAGGACTGAAAGGGACCCTGTTCACTGTGAACCTTACCCAGTGTTCAGTCTACATGGACATGTCTATATCCTGTATGCGTCTGTCCAGGCCAGGACCAAAGGTGAAAGGTCAGCCAAATACGTACACTACAGTTGCCTGTCATCAATAAACCAGACACACAGATACAGAGTGATCAGGAATGCGCGCAGCAAATTTACAAAAAATGTAGACATATACAGACTTCTGTATTTACACAACACACGTTTCCTTTCTTTACTGCCCTTTCCTTCATCTTTGTGGTGTTGTGCATTCAGAAACTGTGTCACAGTCATAAAATCTGTCTGCTACAGCAGCATTTAAAGTTCCCATCAACCCAGAGTTTTGTATTTTCCATTTACCGCATGTCATACTGTGCAAAGAGACCCATTTACAAAATGTGATATTAGCCTTGTCACACGGGGTGACATGCACTCTGTTGTGTTGTCGTACTGCGTGACGACGGCGCAGCCAACGTCCACAGAGAGCTCTTTTTTTGGCAGTTTGATGTGTGTGTTGTTTTCATCTGTCTCACTCGCCGAGTCATTTCTGCGCATTCATGTGTAACTCGGCAAAACAGAGGTGTAACCACGTCATAAACGAAACATCATTTGGACCTATAATGAACACCTGCAGCACCTTTCATCCTGTGAAATCGGTCATGGCCATGAAATACTAAAATAAACAACATTTTTTCATGGCGTGTTGCCTCGTTTTTTGGTGCACCAACTGTCCATCAGTGGCATGTGCATCTGTTTAAACATTGCTCCATAGCGCTACTAGCAGTCAAAAAAACTCCACCGGCTGTATCCTATATGAAGCAACTAAGTGTGACCACACATTTAATCTGAGGTTTTCAATTTAGTCTTGATGTTTACTATATTCTTTTTTTTGTGCAGGTTTCACAGAAATTGAGCTTAACAAGAGTTGTTTGAAGCATTTTAAATTTTTGATTAAAAGAAAATTTAAGCCCATTCTTCTTATTATTGTTAATGTTTATTACCTTACATAAGCCCAACTTGTTCAATAACTCAAAGGTTCGACTACGCTTGTGTGTAAGTACACACACACACACAGTATAGACCAGAGCGACAGCAGCCACACAGGTAGACCTTGTACGACAGCAGAGCAGGTTAAGTGACACGTAGGAGATGACAGATGGGTTGAAGACGAGTTGAGGAGTTCAGAGTAGAGCCGAGTGATGTCGAGCAGCATTCTGCTCAACACAGCAGTGCAGCCAGCAGTTTCTCAGCCCACAGCAACTTAGCAGCTTATGGCAGCTCCATTTCTTCCAGACAGACTGGGAGGAAGCACCAGGCTGCTACAGTAATCTACTTTACTTTGGGATTAGCAGCCCTCTGCAGGTGTCACTCTCTGTGCGTCTGCCTGTCCAGCTCTGTCTTGACCTCTCAGACACTCTCTCTTGCTCCACCTCTCATTCAGAGAGTCCTGCTTGTATGTGTTCAACATTTGAACCAACATTCTGATATTACACTGGTAACAACAATATAGTTGCAAAGTGGGCGAGTTCACATTTAAAAGTTTTATTTTGATCCTCAATATTCCTCACCATAGACACACAGGAGTCTCCTGGATAATTTAACAGTAGTATAGAGTTATATTTTAGATACTTATGAGCCTCAGCTGCTATCACTATGGAGAAGAAGCCCATTAGAGGTGAGAATCTGTGCAGTAGCAAACACAAAACATTTCATTGTTGACTTTTGGAATTAAACACAACGCTAAATCCATCCAACATTGACCCAGACTCTTAAAGTGAACCAATTTTAACTAATGAATTCTGTTGCAGTGCAGCAGGCGTGTACAGCAGATAGTCTGGGTAATATTTTTGAACTTTATTTACATTTCCAAATAAGTGGTTTAGATGAGCAGGTTAAAGTGGGGACACACCGTGTTTAAAACCTGTCTGACTGCTCATGTTTGTGAGGCCTCCACCTCTTTGCCGTAAAAATGTCCAGCAGTGTTTGCTCCATGAAAAAAGGTCAATATTTAAATGTTGCTGTAAGAGCTGTTTCCATATGTAAACACCTTAATCTCACTGTTACTGCAAACGTTTTTTTTTGTTTTTTTTAAACGTTCCACAGTTCAAACCGGCATAACAAGCAAACAGTAATTTTGGCAAAGACAGAAGGACTTTTGGAAAAACTGTGGGAGCCTCAGCTGTGAAGAGGAGCGTTTAAAAGAACAGTTCAACATTTTGGGAAATTTCCTTATTTGCTTTCAGGGGAGAGTTAGATGAGAAGATTGATACCCCTATCATATTTGTTGGTTACACTACACGTTACATGTTATGTTAACCAGCAGATGCTTAGCTTAGCTTAGCTTGGCACAAAGAGTGGAAACAATGGGGAACAGCTAGCCTTGCTCTGTCTAACTGTAGCTGAGCTAACTGGCTGCTGGCTGTAGCATCATATTTAATGGACAGATATGAGGGCTTAGAAAGTGAATATTATATATATTTATATTTATTCAGTCCATTGGACGGCTAAAACAATTAATTGTCAACAATTTAGTAATTGAGTAATATCTTAAGTAATTTATTAAGGCATATATAAATATATGCTAATTCAAACGTAAGGATTTGCTGCTTTTCTTTGCTTTATATAATTATTAATCCCATATCTTTGGGTTATGGACTGTTGTAAGGACAAAAACAAGTTGTTTGCCGACATCATCTTCAGCTCAGAGCTTGTTATGGACGCTCTTCACCATTTTCTTACATTTTGTAGACTTAATGATTGATTGAAAAAACATTCAACAAATAAATCAACAATGAAAATAATCATTAGTTGAAGCCCTACTCCATTGTGTGTAAATATATATGTAATAATAGGCCTATATATGAATGTAATAGTTCTTCACACATCTTACTGGAATGTGAATAAGGACCCTTAATCGGATTATTGTGTGCATGACTCTGACTCTCTCTTCTCTCTCCCACAGGCAAAGGAAAAGTCAACACTTGCAGAGCGTCAGTAAACATTCAAACACTACAAGTGCCAAGTGATGCGTTTCAGTTTTGTGCTGGCAAGTCAAATGAAGCCACACCTCGCTGTTATGAGATGAGAGCCGCTACAAACAAGAGAACTGGGTAAAAACTAATCAGCAAAAGAAAGAGCTTCACACATTCAAAGTGCTAACCTGCTACGGCGAGGTGAAAGGTCAAACTGACGAACATCTCCCTCTGAAAACAAAAGACCACAGCTCATTATACATCAACCCCACTGAAAACACCCCCATATGTCAGACGATCTAATGTTGCCATGACAACTACAGAAGTACAGAGGAGGCACACACACACATGCAGAGACAGACAGGCGTACAGGCGACAGATTTCAGTAGGATGGAGGCCTACACAGAGGACGTCTCCACTGTAAGCGTTAGAGTAAGAGAGGGGGATATGGAGCCAAATATAGCAACAGAATAATGAGCTTCTTATCATTTGCTCCATCGTTTCCATTTCTCCTCTGCTTTCCAAATCCCTCCATCTCCCTGTCATTTTTCCTCTCTTCCTTCCCCCTTGAATGGACCAAATATTTCCCAAGGGCCGCTCTCCTGTATAAAACAGATATATTACACCAGGAATTTTCGATTATGTGACGGCGACAAGCGTTTCCTCGACAAAAAAAATAAATCCCTACTACACTTGCAGTGACAATTCTCCTCAAGCACAAACAACGTATGTCTGTCAGATCATGGCAGTTCATGGATCGAGCTAACACTTAAATCAGTAGAGTTGTCAAACATAGAACATACTAACTTAGAGGTTTGATTTTAAATTATCTAATTTTGAATTGGCTACTAATCAAGATCTTGGGGGCCAACAACACAAGAGACTCAAAGCCTGTAGGAGCTCACGTGGACTCTCTCCTTCAAGTTTTAAGGTGAACAGGAGGAGCCTAAGTGTGTCAAGCACATCCTCAACCCCGACACACACACAAACCTGCCCACAGAACAATCCACACTAGACTGCAGGCAACGATCATTTTCATTAAGGAAGAATTGTTGTTTATAAAATGTCAGAGAATTTCCCAGAACCCAGGGTGTTGTCTTCAAATGTCTTTCTTTGTCTGGCCAACAACCCAAAAAGCAGATAGAGCAGCAAATCTTCAAATTTGAGAAGCTGGAACCAACATATATTTGACATTTCTGCTGGAAAATTGGCACGAACGATGAATCTATTATCACAATAATATCGACAGCAAATGAATCTCCTGTTTGTTGTCGTCTCTCTCTCTGCCTCTCTTTCACACACACACACACACATTGCAAGTTGGACGCACAGACTCTCCAGTTTCACAGCCACCTCCTGTTTCTTTGACTAATTCAAGGCGATCGGTCAGATCTGTTACAGACACAGATAAAACAGCCCAGGGGCTGAAGCTCTGAAGCAAACTGGTGCTTTTCTTATCACGCGGCAACACAACATGTTGCCGCAAATTGTCGGCATCTGTCATTTAAATACAAACACCTGTTGGTTTTCGACCAAGGGGCTGTGGGAAGGGAGATGACAAACAGCTGGCTCACATATGTCCGTCTCTCTTAATCAAAGTCTGTCTTCATGTCTGTACCTGTCTGATATCTCTGCATCTGCCCACTGATCTGCCAACAGCCTCATCTGTCTGTCTGAACTGGCAGACTTCAGTCTTTATTGTACAGAAACATATGTCCTGATCTTTATTTCCTCTTACACACACACACACACACACACACACACACACACACACACACACACACACACACTCACACACTCACACACTCACACGCTGCTGTGTCTGACCCAGATCCTCGCTTAATGAAAAACAAAAATGAATGAATAAATAAATCATAAGTGGGGGATGCTGTCTGTTGCGTGAACCTGATTCCATTTCTGTCTTTTGCCATGGCTTTTTACCCATCTCTCTCTCTCTTTCTCTCACATACATACAAATATTCCCTCCCTCATTCTTGTACTCATTCACACAGATCTGCTTCACTGAGTGCTCATCATTTCTTGTAATCCTCCACAAGAGGTAGTGTATTTTTTTTCTCTTTCACTCTCTCTCTTGCACACACACACTAAATGTGTTTCACAAAGAATCATTTCAGTAGTAAAACACAAAGTGCTGACTGGATGACACAGTGCTCCTGTTCTGAGTGTTCTCTAAGAGCTCCAATATACTCATTTTCAAATTGCGTTTGGTGTGTGTGCTCAAAGGCTGTCCAACTCGTGGCTGGGTGCAAAGCGCCACACACTAATTCTGGTGGTGATATCCAAAAACAAAGACAACGCAGGCTGCTGCTGTGCTGACAGCCACATTTAATAATACAGGAGGAAGATGATCATTTAGAATCAATTCTAGTACCATTTTTACTGCAACAAAAACAGCAGACAAGGAAATTGTATGTTCATTCCCTAAACCAAACAATGAGATGGCACATTCCTCTTCTTTAGCAACAGATGAGGAGGTAAACGTGTGCTGTTAGATCAAGCGAAGCGACCGCTGTATCTATGCTGTTTAAAAAACAAGCAATTACATTAGAAAGTTTGCTTATCACAGACATATATGAATTTGTGTATAAGTCAGCCAATAAGTGACAAGAAAATGTAGTGCAGAAATATCAAAGATCATTGAGGTTTGTGGTCATTTCGAAACAAAACACATAAAGATAGTTTGTCCCGCTCAGTACATATTCTTTAACTGTAATAATAGTTATATTATTAAGGGACCCTATTCACTGTGATGTTTCTGTCATGTGTTTATGTTACAAATGAATATCACAATTTATCATTATCTGATATTTTGAAAATAATAACGATAAAAATAATAAAAACGTTCTTTGGGCAGTGTGAACAACAATAGAGCTCTGTGATGTATAAAACAACAAGTCATTCAGGGAGCTTAGTTAAGTCACATGAAGTTGATTAATCTGGGTCTCACAATTAGTTCATCTAGCTAATGTGCAGGTAGCCGACTAATCACACACTGTCCATGTGAATCACATGAAGTTCTGACTGGAGTCCTGCACACACTGTGGCAATCAAAGCCCAGTGCAGGGCTTGTTTTCCCACTATATTTACTGCCTGTAAGAGCACGCCAATTTCCATTTCCTTTCAACTGTACTGCCAGCTTAAATCGCTCTGTGTGTGCGAGAGAGGCGGGGGGTGGATATTTGACAAGTACCAGTTGACATTTTCATTATAAATACTACTTTTCCCCTTCTAGGTTCACAAATATCCACCAACTCAGGTTTAAAAAAGGAAAATAGTGGGGAAAAAAGCCCTCCGTCACGTTTGAAAAACAGAAAACAAAATCAGAAACCTCAGTGAGATACAGTGCTGAGGTCACTGAAAACACTCTAAAAGGCATTCTGACAGACTGCAGGCTACACTTGAATTCATTTAAATTCTCAGCTAATACACAACATACATAAATTAACATAAAGTATAAGGTATAAATAAATACATTACTTCCACCACCTCTTCCTGCCCTCCACTGGCAGGTCAACACACATGTACAAAAATATTCATAAACACACATTATGAGCCCGTCCAGTGCAGTGCAGTGACTGTCTGGAGTTGGATGATGAACAGTGATTGCTATTATGTGATTAAATGATTACTAACTGCTAACTAATTCTCCTTCTCACACAAACACACACACACACATGCAGGGTGGGCTTCACTCCTCTCAGACTGGCGACACACCTCATCAAACTGTGGTCTGTTACAAGTGGTGCAGACACGTGTGTTTATGTGTCTTTGAGTGTTCACGATCATACCCGTGTGTGTGTGTGTCACTGTCTGTGCGGCAGCAGCGGGCCTTCACAGCATGTGGCGGTGGTCTGGTTTCCGCTCAGAGGGCTGTGAAGTGGCCTGATGAAAGCTCACACATGGTGGCGGTGAGACGAGCCTGATCTCCTGTCGAGACCACAGCGTTCAAGTGGCCGGACGACAGAACTTCCCAGCCTGTCGCAGATATTTAACTGTGACAAGATAGTTAACAAAGACTTTAGTGATGTTGTCATGGAAATGAACTCGTCTATAATGTCTGGATGGTGCAATGAACAAAAGGATGTTCCACATAAACACAAGACCTCGTTCCCACTTTATTCTCATCCACATTAGCCCCCAGCACATTATAGCAATGAGCTACATGAGTTTACATGGGATGAATTCACTTTCTGGAACAAGTCAATCTATCTTCTCTATTCTACACATTTGGGCACATATCCAATTATTATCCAGGAAATGCTTTGTTTTTCCGGGTACTTTTGTATTATGAAGTGCCAAGTCGGGTATATTGGAGCTTTCAGAAAAGTCAAAGTTTCTCTGTCATAAATTACGACTTAGATGTTGCCGTGAGCGATATTTACAAGTTAATAAAGAATATTATGATTACGATAACTCCAGTATGACATGAACGTGGCATTCCACCCTTTCCGGCCGGTAAACACAGACGTCTTTCACTTCTGTTTTGTAATGCAGGCTCTCTGCAATCAACCTGAAGTCTCCAAGCACAACCCAAAATAACTCTGATGACATCATCACGGAGGAGACTTGCGTGAGTGTATTTTTTCGATACCATCACTAGAGACGCCAAAGTTGACATTTTCACACCCGACACACAGTGGCTTTAATATTTTATCTGATACCCCATTCAAACCGGCACACTTACGCAGGTCTATCTGTATGGGTCAATGCGCATCAGCCGACCTCCTTCATAACCCTCCGCCCGAGCAGCATTGGATGCCGGGAAAATTGGCGTTCCTCCAGGAAACGAAATTAATTATATGAAACATTTAAATGTCATTGAATCGACTCACCAAAAAAAATAGAAGAGAGGGTGAGAGATCTGTTGTTTGAAAGGTGTATAAAATTGCCATAACTCTGTAAAATGTAAACCCAAGAATGTCACCTGACATGCAGTCCTGACTTTCAAGGTCAGGTCTTGGTTGGGGGGTGCAACTTGTGCCAGACACACTACTTTAAATATAAAGATAGGTGATGAGTTAAAAGGAAGAACCTGAATAAATGAGTGGTTTAACATAACACAGATGTTTCCATACAGTGCACAAGGGGTCACTGAACGGCTTGATGAGTATGACGTGAATCGTGCGACACCTTACTGTGACATCTGAGGCTAACTTACAATAATAAATGCTAATGTGAAGGGTAGCCTAAGGGATCATTTCTAACTCTCGATCTCAGTTCAGGGACAGTATGTGAGAATGAATTTATACACTTAACTGTAGCAATGAATCATTTATATTATCATGCTATTTTCTATTCTGCGCCTGTTGTGTTTAAATTCACCACCCTCGCTTCTCACCTTTACAAAGACATCACCATTTGCAGTGACACACTGCACTGTACTCCCTCTCCTCTTATCCTCCTCATACGCCATTTAGGTCTCTCATCTTTCTCCCACATTTCCTTACACCTCTCTCGTCTCTTCTCACCACTCACCTCCATCCTTCACCAGCCTGAAAGTCTGAAATGACTCATTACAATACAAGCCTCCTTCAAAATGCAAACCTCTTTTCCTCTCACCTCCCTGTCTCTCGTTTGCTTCTTTCTCACCTCCTTTTCACCCATCTTCTCTCTCTCTCTCTCTCTCTCTCACTCTCTCTCTCTCTCTCACACACACACACCCCTCTTTACTTCCCCTTTCCTCTCTCAGTCCGCCCACCCTCTTGTACACTCGCTCATCCACCTTGTATTGCTCCCCACTAATTTCCTGTCTTCCTCCTTTCTCACTCCTCTCTGCTTTCGCCCTTCTTTTAGCTCAATAATTACATTTTTGCGTTTCTGCATAGTTCTGTTCATGCACCTCTTCCTTCCTCTCCAGCCAAAAAGCATGGCCCCCCACCCCCCATCTGCCCTGGACTTATTGTTAATGAGTCACACTTCTGTTCATCCCTGCGATGACTTCAGGACATCAAAAAAAATTAAAACATCCCAGCCCCCAGACTACTAGACACACCACACACAGTCCCCTTGACTAATCTGGCAGTCTCGTGTCCATCATTAACTCACTATTAAACAATAGTGAGCAGAAAGAAGCAGCTGCAAGCTACAACCAGCTGTGCTATTATTATCTCCCTGCTGTGTGTGTGTGTGTGTGTGTGTGTGTGTGTGTGTGTGTGTGTGTGTGTGTGTGTGTGTGTGCCAATGTGCCAATTTTTCAGAATGCCTGCACCTTCACTTAAGCCTATATTAACTTTTCCCAAATTGGAAGCTTTTGATCATTTTCTGGCCTCCCTCCCTCGTTTTAAGTGTGTGTGTGTGTGTGTGTGTGTGTGCGCGCGTGTGTGAGAGAGAGAGAGAGATAGAGAGTGTGGAGGCCTATCTCCATAATTAGGGCAGACCAGCCACACATGGGTCTCCCCTGACACTTCCCCTCCAAGATCTAAATATTCATGAGACTCTAAACGCTTTCATGAGCTCTGTAATTATGGCCAGAAAATAGACGGAGAGAGACAAAGAGAGAAAGACGGAGAAAGTGGGAGGCAGAGAAGGAAATGCCCTCACACTTTTTAAAGCACAGGCTGTCCCATAGATAATACCAGTAGATAATACCAACAGCGTCGTGCGTTCTGCCATCCAAGCCAGAGAAGTCATACGATTTCACTGTTTTTAGGTAGACAGATTTTCATTATTTTTGTAGAAATTCCAATAAAAACTAAAACTTTCCCTTAGTTTTTGCATTTGTAAGTTGCTTAATTTGATATGGAGAGCTCACTTCCAAATTACAAATTACTGTCCACTATGGACTTATATGACGCTATATGATGTTGCACTAATAGGTGGATGGATATGTGGAGCAGTAGTGCCACAGTGGCAATTGTCCTCGACAGCTGTGGGTAGAAATTGCTTAGACTCGACAGTCCAAAGGACTCAAAATCAATAATCAGTTATGGCAGCACTTGTTTTTGTGATGACTTCAAAAAACAGATTCCCCTCAGTTTATTCCCATTTGGCTTGGAGTATCTGCCAAGTAGAGCTGGGCGGAAAACCAAAAATGTACTACGGCTGACATCAAGAGTCGACCTACGAGTGACTGATCTAATTATTCGTGTGCTGGTTTGCTTAAAAGCTTTTCCCCAGATGACTTAGCGAGTGGCCCGCTAAAAAACACCTCGTCATCATCCAGTCATACTCTACTAACTCGTCTTGCTTTCATTCTACGTCTATATTTAAAAAAACAACAACATGCACACGATGAGCACTAACACTAAATGTCTCAGTATGCTTCAACTAGGCACGTCATACGAGCTTGTCTAAAGTGTTTATGGCTGTTCCGAATAGACACACTGAAAGGCAGGGTGGAAAAACCCCCGTCAATGAGTGGGGTAAGATGCAATTAACCACACAAATGAGGGTAAGGGTGCACATATTCAGACAGCCTCTCCTCAAAGGCATTCATGGTGCTGTTTTCCATTGTACACATAAAAAGCAATGGAAGTAGCTGTAAAGAATAAAGAAGAGAACTTGAGAGAGATTCAAACACTGCCTACAGTCACAACTGTGCACACCTGGCCAACGCTGCAAAGTGGGACAGATAGTTGTTAATTTAGTATGAGGACTGGAAAAAGGGGGAACCAGCTACCATGGGTCTGTCCAAAGGTAACAGAATCTACTTACCAACACCTATAAAGCTTAATCATTTTTATAGATTCTGTTTCCGTTTGTCAGAGCCAGGCAAGCAATCTGCTCCCAGTCATCATGCTAAGCTAAGCTAAGCTAAATAGGCTGCGGCCTGCAGCTTCATATTTATCGTACAGACATGAGAGCAGTATCGATTTTCTCATCTAACTCTCGGAAAGAATGCAAGCGTATTTGACAAAATGTACAAGTGTTTCTTTAAAGCTTTACAAGTGTAGCATATTTAAAACATGAACATGTAATGCATAATTGTTATTATCAGGAGGCCCTTATGATATCTATGTTAACATTTAATATTATTGTGCTATCGATATTTTGGTTATATTTCCCAGCCCTAAGGCAATGTCACAGTAAAATAAGTGTCCCTGGGTTTCCCACAAGCTTCACAGCACTGGGTTCATCCCATTCCCTTTAAGGCCTGAGCACTAATCTAATATCACATCTAATATTAGTGCGAATATGATGTGTGGTAACCAGGCCTCAGAGTGCTGTCTGGTCTATTTTGGGGTTTATAAGTAAATAGTTGGAGAAGCCAGCCAGGATTCCTGTTACAAAAACACTCTGAGAGAAGATATGTGAGAAGACTTCAAGGCTGTTTGAAGAGAGTCTCTGGCAGGAAAGTCTGTTGTTTTTCCTTTTCATAAAACAAAAAAAGCATGCAACATCCAAACAGACAAACAGTGTGTTGTTCACCCAGAGCATATCAGAGCAGTTAACACACCCTATTAGTTTTCATTCCATTGCATCTTCCACACATTTATCTGAAGTTTTTCGCTCTAGCCAAAACGACCACATGCCTGCTTTACATTCCAGGATGACTCAATTGATTTTATCCAACTGGAAAAGCAATAGGAGAGTCTCATGGAAGTCATGAAATCACAGGCAGCCTGCAGCACGAGGCAGCTGATTCAGAGCGGATTGTCCCCGACACATAATGATGCTGCACTGACACGCACAAAAGAGAAAACATTTCAAAACAGAGGAAAAACACACACACACACACACACACACACACAGGCAAATACACACATAAACAAACACGCAGACACTGAATCACCGCAAAATGACAAATGAGCAAGAGCACGGCACCTCAGACACGGCTGTCATTTATATGTAAATGAACGCTACTCCCACCATGCAGCCCTCTTTACTCTCCATAAACCAAAAGATAGAGCAAACTTCCGATCAGATCAGACAAGATGTCAAGACGGGATGGTTGGGAACGACAGGAAGCCAAACAATACGTGACGGGACGCAGCGGGGTGAAATGGGCCAAGATGACGGGGTTTTAACAAGGAGCGGACATTAGCTATAAATGAGGTCTGTTTGTCACAGCACTAATGATTCCATGTTCTCTGTTGTCTCCCCAAGGGACCCTACTGTCTTCCCCGTGAGGAGGACTTTGGCTAACCACTCACTGCTGCAATCCTTCCTAAACAAACTGACGCATATCACACAGGATGACAAGAAGCTGACAAGCAGCATCAACCTCGCCCCCATAAACTGATGAGCAAGCTAAAACACAAGGAGACACACCAGTAAAGTTGCACACAACAACTGATCTTCGAGAATATACAACATCCTGAATTCATCTCTGCCACTCAATGTATTGACATCTGCCCATATTACTGTAAAGTGCACTATCACCTGATTTATCTGTCATTGTAATGACCTCTGTGAGTCACCAGCAGGCACAAAACACTGCATACACACACACACAGGTTGTACACTGCATTTAGACACTGAGCACCAGTCAAGGACAAGAGAAACACATCGTCTTCCTGTTGGTTTCTCTCTGTAGCAGTTGATGTCATTGACTTTAGAGTGCAGCAGTGCATTAGAGTGCTGTTTTCCTTGAGTGACGTCTGTGTATTTGTGTGTCTGTGTGCATTTTTTTGTAAGCTCAGCAGTCTATCACTGACTTAACAAAAGGCTGCTGAATATAAATCCGTTCCCACTCCAGCTGCCAATGTAAGATGCATACATTTACATGGTTGCCCGAGGACAGAAATATATAAATGACTATACCAATAGTGATCAGACAGAAGATAGAAAGACTGACAGACAGGCATACATCTAGCTATCTATCTATTATATATACAGCTGAAATAATTAGTCAATTGACAGAAAATTAGTCGACAGTCATGCTAGCGGCTCTGTGAGGCTGTACTTAGGCACAGTGTTGCTTTGAGCTAACATCAGCAAGCTAACATGCTCACAATAACAATGCTAACATGCTGATGTTTAGCAGGTACAATGTTTAACATGTTCACCACCTTAGTTTAACATGTTAGCATGCTAACATTTCCTAATTAGCATTAAACACAAAGTTCAGCAGGCTGATGTAATATGGTACTTGTAATTAAAATAGAGACAATGTTCAATTGGTACAATTTCCAATCAATTAATTACAAAACTTGCTAGCATAACTTGGAGTATTGCAGTCACTTGAGCATAAAGTTTCTAATGATAATTACACATTTACAGCAGATGATTGAAACTGCCCAGAACATCATTGGCACCTATGATCTACTGAGCATCAGTGACAGAGGTGATACCAAAGGAAGACAATACCCACCACAGCCACAGCTTGTTCACCCTGCTGAAATATCTTCTTTTCCTGGGTTTTGGACTGTTGGTCAGACAAAACAAGCTATTTTACTTTCATCTCTGGGAAATTATGATTTCCCCACATTTTTTTTTTTACACAACCTTCTAACCTTTTAAAGACAAAATTATTTATGATGAATCAAATAATCGCAGTTGCAACCCTAGATAGATACACAGATCCAAATAATTACAAAGCACCAATTTACACTTTGCTCATGCTTGCCAAAATGTGACTCTCACCATTAGAAACACAACACTCTGTGATCTATTTTGCGACTTGACTTAGTCTAATTTGAGGCTTCACAGGTTCAGATCTTTGAGCCTGCTTCCTGTGGTACTCTGCTGTGGCGCACAACAAACACAGTGGGGGAGGCGGGGATTATAAAGTAATTAAAAATAATGATGGCTGATGAAAACCAGCTCATATCGACAACAAAATGTCTGTCTTGTCACCAAATCGCCTCGTGTGTCACTGAATGATGTGCACGGTGACACACTGGGCGCTGAGCAGAATGCAGATGAGCAATATGTCTGGAAACTGGAAATAGATAGACCTAAAATCTAATTAAAGATTCTACTCTGTAACCAAGATGTTGATTAATTGATGCACAATAACACTGAGTGAACTCCTGGACAGGTTGTTGCCTTTGTGAACTACCCGAAAAAGTCGCCCATCTCTGCATTTAAATTAGCACTCTGACATCACTGGCACCCTTCCATACAGGGATTACTCCAACATGCAGAACTCCTCTATCTCCGTTTAAGGATTTTTACCACTCTATACATAATGCCAGGCAGTGTCTGGTCAGTTTAAATAGCAGTGACAGGGTGTGATAAGACACAGCCGAGTTAAAAACCCTTATCTGGCCTACGAGCTGAATCCCATCTGCCTCTCTCCTCGTGCTGACTCATAATGCCGCTTATTAGTCCCTCTGGAGGGATAAAGGGGACAAGGGGAGATTTTTTTAAAAGGGAGGGGAAAAAGCAGGAAATAAAGACAGAGAGAAAACAGATTTGGAAGGAGGGGAAAAATGCAAAGAATGTACAACAACACAACATTTAAGTGTGCTCACTTATGCTGAAAACTGCAGGTGTAAACAGATAAAAACGTTTTTAAAAGCTTGAAGATTAACAGTCGAAAGCAGCTGAAATCAGTGGAACTATATTCTCTGAAAGCATTTGAAATTTTAGTTTCAAGTTTAAGCCCTGTGGGCAGTTGATTTGTCAGTTTGTATGTCAGCACTGAAAGTAGTGGAACAAAAGTTTGAAGAGTCAGTACTGAAATCAGTTGAAGTGTTGGTTGAAGGGTGAAAAATGAAAGCATCTGAACTGTCATTTAAAGTTGAAATGTTGGCGTATTTGAGTTGTTGATGCGTAGAGGCTGAAAGAAGTTGAAATGTCCATTGAAGTTGAAGCTTCACAGATGGTTGAAGTGTGTCCGCTGTAAATAGTTGAAGTTCAAAAGCTTAAGAGGTAGGAAAGAAGAAGATGCAGAGCGAGGGTGAGGGCAGGAGGCAAAAAATTGTGGCAAAAGACAGGCGGGAAAGATGTTTGCAACATAATGTGTGAGAAATGTGGGGGGAGTGTAACAAGAAAGGTTGCCAGTGAATTCCAGGGAGAGTGCCGTGGAAGCAGAGGAAGAAGAAGAAAAGTTGGGAAGTAGGGAAGTATGGAAAGAAGATGAAATGGAACAAAAAAAGAGACACAGCCGGTGAGTCGGATCTCCCATAGTGACCGGCTGGTCAGATCCAGCAGACAGATAAATGACCCCCTGTCACCATTACAATGCTCCATCCCCTCCTCCTCCTCCTCCTCCATCTCTCCATCTCTCTCCCCACCAACCACCCACCTCTCTCACCTTGACAGGTCATCCATCAACTGGCAGACTCAACCCACCCACGCTCAACAGACACATACACACACACTGTTTTGCCTATTAGTTGTTAGTATACCAAATGAAGCGATGCTGCACCTGGCAAATGTGAGGAGGGAGTGAGTACCCCACCTTTCCTCCTCTTACACTCATGGTTCTCCTCTCTCCACATCCTCTTTCCTGCTCCCTCCCTTCTCCTGGGCTCTTCTTTTAAACTCCATCCCTCTCTACTCCACTTTCCTCTCCTCCCCTCCCTGCTCTTACCACCTGCTCTCCATTTTTCACGTCCTTGTCACCTTACCCATCTTAGCCGAGTAAATCTCAAGGTGTAGCCACAAAGAGAATTGATCTCTCATAGAGTACTGCGAGAAAAGGCATTGTTACTTTACAAAAATGCAATCCAGCTCAGCATTTATACACACCGACACCTATAACTCTCTAAAAACAACTGCTTGTATTAGAGTAACACTTCCTGTGGCACTTCTGTTAGGATATTAAGCATCTTTAGGCTTCTACAAACAGCCAATGTTGGTCATTAGAAGTTAATTGTCTTTGACAGTGTAGTTCATACAACTCAGTGGTTTCCATGTTTGGACTATTTCGAAACTTTGCTCTTTCATTAAATGAAATACTAGCGAGTTTTACCTCTTTAAAAAAACTCTTTAAATCAAACTATCCATCACAAGCCATCAAGGTTGGAAACCACTGGTATACTTCTTCTCTAAAAAAACATTTTATAAATAAACAATCAACGACGCACCCATTTTGCTTATTCCTGAGATGCTGAATGCATGGTTTCTTCTGATCCCTAATAAGCGCGCATTAATACATCCCCACACATTCCGGCAATAGAGAGATGCAGTCCCATCCCATTACTGTGCGATGTAAGATGACAGATGAGGTGACATCAGTATGACCAGAGAAGTAACCATGTAAATGCAGACATGCACGTACATACAAGCACGTGAAAACATGCACTTCAGGTACGCTGGGTGAACACGTCTTACTAAGTATTTCTGGGTTGTGAGAAGTTCAGCACGCTACTATAACATACCAAGAGGCGACAAAACTAAAAGTAACCCTCGCTACAGGCGGATAAGTCGTTTTTCTCGGCGTGGAATTTAAATTCATACAATCAATCAACGGTCCAACATGAACTGAAGGTGCTTTTTAAAGGAAAACACTGCGCTCTGCTCGACTGCCTACAAATACACATAACACAGCGCTCCAATCCTGTGTTCAGTTCATCCGGTGTAAACAGAGAAACACTCACCGAACAGAAACTCAACTCGTCTCCAAACGACACTTTTCTCCGAGGATTTCTCTTCGAGGCGAGAAGAGCCGAGGCGTCTCCTCTTCTCCACTGATGACAACAACGTTATTCCGGCGCTGTTACATGTGTTTCGGCGATGTAGCGATGGTTTCTTTGTTGCAGTAAACAGCGGCTCGATACATCCAGGCGGACAGGGACCCGATGCTGAGTGTCCATTTACTCCGCAGAACTAGCGCTGATTGGCCGCTTCCACCACAACACAACATTCTGCTCTGACGCTATTGGCTCAGGCTCCAATGGTGCGTTCATAAGCTACTCGTAAACTCAACCGCTCGGTGTACCTAACGGTAGAGTTGTACAAAAATAAAACCTGGCTGATTGGGAGGCGAGGGACATAGCTGCCAGTGTTTCTAAACCACTTTGTTCGGTTGGAATTTTTAGGATATGTTATGATCATCTGTTTAGATTTTTAGCATTCATGTGTTTGCTTTTAAAAGAAATGTAATCTATTACGTATTTGTTTTAAAAATCCCTGTGATAATATGTCAACTGCTATTATTTTATGAAATGTTATTATCCCCGTAATCATATCTGAATTGTTGATACTTGATTTCACTTTGACAGTTGCGACTCCTTTCAGTGCTAGAACTTCAATAAAATCTTCAACTCCTTTGGGCACTTTCACTTTCAGTGACACTTAACTCAGCACTTACACTTTTCATGGACACTTTACTACAAAACTTTATTCAGTGCTAATGCTGAAGCATTTTTCAATTAGACAAAAGTATATTATATATTAGTAAGTTATTATCATAGCCTTTTCTTCACACCTTTTCTTTTTTACTCTCAGTAAAAAGGTATTTTCACAGCTATTATTACCACTAGGATTCCGACAGCACTTGAAGGTGTCATTATCCGCATGCTGTATTTCTCTGCTCTTGTGTACATCCCACATTGTGGTTTCCAGCAGAGTCTTTATCACTAAACAAATCAGCGGGTAGTTAAGTGGAAGTCAACTAAGATACATAACCACAAGATCAATGGGCTGATTTGCTGTTATATCTAAAATTCAGGCTATTTTGTTCAAATTATACAGAGTAGGGCTCATTGATTTGCATCGGGTTGTAATAGGGGCGGTATGTGCGCTGTGTGCTGTTTGTGCTGAACAACCCTAACAGCTGCATTACCGAATCAATACAAACTAATGTCTTATGGCCATTTTTTAATATAAGTCACTGAGGCCAACCGCTATATGTATGATGATGGATTATTCCAATTCCCATCTACCCACATTCATTGATTCATTCTGATGTAGGTATTACACGTGCGTTAGAGAGAACTTAATAGAAATCGATGCCTTCATTGGCCTCTAATGTTGGAGCATGAAAAGGGTCATGAAGATATGCGCAAAGTGTGATTCTGTGTGAGTGTGTGTGTGTGTCCCGAATAGAAGAAACTCACTTTTTGACACCGACTTGTTTAATTGATTAATTGATTGTTAAATACACCTTTACATTTTGACATTGCTACTTGCAGTTTTGGGAGATTAAAACGGAAGTCAGTGAGTTCAGTAAATTGAATTTGTGCACTGGTCAATTCTATCAGGACCTATTTGGCTCCTCCTGGCGGAGCTAGTAGGTAAATACAAACAGTTCGTGGACTATTTCCCATTCATAGTCTTCATACTTCCATGTCTATACTCGTAGTTTCTTACACATTTGTAACATGTTTACTGATGCACATTTCTGTACAGTCTTTTCATTGCTTGTAATTTATAAATTAGAAACTGATGCCCATACGGCACTTTCATTCATGAGTTGTACCATCATACTACATGTGTATACAGTATACTTTTTATTTTATTATGTATGTATATGCATATAGTATATACCATGTATATATATATTTATGTTACTATGTATACTGAGCATCTTTGGCACAAACATTTGAGGTGTGACTTAAGATCCATCTTATCTTAGAAAGAATTGGTAAGCATCTTCTTTCAAAATTAGACTATTTCATGAACACTTTCTAATATTCCACTGAAAAGAGCCTATTTTTACTATGTACAGTATATCAGTCAAATATTGTGGTTTTTCATCATTCATTAATGATCCTAACATCATGGGTGTCCTCTTCTTAACTCTCTGGGCTACAAACTGCAAATAAAACAATATACACACATAAATAAACAAACTGATGAAGGAAGAAAGCTGATATAATTTTAGTTGCAAGTGGATTTTTATTTACTTTTGTTTTAAAAACAAACAAACAAAAAAAATACATCAATGATTGAGGTGGCAAAAACCAATGTTCCAGGTTTCATTCAACCCTGCTTGAGGCTGCATCCTGTCCAAACATACAGGTTAAAGATATTGAATTGCATACGGACATGAGAGAGAGGTAAAGAATAAAAAATAATTTGTCCAGTTGTCTGTTCATGTCACATTTTGGTAATTTGACCTCAAGTATTACTGCAATGGTGCCAAAGACATAAAAGCTATAAGTGTTTTGCAGGAAAACATGGACGTTAAAATTAGTCAGCAAGTTTTTTTTCAAGTACTGACAGCAACTATGGGCTAGCAGCATGTCAATGGAGACTGAAAATCAATAACTATTGCAAGTTACAACACAGGCCTCGGTTTGCCTCTGAAATGATACAGCAACAAGGGGGGGAAAATGAAAGCGTTCAAGAACAACATCATGCGTGACCACAACAGATTTTTTTTTTTAAATATGGAAACTGTGCGGACCTTATCATTTCCGTGTGGAGGATGATTGTGAAGTGAGACTATGGCGGCTGGGTCAGAGAGGTTGTGGAGAGAGAGCTTTTCTCTGCTCAAAAGAAGTTTTAAAAGTCATGTAAAAGGGCGTTTTGATAATTAACAATATAAATGTATTCAAGGGAAAATTTGATAAGGTGCTTGGATACAATTTGAAACAAAAATCCCATGAGTTAATTCTTTATAGATGCTATATGAACTTTTTGAACTGATTGTTTAAAAGGGTGCATTTACTGTCTCCTCCCAACAACCCGTCTCAGATTAGCTCAGCAATTTGTGGATCTCTCAAATTCAGGTTTTAACAGTCCCAACTCGCTGTGGTTCTCTGCACAGTGTTGTAGAAAGATGATTCCAGTTCTTGAACTCTCACATTAAAATTCTTCCATCTTGATATTCAAAACATGTTGCTAGGAATACCAAAAAATAAAGTAAGGAACAATGTAAACATTACGAATGATGGAAACATCCAAACTTTACATAATGAAACACTTTTTATAAATGCGGTAAAATGCTTACATGAAAGTATTTGTCCTGCAGCATTTGTCAGCTTTCATGTGAGCACAAATGTTTGCATGACAGCTTACAGCAACATACAAATGCAAAAAAACCCACAACTTATACTGTAAGAAAAATCAGCCAAGCAATATCAATATTCATGTCAACAGTCCATGTGAAAACAAGGTTAAATTGCACAAAAATGAAAATAATTTGCAAATGCAAACTACAGCATGATCATACATGGGCCTCAAAAAACAACAAATGATATGCATATACAGTATCTATATCATATACACACATTTGGACATCCTTCACAACTACTGAGAACTCTAAACTGTACAATATATCTGCTATAAGAACAGTTGCGCAAAATACCACTTTGATATACAGTAATACTTTTTTTCTTTTACAATGTACAAGTTCAAACTGTCAACAAAATAAAATGCAAAGCACAAGCCCTAAAAGGCCACAAAAGTGCATGTTATCAGGTCAGTTGGAAGCCACTGGAAGAAAAGGACTGGCATGGGAGTGGGAATGAAAGCTGCCAGTATCGTACAGGAGCTTCTCCACACTCCCAACCGCAGTGTCTTGCAAGATTAATAGTTAGTGGAGGGAAATCTGGAGTAGATATTAATTATACATGCAGGCACACATGACTGCAGATACACAAACACACACACACACACACACACACACACACACACACACACACACACTCTTGAACATGGTTAGATCATCACGTTGAAAGTGACCAACATGTTAGACATACATACATGCTCACACACTCACACACAAACAGGTTATGCGGTGAAACTCCATCAACATTCTCCCACTCCAACATTTCCCCACACCGTCACATTATATTCAAGTAGTGGCACTCCAATAGTAGATACTTAGTCTTGGTACCTTTTGGACAATCACACACTTCACATCTCAAAAAAGGACACGTTGGTCTCGTGTTTTCACACAAGATTTTTGAGTCCTGAGCAGTGACTGGGTGCAGGCAGAAGCTGGCCTTGTATACCAATCTTATTTCAGGTTTAACAAAGAGAAACTGTCAACACTGAAGGCCAACTTCAACCGAAGCACGTCACTGCCACCAGATTTACAGAGAAATAAAACATCCCCACTCTTTATAAACACAAGCTAGTTGAGGCATGCGTTAGAGTGACAGGCCATCAAAAGCTCATCATTGTGTTTTCTTGGGTTTGGCCAGTTAGCTCACTGCTGTGTATGAACTCCAGGCCATCAAGGGGGTGTTGACTGCAGTGTTCAGAGGGGAGGGGAATGCTTGAAGCCACACTCTCTATAGTGCAAAGATGGGTGGTTCAGGTGACTTGAAAAACAGACTTCTGTCTTTGTTTTAAATGACAACTTCCTTCTGACATTCTGCTTTAAATGAACATTCCTTAACTACCAGTCATCTGACAGTACAGTAGTCTCACAGCACTGAAGCAAGTGCAGACTAGTGCAGACCAACAGTGCCAAGTAGAGATTCTTGGATTCTTGAAATTGACCTACATGTAGTTATCTTTCCTGTCAAATCCAGTTGCCTTCAAGCATTCCCCGTTCACAATATTCACTTAAAGAGAAAGACGCAAACTAAAACCTTTTCTGTTAAGGCCACTGAATTGTGCTTAAAATCATTTCCTTCAGAGGTACCTTTAGTTTAACAGGTGCCAAACTCTTTCGGGGTCTTTCTTGTCAGTGGCTCCTTTCTCATCCTACCCATAATTACCTCTTCTGTGAACTGTAGCGCCCTCTATCTGTACCAACAGTCTGACAAAGGGAACTGGAGGTGATGATGCTGATATGGTAACAAAGGGCTTTCCTCCTTCCTATTTGCTCATCTTTTGTCCATTTGTCGTCTTCTGGTCCAGTAGAGTATTTTCGCTTTTCCTTTGGTCTTCATTTGGACATTTTGTCCTCACTCTTCCTCATCAAAGGGCCTCCTCCTCAGTCATTTTCTAACTGTCTCCCTCTTTAAACAGGAAGGAGACATGCCAAGTGGGCTAACGGCCAAGCAGGTAGACCACCACTTCATAGGTGCACATCATGATGGCGGTGTTGGGGATCTGTCTGACGAGGTGGGTGGTTAGGCCGCGGTACAGCGCCCGGTATCCCTCCTCCTTGGGCACCGTCAGCAGAGTTTGGAAGAAGGAGCGATACTTGCTGCCTTCCTCTCGTAGCCGTGTGCGGATCACCTCTGCAATTTGAGAGTAGAGGAAGAAAACTGTTAAATACACATTTTTGTACGGTGGCCCCCATGAAACTACAAATTCATGTTTTTGTACAAATTACTAACACATTGTTGGTTTTGGTCTTTTCATGGGATTTGTGGACAATAAGAAAAATATGTAATATTCTTAGCCTTATCCTTTAACAAAAAAAAAAAGAAAACTAAGGTAAGACAGAAGGTTACCATGAGGGTAGGCGATAGAGGTGGCACAGGTCTTGGAGGTGGCTGCTGCGAGCATCATGCCCACAAAGTCTGAGGCATCTTTGACAGACTCCTCCTCTTCGTCCATGCTGGTGTGGGCCTTGGCCTCCAGTAGTTTACGTTTGATGCTCTCATAAATGACAAAATGGATTACAGTCTCAGAAATGCCAGCGTATGAGGCCGACATGCCCCTGTAGAAACCTCGCAGGCCATCCATCTGGTACACCCGCCGCACGCACTCAAATGCGTTCATTCGCCGCTCGCCTCGGTTTCTGTAATTATACAGAGACTTTTAAGTCCAACAATATAATTTCATGCTAATCATCATTATTAATATTATTGTTATTATAGGAATGAGTAATACAATCCAATCCACTGTAGCTTCTATGACATTAAGGCTCGAGGTTCCTCACCTGGTTTCCAGCTGCAGACGGGTCTTGATCAGCCAGATGGGATTGGTGGCTGTGATGGCGGTGAACCCTGGGAAATTCAGAAGAGGTCAGAGGTTCAGACAGATGCAGAGACATTTGGAAGAACACAATCTAATCAACTCTAATAGATCTTCTATACTGTACAAGGACAGTGAGAAAGCACTTCACTAAACAGGATCAATTCACTTCAGTGTTTTACTTTACTCTGATTTCTATTTCAATTCTATTATAGAGAGTTATTGTAGACATGATTTAAGACCATGTCTGTATCAAGTTAATCTCTTTTTATCAGTAATTGAGTTACAGACAAAAATGTATGCTTTTCCGTCTTTCACATATTGATCCTCTTCATGTGAAATGCTACAGATGTATGCAGACAACAGCTCTCTTCCTGAAGTACCTTAACTGACAACAGTGCATGAAGGCAGCAGCTGTGAGTGCATATGTCATATGTCATCTTAAAAAAATATCTAACCGCAAACACTGGGAAATGAGGCCAAGCAGCAAATTCATTTTAGGCCTTTGAGTGTGGCAGATTGTTATAATACTGCAGTCTGATTCATTTCTTTGAAATGCTAATGAGAGATATTGTCTTTCTAATAGTAATCATTTGCAATTAAAACATCAGCTCATGTTAAAGAGCTTACAGAGGTGACCTGTTTTTTAAAAAAGAAATACATTATTACACTTTCAATGAGCTTTGTAATAACTATTGCCCTTTTGACAAGCAAATCTGCCATTCCTCAACTTCCAGTCAAACAATGGGTTTGATTCTTAGTTTTGACATTGCTCTACATTTTCCCTCATTGTTGGTTCAGCAATATGAATGTGTCTCTGCCTCTGTCTTTATTTTTATTCAATGACATTTAACCAGTGGTTAACTGGTAAGACCCTAAAGACAGGCTGTTGGTCTGATACTAGCACAACTAGCACAACTACAACAGCACAGAGAAACAAAATGGTGTCTGGAGGAGATTCTTCAATTATTCAGCAGGACTTAAGTGGAAAGTCTGTAGCGTGAAATTTAGTGTAGACTTTACTTCCTAATAGTGGTGGGCAACCTTGTTCTATATGTCCATCTGCCTTCACAACCAATCTTAATGTTGGCTTAGTCTGAAACTGGGGTCAGTCAATATAATTATGGGGTCAGAATACATATATCAAGCAGATGTGAGTGTGTGCATGCGCTTGTTTGAGTTATTTATAGGAGATGATACTTTGAACACATTGAGCTTTTGATCAGTAGGAACACTATGCAATATACAGTTTTGTAAAGTTTGATATGTAGGGTGAAAAGCTAATTAATGAGCACTTTGTTTCATCATCAATTGACACAAAGCGTCTAAAAGTTTCTGATACAAATGATGTAAAATAGAGGAATAAAACATGGCCATTTGCAGAACAGAACAGCTAAGACAAGGGCAAGTCTAGAAAGAGACCTGAGGCACATCTAGTGTATCAATGCAACACAGCCCTACATTAAGGCAACTGCGTGAAGAAGAGAGGATGACACAGGTCTGTTGAAGAGAAGAAGAGAAGAACAAAAAGAGGAGGAAGAAAAAAGAGGGAAGTAGAAGGAAGTAGCGTCTATGGCATGTACTCACGAGGGAGGGGCAAAGCTCCTCCAGCTCCTCCCCGCTGCAGCTAGTAGCCTGCAGATATGGGGGGCTCAGATGGCGGGGGTCTCCCACCCAATCACGCAGGGGTGAAAGCTTTACAGTAAAGCCCTAAAATAGACACAGGCTTTTCTGTACCACAGTCACACACAAGCAGCAGTCACATCTACCCCCAACCCCAACCCACTGATGCTGTACAGGTAGTTGGAGAAGAGATGAGTGAAGGACTGACCTCCCCCCATCTTTCCCCAAACTCTACGCCCCATCCCCTTTAATTTACTTGAATTAAATTGTTTTACTTTCACTTAATTACAATTTATCCCTCCCTTTACTCCTTTTATCAACTGGAATAAAGAAAATGTTGACTGAACAGAAACCAACCCAATCCAAAACTGCAGCTCCATCTCACCACAGTGAGCTAACACACAAGTACAAATACAAAGGAGAAAATAAGATTGAAGATGTATTCTTCATAATCATTGTGCCATAATCAAATGCTTATTGAGATAAGATAGAAAATAAAGAGAGGCAGGTGGAAATGCTAACCTTGTCTCGTTGTGTATAACAGAGTCTAAGCGGTTGTCAATGGTGATGAAAGGAGTGAGGAGAACATTTGTGTGACAGAAGGATGAAGTGACTGATCATAGTGAAGTGAATCAATGAATGCAACTCAGCCAGACCCAAATACCTCTCTGGACCAAACTGGATTCTGGAAAAACTGGGATATATTTAAAATAATATTAAAATGTCCTGGCATGTGGAGAAAAATGTGTCTCCAGAGAGCCAGCCTGTTTCTACAAAAACACATCAAATGAAGGAGTTATGGGACATGTCCTCTTCAATGTCACACAAAGGACACTGGAAATGGCAACCTCAGCGGAAAAATACTTTCATATTTTTCCAGTTACTGAAGGTTCATGGGTAAGTCTAAATATTCATTGTAAAATTAACAGCTAAATGTTCTCAATGGCGCACAGTATAGCCGAGAGGCCTCTTCTACGCAGCTGTTATTTTGTTATTTAACTCTTTGACATAAATGCTTTTAGCTGAATTTGTTAATTGTGTTAATAGTTTTTTCTCCTTTAATGTTTATTATTAATGTTTTTTGTCAAAATATAATATGCTCCTTATTTATTATATGGGCCAGCTTAATAGGACAACATGCTAATTAATTATTTATTTAATCAACACATTAAAGATTCCTCTGAACCAATAAAGTATATATAAAAATGTCTCAACGTCGATTTTTCACAAAACTCCATGACATCGAACAAAGTAACTTATATTTCTGGTAATGGAAGTGAGGCACACTTGCCTGTTTGGTTATTTAGATAAGACAAACATACAAACTAACTAGTCCTTGAGGCGAACCTCTGAACAGCTGCATCTGTATATGGGCATGCTGCTGCACGTTGTGCATTATGATCCTTCTATAGACACATAGCGCCAGCGCAATTTCTCCACAGGACTTTGACCTACATTCAGAGACGGCAAACATGCTTTAGATTAACAGTTGGAAGGCAACACAGCTGAAGTAGTGTGACGCCTCCCTTCCCCGAATGCAAGGAAGACCTCAATTCACAGCAAGGAGGCACAAACTTACTTTACAAAACTGGAAGCAATTATCCAGGAATCGGGGAGCATTTAGCTGTTCAGTCACCGAGGCTTTCTTTAACGCTGCCATTTCTCAGTGCTGACAAGCTTCAATATGCAATGTGTGCATATGAAAGACATAGACAGTACGTGTATCTGTCCAGTAACAGTGTAAAGACATTTGTACCGTATAGTACAACTACACAGATATTTGTATTTAATTCAAGGTACTATAGATACACAAATCCAACTGACATGCTGATGAAGAAATGTGTGCAACATGAAGAATGCACTTTTCTCGCTTAATGACCAAAAACCTATTGACTTTTCTATATGTTGTGTTAAAGTTCAACCAGTTCCATCAGTTACATGTCTGTGCGTCTAACAAGTACTAATTTGCGTTTAAACGGGTTGGGGAAGTCATGACGAAATAGTGCCAGCCTTTTGGATGACG
Organism: Enoplosus armatus; assembly: GCF_043641665.1. Lineage (NCBI taxonomy): Eukaryota > Metazoa > Chordata > Actinopteri > Centrarchiformes > Enoplosidae > Enoplosus > Enoplosus armatus. The sequence goes on from NC_092193.1 coordinate 15,786,859, forward strand.
GACTGATTCTCCTTGAAAAGAAATGACTGAGGCACTAATGGTGTTGATGAATGATGACAAAGACAAAATGGAGCACATCGATCACAATCTCCTGTAGCAGTGACAAGGTTAGCATTTCTTTTGTGCTGACAACATAAAATCCACAGAAGTATGTGTCATTATTACTTTACCTTTACTATGTTGATGGAACAAGACAACAGGCTAAGGGGAAGGAGGTGTGTGTCAAGACTAAGCTGTAACAAAACCTTATAATAACAACCTAAAAACTACAAACCAGCAGCAAACACATTGCCACAAGCAATGGTAATATCATTACAAATGAATAACCATCATGAACTTTCTAATATTCATAAAAATCACCATGGTTTTCATCATACCAGTGTAAAGAAATGGAGTGCTACCTGACGTGTCCGCCCGAGTGCCAGGGGCCCCGGTTGACCTTTGGGGGCTGTGCTCTCTCCTCTATACACACAGAGCAAAGAAGGGGGCCCAGACCACACTGTTTAAGTAACAACTGGGATGTTAAACCATTTACAGAGTCCTCTGGAGAGGCCTCAAAATGAAAGAATAAAAAGAGGAACAAAAGGCGAGGAGGAAAAAATAAAATAATGGAGGACATGGGGGGACAAAGGGGCCAGGAGAGGAGGAAAGCACAACCTAAACTTTGAGGACCATGTAGTTTTCTTCTTTTTGTCAAACAGCTAAAAAGATATACAGCACAGTCATGGTATAAATGCCAGCAGTGGCACATTATAGCCTGAAATGGCGTGGGTGCTGTGTCTCATTTGGTTTGCATTCACGTCTGAGACTGCCGTTCACTACTGCTGAGGATTTGTCTTATCAACTGGATGTGTGCTGGTAAGGCCACCATGAAGAGACAAGATACTGTATTATCTGGGTATCTTGGGTGATTTACGGAAAGTAAATGCTGGTGCTATGGCATGGTTTCAAGGTGCTTTTTTAACCATTGTTCTTAAATGCCAGATGGGAAATTAACTCTTGACTTTGAAACCATTTGATTTCTATAATCATAGTTTACAACATGGATAAATGTATCTTTCATGGCTTGGTTTCACAGCAAACAAAATTAGGCTGTTTTCATCACAATCAAGGTCAAGGTAATTTTGATCCTGAGAGTCTCAAATTGTGCTTTCTGATAAACCCACTATTGTAATATTTCTATACATGAAACAGCTACGTAATGCCTATTTATAACAGTTATTATCAGTTAGCTTTAGCATGATTTAGGTATTCACAAGCATTTGTGAAGATCCCACCATCCCACACATGCATATTGAAAGGGGGGGGGGGGTAAAAGATGAGAGGATAAAGAAAAATATAATCTATCTGATGAAGACAAACTGAATAATTCTTAAACATGTTTTTTTTTTTTAAACCCATCAGTGATTTACACTGCCCAGGCAGACTGACAGACAGACAGACAGACAGACAGACAATTTAACACTCAGCGACATACAGTGACAAACAGACAGAAGGGAGGGGGAGAAGGAGCCACCATTACCTGCCAGCCCGGCCGACACCATGTGCACCTGGGTAGAGTCTGGCTCCAGCACCCCATTCAGCTTCTCCTTGGCTGTTGAATAGGCTGCAAAGTAGATCGCCCTGTGGCAAAACATCATGAGGGAAAAATAAGACAGAGGTAAGTAAGATATTACAAACACTGAGGATTAACTACTACTAACTAGTAAGGAGACTGGGAGAAAATAATGCTTTTCTGATTAGTTTTAACACATGTACCACTAAGCAAAATGATAAATCAGCAACTAAAAATGACTGATTAAAGGTCACGAATGGAGTTAAGTAACTAAAAACACAGATGAATTGTATAATTACATGATTTATATAAAATAATAGCATAAGATTAACTGCATTAAATCTGAAAATGTTATTTAAATTGCCTGAAATAAAACACTGCCTAAATCGTACATGAGGCCATACATTAGAGCTAAGCCAAGCTAATATGTGGTCTAAAAGCAAGCCACTGAAAGACGTTTATCTCTGTGCCTGTGTGTGCGTGCATGCATGCGAGTGTGTGTGTGTCCAGCTCAATCTTATAGCACGCTTTAGTAGCAGATTAACTCCATGATTCTAGCTGCTCCTCACTAAATAAAATCACAGGATTTAGTCAACATTTCTGCTGAGTGGAATTAAACCCAGTGACCTCCCATCTGAATTGAGAGCATGCATGCAGAACATAATCACGCTGCTCTGCAGATGAGAGATGAATTATGTGAGTGGGTCTGAATGTGTATGTGCATCTCATACGTAATGAGTGATGCTGTTGGTGTAAGCTGTTCTGTCAGCACATGTGTTGTGTGTGTGTTGCTAATGAACGCCAGCAGCATGCCCAGTAGACTGCGCTCTCATTAGCATCAGGAGAGCGTCAGAGTACTGTTTCCTTATTATAAACAGGAGAGAATAACTCAGTAGCCCAGCAACCCAGACCTCCCCTTGTAGATAAACAAAGTAATAAATCTGTTATTTCATTCAGTTATATTGCATCAGAAGCTTAAACTTTACCTAAATTAGACAGTGATTAAAAGGAGTGGAAATGTTGCATCTCATTGCCATATATCTGGAACCTTCCACTGTATCTATAATAAACAGTGCAGACATTGATGGCGGCATGTTGATCAATAACCCTTAGCAATTTGGACATTTTTTAGAGAATCTTCCTAGAGGAATAGCTTAGATTTTACTGCCTGCAGCTGCACTGATTAATTGGGCGGCTCTGAATAATGACTGAAGAATTTGAAGTGTTGCTCATGACTTCCCAATCGAAAAATGTAATGGGTTTTTATCCATTTCTGTAAGTCTGTACATATTATGACATTTCATTTAGGTTTTCCAAATTGGTATGTCTGTGTGAGTGTCGATTGTGTGCAAATCTTTTGTACTCGAATCATACTTGACATTAAAAAACAAGGCTGCTATGCCGCTGGCAAACAATATGAAAATCCAAATGTCATGCCCATCAAAATGTTTTTTAAATTCTATTCAAGATCGCTAAGCTTTCACAGATACCAAATACACCATCATGACTTAAAATTAAATAATAATAAAAAATGCAATGGTCTTGTATTTTAATTTCTGAAGTGTGATACTGCTTCAGTGAAGTGATGGGACAATCAGTTACCAAATATACAGGACATGTGAGCTCATATGTGGCCAATGAGTTCATCAGGCTCACTTCTCATGTAACGATATCTTCCTATAGCACACTTTGCTATAGCTGTCATCATGACCAGGACACAAGCTGCCATTTCCACAGCTGGACAACTAGCCCACGGGACGGACACACACACACACACACACACACACACACACACACACACACACACACACACACACACACACAACCAAGGGCATTTTCACCCCTCAGAGAGTCTGAGCTAGACAGAGCGCAACGGCATAGGCAGTGAAGGACCCAGAGGACCAAACAAGTCTGAATGAATATAGGCAAAGAATGACAAACAAGCGAGAGAGAGAGAGAGAGAGAGGATAATAGTATGGAAAGGATGACTCAGATAGAGAGATCACAATGAACCAACGGGAAGAGGATGACAATGGCCATGTGATGCAGCAGTAGCTAGGGAGAACTAGAGAGGTCAGGGAGGGGGATTAGACACAGTAACTGTCTCAATAAATAGGAACTCCATTGTGACAACACACAACAACATCAACAGTCACATGATGACAGTGTCACAGCTGGCCGGAGCCAGCTGTTGCTGCTGTTTCATTCAGACTTTGATTGACTGAGTTCAGGCTGTTATGCAACCCTAACCAGCCAAGCCAAGAGAGAGGAGGAACCTGCTCATTTCCTCTAGGATTGGAAGCATTGAACTCCACTAATTTCTGTATTTGTGGTCGGCCATAATTGCTGCCAACATAAGCTCTGAATGAGCCGGAAGCTTGAAAAAAAAAAAAGCTAAGAATATCTAGCAGAAGCAAATAAATGTGTGCCCAAATATGTGTGCCCAGGTTTGATGTAACATGTGAAGCAGATGAAGCAGAAATGCCTTTATTCTCTGGTAACAGGTTGTGCTGATAACAGTGGTTCACTCTGAAGGTTTCTATTAAACATTAAAGATTGTGGTGACCTACTCTAATGTGTTGGGTTATCCAATATAGGTTATTTTCTTTTGGCTTCATTCTGTTCACGTTTTTGGTATTTCTTAAGAGATCATAAAGGTTATGGTAGGCAGGAGAAGACATGCAACACACCCTGAATACTAGATAATACTCCAACAATACTGTACATACCTGGAAGGTGCCACACCCACAAGGTTGGGTCCCAGTCCTCTGAAGAGTGAACGAGGTCCCTCTCTCTCTAGAATTAACCTGCAGAGAGATTAAGATTTTAATTCCTGTTTTCTTGGTTATTCCATCATAATACAGAGCAAGCATACAGTATATTTAACATCCATGTAATATGCTGATACCACTAATACTACTCATGTCTGCACTGAATATGAAGCTGCCACCAGAAGCTGATTAGCTTGGCTTAGCACAATGACTAGAAACAGGGGGGAAAAGCTAGCCTGTTTCTGTACAAAGGCTGGCGCTAGCTTCATATGTGCTGTACAAGCACGAGATCCATGGTATCAATCTTCTCATGCAGCTCTCAGAAAGACAGAAAATAACCGTATCTCCGAAAATGTCAAACTATTCCTTTAATGTTTGGCAATTACAATCCATTCTGTGTGAGTTACACACACAACAGTTCTTTATCTCGCCATTGCATGTAAAAAAAATCCCTTACATGCTGTATGATGACAGAAAGAATACAGAGTTAATACTTCACCTTGATGTTTATGGGGCACAATGGGAAATAGAAAATCACAGAGGTCAAAGAGACTGCATTTCATTTTGCACAACATCACTGTTTGTAGCTAAATTTATATCCAATGTGGGTGCACTAAGCAGATGGACCAGTAAATTATACTTTTGGGGAAATCTGCCAGGACCTGACAGTCAATACAGCGTGACATTATACACAGGGTCACTATCAACATGCTGGAAGACCCAAAATAAATGAAATGACAGGTGATGTTTATGGTGGTGTTATCATGACACTCATGTGTTCATTTTCTCTTGTCACCTGAGTTCAAAGATTGTTCAACTGTCTCCGATCTAATCCAGTAACCTCATTTAGAATGAGCACAGAGTTCACCTTCATTCATCTCACGCTTTCACATAAACTGTGATGAAAATTACATTCAAAGAAAAGCATCAAGTCATCCTGGAAATAAACAGACGCAAAAGACAAGAAAACAGTCCAGGGCCAGTTAATAAACTGCTCTTTTGGGGTAGATTAAATTCTTATGATAGCAGCTAAACTTGAGCAGTCCCACACAACTAAAAACAAGACCTAGCCATGATCTTTCTTGGAGCAGCTATGTATCTGTATTTTGTCCAGCTTGTGGGTTTGTGAGATTTTGCCAACTTCTGCTCATAGCTAAATACTTCTCAACTCAAAAATGATTTACAGTGTACGGCATCTCCTCAAGAATACAGAGTATTTGCCTTAACTTAAATAACACACAGAGCTTGGAGTCACAGCGTTTTTCACAGTCACAAAACTTAAATTATTAGTTAACATACTCTCCATGCTCTAAAATGGAACAACGCCTGCACTTCACTGCATGCTGACCCACTTTGACTCATGTGGGGGGGTTTTTTCCCTTTCCTTGCCATACTACTCTTCCCTCTTCTGCCCTGCTCCACTCCATATTGTGCAAGAGTGGTGTACAGTTTCTGCAAGTGGCTGACAACACAAGAAGTTGGTTTATGTCGGCACTAGACCAATGTTGAGCCCAAAACAATGCCCCCATTAACTTCAATAGAAAGAGGGCATTAGTACAAAAAATCCTGAAGAAAGCATTGTTAACAGAGCCTTGTTAAGGCGGGAAAACTGATAAAGAAATCATTCCCAATTATTGCAACAGCCATTTTTTTGCATTTTTTTGCCAAACAATTGTAAGAAACAAAATTCTGGTTAAACATTTTGGTGACAAATAAGGATCTCTACTGAACTATACAAGTGCAAGTTCAGCATGTTGCCTATATATCCTGGCAAATCTGAATTTCATGTTAGAAGTCTACCTTGAAAAGCACATTTTTCCCCCCGAGATGTGAAGTGAAACATGACGTTTGTCCAGGATTCCTAATTTGCAAGATAATTGTGGAACATTCCACACACAAGCTTGTGCATTATGCAAAATGTTTGACACTGTGTGACAGTCATGGACATATGTTGCCAGAGAACAAGAGTGGAGCACTGTAGCCACGTTGAATATTTACTAATCCCTCAGTGGCCAACGTTAATTACGAGTATCGAGCCACACTGGCTTTTAGTAGGTTCCAAACAAACACCTAACCAACGTTGGATTCCCTTACACTCTCACTTCCCATCTTTCTGGTAACTTTCCACTGTCTAATGATATGAGGAATGACATATTACGTTGCAAAAAAAGGAACAACTTATTGAGTATTTCTTATCAGTTCCCCAGAAGTTGTTTAGAGAAAGTACCCAAAAGAGCTTTATAGTCAAATGAGGCTTAAAATGATCTACTACAGAATTTACTTGAGGCTGGACTTGTTGGACGTTGCTTTGCTCAAATGTCTCTAACTGCTCTCTAACAACTAAACAAATAGTTTTCCACAAGAAAATTTACCAGCCTTCCAAAAAAAGACTTACTCCCCAGGGCAGGATAACCATTTCTGCAAACAATTTGTCAGGTTTGTAGCAGCATGTTGACTGACTTAACATCAGTTCAGCACATGCACCAAATGGGTTGGGCAATAGGATAAATACACATTGTAGGGACTCACTATAGGCTAAATTGATTGTCGGAGTGAGTTGTTTTCCATTTTTTCAAACTATTTTAAGTTTTTCATTATGGTGGTGTAGCTTTCCGTCTCTTGGAGCATTTAAGGTGTCAATAATTATTCTCTAAAAGCACATAAAAGGGACATAGTGTAAAATAAGAGTCAATGCAAACTTGAAGAATTACAGTTATATAGGACATACAAAAAACCTGTTTCATTATTACTGTGGATTTGCTTTAGAGTACCACAAACTAATCTGTGTCTTTTGGTCATGAACAGCCAACGGACAAGTTCACCAACTGACATGAACATTTGCTGTGACAACAAACACAGACTGTGTGTGTCACACCTCCCACAGACTGGTTACAAAACTTTCATTTGTATCTTTCAGACCTTCTTCCTTCTGCTCCTGTCTTTGCAGATTCATTCAGACTGTAATGCAATTTAGGATAACTGCAAATTTTCTCATGGGCGGACACATTTTCAACTTGGTCAAGCGTGGCTTTTCCTCAATTTGTGCTGCAGATTTGAATCTGCCCCCATTTGCATCTTGCTATAACACTGTATGTATTCAGTCTATGGTACTAACCCATGAGCTGACCTCCCTAATTTACAAACTAATAATTTGAGAAACAATCACTACCAGTTTTTTATATGACAGTATTAACATTCACTGTTCGATAAGTATTCTACCCCCGTGTCCTGCAGTTTATCAAAACTATCCTTGGTAAGGTTCCCTTTTGAAATGATCCCTAACAAAGTAAAGTTAGTACAATTAACATTTGGCGTCATTCTCCTTACTTGAGACAGTGCAGAGGCCCTGGTGGAGCGACACGGGCCACACTGGCTCCGTTTACGGTGCTGAGCTGGACTTCAGATATGTAGAGAGTGATGGAGGAGGACTGCAGTCTGGTCTTCACAACCTCCAGAGGACAAGTCAAAATAGCGCCCACTGTGCCACCACATCTAGAAGGAAGTAGGGAAGGGGTTGAGGGTGCAGAAAAAAAAGGGGATGGTGGAAGAAAGGGGAAAAACATGACAACACATTTAACTTTGGCATTCACATTGGTCAAAAGAGAGATGGGACAGATCAAAATAATATGTAAATAACTACAAAAGCATCACATATCCTATATAGCTCTTGTATTGTGTTTTGGTTTTCTCAGTTCTTTTTTATTTATTTAATTTGCCATGTATAACATCTCTGAGTACCTTCAAAAGTGCTCTACGAATACAATTTATTATTATTAAATTTGGTCCAAGTCACGTCTATATTTTGCCCATTTCCTCTGCCAGCTTTCCCCCATCACTGGTAACACAATCTGTTATTCCTTTTAGCTCTAAAATTATCTAGGAGCAGGCGCGCATCCACACACCATGACCTGGCATTGTGATATGCAAGATACTGCAATGTGTAAGCTGCCAGCTAAGAGTACATAACTGGTATCATCATGCAGTTCGGTGGAAATTGACCACAGCTCAGTGACACATTTTGGTGACTTTTGCCATCTGAGGAGGCTTGCTGAACTCACACACATACGCATGTGCATGACTGCTTAAAAATTAACCAAAGAAAGTCAAGATGATGCTTAGACTTTGACAGCTACTCTGACGGAAGCCATCAGCATGTAAACAAACTAAAGTCAATCTATTTCACCCTTATTATTGAAAAACATAATGCATCAATCTCAGATAAATATCATTGTATTTTCTGTTTCATTGACATGGCATAAATTAGTACTTTATTTCTATAAACCCAATCAGACATCATCTCAGAACAATGTTTTGTCCCCGTGCCACATGTGCATGATCGTTGATCCTCTCTGCTTTCACCAAACGCTTGATGCTTTCCACAATAGGACTTGTATAGACAAAGCTTCATAATCAAACCACCACAAAGCTGGAAAGTGCTTGTTGACTACCGTAGTAACAAACCATATGAATGCTCTGTAGGTTGGGTTAAATGAATACTAGTTGTGGTGGTGTATGCTGACATCCTAGCTGCTGGCAGTGAATTCCTCTAGCTGCAGTCTCTTTTGAGTAGCACCAGCTATATTTACTTTTCAAACTGCCGACCCATATTCAAGCTCACAGGCAGCGGTGACCCTTGGCCTACTTTCAGGGCTACACTGTCTGCTGCATGTGTGTGTCTCACAGTGGCTGTGGGAGGAAGCGCTATGCGGAGGCCTCCATTTCAGGTTTTGGGGGAAAGCAAATCTAATTTTGCTTATTCAGGATAACAATGTGTTTTGTGTTGTTCTCAGATTGTTAAAGCCCTGAAGAGAGATAGCAGAAGAGTTGTGGTGTGATGGGATTACCATATTTAAATGTCAATGGCTTAGTGCAGAGATGAAAGTAGAGGTAACAGACAGAGAACAGGACAGACATACTGTGTCAACACAATGTTAAAATTTACGTCTGTGTTTACATTTCCTTTGATGAACAAGTTGTTGGGCATGTCAAGAGAATTGTGAATGAGAATCGTTGATCACCTACTGTATGCGCTGCAAGTTTAACCCAGAGTAGTCATACTATTGCCCTTATTATGTGGCCTCATTAAGTGGTTTACAAGATCGCTCAAAAACAGCAGAACACTTAAACTAATACTTTGCCAGCATTTTACACCCTCAAATGACCTTCCACCTACAATTTGGACAACTACACAATACAACAAAAATCTTCAGATGATAGTTTTTGGGAACAAATACTATCAGATGGATGTTTGTAGGGTAATTCTCATCTGCTGTATCTGGGGATCCTTGACATGAAAAGGTGTGGAAACCCCTAAGTTATCAGAATCAGAAATACTTTATTGATCCCGGGGGGAATTATTCAGTTACAGATGCTCCCATTCAAGAATAAGTAGTGTGTTACAGTAGTTGTGGTTTCACCAGCTGTTAATATCCAAGAAACAAAACATACAGAATTAAATTACACTGTTAAAATGCATGAGATGATGAGTAGCACTGCTGTGGCTGATGCAGAACTTCGTCAAGTTCTCGAGAGAGAGCAGCAACGAGCCCGGAAATAGTTTGGAGTCGCCTTCGAAATAAAAGCGTAAAATCTTGCCACTTGGAGAGAAGAATAAAACGACAAAGAAATTAGTTGAAATACTCAGTGATATCCCCGATGCCACATCTAAGCTCAAGCGCGCGGTCAATGTCTCGTTTGTGTTAGTATTTTGCAGTACAAACGAACATTTTGAAGTATTAACAGGAAGTTCAGTTTGAAGCAACGGTTAAGACACTGACGTGCGCACAGCTGCCAGGGTTGAAGCACATGCACGCTCTGCATAGAAAAACGGCCCTTGTTAACTAGCTTCATAAACCAGACGCCGAGTCATGTTTCAATGCCGAGACTGTTCATTTAAAAAACATCTAAATTAAATATGTTGTCTGACTTACCCTCCGGCGAACAAATGAACCAGTGTGTCCCTTTGGCTCATTATTTAGCATGCTCTGCCAAGCAGCGCACCTCGGGGCTGCGGCAGAGGGTCAAACACGGGCTCGGGTCCGGTCCCTCCCCGTTGCTTTCTGCCTCCGGGAGGATGCGCACGTCGATGGTTAAACAACGACAATGATGAACCAGCGGTGGGGCGAGTCTCCGGTGATTCAGACTGCAGTGGGCCGACAAACCCCCCCCCCTTGTCGCTCTCAGTTTCCCCTCTCACACAGATAGCTTCTTACCTTCGACTAAACCACCGGAGAGCTGCGAGCTCTGCAGGTTAACTACTGGCAGAAGAATGTTTCAGCTCTAATAAACGGTTTTATGGCACATCCACGGGTTTGTCTCGATATACCCCTCTGCTTTCATCTGCGAGAGGGAGGCAGAGCTCATAGTATTTACTGTACAATCATAGGCTGGAAAACAGACGCTGCTATTGGTCAGCCTGGCGCATGACGTCACGTAACCCCCGCCTTGGTCATGCACTGTTCACATGCTCAACATTGAATGAATCACAGCTGCATTATGATCGGGTGCAACCTGGAAAACGTTATCTTATCTCTCAAAGCCAGAGAAGACCACCTTTACCTTCAAGGTGTGACACAGTTTGGACTGGACAAGAACACGTTTCCTGTGGTTGTGTGGTTGTCTAGTATGAGACAGACCTGAGACAAAGAGATAATTTACAGTCAGGTAGGACAACCAACAATTAAGAGACAAATACAATTCATAAAAAAAACATTAGCCATCCTTTTAGTATTTCTAGGTGTATTCAGCCATTGTGGATGATCTTGCATACCAGTGTGCAGGACTGTTGGATGTACAGGATTTTTGCAGCAATTTAATGAAGTACCATGATATGCCAGATAGTCACTGGATTAGCCTTAACCCCATGGTTATTTACTCTATAAAGCGTTTCTCATTTGATTTTTACCATATCACAATATTTAATGATATTGCAATAAAAACTGCACATACCTTGACAAGGCTCTATCCTTATCACCCACCCCTATATTACCCAATAACCCTTTGACCTCAGTCACTGTTTCAAATCCAAAATCCATCTAAAGTAAAATTTAAAGTATTCAGAGGGGTACTTTGAATGAGAAAATGCTGTTATGTTATTAGCCTTGTAATATTGGCTGCAGCAAACAACAGCTGCAAATCCACAGCATTTATCCATTGTGTGGCTCGTTCACGTGCATTTTCATAGCACTTAGCATGGAGCAGGGCACGTGCAGTTTCATTCTCTTTGCCCAACAAGACAGTCTTTACCAAAATTGGATTTTTTTTTTCTTCTGAAAGCTGCCACACAATCAGCTGACCACACTCAGCTGGTGATTCAATAATGGTGCTGAATGAAGCCACACAGTTTTGTAATTGGGAGCACAGTATGGCAAGTTGGAGTCATGTGCATGGTTTCACTGTTCACATTTGTAAAGTCAAAACCAATAATGTCATGTCCTGCATTAGAGAGGTTATGTACATCTCATGACTCAGAGATTTGGGATGGATTCTGAAAGAGTGATTTGGTGTCAGATAAAAGGGAATGGTGTGCCTCTCGTTATTACAATACTAAACTAAGATGAAATCAATGGGTTTGCCTTTGAATAAAGATTTTACAGTTAAAAAAATGTGTAAAGTAACAAAAAAATGTTACTGACCATCTCTTCTGTTTAAAGTGCGCATATGGTCATTTTTTTTTATTATTCTGCACTTATTGAAGTAAAGATGTTTGCTGTTCAAATCAAACATTTACATTTAAGTGCACTACTTAATGAAACAGTTTTGTTTAGTTTTGTTGTCAGATCATTGTACATCTGCATAGAAAGAAAAAAAATGCTGCCTCACATAAACAGGAGCTTTGTGGACTTTCTGTTGTTGGATATTTTATTACATGCACTGGAAAAGGAAAAAAAAGAATTAAAAGCATTTTTCAGGAACAAGTTAATTTTTTCAGTGAGCTACCTTCATGTGATAAATAGAGGCTGCGTATTTAGAATGGTCTCATTTGGATTACTTCTACTGTTATCAATTTAGATTTTAAATGTTATGATTAAAGCAGCTCCATTTTGTGTTTTGTTTTGTTGCTGCGGGACCATTCATATCTTTAAATCAATAAGGCCAGTACTGGGTTAAAGGCCAAAACATCAAAAATAAACACTCTGATGGATAGATAAACAGGGTAATACTAGAATAATAATAATAGAATGGTACTGAATGAAATTCTATGAAATTCCAATGCAATTTTGATTGGTATTTGAGTGGGTGAGAAATAAGAGATGGAATATGTCAATACCACCCTCAACAGTCACGAAATAGCCCCCAGTTGATGGACAGTGACGAAACATTGTAAGACAGACAAAAGTGATTAGAGTGGAATTACCAGAGTAATTTACAGCGTGTATTTCTAGAAGCTCTCAAGGCCTGTCAACGCTGCTAAAAGTGACACAACATGTCCAGAATGCTATGGTGTTGAATAGCTAGAGGGCTATTGAACAGTTGAATATACATTTGTAGTGTGAGAAAGGACAAGAGTTCATTGTAAAATGAGAGAAAGTGAATTATTGCCTTGCACTGGTGCTCATGAGGACACCTGCTGACAGTTTAAAAGATCATGAGATGGAACTGCAGCGATTAAATTATACTGTTATTGAAAGCCAAACGCTGTGAATAAGTTATGCAATCTGTCTGTCTGTATCCATTTGTCTATCTCTCTGTGTCAGTCACTGGCTGTCTCTCTCTGTCTCAATTTCTCTCTGTGGTACTGTAGATAAATGTAGGAATATAGCATATACTTTATGTGTGTTGCTGTTTGTGTATGTGGGTGCCAATCTAATTCTTCACACCGTCCAGTTCAAAACTTCCAATTGTGACTTATTCTAACTTAAATGTGATACAAATTGAATTACTGTAAATTAATAGTTTACTTGTATCTTGTGTTTTTTTTTTTATCTAATTGCTCTTTAGATATTTGAATTTACAATTGGCATCAGCCCTGCACATGTGACAAAGACACTGAACATGCAGGTTTCTGTGCCTGAACGAGCAGCGGAAATGCAGTACACAAGCTAAAGGAGTAATGTGCTATATGTATATAATTACTGCACATTTACACACATAATACAGATGAAGCAGGCCTCTCCAGAAGCTGAGTCAGGTCAGCCTCAGGCATCATGATAAGGAGAAACGCCTGCAGCAGCAGGTTGTAATCATGACACACTGACAAACAATGGGAAGCGCTATTGTGACAAACTTGTTGAATATCTGCTATGTCATCCAAACAGTTTCTAACCTTGTATACCTGCCTCAGAAACTCCTTTATGACAGCAGCATAAATCCAGTAACCATAGCCAAAACACAAGGCAAACCAACACACACACAAATTATATTACAATATTTTACTGCCAAATATTGCAGAAATACTGTGAATGTTATTTTCTTACATTTTCAATTGGTGGCTAACTGTTCAAACATCCAAAATGTGTGATCATGTGTAAATGACTTGCATGCACATTTGTGTGTCAATGTTAAAGTCCACTAACACATGTCTCATGACGTTCCACACATGTGGAAAGGTAGTGTCTCATGATTTCTGTTGGACTTTGACCAAACACACGAGTGGGAAAACTAATGAGAAACACGCTCTGAGGTGCATGCATGCGTGTGTATGTGTGTGCGTGGTGATCTCCGTTCTCAGAAACAGACTCAGATCACACACACAACGTGAGTGGACCCCTTCTTTATCAGTGTTTGGGTTCAAAATGAACGAAAAGGAAGAGGCAGGGGTAGAAGACAGGGCGATATAGGACAAAAATAGATATTGTTTAACTAATGGTTAAATATTACATGTGGAGGTTACTATTTCAGGTCACACTAAAGGGACATTTCAGAATTCATGGGGGGGTAAGTTTTAAAGGTCTCTGAAGAATCATGGTCTTGAATGTTTCTGCATAATGCAGAATTTAATTGGAATATTATTTTTGTACATCTAGTAAAAACATACTTTGGGTCCAAATAAAAGCACGACGATGGGCTGACTAAAATCACAATTGTCTGAACCCTCATTAGTTGGTCAAGATCTAGGTCAGGTGGAGTTTTCAAAATGTTTGCTTTGGGGTGTCTGATGCTAATAAGAGAAATGTTAAAATAAGTCATTGACCCGGCTCATCAAAACAGTTTTCCAATTCCATTAACTCAACAAAGTGCAGCTCACTCAGTAAGTCGACAAGAAGCAACCATTTGAGAATGCTTATATTTGCCAATCATCAGTTCTGTTTGTACAGTACAATAAAGTATATATGGTAGCAGCACAGTATCAGCCATGCAGCATACGTCACTGTAGCAACTGGATATTAAATATGATACCCTGTACAAATGAACATGGCAGTTTTGTAGCCTTTTATCAAACCATCATCTCAGCTGACGTGTGAACATTGTCAAACCAGGCATGGTGCAACCATAGCTCTCTTCTTTGAAACTGTAATGTTTGATTGAAAGAGCCACTGACCTGCTTTACTTTATTTGTTGCTTGTACTTCTGTATAAACTAGTCTGGCCAAATAACAAAAAAATGTAATTGCCGGCCAGACAAGCAATCACACCTGTAACCCAGTGGTGGATCATGGATGAAGTGTTCAGATCAATTACATCGGTAAAAGTAGCAATACTACAGTGCAAAACAAAGATCTATTATAAGAAGTCCTGAATTCAAGTTAAAGTATGTATCTACAAAATGTACTTAAAGTATCAAAAGTAAAAGTAGTCATTATGCAGCAGACTGGCCTCTGCCAGTGTTATATTATGAGTGATATTATTAGATTATTATCACTGATATATTAACATGCAAGCAGAATTTCAGTGTAGTTGGTTGAGGAAATTTAACAGATTCTATCTGGGCTACTGTTGGGTAATTTAATTTACACTACTCACAAAAAGTTAGGGATATTCAGCTTTCACATGAAGTCGATTCACATTGAGCAGAAATGAGGAATGAGATGAAGAAATTACCATTGCATGCTTCTACTTAAATGCCCTACTTTCATGATATAATATCACTGTAGCATGAACTTTTTACATTTTCCATAAATGTCACCCGAAAGACAAATATCCCTAACTTTTTGTGAGTAGTGTTTATAACTGCATTCCTGTAGATTTTCAAAATCTGAATCTATAAAGTAACTTCAAACTATAGCTGTCATACACAGTTGTGGTATAAAAAGAACAATATTTCCATCTGAAATCTAGTGGACTGGAAATATAAAGTGGAATAAAATGGCAGATTTTCAAAGAACGTCTTGCACCCCTGAAGGCCCATGGACCTCACCTGTCGAACAACTGTCCCAACTTGTCTTCTCTGCGACACCCTGAGAGCGTTGACTAAATCCTGCCACCTAGCGGCTTTATTTTGACATAACTTACTACAGATGCATTCTCGGTGGAGGGTAATGGTCGTTTTCTTGTTGAAATCAAACCTTTTGATTATATTGGCAGGAAAAAGAGATTGACTCATTTCAGCCACAGTATGTCCAAACAGGCATGACCATGACGTTTTATTGATATTGTTTGCACCGTGCGCTGCATTCCTGCCTCCTCGTAAACTGCCCCTGTAACTGTCGGAAACGGTATTTGTGTCATTGATCGTGGACTTCAAAACATTAGTAAGTAAAAACTTTACGTAGAACAGGTTGTTTTTTGGTGGCTGATTTGTTTAAGGTTGCTGCTTTACGCTCTTTGGCTAACTGATGTTTAAATAAAAAAATCGTTTGACAAATTAAGTGATTACATGCGTTACTTTCATCATCAGTTTAAACTGGACTTCCATTTTACTGACCTCCTTAACAGCACATTTGGCAATATAATTTTACAAGCGAATTAGCTGTATTTGCCACTTTGCCAGCTGATGTGTGTAAAGTGTCCATTATTACAATATCACTAATGACTATGAAGGCAGCATTGTGTCACATGACCAGTGCACAGCTGAGGGATGCTGAAGTAGGCTTGCCCGTTGCTAGCCTGTTAGCCGCGTTAGCTGCGTCTAGTAATCCTGGCAGGAGCAGCCGTTTCTTTTCACCTTTCCAAGCA
The DNA here is from genome assembly GCF_043641665.1 of Enoplosus armatus. Classification (NCBI taxonomy): domain Eukaryota; kingdom Metazoa; phylum Chordata; class Actinopteri; order Centrarchiformes; family Enoplosidae; genus Enoplosus; species Enoplosus armatus. The sequence goes on from NC_092193.1 coordinate 15,803,238, forward strand.
GAATCCCCCGAGGGAGATATTCTACTCGAAATGGAGAGGATGCAGCGCATGTGGTCGTCTTATGTGTCCCCTCAAATCGTCAGCTTTTGGTTAGATGTCAATGTCATAGTTTGTAGCTAGGGCTGTCCAGTTAGCTCAGCTAGCCTCTGTCTGGTTAACGCAGGGCCAAGGCCAAGGCCAAGCGAGAAAAGGGAGGCCGTCGGGTGAGTACATTTACGCTAATGTCTTGTTTTTTCACCTTGTTTACCAACTTTTCTATATGCCAACATCATATATCAGCTCGTTAGTTGACAGTCGTTGAGCTACTTTACATGGTTTTTCTTATATTGAGATATATTCTGCCTATATTTGTTGGCGGCTGTACATTAACGATACTGTATCAATCATGTACACATCGGCCAAAATGAACTGTGACATTTAAACTGTTAATCATTGAATGAAAATAGGCAATGCAGATTTACAGTGATCACGCAGTCTGACAGTTCGATGTTTTATTATCTCTGATTATCCCCGACTTCAAAAATGCGTGAAATCGCATTGACAGTAACCGAGTTTGGTTATTTTGCCTTATGTTACGGGGCTTTAAATACATCAGAATGTGTCCATACATATGTAGTATTATCATGCTTCTTTTTCAATGAAAATGTTCAATAGTTTACTGGTGACAGTTTCAGTTTGGGGGGAGGGTAGGGGTACACAGTTTAATCCTGAAACGACCACATGAAAACATTTTTTTTCTCTGCACAGCAATGTGCTGCATTCTGTATCTGCTTGCCAACACAGTTTATTGAAGCCATATCACCATTATTTAATGAAAGGTACCAATTGCTTCTATTGAGTAAAATACTTTAAATATAGAATCCACCATCCATCTCTGTAATTACAAGCTGGTGTCTTGTGTGTGTTTTATACACATTTTCCTGCTGTGACATCTTGATTTTAACAATTTCCTGTGGGGCTCAACCAGAACTTGGCCTTACAGCACGCCTTTTGTACTGAGGGACCCATTTGGTAAAATGGGCATTTTGTGCTTTGCTTCGAGACTTTTTGAAGGTTGCGTGTCTTGTTTCCAGCAAACAATTCTCCCAGCTTTTTTGAGACCCAGAGCTGGAACTTTGTCAGTGTCAATATGGCACCACTCAGACGTATAAAGAATCTTATGAGGGGCTTGCAAGAATGGCATGGTGTTGTACGTATATTGTCATTTCAAGTCACCCATACTTTGTCTCCTGTTCTCAAATCCACCAGGTGTTTGCTCTGTAGGTGGACAGAGGGGGAGAGGAGTTGGACATCAGGTTTTGGATCTTCTTTTGAAGTCGCCTCCACCATCACCATCGTCATTGTCACCCTCAGCTGAGCCATGTCTTCGCCAGGGTGCTGCCACCTACCCGGCTCCCTTTGTGATTACTCCGGGAACGCCGAATCTGATGCCTCCAAGGATTCGGAGGAGTCTGATTCTACCACACAGGCCCAGTACATTGCCAAGGTTACCGCTAAAGATGGCCGCCCACTCTCCACCGTTGTCAAAGCGGTGAGCTTGCAGAGGTAAGAGGGGGAGGAACTCACATGGGGCCCTAATGAATATACTGTAATTACACAGTACTTTGGTTGATCATCACATTGTTGTCCTCTCTACTTTGCTCCACAGTGATGTGGGCATGTGTCGGATTTGTCATGAGGGAGCTGGAGGGGAGACGCTGCTCTCACCCTGCGACTGCACTGGTACGCTGGGCAAAGTGCACAAGAGCTGCTTGGAGAAGTGGCTGTCCTCCTCCAACACCAGCTACTGTGAACTCTGCCACACAGAATTCACTATTGAACGACGACCACAACCACTCACACAGGTTAGAGGGTTTCTTACTGCAAGGATGAATGCTTGTGTTGTCTTTTTTGTTTGTACAAAAAGAGGTGGAAATGAGCAAGACTAAAATGTCTAAAGCAAGGGAGACTGTTCTTTTCTTTGGCCTTGTAAGGAAAGTATTTTGTAAGTGTCTCTGAGATTAATTTCATGCCATGTAGAGTGTGTGCAAATTTGCTCATATTGATGAGATGGTTGCCTGACCTTGTAGTAAGGGCTCATTTATGCAGGAAACTCACATCTTTTTAATTGTCTTTAACTTGTCAGAATTTAGTTGTAATAGTTATTGCAAACTAAGATGCGTCAAAGTAACACTTCATTTTGCTCCTGCTCAGTGGCTGAAGGACCCAGGTCCTCGCAGTGAGAAGCGCACCCTGCTGTGCGACATGGCCTGCTTCCTTCTCATCACGCCCCTGGCAGCCATCTCCGGCTGGCTGTGTCTGAGGGGAGCCCAGGACCACCTGCAACTGAAGAGCAGGCTCGAGGCTGTTGGCCTCATCGCCCTCACCATCGCCCTCTTCACCATCTACATCCTCTGGACGCTGGTAACAAATGCTTTACATACATACAGAGGAGTGATTGTTTTTCTCTCTTGCATCATGCCTACAAGTTGGTTTTAACAAATGCAAACTGGCACAGACACAATAGAAAGATAGTCAAACCTACAGATTTATGTTCTGCTGTTGAGTATGTTACTGTTTTACTGTCCCAATATGACCTTGAATACCACTTCAAAAGGGTAGAGAGACGTGAGGACATGTGCAACTTGATACTCTTTGGCACAGAGCACTCATTTGTCTGAAAGTTGTCCAGATAGTTCATACGTAGCGCATACATTTATAACTCATCAGGAATAATAAGAATAAGCTGGCTTTTTCTTTTAAATAAGAATAAGCTGGTTTTCCTTAACTGGATTATATTCTTTAAAAATAGGATGTATTGTGAATCTGAAACCTAATCCTTTAATCTTCAGCATAAGAAGAATCATAAGAAAGGACAATTAAAGATTAGATTTAGCTCTCAGCTTGTGAGTGGCCTGCCGTGCAACAGTTGCAGCTTCAGTCAGCATGTCGTTCCTGTCCTGCGTCCGTACTACTCTGTCTCAAGTATCACGGTGTCAGTTGTATTGATGTCTGTCTCCTCCCCCGTTGTCACCTCCCGTCTCGCCACCCCCTCCTCCCGCTCTCCTTCTATTCAATCTCAGGTGTCGTTTCGGTATCACTGTCAGTTGTACTCGGAGTGGCGGAGGACCAATCAGAAAGTGCGCCTGCTCATGCCCGACATGAAAGGGGCGCACACCACCCAACGCTCTGTGCCGACCAAGTCGACCAAGAAAATGACTGACGAGACCATCGTATGAGTGCAGAGTGGTGCCAAGAGGAATATTTCAAATAAGCACTCTCTAAAAAAAACAAAATTAATCATATTAATGAACTTTTGCACTTCATAAGGACCATACTGAGAGGAGACGGCTACTTTCTCCTTCTGTTTTCTTTTATTGAAGCACTTGATGTAAACTACTACGGTATTGGCTGACCACAAATGTGGTTTTGGGAAAGAACTCATTCCGGAGTCACAGTTGATGTTGAAACACAGAGTTGTTGCCGGACAGACAGCGCTGGGATGTGAATGACTGAACACATGGACGTTGGACTAACCAGCCCAACTGTATGTCCGTGACACAAACTTATGAAATACTAAGACACAAGCTAATGTAGCAGGATATAACGGATTCAGCATGCTACTACAGTATAATATGAAACATATTCACTACCTATAATTCCCCCATGCCCCTTCACAATGTATTTAGTTTTTGAACAGTGGGCAGCCAATAGCCCGGCAGAGGATAATAACCTAAAAAACATGATTGACAAAGTCTATCTGTGAATATTCTTTCTGGACAAGTAGAGGGCGACAGTCGCTCATACCAACGTTCTTGTCTATAATCTGAACCCTTTTTAAAGTTTCCTGGGAAAGCTTTGAAAGAAAATCAAATCCTTGTCCTGTTTAGAAAACAGCTAAGGCATCACATATTTATCACACTTGTCACGGGGTCAGTGGAGATTGTAGTATATGGGATAACGCTAACTGCAGCTGTTAAACGGCAGTGCAGTGATGTATAAGGAAATAGTATTGAAGGTGGAAAAGTGTTTACATTCTAATTGGATGACGTCTCTACTATTGTCATAAAAGTGAATTAGCAAACAGCCCTGCTCCACTTGTAAATGCACCATTCATGAATTGAGCTGCCTAGCGATGACCAGCAGTCATCCTACATCACAAGAAATGCAATTTTAAATAGCAGAGATACAGTGTTCTGAATAGTGACGTTACAGACTTTTTGTCTTACATGAAAACACACAGCTGTATCAGAGCAGGCTGGTACTCAAAGTAAAGGTGCAAAAGAGAAATGTGTTCTGAGATGTCAATCAATGTATGCAGCGTATGCTAAACAAAGTATTTTGTGTTCTTGTAGTCTTCCTGCTGCATCCCCTGGGAAAGTTGGGTTATTGTGCAATAAAACATGAGGGACTCCTGGACTAAATCAATGTGAAATGTGAATTGTTTTCGCTATTTCGGCTTCTAACGATCTTTATCTTTGAAAATATATCTAAAGATCGATCACTGTGGGGTACGTGAGATGTCGTGATCTTGTTGTCTAAATTGTTTTTCCATTTAATATATTTGTGCTGCAAGAACTAACATTCCCACTATGACATTTACCAAAGTACTGTACTCACTTCAGTATTTCCATTTTAATATACTTTATACTCCTACTCCACTACATTTCAGAGGGAAAGGCCACTTCAGTTATTTTACAGCAATAGTAACTAGTTACTTTTCAGATTAAAAACAGAAGTTTATAAAATACAATACTTTGTAATACATACATACATTGCTGGTTTCCAATCGGTTTTGGCTGCCGACACCTTACCAAAAATTGACAATATGGAGCCCCTTGTTGCGCTTATGAGTTGTTACAAGCTCCACCAAAGAATGATTTCTACTTGAAGCTTCTCAGATGTGGCTTCTCAAATTTGTGTTGCACAACATTTCTTCTTTCCTCTCACAACTCCCTGACTTATCTTTGGAGGGGCCTGACCCCTAGTTTGGGAACCACTGGACCTAAAGAGATTATATTATCTGAATATAAAGTAGATAAAATTAGCTCTACCTTGACCCAAAACAACAGTAAAATGCTGTTTATGTGTTGACACTTTAACAATAATCACAATAACAGTTGGCATCACAAGGTGGTCCAGGCATGAGGTCACTGTGCAGGTACAGTATGTTATTTTGCGTATGTGATGTTAAAACAAAAAGAGGACACTGCAACATAATATTGTAAAATTTAATTTCATGGCATTAATATAATGTATGTGAGCAGACAAGCTATCAAAATGAAAAACAAACAAAAAAAAGAATATATTTTACACAAAATGAAACAAGCATCAGCAGCGTCACAACCACTTTTGAGATGATGACTGAACGAGGGGGAGGAAAGCCCAAAAACAGGACTGCTGGTACGACTGAAACAGGCAGGATTCAAACCCAGTCCTCCAGCGTGTGGCAATAACCGTCTACCAGGGAGAAGCCGAGGCCTTCAGGGTCTCAGGAAAAGCTGTTCTGCTACACTATCAGGGGTAACTGTGGTAGCTACTTAACGGGGTACCATCAGTCCTGTTTTTTGCAGGATGTAGGATGTAGCAGATTGTACCTGGGTCAGATTACAATTTGAAATCAATTCTAACACCTCTTTCTGGGATTGATCGTTTGTGGCATAACAGAGCTGACTCCACTGATCGAAAAAGTGCAGATTCAGACATAATTGCACCCCAGGCGGATGGAAGCACACCAACACTGTATTTCAATTAATAATCGACCCAGCTGAGTAAGGAACAGTTGCCATGGGTTACAGGTTCTGACAGCATTGCAGTTTGCTCCCCCTCTGGCCGTCCGTGGTTGGTGGCACGCTGATGTCAACCACGTTGTTTCCTGGGGACTCGTCATGGGCAGACCGCTCTGCGATCTGTTTCTGCGAGACAATGCGGTAGATTTCTGTTTTTGAAAAGATGAAACAAAAACAGATCAGACACTTTACCCTGAAATTTGTTGTTTTGGGTGAAACACTGAAACAGCCTGGTTGATGTGGGGGCAACCCGCAATGACACTGAAACCCAGGGGTGAAAACAGGGCTGAGATATTTATAAATTGATACTTCAGTTATGATTTTACACAAGACGGATCAAAAGGCAAATTAAATTAACTTCCTACAGGTAGAGGAAGTTCCACAAGCAAAGTTCAAAAGTTTAGTTACTGTTTTTTTTGCAGTTGCAAATAATTTGTCTTTGTTAATACCAGCAGACTTTAATTGTATGCTCTCAGTTCTTCACGTAAAGGTTTAGTGCCTGAACACACGTCTTACAGCTTGTATGTTTTTTCAGCTTAGAATCACATAGTAATGGTGTGTTATTAGACCAGGCTTTGGGAATGATTGTGCTGTTTGAGAAGTTATGTTGACATTTTATAAGTACTTTGATTTGTTATTGTTCAAGTACAATAATATCAACGGTGTAGCTCTGACGTCCCACCTCTGTTCACCAGCATACCTGTGAGGATATTCTTGAAGGCTTCTTCAACATTTGTTGAGTCCAAGGCTGAAGTTTCTATGAATGACAGATTGTTCTTCTCTGAGGGGTAAGAAAGAAAACATGAATTTAACAGCAACAGAAGCTTACTATTTGTTAGAAACACCCAAACAAATATGTTAATGGCAGAAAAGGCAGGAAGAGAACCAAGTATTATACACAACACAATATGCAAATCCACAAAATAAACTCCCATGCTCCAATATTTTTACATTATTATATAATTATTTCTTTCTGTAAGTTGCAGTACCTGCGAAGGCCCTGGCCTCGTCTGTGGGCACGGCCCTGAGGTGGCGCAGGTCGCTCTTGTTGCCAACCAGCATGATGACAATGTTGTTGTCGGCGTGGTCCCTCAGCTCCTTCAGCCAGCGCTCCACATTCTCATAGGTCAGGTGTTTGGCTATGTCATACACTAAAAGCGCCCCCACCGCTCCTCTGTAGTATCTGTAGTAACAACACATTTCACTAGTGATGACAGGAAGCGTCAGGGTGTCTGCAGGTCCATAAAAAGTCTGTTTTTCTTTGGTTTAGCCTTAAAAATCATTCTAAGAAGTCCAGTTATTAGAGGCTATCTGTTGCTTCCACACTGACTAATCCAGAGTATGCAGTAGTTAGTATAATCTACATTCTGCCTACTAAACTAAACATTGTTGGATGACATGTTATCATATTAACAACCAGGTTCCCGGTGTCTCATTCAGCCAACATGCATTTTTAAAGATGTTCACTTGAAGAAGACTCATATTCTACTATATTTTGTTTTTAACTCTGTCTTTAAACCAATTCTGTGAGATAAAATGTATAAGGTATAAAGTTTGCTTTCTAAAACCTGCAGATACTATTACTTTACATTGTACATGTTTGACATTTATCAGATGCACTATCCAGAGCATTGAGAGGACTGTCTGGGATTCTGCATCTAACTCAAGAAGATTTAACCCACTAGCTCAGGTCTTGTTGGGCAGTACATGGGTACTCATGGCTACTCATTGATCTAAAGTGCCATCTACCTATTTAACTAAATGTTGCAGACCATATCCAAAAGTTTGTTTCTAGTCTGAAAGATAAAGTGTCAGTTGCAAGTGCACAGCTGAAGTATTTCCCCACACGGAGGGGTTTCAGGTGACAGGCAGGACAGAAACGGACTCACGCCGAGGTGATGGCTCTGTAGCGCTCCTGTCCCGCTGTGTCCCAGATCTGAGCCTTTATCGTCTTGCCGTCCACCTGAATGCTGCGCGTGGCGAACTCCACCCCGATAGTGCTCTTACTCTCTAGGTTGAACTCATTTCGTGTGAACCGAGAGAGCAGGTTGCTCTTCCCTACGCCTGAGTCCCCGATTAACACAACTGTGGAGGGAAAGAGGAGGAGAGAGGGAAGATGAGACAAGTGTGTTTGTATACTGAAGGAGAGATATGGGATGGGCCGTATATATTAATAGATCCAGGAAATGTTGATATTGCATAAAACAGTGCCTCTAAACACTGGTTTCAACAGAACCCCCCTGGGTTCTTCATGTGTGATTTATGGGATATGAAAGTGTAACAAATACATACAAGGCTTGAGTCAATACATAACCTTAGTGTTACAACTCAGTAGGTTTTCATTTTAAATTCATTACAGCTCTTAACTTAATGAAAAGTTTTTTTCTGATCCATTTCAAGTAGCTTCTCAGCAGCATTTATCAAAAAGACAAAGGCATGGTTTTACAATATATATATATGTATACATTGTTTAACAGACACAACAAGTGTTATGAATTGTTTGATGATCTCACTGATAATTAACCAAATGAACAACCAGTCTTTTTAGTTGAACTATTCTGCATTTCCAGCCTGTTCTGGGTGTCGCTGTAGACAACCACTCGCGTCTGTTAGTGGCCAGCCGCCCAAGACCATGAAGAGGTACGGTTGTTTCATTCATGCCATCGCAAACCCATCATATAACCCAAACAAGAATTAAAGCCTTGAAGCGCCTGAAGGATTATCCACTAAACACAGAGGCGCTGTAGTCGGCAAAGATGCTTCTCTGCAGAACCACTAAACGGCTAAATAATGGAGTATGGGGAAGGATTTTAAGAGCCATTTTTTCACTGAGCAAAATATGCTCAACTGAGTAAATGAGGGCTCTGCTTTTCACAGTGCATCTTTAAAAGACTGTATAAGTTTGACCTTTCAAATCAAGAGTTTAGTCCGGCCAAAACACTGTGAGGGTGGTGATGTTCAGTAAATGAACTGCTGAAATCTCCCTAACAGCAGCTTTAACCTGATGTCAGTTTTGTTTACCAAACCTCATTTAACACTTTCTTTCTACCCCAGAGATTCAAGAGCCATCTATAAAAAGAACTATAAGGATGTGACTCCAACACTGTGAGTATAATGGGACTATGATATTGAAAACATTGGAGAGAGAGAGAACTATAACTACAAAGTCCCTGTAAGGTGCCAGCATCCACAGTATAAAGTGTCAACGTGGTGTGATTATTGTCTTCTTGTCTGAAGTTGAGATAAATGACACGTCAGAGGAAAGTGATTGATATGGACCATGGACCAGGTCTGAGCTGGTGGCTGAGGAGGCTGCTGTTCACAGCACAGCAGCAGAGGTGGAGCCCCTTTTCTCTCTCCCTCGACAAAAGGAAATAGAGCCGAACTTTGTCCCTGTCGACATCGCGCTGGTCCGGGCTGCAGGAAGCTGATAACAGGCTTCATCAAAACCTGAATCGACAGTTTCAGGCCGCCTTGCCCTTCCTGTTTCGGCCGGGTACACAGACGATGGCTCGGGCAGAGAGAGAGACAGAGAGGGAGGGAGAGAGAGAGGGAGAGCCCTCGCCTCCGGCAGATGCCCTATTCATCCCACAGAGGATACTTTGTTACATCTAAATGGCCCTTTGGCTTCTACAGGCCCAGGATGTTAATGTGGCCACAGGAGCTGATAGCACGATCAAAGGAAGGCATTCTGGATCCAACCGAGCACTGAGGATAAACACGGACCCAAGTCTGGCACCGCTTCAGTCTCGGTGACAACTGATCAGGCCTATTGATGGTCCCAATGACGCTGATACACAAAAGTTACGAGTTGCAGCATTTTTCAGTGAGAGCTGGCTGAGTAACAACCCTCCTCTGGGGATGAAGCCTATCGATCAGGAGGGGTAGAGGCTAACAGGCCTTTCATCAACCTCATGAGGTGGAATGAGTAGAAAAACATCAAATATCATTCAATAAATGAGGAAAGTGCTCACTCAAACCACCAATCCTGCTCTAAGAGTTGATGAAAGTTTAATACAAAGGCTGAGCAGCGGATAGGGTGTTGCATCCTATACCTATAAATATAGCTGCAGGCGTTGTAATGTTACAATGACAGCATTATGTTGAAATAACACCAAGCGATTATCATCCGGGCAGTTTTCTCAGAAAAGCATTAGTCTGTTCTCTTGGAATATGCAGATATCTGGTCAGCGACAATGACACAATAAGAGATTTACAGGAATGTATACAGCTTCGTCGGTGAGAGCCTGTGTAAAGGGGGAATGCAGTCATCTTTTTTTCTTTTCTTTTTTTTTTTGTTTTACCTTTGAACAAGAAATCGTATTCGTCGTCTCGGTTCCCCATTCTAGACGAGGCCGCTCCAACGCTTGTCTCCGGAAGAGGATGTGTGAAAAGTATGGGTATGAATTGTCGTTATATGCCAGAAAAAAAGGTGGAAAAGGTTTGTGCTGAGAGAGTCTCTGCGCCAGTTTTGGCTGTCAAGGCGAGCTGGCTGCAGAAGGGGAGAGCTCCCAACTCTGCAGAGGGAGGGGAGGAGTCCCTGCACTTCAAATACCTTCCTCAGGGGGGCGCTCTTTACTGGCATGCCAGCAGATAGCGTTCAGCTGGAGCCCACAGTCAAGACGCACACTGTCATTTGATTCTGAATGAAAACAGTAACAGGGTCATGCCACAAAGGATGATCACATCATTTAAGTTCAGTTTTATTTCACATGTAAAATAATAGTATTGACAAAGCATTTAATGACTGACATTGTACGGTGTGTGTAAAATAATACATAGGTTATTATATACATTGATACAAAGGTTACCTCCGTTTTTATCAGGCAGTAAACTCAAGGCCAACAGTGAATCTCCACCTACTGAATTATGTCAAGAAACCATATTTTAGAGGTAAATAATAGTCAAATAGAAAATGTTATGTTGGGGATATTTTGTACTAGAGCTGTCTTCAAGACTGGAAATAAATGGAAAATTCAAATCATGGTGCAAGTTGCATTTAAGTTATGGGGGTACGTACAATTGCATGAAAGAAAATGAAATAAATGGTCTCATTATAAAAACCAATATGTACCTGAACTTTATATAGTAGATACTAACTAAAAAGTGCATGGGTTTTGCACTTTTGGCATAGTCCGTTTTTAGTTTTTTATGTCATTGTTTGTTGTAGGTTGTTTTTATCGTTCTTTTGTCTTTAAGTACTGAAGCCCAGAACGGCCGTGCTTGCAATTATCAATTATATTTTTATTAATAATAATAATAATAATAATAATAATAACAGTAATTCTCTAACAGAAAGACACAATGTAACTTCTGTCTGTGTTAGACCTTGATTGACGTATAGTCTGATGCGTTGATCAATACATTGATTTGACATTTTCAGCTTAAATCAGTTGCTACAGTTGTCAAGATGCCATCTATGCATGCTGCCATGGCACTCCTGATCTCTGATAAACATTATAAGTAGGATAATACAATGAAACAACCTTTTACATTACATAACCTACATAACCCTAAATTAAAAATTCTAGAGCCTTTTGAATGAGAGACGATTCAGTTACAGCTGCAGCTTCATTATTTATGGATAAAGGCTTTGTATCATTATGAAAGCCCAAAGTGTATATTCTTTTTAGGGTGGATTTCTCCTTTAAAGTCGTGCTGACAGCTGGCCCCGCCCCAGCCCACCAGCTCTGCTCCTATTGGTCGAGCGGAAGGTCAGCTGCTGCACCAAGGATGCACGTGCTGCTCCGCGCATTTGAAGATCAAGATGGCAGCCTCCGTGTGTCGGTGCTACGAGGTTAGACACTCATTCATGTCCTTCATTGCAGCTCTTAAGTCTCCAACAGATCATTTGGTGAAGGGAATAAACACACACGGCTTTGTAATTAATCTTTTCGTGTCCAGTTTTGTGGAGGGGATTTTTAGGGTGTTTTATATGCAGCTAGAGCGCGAGATGTCCGTTAGGAAAAGGCCTTGTTGCATCAGACGCCCGGCAGGGTCCTCAATGTTCTTGTTTACTTATCAACGTCTAAAATACTATATTGTGTTGTGCTTGTAGGTGGAAAGATGTTTGTGTGTGGGCTTAAAACTCGTAACATTTGGTCGGAAAGTGAGCCTTTCAGACTCCTACATGGACCAGGGTACTGACACACATCGTGTCAGTGACTAGTCGTTATAAAAAATAACAGGTGTAACAGGTTTAATAATGGTGGTATAATCTCTTGTCTTTATTAATACCAGTGTTACACTAAATTCCGTGTCCCATCAGATTGTGTGACCTGACTAGACAGTTCAGCTATCTTGTCAGTGCAAATGGTTTTATCTTAGTTAATCACATACTTTATCGTAACTGCTGTTGCCAAACATGGTGCCTATATAGTATTTAGATAGGGTCTCACATTTTGATTGTGTGATTATGGTGAACTTAAATCTGAGACACTAGAGGATCGGCTACTTGAAAAAGATCAAAGGGTCAACCAAATAGCATCAGGTTAGGTGTCAGTGCTTTATATACAGATACTGCTGTAACCATTGCTAAATACTGGAGGGCCACCATTTTAGGTAACACATTACCAGTGACAACATAAGGGAAATTCATTATAAGGGATTTTGAATTACAGCCACAGAAATGTTACCACCCAATTTAATCTACTACCCATGGAGATACAGTGCATGCTGTTGAAACAAAAGTTACATTTAACCTGGCGAAGGTGTCTAACATTACTAACCTGTTAAATATAACCTGGTTTTAGCCAAGACACATAGATGGACCCCCCACCCTGCAAACGACCAAAACAGATAGTAAATGGTTTTCTGACAAGTAGCATATCACAACTACATGACTCCTGCTTTGCCTGTCATTTTCCTATTTTATATCCTTGCTCATTATTGCGGTGGCACGACTCATTAGTATCCCATTAACCACCTGTCACTCATTCTCCATCCACTGCAGTGTTGGCAGAGTCGATGTTTGTTACTGACAGTGACTTTCTTTCCATTGCAGCTGGTTGGCAGACGGGCCCTGGCCCTCTGCTCCCGGCCTCTGGTCTCCTCGGTGTGGAGAGGAGATGGCTATGGGTTACATGGGAGCCCAGCTGCAGCTGTGCAGGTACACACTTGACAGCTCCCATTCACCTTTAAATGACACATTGTCGACTACATCAAAGAAAAATGATCAGTTCTTTGTGTAAGAATTAATTTAAGTTAGGAAATTGAATTGGTTGTATTTATCTGACTGCTTTGTCCCATTTTCATAATATTCTTCTCTCATGCTACATAGTAAAAGGACTGTGGTTTATTCCTTCAATTTCACAGGCAGATAAAGACAGATATGTGAACGCTCTTATCTATGCGTCTGTCTGTCCAGCTAAAGTCCGTCTTTCTGTTTGTCTCATTAGGTACGATATTCCTCAGGACGTAAAGGTTTCCTGGGAGAGTTTGTGGATGGCCTGCGTCAGGAGTTCAATAAGAATCAGGAGATGAAAGACAACATAAAGAAGTTCAGAGAAGAGGCCAAGAGACTTGAGGAGTCTGACGCTCTCCAACAAGCCCGAAAGAAATATGTAAGAGCATTATTTGGTTTGTAGCCTCAATGATTTTATATCAAACAGTGTCTCTTTGAGTCATGATAGCTTTTTTTTTGTAACATGTATTTTTTTATTTTCTTCATCAGAAATCTATAGAGGCTGAGACAGTGAAGACTTCAGAGGTATTCAAGAAGACCTTTGGCTCTCTGTCAGAGACCGTCAAGGAGGTAAGGTATCAGCCCTTCCTCTGGTTTACCAATAAAACAGTCCTACTACTACTATGTGGGAGATTCAGATTAGTCTAATTAAAACCGTTGAACCTGCATGTGTGAACATACTGACTATTTTTTGGGGCATTTTTTGCCTTTAATTGATAGAGATAGAGAGGAAAGGTGGGAGACAGGGAGGGGGGGGTGACATGCAGCAAAGGGCCCTGGGCCAGAATCCCGGGCCGCTGCGGCAAGGACTCAGCCTTTGCACATTGGACGCCCGCTCTACCAAGTGAGCTACAGGGCGCCTCAACATACTGCCTGTTGACTCAAAATTGATACATATAGTCTCGCCAGTTATTATGTCTGTGATGGATAGTTCTAGTTTGTCTGAGTCCTCTTGGTTTCTGGAAAAAGTGACATACTGTATATTTAACCATATTGACTGACTTATTGCATCTGTCTATATGTGTTTGTGTGTGTGTGCACGTATTGGCATTCTGGCCATAGGGTCTTGAGGAGGTGAGTCGTACTGACATCGGGAAGAAGTTCAAGGAAGGTGTGGAGGAGGCAGCCAGGACAGCCATGCACTCCGCTGAGTCTGTCTCCAAAGGAGGAGAAAAACTGGGCAAAAGCGGCGCATTCAAGGCCATCTCACAGGTCAGAAAAGAAAACATAACATCCAGAAGTTTCTAAGGATTCACCCTCACAATCACAGCATCATCTTCATCTTTTCATTGTTGTTGTTACCCAGCTACCTACTGAAATTCATGGTTTGATACTTCTGCTGTTCATGGGCCATAATTCTTGCAGTACAAATTAAACCACCATTTGCATAGGTCAATATGATCATGTGAAGGAAACATAATTGCAGGAGTAGAGTCGACCTTTCGCTTAAGCCTGTTTGAGCATATGCTTCTCTACTTGCAATGTAACTGTTTCCAGAGAAATTATAATTAACTGAGAAACCACAGTGATCTCAAACAGTGGATGTCGGAGGGTCCTCTAGTTCTTGCCGGCCACATTAGCCTGATTAGCATCGTCAAACAGTCAACAATTTATACACTACCAAAGCATTCGGGTAAATCTTACTGTTGTATTTTGAGTTACTGTACTGAATGTTTCAGTATAAATACAAGTGCTGTTACTCCAGATACTCCAGTTCTAATAAAACTGTGTGTCATCTCTGTAGGGTGTTGAGACCATGAAGAAGGAGATAGATGTCGGTGACGCCGGCCCTTACAGAGCTCCCTCTCAGCTGAGGAAGAGAAGTGACTTCTCCTCCAAAGGAGCTGACAGTGACTCCAGAGTGTTCGAGGCGAATGAGTGAGTAACTGTTGGAACTCCAACCTTTCCTCTCTCTCACCCCCCTCTTCTGCAATGATATATATTCACTTTGGACAGTTCCCTATTAATCCTTAACCATGCTTGTTGTAAACATCTGTAATGATGGCTTTCCTTGTGTTTTGTGATGCAGAGATGCTATGGGTGTCGTTCTCCACAAGGATTCAAAGTGGTTCCAGCAGTGGAAGGACTTCAAGGACAATAATGTTGTTTTTAATAGTAAGTAAATCCTCCGGGTTTATTAGCTTAGATACTGTGGAATTAGTGTTATATAATAGATCACCAGTAGTTTGCACATGTGTAATTTCCTTTAAAGGCAGCAGGTGGCACCAGATTCTTCAGAGTGGATTGCATAACAAATTAATACAGTCAAGGTGTCAAGTGTTTATCCTGACAGAGGCCCACTGGTGCAGGTTTTTATCCCCCATTATGACTGCAAAACACTCATATTTCTTTGTCAAACAATCTATCCTCACCACAGTTTTCCCCTCTTGTTTCCTACAGGGTTCTTTGATATGAAGATGAAATATGATGAAAGTGACAATGCCCTCATCAGAGCGTCCAGAGCTGTGACTGACAGAGTCACTGATTTCCTAGGTAATGAGCCATCATAGTTGATACAGCGGGTTTTATAGATGAATGTGGATATTGGAAAAGTATAGCCGTAAGATATGAACTTATATCTGTTAAAGCCCATTCGTAGTGCTGAATGATCTCTTTGTTGTTGCTGCTGTTGAGGTTGGTGTTTGTTTTCCAGGTGGTCTTTTCTCTAAGACAGAAATGTCCGAGGTGCTGACAGAGATCGTGAAGGCAGACCCCACCTTTGACAAAGACTCTTTTCTCAAACAGTGTGAGAAAGACATTATCCCTAACATACTGGAGGTAAACAGACTCTTCCAGCTTCTTCTACTCTCTGTTTGTCCTTGATGCTGGCTGCTCTCCTCTTTGCTCAATACCTGAGGGTATTCCACTAAGGAGGCTAAGAAAAGACTTGAAGGTCCTGCTTCATTAAATGTGATTTTTTATTTATTTATTTATTTTTAGGTCAGATGTAGTAAATTTGTGAATTTGTGACTTCTCCTTCTCCTGAATTAATAAAGTCAGACAAGCTGTCAGGTTTTAAAAGCAAACTGAGCAGCAAAAGACTTAATTCAAATTATTGCAGAACAAGAGCTGACAAGAGGTTTGTGAAAATTACGAGCTTATAATAATGAAAAAAGGATGGCGTTGAATGTAGTTCCATGAAATTAAGATCTGCTGTAATTTAGGCTACGAGCCAAGACCTTACCATGTGGCTGTTTGGTAAAATGGTGTCTGTTTACGTTTTTGTAACTGCCTCTGACAAGGTTTGAAAGAAGCATAAGTTATTATATTATTGTTGTTGTTGTTGTTGTTGTTGTTGTTATTGTTATTATTATTATCATTATTATGGTGACTTATTGGTGACTTGTGAAATACCCCTCTGTTGTAAGCAATCATCAGTAACACAGTGTCACTGTCCTTTCTGCAGGCTATGATCCGTGGAGAGCTGGATGTATTAAAAGACTGGTGCTATGAAGCTGTAAGTTCAATGCTTTTATACTTAATCAGCTCTACATAAATACACCATAGAAGGTGAAAGTATTTGTATTTCACCACCATCTCCCTATATCCTTAAACATATTGTAACACAATTACTGAGGATAAGCGCTGCCAGGGAACATGGTGTTGCACTTTCCATGTCTGTCTGTCAAGGCTTTGATGAGTTTACAAACAGGCATAATCACCTGTTCAGAAATAGAAACCTTCACAAACAAAGAATTACTATGTTACAGTATGTGTGAAGCATCATTTTCATGCCAAATGTGTGTTTACTTGTATCTGTCCTCAGACGTACAGTCAGCTGGCTCACCCCATCCAGCAGGCCAGAGCGCTGGGGCTGCTCTTCCAGTCCAAAATACTTGACATTGATAACATAGATGTAAGTGCTTTAAGACATGCACATACATACAAGTGTTATACCGTACTGTGTTTTCCAAAAGTACAATTTTCTGCTATCTTTTCTTCACTTGTGTGTGTTCTTCTCATTTAATCTGTTTGTTCGTTGTCTCTCCCTGTGTTGTAGCTAGCGATGGGTAAGATGATGGACCAGGGCCCAGTGCTGATCATCACCTTCCAGGCTCAGGTCGTCATGGTGATCCGCAGCCCCAAAGGAGACATTGTGGAAGGAGATCCGGTGAGTAAACTCATAATTACTGCACCAGCATAGTGAACCTGATATAATCAAGAGTCATTTCAAGGAAGTAAACAACTCAAATGGCTGAAATTCGATCAGCACCCTATCACACGTGACCCATTCACATCTGTCTTTCTTTGATGTAGCAATAGGACTCTGGCTTGTTTTACTTCACGCAACTAATACACAGTAATACAGTGATAAATATCTCATGTGAGCGTTGACATATTGCATCCAGTCTGTCTAACAAGGTGCATCACACATCCTCATCACAAGCCAAATCCAAAAGATGTTTAATGAGTTATTGTCGTCCACTGCTCTTGTTCTGAAATTTGAACTTAAGCCTAGAAGAGCCCTCCACCCTCTCCATACTTTCTTGTCGGGCCTGACCCTCTGCTCTTCTCCTCCCTCAACAGGGGAAGGTGATGAGGATGATGTATGTTTGGGCGTTGTGTCGTGACCAGGAGGAGCTGAACCCCAACGCAGCCTGGAGACTCCTGGACATCTCCGCCTCCAGCACTGAGCAGGCCCTCTAGGGGGAGGAGGGGGAGGAACACAGGGGAAAAGGTGGATGTGGGACACACAAACTGTGAAGAAGGGCAGAAGATACAAGGATGTGCCTGGAACACCTGCACGTACCGACTCACACATATACACATTAACATCTGAGTGCAGAGTGCACCCATGCTCCTGTGTTATGCCAGAGACTTTATTTGCACACACTCACATTTCCAATCGCTACCCAGAGGATTTACGTGCACATATACGTATTCGTCCACTCTACGGTGCGGAAATATACATGAACATAGAGATGAACTACCGGTGTATGATATATCCATAGAAAACTGTGCGTCCACCAATATGTGTGTGTGTAGTGTCTTGCACTGGTTAGCTCAGTGTTTGGGTTTCCAGGTGGAGTTTGAATATTTACAGACATTTTGGATGGAAGGATGGAACCAACTTTTTCACCAACTGGCTAAAAGGAGATCCTGTGCCATTTCCCTCATTGTTTCATCCAGTGGTACAGTCCATCTATGCTAGCCTGGTGGCCAGATCCAAGAAGATCAGCGGAAAACAATGGACATAGCGCCTGTGACTTTACCTGTTTGCCTGGAGAGGGACATTTGAAGCCTAAACTGGTTTAATGCACATCACTGTCTTTGTCAAATAATGTAAACAGACAATTAAAATTGGAGCCTTGTTGCAGCAACATAGCTGAGTGGGACAGCATGCGATACCTTGTTAATTAAGGCAAACAGGTCCCCTGCTTTAAGTTAAAGAGGCACTTCACCAATTTTACACATGAAGAAGAGTCTACTCAGCCTGTGAACAGAGTTACCTCAGATTGGGGGCTTGAGACTTCAAATTTTTATCAGAAAGCCTGTGTTACAAACTTGAGGTGTGGAGTTTGAAAGAAATTAGCATCCACCAGGCGAGAAGGTTCTAACAAAAATGCCATTGTGTTGCATTACGGGAAACATAGGAGTGTTTGACCCATACTATGGAATAAAAGTCATGATGTCTAAGCCTCTGCTGCTTCAAAATCAACCAATCTTTTTAAAATGTCTCTTGTGAGTCTCCAAATTTATGGTGTCACACTAAATTGCTGGAGTACAACTTTAATCACCATAAAAACAAGAGAAGGTGACATCAGAGAGAAAATGGTTGAAGTTTTCTTTTTCTAGGATAAATTACCATTGACCATTAAAAGAAATGCATCTTAAATAATTATAGCATTGCCTTCAGCTGTGGTGGTTCCTGCACATCAGAAACTTATCAAAACCTAAATATATGTACAACAAGTAAGATGAAGTTTGAACCATATAATATAGGATATAATGATTTGTGTAGTCAGGGTCCATGCTGTCATACGTACTGTAGCTCAGAGCGCCCAATGCACCATAACCTGACAAACCACAAGCAGCTGGAGAAAACATATAGCACATATAGTGTTGAAACACAGCAGATGTTTTCTCGAGTTGCAGTGCATTGGGCTCCCGGTCACTGTACACTCAGTACACCCTCAATAAGAAGAAATGTATTGTATCTACAGCTCTTAACTCTTTGTAAATATATTAAATGTCGAGTTCTGCTTCTTTGTAAGCTTGGGTGGGACCACATTCAAACATGTCATCATGGCAGCTTTATTGTTTGAGGATCATTTGCCATCTCATGTTGCACATTTTTCATCTGTTTGTCGCAGTGAAACGTTTGCTTTGCTTTTATGTGTGTGGCTTTTCAAGGGATTAGTGCTGAGGATGAAAACTTGAATGAATACGTACATTACTGTTCTGTTGTGGTGACTGTTTTTGACATTTATATGGTCACTGACGGTTGAACACGTTATGCTTGTACTGTAATTCTCTTTCCTTGACTTTTCAATGAATCTACAGAAACGTCCATACTTGAGCGTGTTTTGTATGTATGACCTTCATGGCCAAAGCCTGTGATGTAAGATGGTCTATTTAACTAGACCACCCCTGATGGTCACACCATGCACAAGTAACATTTTCATGAGTCCCTGGTGTGTGCTGATGATATAATATCCATCACATGGTAATTTTCAGAGACAGTATTTAGTGATACAGAGCCCCTGTGCATCTTGGAGATATTTTTAAGATAAGATTTGTCGCTCCTGTGGATGGGAAAAAATAAAACTCACCATAAAATGTGCAA
Organism: Enoplosus armatus; assembly: GCF_043641665.1. NCBI lineage: Eukaryota > Metazoa > Chordata > Actinopteri > Centrarchiformes > Enoplosidae > Enoplosus > Enoplosus armatus. The sequence continues at coordinate 15,822,976 of NC_092193.1, forward strand.
TAGTGGAAAAACCTGTGGCAGTACTTAATCAGAAATCACTGTAGTTCAGCCAGAGCATGGAGTAGCTTTTCCCTGCTTGCAGCTGGCCCACAGCAAAATAGCTCAACAGTTATTGGTCAGATTGCCCTGAAATATGGTATAGATAGTTTTGGTCCCCAGACAATGAATCTTAATATTTTTTGAGGCCTCACCTTTCATCAAGCATTTTTTGTTGGGTTCGATCTTCTGGAAATATCAAAATCTTATTGAGCTTGTTGTTGCGACCTAGAGGACAAACACTTTCCAGGATGGACACTTCATGAGCTTTCTTCTAGTGCCACGATCAGCCAAAATGTTATCTTTGCACACAAAATACTGTTTCTCATCATTAAAAGTTAAGATTGCCAAAATGTCCAAGGCGATCAATCTTTTTGATTTAATGACCACATAGATGTCTAAATATATTGTGTCAACAATTGTTTATGGAATGACAAGGTTTGCTTGAAGAATTACTTATTTGTTGCCACATTCTCCCATAACTATGAGATACATTCATTATTTTATCTTTGAGTTTACCAAATAAAAATATATTCATGAGTTTTTCTATTTTTATCCAGTCATATGTCTGCAGAATAAAGAGTGCTGTATTATGATTTGCTTCGTCCAAGCTTCCCTAGAGTCAGCAGCTTTGTATGCGTTGAGTGTGTGTTTGTGCTCACGAGAGAAAATTAAACTCTGCACGTTGTGTGTGTGTGTGTGTGTGTGTGTGTGTCCTTTGTTTTCTCATTTCAAAAGCTGACATGCTTTGATAGATGTCCATGGATCTGGCCATTGACACTGGTTGATAAACCTATGGATTTGGTAGTATAGGGATGATAGATCAGGCTTTAAATAACGCATGCCTGTAGATTCACACACAGGGCCAATATATATAGGGGACCTCATCCCACAGCTGTCTCTGGTGATGAACGACTAGGGACGTCCTTACACTAACTAAACCTCCTTCAGTCCTCCAAAGTCTACTCACTTCTCTTGACTGACTGAAACCTACTGAGAGTTGCTGCATCTGTGTGAACGATCATAAGCTTGTAAAGCTAAGTGAAAATGAATCCTTACCAATGAATAGTGTTAATATCACGTTTGCAGCACATTTCCACATTCGTTTTAGTGCCTTTTAATGTGCTGCACAAGTTAACAGTAAAACCATTTAAATCACAGGATACAGTAAGAGCACCCTGTGGGAAAAGTCCATGTTTTGTCCTCTGAGCAATGAGCACTCTTATTGTATCTGAATGAATGGGATTGGAAGCAGAGAAGGCCTTAGAGGCAGAGCAGTGCTTTCCTTTATCTACTTCTTTAGTTATTACAGTATGTTCTTGGTGGCACACTACCATGTACTGTATATACCAAGCTGTGCTCTAGCCTACATAATAAAAATGCTTTCAGGGTAGTGTATGTAGCAACATCCAACCATTATGTAAGCAGATAATATACAGTGCTTCAATGTCATGACACTCATATTTCTTATTTTAACACTTTAATTTACCTTTGTGGTTGTTTTGGTTTGAAACAGTTAGCTTTGATGAGAAGCAACATACTTTTAGAATACAGTTTGTGACAGTAGCTTGATAGACGGGAAATCCTGAATTGTTTTAAGCATACTGCATACATTTACGGGTTGCTGCACTACTCTTGTTTTAGCGATGATCAAAATTAGGCAACTTACAAGTATAGGGCAATAATTGCTTAGAAATATGTGATTGGGACCACTATCAAAATTGTGCTTGTGAAATATATTGATGTAATATATCTGGTGTCTTTATTCTGTTAAAGGAATAGTTTGGTATTTTAGGGAAAACAAGGTTGCCAGGCAAACAGCAGAGACCCCAAGAAGTCACTGCACCCGGCCATGAAATAGTCCAATACATTAACCCCTGTAAAACCACAACAAACCAGATATAACATATTAATTTGTGAGCTTTTTAGTTTATGGACCTGACACACAAAGTGTCTCTCCACAAACTGTAGGTGGAACCAAAGAATAGTGAGCTGAGCCTGTCAGGCATCACTTACTCCCAAGCTGTGTACTTTCCCCAGTGAGTTGTACCAACCATGTTTAGGTTTAGACTATAAAAAGTCAAGTTTAGGGTTTGGGCCCTGGTTAAGATAATTGTCAATCCTGGTGAGGGAGGTGAGATGTGTCTGCAGTCTTAAAGAACAGACACAGGGCAACAAAGGACAAACTGCCCCACAAGCCAGTCTTCATATGGCTCAAGGTTCTACTTACCTAGATCCACCTGCTGCCCTGGGGTCCAGATATCCTGTAGCGGTTACCTACGTCTGCTCCCTGAGCCACAGCTTGACCTCCCGGTGTACCATCTGTAACAATAAGGATAGCGATGGAAATGTTGAATTTCATAACTTTGCAGGCTGGAGACCCCAGTGGGCAGCCTGCCGGAGCACTGCTCAGTGGGATTTGATTATGAACCCCTTCAGGACAGTGTTACAATCCGCTGACTATTAATTAAACCTACAGGGAGAGCCCATGCGGCCTCAGGCAGGGGAGATGTGGATGTGTATGGACTGCAATCTGTCCCAGTGTTTGTACAGTTTTAATTGTGTCAATTAATTACTTCTCACAGTGAGTGTCTGGAGCTTAGCCACAGGTGCAATCAGGTTGCTCCACTTGTTTTGTTCCACATCTTGATCATGTAATTTCTTGTAGTTCAGCAAAACTTGCAATGCAGTCCGACATAAGATGTAACTAAGTCGTCTTATACAACCTACAGTAGTTAAGTAGTCTCAAAGTAGTTCTTGAAGCATATGCAATCCATAGGACTTCCTTTATAAAGTAAACTTTATTCATTTTTGAACTGTGAGAAACTCCTAAACAAATCACAATATTATTTATTTAGGAAGTGCATATTACCAACAGGACAAAGCAGAAACTGCCCAAGGGCCCTTGACTTACAGGGTCTCCTAAACCAGGGGCACCCTAACTGTGAGTCAGGAATCAATATAAACTGAAATTGAAGGGACCTGAAAAGAAAAAAAATTCTATTCCATAGTTTACATGGGACATATTCCTTAATGAATTTGTGTTTAATAAAATGACACGCATCTCAGCAAACCTGGGGGTGAGGAGGGTGGTCAGTAGGGGCCCCCAGAGGCCTGACAGCAGGTTAATTCATATACCCAATCAAAACCATAGCCAGCATTTTAACATTACTGAGGTCATGAGTCAAAGACACCAAAAAGACTGTGTAAAAACTCTAAAATGTCTTAGTTTAGGGAACTTTCATAGTTGCCCCTTCAGTTATATTTTCTGCAAGAATACTGGGTCTAGAAATACTGGAATCAGCCTAAAAATGTGTTCATTCTTAATTGTATAAAAACTCCCCCATGGTTGCGAAAACAGAAAAGGCAGAGGACCTTTATGTCCTCAGTTGTACTTATGGCCCTCTATAATGTCATTACAGTGTCCTCATCACATTTGTCTTGTTATATCTCTTTCCCCAAACGCATAGCCAAAATTACAAATGCGTCTCAGATGGTCTTACAATTTGTACAACATGACACCCTCTTTCCCTAGGCCCTCGGTTCAGTAAGAAAAACCAAACTAAAAGCAAGCGACGTTTTTACCTTAATGACCTATGTACCTCCGCACCTGTCACCTGTCAGCCAGCACATTTCTGTGAGCAAAAGTAGATTTTTATTCATATATGATAATTCTAAGAGACTGGGAGGATTATTACTTAGGAGTAAACAACAATAAAACTGGTCAGAATCATTGGCACTATGTCTGTGCCACATAGGCTGCATGGCTACAAGGGCCCCTCAGTGTCCGCGCCCCACGCAGTCCTCTTACATAATGCAGAAGCCACACGCGGCTCTCGGCGCTTTACTCATCCAGACGAAAAGATTATGTGTGCAGTCCATACAGGGACAGTTATAAGTGGGCAGGCAGGGGGGGGGGGGGGGGGGGCGGATCCCTCAAACTGAGCGGACTTAAAGCTCCTGACAAAGCAGAGGAGGTGCTGCAGGATGTGACAGAGTTCAGACCTGAAGCTCCGCGTGCAGGCTGAGCGAGCCCGGAGCTGTCCGCGGTCTGAATCATCACCACAACTTGTTTCTAATCACCTGGGACACCGGCCGGAAAGTAAGTAAGTAAATTCTCTAATCTGATCGTCCTCTAGTTTGTCACCGCATGATGCAACAACGATGCTGCTGTTTGTTATAAGTGAACTTTTGCGTGCAGGAGTCGGTGTGGAGCTGTGAATGTCACGTCGTGCGTGGCCGTGGGGTTACTTTATGAATCACACATTTACAAGTTGTCATATGCAGGCTGTAACTTTGTGCTGTTGTGTACCTTCATGTCAGATTACACTGGAATAAGCATTCTGTGAAATATGTAGTGCATCCCTTATTCATACAGGGGTGATCCAGTTACCTGTCCTGCTAACATGTCAGACAATGGACACAGCATCACAATAAAACACAGATGTAAAAGGCACCAACATTTCAAACTGTACTCATGGTCTTAGGGCAGAGTTAATTATTAAAAAGTGAATGTTCTTGGAGCAGATCTTCACTATATAAAGGCAGATTCACCCCCAGTGGTTACTGCATGATGTTGGTCTTATGTCACAATACAGTGGAGTAGTTTAGGTATTTAAAATAAACAAAATAATCTGTCTTAAAAGACAGCAGGAGGAAGCAGATGAGATATGTTTTAAATTGCCTGGCTTTGAATCTTATTTCAGCTTATTTCTGTGATCCAGAAATGTTATTGCTTTTTACCAGACAAATAAACATCCATCTACAGAAAGTCTTTGGGCAGGGACAAAAGAAAGGTGGAGGCAACAGTGCTGTGTACGCTGAAATGTTCATTGAACATTTTTAGATGCCATACCATCAGAAAAGTTACACGACAGAGGTATCTGGCTTTGTTTAGCCTGGCAGTCTAGAATCAGGGTTTACTTTAGACAACATAATTTCACCCTTTTTATCTGGAGAAGTCCTTGACATTTTCAAAGCTGCTGTCATAATCCACAGGTATAAATGGGAAGTATTACAGGTATTACAGCCACGAGGAACACCATATGTCACTGCATGTGCTGCTGTCGTCAGAAATAATGGCATGGCTGATTGAGGCTTTCATAAATCTTCTTTTTGCCCTTTTTTTCTTGCTGTTTTTAAGTTAGAAACTGTGTGTAAAAACATTTTACTTCCAACATTCGGTCCAGAACAGTCAAAAGGTCAGTTTTCATTTTTCTGTATGTAGAAATCAGATATGGTCAGGCACCACGGTGTGATTTATCTGCTGCTTAGGAACCAAAGCAGGTCTCTCAATGAGGATTGATGAGCCATGAAATTGATGTTGCTCAGTCTTTTATATTCTTCAAAGTTGTATTTGTTTTTCCTCTCAATGCGAGTGGGTTTCCACCCTCGTTCTCGGCTCTGTGGTGTTTGTATATCATTACGACCTTGGGTAACCTGCAGAGTTTTTGAATGACCTGAAAACATACAGCGACTTCCTTGGTCACCTTTTGAAACTCAAACTTCAATGGACCCACATATCTGCCGAGTTTGCTTGTGAATAAGAAAAACTAGAGTTTGTGATATAAAAAAAGTGTTTTGTGTGACCTCCTGACTTGTTGGGAAGGTGGGTGGATTTAAGAGGAAGACAGTTTCATTTTGTTTCATGTTTTAACATCCTAAAACTACAGAAAATCGTCTGTGCAGGAAAAGCGAGGTTATGAAGTCTTTAAATTAGCATCCTTGTTCTAAGTGGTTTGCACTTACTGACTCTGACTAATGTGTTGTCCTGTTGTGTAAACTTCATACCTACTTCATGGCTCTCTATCAACTATCGAGACTCCACTCAGCTGCATGCAGCTACCTGAACTGTCCAGCCTGATGTAACCACAGGCCATTTGATAATTGATTCTGAGGCAGGCAGTTTCTTTCATTATGTCTTCAAGTCTCCTATTAAAGCTTTGCTCGGCCCTTTAGTCCCATCATCCGGAGAGCAGGGGAGCTGTCAACGTGTCTTTGCGAGGATCGGCAGGGTGGTGAGGAGGGAGATGAAGCCTCCTGGAATAGAATCTGCTGACTAGGGAGTGCACCTACCACAGGAAATGTCTCTCCACTCCACAGCCCATTAAAGAGGTTACGGAGAGAGTGTTTCTGTGCAAGAGTGCAGCAACTCTCTGAGGGATTTCGCCACATTTTCCCCTTCCCTCATCAGTGTCTGATTTATTTATCTTGTACTATGCTCTACCTGAGTTGAAGAGAGGGGCAGTGCTTCTGCCTGGTCTCAGCCACGGTGTGTAATCACAGTTTAAAACTGAGACTGTTTTTCACACTGTGTAACATGTGCTGGCAGGGGAACTGCAAGGTTTGAGCCCCCTGAAAACACCTCACTTGGGGCCCTGAAACAGTAAAAATCTATAATCCTTGACATGTTCCAAGGCCCCTGTCGAGCTCTGGACCCCCTGAATCAATCCGACTTCCCCCTCATTCAGCACCTCTGCATGCTGGAAACATGGAAACAACTCATGTTGCATCTTATCTTTTTTTTCTCTTAGGTATCTTGAAGAGGGAATTCCCTAATGAAGGGGTTCCTGGTGACTCCGCATCAAGATGAAGATATAAAAAAAGAAGCTCTTTCAGTACATCAGCAACTCATTGCAACACAGCCAAACCATTCAAGTGATTCAATGCAAAAACGTTCTCTGAAGCACCACAACACGGATCATTTACAGCCTGTGAGCACTTTGATTGATCTATGGAACATCTTCAGCCACTCGATTGAGATTTATACTTCACTTTGTAATCAAAATAAACGCCCCTCCAGGGCTGCTATTGGATGACACTTAAAATATTGACGAACTGAGGACAGCGCAGATGATTTGAAGCTGAAGTAGTGACCTCATCTTTTGTCTTGTGAGCTTCTCTTGAGAGTAAGTACTATATGTTGGAGAAAGGGAGCGGGACACGTGGACACCAGCCAGTTAAATCTAATTAAACCTCACTGAGCATGCCTCAGCTTGCTGTTCGGTTCACCAGAGGGCTTATTAATTTGCACTACTGAATTGCTTTGCCCTGTGGCTTGTGGGAAACACTGGTTGAGCTCAATTTGTTGACATCTGCCAGATTTAACTATGTGGTCTCCCTCTGGCATTAGAAATCACACTCAATAACAAAGATGACCCTGCAGAGCCATGCTAATCCTCATAGTGTCTGACTGCAAAATAAAACTTCAAAAGTGAAAACCATTTGGACCTTCAAAACATTCCCTCACTTCCAAGATGAGCGACACAAACTACTGGGTTGTGGACTATGACCTCTCCTCTCCTGCCCCACCCGGGTTCCCCAGGGGCCCAACGGTGCAGCAGCCCATGGCAGGGCACCCCGAGCAGGGAACGGCCCTGTGTTTCGTTGGACTCCTTGTGCTGCTGCTGCTCTTTCTCCTTGTTCGCTGCATCCGTATCTTGTTAGATCCCTACAGCAGCATGCCGGCATCATCGTGGACGGACCATAAGGAGGGGCTGGACAGAGGGCAGTTTGATTATGCACTGGTGTAAAGATGAGGGGGGATCGGGAGACGAGGAGAGGGATGTGTAAAGGGTCTTCTGAGGGACTTTTGATTGATGATGTTTGTTGTGTGTCCTACTAAAAGCTGCTACTTCCAAAGTTTCAACTCCTGAAAATGAAAGCAACTATGGTATGTTACAATATGTTCGGTTGGGTTGATGTAAGCTGTCAAGATAACAACATGAAAACCATTAAACAGAACCTATATAAGGATTAAATGCAGCAGGGAGAAAAGCAGCAGACACACCAGAAGTCCTGCATCCATTTTAATTTACAGTAATTAGTATTATTGGGGACTTATGGTGTGTACGATGCTACAACACTGCAGGAGGACAGCAATCAGTACCGCAGCATTACGTTTATCATGTCATTTTTTAATTCTATAATGTTTTTACAAATCCCAGGGCTGAATCATAAATAGAGAGCAGAGCTGCTGCAAGGGAGGTCCTGATTAAATAAAAGATCAATCAAATGAGTTTAGGGCAGACAAGGAAGTCATTTAGACAGAACTAATGCGCACTGTTGATTTACTGTTAAAATGTAAAAATGCAGCTTTTTTGGGGGGAGTGCAGCTGAACCAAACATTTAGAAGATGTCATAGTTTCTCTGGAACTGGAAACCTTTTTGTAAAAATGCATTTTTAATGTGAACCATGCTGGATATCGTGAGGCATTTGTACCCCCTCTAACATGATCCTCAGGTAAATTGATTTCTAAATAACCAAAGCCTTTGATGGAATCAGTTACAATGCCTCCTAAAATTGAGCTTTAGTTGCTATTTGTATCACTATTTTCTTTCAAATTCACTGTAACCTAAATGTCTTATCTCATTATAAAAGCTAAAGTTTATAATACATAACAGTTAATACAACATATTTTATTTGGGGTTTTGCTATTGTCGCCATCCCTTTAAGAGGCTTATGAGGCTCGGGGCGGAGAGTCACAGCGCTGACTGAATATGTGTCATATAAAGTTATGATTATGAAATGCATGTACACCAATTTCCTTCGCCTAATCCTTTTTGCCTTTAGGACCCGTCCAGTGCACCAGCCAAATCTGTTCAACAGTGCCTGTAGGAATATGAGAAAAGCTAATATCTATTTCATACTAATGATGGTACTGCTCCTTTTGCTACTTGTAATATTGTTTCTGCCCTTATTATACTGTGAAGTCCTTTTAAATGTGGCGATGAAAGGCTCTTTATAAACAAAGTTTAGTAATGATATTTTACTGATTTGTTAAGAACTTGATTTGTTTCCATAAAGATGACCAAAGGACTGTTTATTAATACCAAACTATTATATATGGTCCAACTTCCTGGATGTAGACTCTTGCTTGTAAAAAATAGGTATTTTCCTAATGTTTCTTTAAAGTGGCATTCTGTTTTTTAATGAAATAAAAGCTTTTGTCTTGAAAATTTCATTACTTTACAGACCTGCAGTACACACACAAACACACACACACACAACCACAGCACACTGCACTTACAAATACAAACACACAGAAACTTTTATTTGAGCAAAGGCTGTCCTCGCTGCTGCCCTAAAATCAATACTAGCAAGATTTAGAGCAAATTAAATCAATCCAATAATCAATTGGAAGCTCGTAAAGGGACACAGTTAATTTACGAGGATCGGCCCTCGCAGAGTCAGATCACCACCCCCACCCAAGATGAAATATATCCCTACGCTGAGTGACTTAGACCCTTGTCACAGCTCTCTGCTTGTTTGGACGAGAGAAACATTCATACATAACAGCAAACTTCACTTTCAGTGGCAAGGTTTTTCATCAGTCATCGCAAAAACAATAAGTTTGGAATGGAAATTTAAAGTGATTTAGGTAAGAATGGCATGGGGCTCACATCATCATTTAAAATAACAGTTTCAGTTGTAGTTATACAGTTTTAAAGAGCATTTCCTGAATGCATTTTCATTTGTTTTTCAGTAGGATTACTCTATATTTCCCTTTTCAGCTTTACCCTCCCTGGTAGATTTCCCTTTGCTTCGGTTTGTGAGCATGTTCACTCTGAAAAGGAGCCATCTAGTTAGCTGTGACCTCCTCTGGATACTTTGAGAACTACAAGTGCGAGTCCACTGATCACTGAACACTAACTATGATAATAATAATATATAATATGTAATCCTTTACACAAAAGTCATTATGCTGGCTAAATGATGAACTCTATATGTAGAGTCCATTTCCACAACACATTCGTCTGAGAGTTGTTCTGATATGATCTTATACTAGCTACTGCAGAGTATTTTATTACTTTAAGAAAAACAGTTTGTCAGTTGGTCCAGACTGAAATATTTCAACAACTTTTGGATGGTTTGACATTAAATTTTGTACAGACATTCATGGTCGCCAGAGGATGAATCCTGATGACTTCAGTGAAATGAAAGTGAGTGAAACAACTATTGGAGGGATGGTTATTAATTTGGTTCAGACATTCATGTCCCCCTTGGGATGAATTACAATAACATCATATTGGCTTTTCATCTAGCGCCACCATCTGGCCAAAGTTTGAATTTGGAAGATACCTGCAAAACTAGTGACAGTCCCATCAGCCTCAGATGAGCTTGTGTTTAGTGCTAATTAACAAATGTTAGCATGCTGACACACTAAACTAAGATGGTGGACATGGTAAACATTATACCTGTTGAACATCAGCATGTTGGCATTGTCATTGTGAGCATGTTAGCATGCTAATATTAGCATTTAGCTAAAAGCACTGCAAAGAGAGTTAACCTCAGTTATACCATTTCAATCTGCCTGACCTGCTAAAAGCTTTCAACACCGTATTAATCAATATTTTAATTTCTAATTCTTTACTTCTATATATATTATATGGCTACATAGTGCATAGAACCCTTAATTATATGTTAATGGTGTTTTCAACAAAAAGGGAAAAAAAGGAAATTAGTGAAGGCATCTGTGGTCATAAACCTTGCACAAACAGTGCACAGCCAGACTTTGGTAACTAGACTAAAACCGCCCTCTACAGTTTACAGTTCATCAGACTCCAACGGATGGTTGGAAGCTCAGTGTGACACCCCCACCTCATTAGTCTGGCAATTAACAGGACAGATTTTGCTTCAGTGGGTTCTGACAATTTACTTCCTTGATAAAACAACAAAGGCACTCAGTTCCCATCACCCTCTCCCATACTGCACACACACACACACAGATATGAAAATAAAGTTGGATAACAGAAAGGCATGACCTCAGGACTGACATGCATGGCAGAAATTGTTCTGTATTACTATATGTGACACTTCCAATGTCATGTCACAATATTGCTGTAGTTGAGGGTGTATATAAATATTACTGTTACTACTATAATTATTATAGTTTTGTTGTGTAGCATAAATCAAAAACAGAAATATACAAATTTTACCTTTGTCAAATTTAAAAAGACATAAAAAAAGACTTCTGTACCTTAACCTTACCTTACCTTTGATTAACTCTCACTCTCTTCTATTTCACATGCAGAAGACATCTGTGTCTCTGCCTCAGTTCGTGGACATACAGACTCAACAGGTGCATACAGTATGCAAATACCTTCCTGAATGTGCATAGGCCATCCCACAGAAATGGACAGAAACACACCTGCACACACAACCCCCCACACACAGACACAAACTCAAATTAAGCGCAGCCCACACATACATGCAAATTGTGTTTGTCTACAATATAATGTACACAAACTCTGTCTTTCAGTACACACAAAGTCCTTTATCACGTACTTTACATATACCTGACTGAATAATACACCTATGCTTGACACATAACACAGCTGTGGTCCTGATTGATGTGCATAACAAAAAAGAATAGTTCATCTGCATAACAGTAGTGATGTTATCAGCAGACAACCTGCTTATCTCCCTCCATGACAATACTATCAGCTGAGAGTGTTGGTTGAAGAGGAGGATAGTGTGAGGAGGACTGGAGTGTGTGTGTCTGTAAGTGCGTTTTAAGGAGCTGTGTGTGTGTGCGATGACAGCACACACATTTGTTCACGGTAAAGTTTGTGAGCTCGACAGCCGGGCTATGCACACACTAGGAGAGGTGTGTTTACCTTCAAACTAAGAAGTCCTGGAAGTGTCCGGGTTTGTTGCTCTGGGTGTCATCAGCTGCTTTTCTAGAGAATGGTAACCCAGGAGAAGTCTGTCATGAGAACAACCTACAATGGAGTATAAGGAAATGTAATTAGATATACTCGGTATGCACTTTGTTTTTCCTGTCAGGGTTTAGTCTAAAATAGACTTGGAGAATAGGAGAGGCACAAACTGGGGCTAGGTTTAGTCAAGGATTTCCTGTCATATATATTGCACATTATGTGAGCTCAAGTTTAAAGACAATGTCAATGTTGCCAGTGTGGCCGCAAGTAGCAATTACGAGTTAATGCTAAATGCTTAAACGTAGCATAACAATAGCACAAGTAGAGATGGGCTGTAAAGTCACTTACATGGCAATATCTAAAGTTTACTAAACTTAGCTAGCATTAGCCACAACAGACCAAGTGAGGCTGTAGTGGCAGAATATGTTAGGGTGAATAATAGGGTGAATATGTTATTTCTTCAACCTAAGGTTTACTTTAATGTCAGCAGGGACATAATATCATAGCTCATAGTCTACTGTTTTACATAAGCAAACTTAA